>NC_090930.1:615456715-616060126 GCF_040938575.1 Ambystoma mexicanum
GCGCACACCAAAATGGTTACCTAATTTGCCACCCACCAGTGTAAAGAAAGATCTTTGTTAACAAAATCCACTGTTACTGACTGTCAAAAAGTTGCTGAAATCGTGGCTCATCAGACCACTTTAAAGATTCAACCCTTTTGTGGGGTTCCACATAACCATTTTACTGTAAGGAACCCCATCAAAACAATGTTAAGCAAGGATTATTTACTACCCTGTAAGAACCATTCCTGTTTGGAATGCATTAATCCAAGAAAGATCCCAAAAATGGATGCAGTACCAACATAATCCTCAAGGCGGCGCTAGCGGTCTAAACTCTGACAGGAGAACTGAGTGCAGATGCTGACAAAGGAATTTGACTCAGCTGACTTCAAAGGCTGCATTTTAATCAAAAATTAGCCACCTGCTGTTCCCAGAGGCCAGAAGCCTGGGAAACCCTCTCACCTCAAGAGATTCACACCACAGCCCAGGATATCACATGGTCATAATAACCAAATGCAAAGTGACCCCCTGGTCTGCTGACCCACGCCTCCCAGAGACCACACAATAGGCTCTTGCACTTGAATAGAATATGTTGATTTTGACTGTTTCCTGTCAACAAAGGCCTGCCTGCCAGCAGAGGCATGGTTTCTGACCCACCCAAGTCTCTAGGAGGAGGAGACTAATGCTCTGAGAGCTGAATTGCAGTAAAAATACAGTTTATAAAAAATACTGATAACTCTTTGTAATCAAATGACAGGAATGTATAACTTTGAGAGCCTTAAGTTAAAAAATGTACCTTCGATTCAAGCCCAAATTCCAATTTGTGTGATGTTCTGGGGCAAAACCCCGCTATTTATTGACACCACAGACACTGTATTTAAGCTAGAGATATGGGAATTTACTGGAGTAGGTATGGACAGCCTGTGTATATGTGTATAACTTTTGATGAAGAACCAAGGTTGCATAACCCACTAAAATCGAAAATAAGTTGCCATTTTTGAATGCAAGCCCTCAGGAAGAGCAGATTTGGGACAGAGACTACCTCATGTGATAGGTAATATGTACATGCAATGACAAACCACTATGTATTTGAGAAATGTGTATTTTGATCAAATATAGATTTGTGCGCAATTTGACAGGGGAGTGTCCTTTCTGCAGGCCATTTAATGACGTCGCTCTGACACTCCACTTCTTTCCCCCAATCAAGAGAGAAAGGAAAGCTTGACCAATGATAAATTGAGAGAGGGGCTGGCTTAGTGATGTTACGCACACACCCACTTTCAAAACATATAAAAGGAACATTGAAACCCAGGTGGAGACATTCAAATCCAGTTGCTGCAACGCGCTCTGCCGGACCACACAACATCCAGAAGATACCAGATTCAACACTTAGACTTTAAAACTCCAAAGAACTTGATTCAGAACTCAAATCAGAGGCCTAAACCCACAAACTGAGGACTCTTCTCAGCAGGCCTCAGCATCCAGCAAACCTAACAGCGTTAGCAGCATCCAGGAGCCATGCAGATCAGCGCTTTGCCAGAGAAAGCTGTGCAGAAAGATCCAGGAGCTGTGCAGAGACGCTGTACCCAGAGACCAGACTGTGCCAGAACCGGTGCCGGACAGAACCAGAGACTAGATCGCTGTGAAGTGCTGTGCGCAGAGACCATCCGGGGCGAAACCAGAACCGAAGCCATCTTGACCCGATCCGGGAGACCTAGACCTTCCAAAACACATTGTGAGTACAGCTAGGACGGGGTGAAACCAAATCTCTTAGTTTCAAGTGATATAATTCAATCTATTTAACCTAAGTAGAACTGCCTCCTAACTGTCACTTGTCAATTCTGAAGCTGAATAGCTGTCATTTGACAATTCTGCAGCTGCAAAGCTGTCACCTGTCATTTTGAGTTTACTTTAAATCAGAAAAACTACCTTTATTTAATCGTCCGTATCTCTGGAACCGTTTTGGCTAGGAACTTGGTTTAACTTTCCTCTGAAAGCTTCTGTTTTGCAAAAATAAAATACAAACTTCTGTAAGTCAGGAAGGAACTCAAATTCCAGAATGACGACCTTGGTAGATATGAAAATAGCCAGAGAGCACTTCTTACATAAGCTATTTGTGAGAGGTGAGTGGACTCATCAGGACCAGACGGTCTGGTTGCAGGCAATCGCTCCCCAGATCACTGAAACAGGGTCAGATACATGGAGAGACCAGGATCCCTTACATGTGGCCCTGAGTGAACTATATATGTCCCCTAAGGCCAACGATGAGCACAACAAGATTGCCAGGGTAGCGGCATATTTATATTTACATATGGGAGCCATGCAGAACAAATGTGCTAAAGGCCAAGATCTGGCGAGTAGGCGACTGCTGGCATTACAGAAGGCCCAATCTGATCTGGACTCTTCTGAGCAGAGGCTGCAGAGGAGCCAGGAGTCAGAAAATGATAGTAGGCAGTATATCATTAAAATAAAAGAGGACATGGATATATTGCAACAGGAAAAGACAGACCAGGATACCAGAATTCTGGCCTTGCAGAAGGAACGCCAAGACAGTTTGGACTCCCTACTGCACAGCCAGAAAAAGCTGGAGCAACAGATCAATTTCAACAGGGCATGCACAGAGCAGGTAGCCACCCTGCAAATCCAACTAGACAGAGAGAAAGAGGAGAGCAATAAACTGATCCTGAAAGACCTGGATACCCAGGCAGAGTTTGATCAGGAGCGCCAGAAAGCTGGTGCCTTCCAAATGCAAAGGGACGACCTGACGGCACAGATGCAGACTCTTATTCAGGAAAGGGACACCTTAGGCCAGGAAGTCTGCCACTTAAAAAGAAAAATGGAAGAAAATCACCTGGCCCACCAGGTACTGGGTGACCTCCAAAAAGAACACCAGGACTTGCTAGAGCACACCAGAAGGGTGGAGGAGGCTCTGGCAAGACAGGAGCAGGCCAATAGGGACACAGCTCAGGAGGTAACCCTCCTGCAGAAAAGACTGGCCCAGAGCTCCAGAACCAATCAGGAAAGGCAGAGAGAGAATGAGGCTCTCTGCCAGCACAACGATAGGCTCCAACAACAGGTAGCGATGCAGGAGAGACTGATAGAGTCTAGTAAGGCCTTAACTGAGGAACTGAAGGTGCAGGCTCTTGCATTGCAACAGGGAGCAGGGGCGGATAGAGACCAGGTTCGCTGGGAAAGGGAAACTCCTGAGCATAACCTCAGGAGCCCTAGTACCAGAGGCCTTTATCTCTCTCAGTCCCTGGACTCTGCCACCCCCATGTCCCCTGGCGCACATGAGCACCGGGCCACAGGGATGGCAGATTACTATCCAGCCAAAAGCATGGGGCTCATAGGCCAGTACCACCCAGGTATGGAGGGGCGGGCATCTGGGTATGGGCACCCCAGCACAGTGCAATTTAGTGGGGAACCCCAGGAGAGTAGGCCCATTAAGGGCATCCTAAAAACCTCTACCCAGTTAGGTCAGTGGGGGGGGTACCCATCAAATCCTGGCAGCAAGGAGGAATCTGAAGACTCCTCTGAACGGCGCAGGACACAGGAGACTAGGTCCCCACATTCTGCCAGCCATTCCCAGGCTCGCAGAATCCGGAAAAACCTGGAAGATCAGACAGGAACCTCTGGGAGCAGTGCCTCTGAGTCAGAGGATGAATGGACCAGGGTTACCCGAACCAAAAAGGCCAATAAGGCAAAAAGAGCCTTGCTAAAGGACCCATTGAAACAGATTAAGGCAATCAGGAGTGTCATCACGCCTTATCATAAGAACGTCAAGTACTCTGTTTGGGAACACTTGGAGCTCTATGAGCAAATGATGGAGACTTTTCATTTGAAGGACAGCCAAAGCTGTATCCAATATGTAAAGTGGACATTCTCCCCAGAGTACTCCAGTTTCTTTGCGGGGCTGGAGGACCAAAATCATTCAAGGTGGTCCACCTATAGGGCGGCCATATTAAAAAATGTTTCTGTTCACAGAAATCCCCAAGAGGCTCACAAGGCAGCCTACAATTTGCAGTGTGGGGAGGATCAGGCCCCACAAGAGTTTGTGCAAGAATTAAAGCATGCTTTTGCGCAGACCACCAGAAGGGTGCGCACAGACAGCAGAGAATTTATCAATACTTTTTTCCATGCCTTGCCCAAATACATCATGACCCAGCTCGTGAGAGATTTTCACGAGAAAAGATCTTTAGACTGGGTCATTGAACAGGCTACCCGGATCTATGAGGTGCAGAAGCCCATAGAAAATAAAAATAATGCGCCGAAAAACCCCAAAACCAACAGCACCCCTGCTGCTGCCAAGGTGGCAGAGGTAAAGGTTGCCCCCGTTTTAGATTTGGAGATGGGGGGGCCTAAAAACCTGCCTGCACCAAATAATTCACAGCCCAGAAGGCCCTCGGGCCAGTCACAGACAGGGAGTCGAGGAGATAGTCCCACAAATGGGGTCCCCCGCTCCCCTGACTATGTAAGTCCCCGCTACAAGGGAAACCGACCAATCCTGGGTTATGTGTGGACTCCTCCAGCCCAAGCGGGGGATCCAGCCAAGCACCTGACCCGGGGAACTTCCCTCCTAACTTCCCCCAGGAGGGCAGAAATTCTCCAAATCCTGGGCAAAACTTTTTCCCCAGGTATCCACCCAATTTCCAGCCCCAAAATCATCCATCCTTCTTTCCCCAATTCCCTGAGCCCAGACAACCTAATCCGGGAGAGGGGAGGCCAAGGGTTGAGGGGTACCAAAATCTTCCCAACCAGGGGTACTACCAGAGAAGGGATAGCTACCCTTCCCGGGATCAGCCCAGGGGAGAAAATAGAGCCCTGTATCAGCCTGAGCGGGTTTCACAACTTGAGCGCCAGGTCCAAAATATGGCACAAGATCTGGGTCACATACTGAGGGCTCAACAGAACCCTCAGATGAGCATGCCACCGCAGAATGCCCCAAACTCGGGACCTGGTGCTCCGGAACAATGACGGGGGCAGCACCCCGATAACCCACCGGTTCCCAGGGAGGAGGCACAAGGGGTAGGGGGGTGTAAAGCCTTGGAGGAAGCTTCCTTCCCAACTTGTAAACAGCCCCTGGAAAACCAGGAACCGGAAACACAATCTCCTACCCCTGAAAGCCTGCCTCCCAAGGAGCAGAGGGGGGTAGGAGAAACAAAGGCCCCAAACAGACCCACTTTGTGGAGGAGGTACAGGTCTTCCAATTTGAGGGAGACTGTTCCTCAGAAGATCCCGGGAAAAGGATCTTCTCCTTCAGAGATGGGGGAACTCCTCCCAAAGAAAAATGGGTCCCAAGGGATGTCAATTCAGACTGGGGAGATATGGAGACTGAGCTACCGCCGCCCATCATCTCATCCCAGAACCCACAATACCAAAATCCCCTGGTTCAAACCTATCCTGGTGACTGCCTCCAAAAGGGGGGGGGGCGGCACAGAACCGGAACCAGGGGAACCCACAATGGCTCTGATCTCCAGTTGCCAACTTTTTCTTTCAGATTCCCAAGACTCTCCACAGAATTCTGCCCAAATATCTTCTCTAGCAATGTCCAAAACCAGAAAGTTAGCCCACCAGTTGTCCAAAAATGTGCATTATCTGTGCCCCCTTGAGGAGAAGGAGGGAAGATACTATGCCCCGGTACAAGTAGAGGGGCAGGGTACAATTTTGGTACTGGCGGACACTGGATCCCAAGCTACCCTTCTGTCCAAAAGGGCCTTTGAGGAACTAAATGCAGGAAGGGGGGAGAATTACCGTATTCCTCTCACCTCTCTTCCTGGACAACTGCAGAACTTTGACAGGAAGGAAAATCCTGTCGAGGGGACTGCAGATTTGGACATTAAAATTGGGCGACACAAGGTGAAACACCTGGTCATAGTAGTGACTCCAGAGGGCACCCCTTGTTTACTAGGGAATGACCTCCTGAGAAGGTTGTCACCCCTAATAGTTTGTGTAAACAAGGTCCTCTGGACCCAGACTAGCCGACCAATAAAATTAAAACAGAGTGTCAACCATTTTAGTTTAAACGGCACCTGCCACATGGTTGAACAAAAATCTGACCAAGTAGAATTTCACTTCCAGAACAACCAAATTCCAGACGTGACAGTAATAGCAGTAGGACAACAGACTGTTGATGGGGGGTCCTCTCTATTTCTGAAAATCAACCTTCCTTCCAGTTTAAGGTGGTATTCCACACTGGAAGGAAACACCCTGAAATTCTTTACTAATCCACAATCAGAAACTCCCATTCCTATAGTCCAGAAAGATGTGAAATCAGCTCAGAGCCTGGCTGATATTCAGCAAATTAGAGAGCAGTTGTTCATCCCTGTTCAGTTAAATGATGGGAAGGACTCTGTTCTCGCTCGAGTGTGCGTGAACAATGGTAAGAGCTTCATCAGCGAAGCCATGTTCCGCCAACTCCCAAAAGATCCAGCCATTCCCACCTTCAAACTGATAGACAAATGGGAAATGGACCTGGAAGCACCTAATTCCAAACAGCTCCTGTCAAGCAGGTGTATGCTCAAAATCTCAATTGGCAACAAGAGCATAGTCCATAATTGTTGGGTCGTGCGAGACGTCACTGCCGCCTTTTACTTAGGCAGTGACATTCTCAATCGCTTTGCCATTCGTTTGGACCTAATAAACTTCAAAGCTTGGTCCCGATTAGCGGATAATCCCATGGGCTTTGATGATCCAGAAAAAGCATTTAGGTCAGCTCAATTGCTACCTTATGCAGTTGAAATTCAGATTAAAGAGGAAGTCACCATCCCAGAAAGGACCCGACAATTCTCCCTGGAAGTGAAAGTTAAAAGAGGACAACATTTGAATAACCCTGATGCTTACATACATCTAAATGCTTCTCTCCAACAGCAAGGGTTAGGGGTAAACCCAACACCATTAGTTAACATAGAACATGACACCATTCCAAGAGAGGTGGATAACAGCGACTTAAAGAGTATTACTCTAGCCGCAGGCACCATTATTGGAATGGCAGTTGATGACCGACATTTTTCCATTGATCTAGGAAATTAACTGTTAGGACCAATCCCCAAGGACTGTTTTGACAGTGACAGTGAGGACAATACAACACCAGACAGGATTTTCACCCGGCATGGGGGGAAATTCCTGGTGTACACTTCCTGCCCCTATGGTAAGGAAGA
Source organism: Ambystoma mexicanum (assembly GCF_040938575.1). Lineage (NCBI taxonomy): Eukaryota > Metazoa > Chordata > Amphibia > Caudata > Ambystomatidae > Ambystoma > Ambystoma mexicanum. Next base: position 615,463,852 of record NC_090930.1, read on the forward strand.
TGTGACTTGTGACTTCAGGAGGGATGAGGTGATTTTCCAGGTCCATGAGGGTTGCCTTTCCCACCTGAGGCCTCCAGTCCAAATCAGCACTCTGACCAGGGACTTCTCCACCCAGCTGGAGGAGGCCGCTGAGATAGCCAAACCAGAAGTCTTTCCAGGTTTCAGGCAGATGGTGGAAGAGAGAGTCAACCTAGCTGATGCCTGTGTGACTCTGGAACAGAAGCAAAAGTTGAGACAAGTTTTCTTGGATTTCCAAGATCTCTTTGCTGTAGACTCATATGACTGTGGTCGCATCGACATCCACACCACAACAATCCCCACGGAACCTGGAATGACTCCAGTGTTTGTGAAGCAATATCGCTTGCCTCTCGCATCAATGGAGTCCCTTACTGAAATAATTAAGAACCTGGAGTCCCGGGGAATAATCCGTCCAGTTCACAGCACCTTCAATAACCTGGTGCTGGGAATACTGAAGCCAAACGTCCAGTGGAGACTCTGCGCCGACCTCAGGGAGCTCAACAAACGGGTCTCATACTTACCGATGGCCTCTGCCCTACATTGACCAAGGGCTGGCCCAGATTCAGGGGTCACAGGTATTCACAGCAATAGACCTGACTAATGGATACTGGACCGTGCCTGTCAGTAGGGAGGACCAATACAAACTGGCTTTTACCTTTGGGGGGCAGCAGTATACATGGACCCGGACTCCCTTCGGATACCTCAACTCCGGCAATGAATTCAACATTTTCCTACATAAGGCCATGCCCGACCTGGGTGCGAGGGGTAACCTGGCTTATGTAGATGATGTCCTCATCAAAAGTTCATCTGTGGAGGAACACATAGCGGAGATCCGTTATGTTCTGACACAGTTGAGGGCCGCCGGAACAAAACTTTTCTTTCAGAAAGCACAGTGGTGTAGAACCCGTGTTAATTTCTTGGGGCATGAGATTGCTCCTCAGGGTCTCTGTCCCCAGGAAAAGAAAGTGGAAGCACTTCAGAAACTGAAAGACCCCACAACTCTGCGGGAACTAAGGAGCCTCCTTGGACTGACTAATTACAGCAGAAAGTTCATTGAGGGCTACGCAGAGATCACCAGACGCCTGATTCATCTCCTGAAGGGGGGGGTCAAGTGGGAATGGGGTCCAGAACAAGCCGAGGCAGTAAGACAACTCAAAAGAAGCCTCTCACAAGCGCCTTGCCTAGCTTACCCTGTCAGAAACAAGGAGTTCTTCCTGGAGACAGGGTTCTCTAATACGTGCTTGACGGCAGTATTATACCAAAAGCATGACAAGGTCAATAAAGTAATCTCCTATGCGAGCAAAACTTTATCCTCTGTGGAGGAAAAATTCAACGATTGTGAGAAGGCACTCCTGGCAACGGTGTGGGCATTGAAGAATTACCGCCCGTTTATTCAGGGGGCACACATCATAGTGGAGACTCCACACCAGCCCCTGCAATATCTCCAAAGTGACAGAATCCGGGCCGGAAATGTGAGTAATTCCCAAATTACTTCCTGGATTCTGTCAATGCATGGCTTTCCTGTGGAGGTCAGATATGGCCAAAACAAGAAGAGTCCCCTCGCGCAAGGTCTTGCTGACTTGCATGATTGTGCCAGAGAAAACTGTCTCGAAGACGAAAGTCTAAAAATCAAGGACCACATGGAGGCATACCTTAATTCCCCACACAAAGTCTTTGAAGAAGACAAGTGTGAGGGAATACCCACTGTCTATGTGGATGGATGCTCGTACCATTTTGACAATGATAGGGAGAAAGAACTGGTGGCTGGCGTAGGGAATGCATGGGTGAAGGAGTTCCCAGAACCCTCCGCTGGATACAAAATTGGTCCCCGAAGTAGTCAGGTGGCAGAATTGATGGCTGTGCATCAGGCATCCTCACTGCTGTCCAGCATCAACTCCACGAACTGGTCATAATCACAGATTCGGATTATGTACGGAACGGGTTCGTGGAGCACCTGGTTAATTGGAAAACCAGAGGCATGTTATGTGCTAACAACAAACCCTTGAAACATGGGAAGTTGATCCAAAACATTGATGATCTGGTCACCTCGAATGAGATGACCATCTATTGGAAAAAGATCAAGGGTCATTCCAAAGTAGAGGGACCAGACAAAACTGGAAATGACTTAGCTGATCAGCTGGCCAAAACCGGGGCCATCCAAGGGGATCTAATTGAGATTGAGTCCCTGTTGGGGGAAATCCAGGTCACTGCTATCACTAGGTCCCAGACAATTGCTCAATTGCACAATGGAGTACGGAGACCCCTGATGCTGATTTGATTACCGCTCAGAAGGGGTATCCAATAATTGGTAAATTTTACCAACACATTGAGGACCCTGAGAACTTTCCCCTGATGGATACCGATTACAACGGGAAAGAGGACCTTAGAGTGTTGATGAAATGTCCAAAAATGTTCCGGATCCAAGACGGTTTGTTGGTAAGGAAATCCCAAGCTGGCCATGATCAGTGGGTGGTTCCTACCTCCTTCCGAAGCCTGATGTTAAGTCACGCCCATGATGCGGCTACCGCCGGTCATAGGGGGTTTCATACAACACTTGAGATCTTAAGAGAGGTTGCCGACTGGCCACACATGGGCCAGGACCTCAACCAATATTTGAAGGGTTGTCTTGTGTGTGCACAATTTCAGCCAACATCCCTCACACACCGGGCGCCTCTCCAAAAGAGGGGAATGACACTCCCATGGAATTGAACTGAATTCTATTTGATTACATTCCTAAGAACTGTGTGCTCTCATCTTCATCTCCTTACATTGCATAAAGGGGGGGGGGGGTGAATTGTCCAAGAAAGTGATTACATTGTCTTTTGCTGAAATCCTACCAAGTTATTTTCTGTACTGCATTTTCATTCCACATTGCATCTATTTGAAACCATAAAAGTATTGTTGCTATCTTATCCATCCTATACCCACTCATCATTGATTATAAAGAAGTGTGCTAGTGCCAGACTATCCATTATTGATAACTGCTCAGATTAAGTGTGATATTCAATTATTAATTTATTATAAAGTGTGATATATATATATATACATATATATTGTTTACATTCTCAAATAAACCTTTTAAACTTGCAAAACAGAACTACTTTTTGGCTCAGTGGGGTCAGGGGGATTCTAAGAGAGGGGTGTTATATAGGGGTAGTCACCCAGAACTCATGAACTGGACATAAAGATATATCAATAAGGGTTTCCATTCAGTATCCCAGACTAGGCATTGACTTAGCTGTAGTGTTGAATTGAATCCTCTTACAACTTGCACCCATTGTGTGTGTGTGACGGACATGTGTTCATTTACATACTTGCCATTGGGGTTGTATCATGTAATTGCCTCTTCTATGTGGGTGGATGCAATACTTGGTTGGGTCTTTGGACTGGGGAGGCTGGCCATAAGGGCCATGATTGAGAATCGTCATGATCTGGGGGCAGGGGGACATGAGTGGGACATGAGTGGGGGTCTGCTGGCAGGAGCCCTGCAGTGCTGGGGGGTGGGGGTGCAGGGGGACATGAGTGGGGGCCTGATGGCAGGTGCCCTCTAATGCTGGGGGGTGGCTTGGCTGGGGGGCATGCCCATGGTGGATGGGCTGCCTGTGGAACATGACCAGGGGTGCAGGGTAGTTCCCTGTGGTGTGGGCTGCCTGCAGGGGCCGTGGATGGTGTAGAGGGAACACCTGGGAGGACCCACACTGCCATTCACGTGTAGGACTCCCTGCGCACCCCCGAAATACATGTACCTTGCTGAAATCGCATGTGAAACTTCCCCCATGTGAATATACGTACCCCACTCGCACAGGGCCCTTTCGCGCGTAAAACTTCCCGCGAACCCCAGGAATACACATACCCCACTCGCACAGGACCCTTTCGCGTGTAAAACTTCACGCGAACCCCAGTAATACACGTACCCAACTCAGTATATATGTGCTTTTTATTTGTGCACACTTTTGTAATGCGCAGGGACGCTACCGCCTGCCTTCGTGTGGCGGACGTGTTTAGGCCTGTGCGTGTCTTTGCCCATGCGCGGGTTTGCCCTATTCGATTCCAAGAATATGTGTGGTTCGCGTGCGTGTGGGCGTTCCGTGTACTTCCCACCAGTAATTTCCCCGTTACGCCTTTTTTTTCATGCGTTATTCCCCATTCCACATGTTACGCCCCCTGTTCCGTCTACTTTTGTTCTGTGCGCTGCGCTATGTGTGCTTTTGCTATGCGCTTAGCACACGCTGTTTGGAGACGTGTGCGCCAGCGTGCGCCATGCACGGATTTGGCGCACAACCAGTGGGAAAGTAGCGCAGCACCTTCCTTGAATCGCACGCATGCGCGTGCGTGTGCGTTTGCTTTCTCACGCTTACACCTCCTTGCGCCTGCTTGCGCTGGGATTTTCGGCGCACGTTTGTTCCATGAATCGGCCCCTAAGGGTGCTGGTGGTAAAAATACCATAGGCACATAAGTTATAAGGCAATAAAAAGCAAGGTATCCCACGGTTTACGGTTTACACATACTCCCGTTCCCAGCACAACATTTGGCTGCACACAATAAAAAATAAATCATTCTATACAATTGTAGCACAATTGTATAGTTGGTGTTTTCAAATGATATATGTAAATCAAACAAGTGTAATAAAAGATTGCATCAGTTTGATTGGTAGATAGTTTGCTCAACACGTTTCAGGACAAATAGATCCCTTCATAGGAGCTTTTATTTATACAATCTATTGAGCAAGAAGTAAATGAGAGTAATGTCTGTCTTTAATAATGTAGGAAACCATTTATGAGAAATTTAATTGACTCATAGGAAACAGCTCAAAGTAGCTGGTGGCTCAACGATCCAGATAACAAAGTCTTCCATTATGAGGTCAAATTAAATACGTATCATAAATGGTCATGTATATTAAATCCATTTTGACAAGAAATCCCAAAATGAGGCAGTAAATAAATACATGAAGGTGCAAATGTAGCTTCCAAAATAGATATTTCAAATTTGTTTGTAAGATATCTCATGTTATGTCCGGAAATCTAGGATAACAACTATTAGGATGGTCAATGGTCTGATAAAATCCATTGCTTAACTAACCTGCATGCATCCAGAGAAACATACCTAAAAGTTAAGAGTTGGTGCATATGTGACGCAATCATGACATCAGATACGTACACAAGGAAATCATCATAATGCGATCAAAATGTAAACAAGACTTTATACATTACACATATCTCCATTAGTTTCAAGAAGTAGTCAAATCAAGTTAATCTGTCATACTCACACTCGTTATATATCCGGATGTGGCCTATTAGAACATTGTATAACATTGTTAGATAACAATGATAATTTGGTACAGTTAATCTCAACAAATCTTTTGTCTATAAGGATTTGAGAAGAGGAAATTATTCACAATGTACTGTCTTCAGAAATGTGACTAATTATGGATCATAATAGTAGTTAAATAAAGAAAAGGCACCTTAATGAACAACATTGCAACATATAATCTATGTTTTGAAAGGTACAACGTGCTTTAATTGTGGGATGTTTTTTCACAGGGTTTTTTACCGTGAATGTTTCAATGAAAAAAAAAAGAATTGCATTTTTTAGGGTGGTTAGAATAATATATAGTTGGGGTGTGGGTGTTCAGGAACATATACAAAATATAAGTTGATGGGGTGTTTGGGGGGATCCAAAAATAAAACAATAAAAATTGGATGAGTTTTTTCGTTGAAAAATCTGCAGTAAAAAAAACTGAGAAAAAACATCATGCGATGAAATAACATAGAACTGTTTTGAATGGACAGAGGTTAAAAATAAATTTTGAGTATAATACAAGTAGTTCATTGATTACAAAGGTCATGTATCACGATTGGCTGCATAAGATATTTAACAACACTATGAAGTTGTTATTGATAAGCTCCTAAATACAATTCTTAATTCATCCCCATGGGATACATCAAATCAAGTTTGTTAATCCAATATAATACTCTTTGGGCATGTTTTTGGACATATCACCTGCTCTGGGTAGTTGCTGTACAACCTCGAGAACAAAAAAGCTTATTTGGGCTATGGTGTGCCCTTGCATTTTATCGTGTCTCGCTACCAGAGATTTCAAATTACCTGTTTTTTGTTGGACTTGTATTCAGTCCAGTTCTCTCTTACTTTGCAGGTAGTTTGCTTCACATAGTGTCTTCAACAGGGTCAACTTAAGGCATAGGTTACGTTATCTGTGTTACATGTAGCATAATCGCAGAATTTCATTTTACGTCCTGTTTGTGGCTGTCTTACATAGTCTCCTTCGCTGATGTTGTTGCAATTATTTCAATTCAGACATGGATGTGTGCCTTGTTTTTGGTTGTGTAGCAGCATTTGTTTATCTGGCATTACCCTTTCAGCTTTGATCAAATGGTCCTGAAAGTTCCTACCATGCTTGTATGCAATAATTGGAAGTTTAGGGAATATTCTTAACAGTTGTGGGTCTAAGCGTATGATATTCCAGCTCTTTGACTGGAGTATTTACTAGTGTATAGACAAGGGAAAGGCTCAGTTTTATGTGTAGGTGCACGTTGTTCATGTCTACTTTTTGAGGATGCTTTCTGTCTGCAATCATTAATAGTGGCATGTGGGTAGCCTTGTGAGTTAAATCATTCCAATATGTATCATTATCTGAAAGTATCCCCATCAGTATAAGATCTGGCTGTAAGTTAGGTTGTCTTTAAGATGGTGTGGATGAAAACTTAAATAATGTAATGTGTTGCTGACATCAGTCGTTTTTTACAACATAGAACATAGAACATGACACCATTCCAATAGAGGTGGATAACAGCGACTTAAAGAGTATTACTCTAGCCGCAGGCACCATTATTGGAATGGCAGTTGATGACCGACATTTTTCCATTGATCTAGGAAATGAACTGTTAGGACCAATCCCCAAGGACTGTTTTGACAGTGACAGTGAGGACAATACAACACCAGACAGGATTTTCACCCGGCATGGGGGGAAATTCCTGGTGTACACTTCCTGCCCCTATGGTATGGAAGATGTGACTTGTGACTTCAGGAGGGATGAGGTGATTTTCCAGGTCCATGAGGGTTGCCTTTCCCACCTGAGGCCTCCAGTCCAAATCAGCACTCTGACCAGGGACTTCTCCACCCAGCTGGAGGAGGCCGCTGAGATAGCCAAACCAGAAGTCTTTCCAGGTTTCAGGCAGATGGTGGAAGAGAGAGTCAACCTAGCTGATGCCTGTGTGACTCTGGAACAGAAGCAAAAGTTGAGACAAGTTTTCTTGGATTTCCAAGATCTCTTTGCGGTAGACTCATATGACTGTGGTCGCATCGACATCCACACCACAACAATCCCCACGGAACCTGGAATGACTCCAGTATTTGTGAAGCAATATCGCTTGCCTCTCGCATCAATGGAGTCCCTTACTGAAATAATTAAGAACCTGGAGTCCCGGGGAATAATACGTCCAGTTCACAGCACCTTCAATAACCTGGTGCTGGGAATACTGAAGCCAAACGGCCAGTGGAGACTCTGCGCCGACCTCAGGGAGCTCAACAAACGGGTCTCATACTAACCGATGGCCTCTGCCCTACATTGACCAAGGGCTGGCCCAGATTCAGGGGTCACAGGTATTCACAGCAATAGACCTGACTAATGGATACTGGACCGTGCCTGTCAGTAGGGAGGACCAATACAAACTGGCTTTTACCTTTGGGGGGCAGCAGTACACATGGACCCGGACTCCCTTCGGATACCTCAACTCCGGCAATGAATTCAACATTTTCCTACATAAGGCCATGCCCGACCTGGGTGCGAGGGGTAACCTGGCTTATGTAGATGATGTCCTCATCAAAAGTTCATCTGTAGAGGAACACATAGCGGAGATCCGTTATGTTCTGACACAGTTGAGGGCCGCCGGAACAAAACTTTTCTTTCAGAAAGCACAGTGGTGTAGAACCCGTGTTAATTTCTTGGGGCATGAGATTACTCCTCAGGGTCTCTGTCCCCAGGAAAAGAAAGTGGAAGCACTTCAGAAACTGAAAGACCCCACAACTCTGCGGGAACTAAGGAGCCTCCTTGGACTGACTAATTACAGCAGAAAGTTCATTGAGGGCTACGCAGAGATCACCAGACGCCTGATTCATCTCCTGAAGGGGGGGGTCAAGTGGGAATGGGGTCCAGAACAAGCCGAGGCAGTAAGACAACTCAAAAGAAGCCTCTCACAAGTGCCTTGCCTAGCTTACCCTGTCAGAAACAAGGAGTTCTTCCTGGAGACAGGGTTCTCTAATACGTGCTTGACGGCAGTATTATACCAAAAGCATGACAAGGTCAATAAAGTAATCTCCTATGCGAGCAAAACTTTATCCTCTGTGGAGGAAAAATTCAACGATTGTGAGAAGGCACTCCTGGCAACGGTGTGGGCATTGAAGAATTACCGCCCGTTTATCCAGGGGGCACACATCATAGTGGAGACTCCACACCAGCCCCTGCAATATCTCCAAAGTGACAGAATCCGGGCCGGAAATGTGAGTAATTCCCAAATTACTTCCTGGATTCTGTCAATGCATGGCTTTCCTGTGGAGGTCAGATATGGCCAAAACAAGAAGAGTCCCCTCGCGCAAGGTCTTGCTGACTTGCATGATTGTGCCAGAGAAAACTGTCTCGAAGACGAAAGTCTAAAAATCAAGGACCACATGGAGGCATACCTTAATTCCCCACACAAAGTCTTTGAAGAAGACAAGTGTGAGGGAATACCCACTGTCTATGTGGATGGATGCTCGTACCATGTTGACAATGATGGGGAGAAAGAACTGGTGGCTGGCGTAGGGAATGCATGGGTGAAGGAGTTCCCAGAACCCTCCGCTGGATACAAAATTGGTCCCCGAAGTAGTCAGGTGGCAGAATTGATGGCTGTGCATCAGGCCATCCTCACTGCTGTCCAGCATCAACTCCACGAACTGGTCATAATCACAGATTCGGATTATGTACGGAACGGGTTCGTGGAGCACCTGGTTAATTGGAAAACCACAGGCATGTTATGTGCTAACAACAAACCATTAAAACATGGGAAGTTGATCCAAAACATTGATGATCTGGTCACCTCGAATGAGATGACCATCTATTGGAAAAAGATCAAGGGTCATTCCAAAGTAGAGGGACCAGACAAAACTGGAAATGACTTAGATGATCAGCTGGCCAAAACCGGGGCCATCCAAGGGGATCTAATTGAGATTGAGTCCCTGTTGGGGGAAATACAGGTCACTGCTATCACTAGGTCCCAGACAATTGCTCAATTGCACAATGGAGTACGGAGACCCCTGATGCTGATTTGATTACCGCTCAGAAGGGGGATCCAATAATTGGTAAATTTTACCAACACATTGAGGACCCTGAGAACTTTCCCCTGATGGATACCGATTACAACGGGAAAGAGGACCTTAGAGTGTTGATGAAATGTCCAAAAATGTTCCGGATCCAAGACGGTTTGTTGGTAAGGAAATCCCAAGCTGGCCATGATCAGTGGGTGGTTCCTACCTCCTTCCGAAGCCTGATGTTAAGTCACGCCCATGATGCGGCTACCGCCGGTCATAGGGGGTTTCATACAACACTTGAGATCTTAAGAGAGGTTGCCGACTGGCCACACATGGGCCAGGACCTCAACCAATATTTGAAGGGTTGTCTTGTGTGTGCACAATTTCAGCCAACATCCCTCACACACCGGGCGCCTCTCCAAAAGAGGGGAATGACACTCCCATGGAATTGAACTGAATTCTATTTGATTACATTCCTAAGAAATGTGTGCTCTCATCTTCATCTCCTTACATTGCATAAAGGGGGGGGGGGGTGAATTGTCCAAGAAAGTGATTACATTGTCTTTTGCTGAAATCCTACCAAGTTATTTTCTGTACTGCATTTTCATTCCACATTGCATCTATTTGAAACCATAAAAGTATTGTTGCTATCTTATCCATCCTATACCCACTCATCATTGATTATAAAGAAGTGTGCTAGTGCCAGACTATCCATTATTGATAACTGCTCAGATTAAGTGTGATATTCAATTATTAATTTATTATAAAGTGTGATATATATATATATACATATATATTGTTTACATTCTCAAATAAACCTTTTAAACTTGCAAAACAGAACTACTTTTTGGCTCAGTGGGGTCAGGGGGATTCTAAGAGAGGGGTGTTATATAGGGGTAGTCACCCAGAACTCATGAACTGGACATAAAGATATATCAATAAGGGTTTCCATTCAGTATCCCAGACTAGGCATTGACTTAGCTGTAGTGTTGAATTGAATCCTCTTACAACTTGCACCCATTGTGTGTGTGTGACGGACATGTGTTCATTTACATACTTGCCATTGGGGTTGTATCATGTAATTGCCTCTTCTATGTGGGTGGATGCAATACTTGGTTGGGTCTTTGGACTGGGGAGGCTGGCCATAAGGGCCATGATTGAGAATCGTCATGACCTGGGGGCAGGGGGACATGAGTGGGACATGAGTGGGGGTCTGCTGGCAGGAGCCCTGCAGTGCTGGGGGGTGGGGGTGCAGGGGGACATGAGTGGGGGCCTGCTGGCAGGTGCCCTCTAATGCTGGGGGGTGGCTTGGCTGGGGGGCATGCCCATGCTGGATGGGCTGCCTGTGGAACATGACCAGGGGTGCAGGGTAGTTCCCTGTGGTGTGGGCTGCCTGCAGGGGCCGTGGATGGTGTAGAGGGAACACCTGGGAGGACCCACACTGCCATTCACGTGTAGGACTCCCTGCGCACCCCCGAAATACATGTACCTTGCTGAAATCGCATGTGAAACTTCCCCCATGTGAATATACGTACCCCACTCGCACAGGGCCCTTTCGCGCGTAAAACTTCCCGCGAACCCCAGGAATACACATACCCCACTCGCACAGGACCCTTTCGCGTGTAAAACTTCACGCGAACCCCAGTAATACACGTACCCAACTCAGTATATATGTGCTTTTTATTTGTGCACACTTTTGTAATGCGCAGGGACGCTACCGCCTGCCTTCGTGTGGCGGACGTGTTTAGGCCTGTGCGTGTCTTTGCCCATGCGCGGGTTTGCCCTATTCGATTCCAAGAATATGTGTGGTTCGCGTGCGTGTGGGCGTTCCGTGTACTTCCCACCAGTAATTTCCCCGTTACGCCTTCTTTTTCATGCGTTATTCCCCATTCTACATGTTACGCCCCCTGTTCCGTCTACTTTTGTTCTGTGCGCTGCGCTATGTGTGCTTTTGCTATGCGCTTAGCACACGCTGTTTGGAGACGTGTGCGCCAGCGTGCGCCATGCACGGATTTGGCGCACAACCAGTGGGAAAGTAGCGCAGCACCTTCCTTGAATCGCACGCATGCGCGTGCGTGTGCGTTTGCTTTCTCACGCTTACACCTCCTTGCGCCTGCTTGCGCTGGGATTTTCGGCGCACGTTTGTTCCATGAATCGGCCCTAAGGGTGCTGGTGGTAAAAATACCATAGGCACATAAGTTATAAGGCAATAAAAAGCAAGGTATCCCACGGTTTAGGGTTTACACATACTCCCGTTCCCAGCACAACATTTGGCTGCACACAATAAAAAATAAATCATTCTATACAATTGTAGCACAATTGTATAGTTGGTGTTTTCAAATGATATATGTAAATCAAACAAGTGTAATAAAAGATTGCATCAGTTTGATTGGTAGATAGTTTGCTCAACACGTTTCAGGACAAATAGATCCCTTCATAGGAGCTTTTATTAATACAATCTATTGAGCAAGAAGTAAATGAGAGTAATGTCTGTCTTTAATAATGTAGGAAACCATTTATGAGAAATTTAATTGACTCATAGGAAACAGCTCAAAGTAGCTGGTGGCTCAACGATCCAGATAACAAAGTCTTCCATTATGAGGTCAAATTAAATACGTATCATAAATGGTCATGTATATTAAATCCATTTTGACAAGAAATCCCAAAATGAGGCAGTAAATAAATACATGAAGGTGCAAATGTAGCTTCCAAAATAGATATTTCAAATTTGTTTGTAAGATATCTCATGTTATGTCCGGAAATCTAGGATAACAACTATTAGGATGGTCAATGGTCTGATAAAATCCATTGCTTAACTAACCTGCATGCATCCAGAGAAACATACCTAAAAGTTAAGAGTTGGTGCATATGTGACGCAATCATGACATCAGATACGTACACAAGGAAATCATCATAATGCGATCAAAATGTAAACAAGACTTGATACATTACACATATCTCCATTAGTTTCAAGAAGTAGTCAAATCAAGTTAATCTGTCATACTCACACTCGTTATATATCCGGATGTGGCCTATTAGAACATTGTATAACATTGTTAGATAACAATGATAATTTGGTACAGTTAATCTCAACAAATCTTTTGTCTATAAGGATTTGAGAAGAGGAAATTATTCACAATGTACTGTCTTCAGAAATGTGACTAATTATGGATCATAATAGTAGTTAAATAAAGAAAAGGCACCTTAATGAACAACATTGCAACATATAATCTATGTTTTGAAAGGTACAACGTGCTTTCATTGTGGGATGTTTTTTCACAGGGTTTTTTACCGTGAATGTTTCAATGAAAAAAAAAAGAATTGCATTTTTTAGGGTGGTTAGAATAATATATAGTTGGGGTGTGGGTGTTCAGGAACATATACAAAATATAAGTTGATGGGGTGTTTGGGGGGATCCAAAAATAAAACAATAAAAATTGGATGAGTTTTTTCGTTGAAAAATCTGCAGTAAAAAAAAACTGAGAAAAAACATCATGCGATGAAATAACATAGAACTGTTTTGAATGGACAGAGGTTAAAAATAAATTTTGAGTATAATACAAGTAGTTCATTGATTACAAAGGTCATGTATCACGATTGGCTGCATAAGATATTTAACAACACTATGAAGTTGTTATTGATAAGCTCCTAAATACAATTCTTAATTCATCCCCATGGGATACATCAAATCAAGTTTGTTAATCCAATATAATACTCTTTGGGCATGTTTTTGGACATATCACCTGCTCTGGGTAGTTGCTGTACAACCTCCAGAACAAAAAAGCTTATTTGGGCTATGGTGTGCCCTTGCATTTTATCGTGTCTCGCTACCAGAGATTTCAAATTACCTGTTTTTTGTTGGACTTGTATTCAGTCCAGTTCTCTCTTACTTTGCAGGTAGTTTGCTTCACATAGTGTCTTCAACAGGGTCAACTTAAGGCATAGGTTACGTTATCTGTGTTACATGTAGCATAATCGCAGAATTTCATTTTACATCCTGTTTGTGGCTGTCTTACATAGTCTCCTTCGCTGATGTTGTTGCAATTATTTCAATTCAGACATGGATGTGTGCCTTGTTTTTGGTTGTGTAGCAGCATTTGTTTATCTGGCATTACCCTTTCAGCTTTGATCAAATGGTCCTGAAAGTTCCTACCATGCTTGTATGCAATAATTGGAAGTTTAGGGAATATTCTTAACAGTTGTGGGTCTAAGCGTATGATATTCCAGCTCTTTGACTGGAGTATTTACTAGTGTATAGACAAGGGAAAGGCTCAGTTTTATGTGTAGGTGCACGTTGTTCATGTCTACTTTTTGAGGATGCTTTCTGTCTGCAATCATTAATAGTGGCATGTGGGTAGCCTTGTGAGTTAAATCATTCCAATATGTATCATTATCTGAAAGTATCCCCATCAGTATAAGATCTGGCTGTAAGTTAGGTTGTCTTTAAGATGGTGTGGATGAAAACTTAAATAATGTAATGTGTTGCTGACATCAGTCGTTTTTTACAACATAGAACATAGAACATGACACCATTCCAATAGAGGTGGATAACAGCGACTTAAAGAGTATTACTCTAGCCGCAGGCACCATTATTGGAATGGCAGTTGATGACCGACATTTTTCCATTGATCTAGGAAATGAACTGTTAGGACCAATCCCCAAGGACTGTTTTGACAGTGACAGTGAGGACAATACAACACCAGACAGGATTTTCACCCGGCATGGGGGGAAATTCCTGGTGTACACTTCCTGCCCCTATGGTATGGAAGATGTGACTTGTGACTTCAGGAGGGATGAGGTGATTTTCCAGGTCCATGAGGGTTGCCTTTCCCACCTGAGGCCTCCAGTCCAAATCAGCACTCTGACCAGGGACTTCTCCACCCAGCTGGAGGAGGCCGCTGAGATAGCCAAACCAGAAGTCTTTCCAGGTTTCAGGCAGATGGTGGAAGAGAGAGTCAACCTAGCTGATGCCTGTGTGACTCTGGAACAGAAGCAAAAGTTGAGACAAGTTTTCTTGGATTTCCAAGATCTCTTTGCGGTAGACTCATATGACTGTGGTCGCATCGACATCCACACCACAACAATCCCCACGGAACCTGGAATGACTCCAGTATTTGTGAAGCAATATCGCTTGCCTCTCGCATCAATGGAGTCCCTTACTGAAATAATTAAGAACCTGGAGTCCCGGGGAATAATCCGTCCAGTTCACAGCACCTTCAATAACCTGGTGCTGGGAATACTGAAGCCAAACGGCCAGTGGAGACTCTGCGCCGACCTCAGGGAGCTCAACAAACGGGTCTCATACTTACCGATGGCCTCTGCCCTACATTGACCAAGGGCTGGCCCAGATTCAGGGGTCACAGGTATTCACAGCAATAGACCTGACTAATGGATACTGGACCGTGCCTGTCAGTAGGGAGGACCAATACAAACTGGCTTTTACCTTTGGGGGGCAGCAGTACACATGGACCCGGACTCCCTTCGGATACCTCAACTCCGGCAATGAATTCAACATTTTCCTACATAAGGCCATGCCCGACCTGGGTGCGAGGGGTAACCTGGCTTATGTAGATGATGTCCTCATCAAAAGTTCATCTGTAGAGGAACACATAGCGGAGATCCGTTATGTTCTGACACAGTTGAGGGCCGCCGGAACAAAACTTTTCTTTCAGAAAGCACAGTGGTGTAGAACCCGTGTTAATTTCTTGGGGCATGAGATTACTCCTCAGGGTCTCTGTCCCCAGGAAAAGAAAGTGGAAGCTGTAAGGATATTTGGCGTGTTACAGTACACAGTACAGCAATACTGCACAAGTAGCACAATTTTTTTGCAGCACCACCACCACAAGGGTGCGGTGCATTGCTATATGGGTTAGCAGATTAACAAGGAAAGACAGACTATTCAGTAAAAAACGATTTTAACATATAAGATGCAAATCTATTTTTACAGTTAAAAGCACACGTGTTCATTTAAAAATGCACACTATTTTTCACCTGAAATGCCTATATTGCTAGAGACACATTTGAAAATTAACAGCTAACCTATTAACCATTAACCTGACTAATAAAACCTTATTTTAATATAACCCACTAATAAAATGTGTTCTCTACTGCAGAATTAGGCATACTCTGAAAACCATTTAAATGAGTGTGCAGATTTTTTCTCTTCTCTGCCTGATTCTCCGTGTTGTTGTGCACAGTAACTGCAGGAAGGAGGAAGTCAGATTTGCAACAATTGCAAATGTATAAGCGAAGCTATTGTTGAAGAGTAGGAGGATGAGAGATGATGGATTTCATTGGGACACGTCATAAAGAGGGCTGAGAGGAAAGTTTTAGTGGGCAGTATCAGGGAAAAAGACAGGCAGACATCTTTCTGCACTACTGGGGAGAAGACCTGGCTGTGGGGTCCTGACTGAATGCAGATTCCTGTGTCCTGCTGCAGTCGACATTGGGGAGAGCTGAAAGAAAAACCTGTCCACTGGCTGAGGCAGTCCTATCTGAAAAAGCTGAGAATTCCAGGCAATGACCCCGGCTTGAGAAGGCAAGCGTTCCTTTTTGCTGGAGTTAATCCAAGAGAGCCACATTCACAGAGAGAAGCATCTGAACAGATAAGGTAATTACCTAACTGGGGGAGCTGTGTGTGTGCACGAAAATATGCAGTCAGTGTAGAAAAATGAAAGTCCCGTGCGTGTCTTAATCAAGTGCTAATGTTGCAATTTAAGTTCTGTTCTCCGCCACTATAATTGCAGTGTATCATAGAAAATGCTTTGATTGTGCCATTTTATTGCTGTAAAGAATGAGATCGTGTTAAATACAACTTTTATAATACAGAAAAATATTTGAAAACAGACGGATGGTGTACTTACTATTTATCATTACAATGCTGATGATGTGGGGAGATTTTTAAACAGTGCAATGGTCATTTTAAGACAGATGTGTGCATGTCAGAATCATTATGAATAATTGTGAGTGACTGTAGTATAGCTTGTTGGAGGTATATGAGCCAACGGGAAGAGAGACTCTCTGAACATAGCTCCCTACCGTATATAAGGTAGTGGAAATTACCACAAGACTACCACATACAGCTCTCTGTCGTAAATAAGTCAGTGAGTTTGCCCATGGTGGCGCACCAACACTATCACTGGAAAATGTGGTATCCCTAGAATGCAGGTCTGAGGTCTCTCTAGTGATCACACGAAAAATCTAAGCGAAGATAAGGGATTCTGGACATTGGGGTCACAAATAAAACAAGGGAATTATGCTCACCAAAATACCACCAACCGCGTATACCAAATATGCAGGTCTGGGCGCTGAAATAATGCATGCCCATTGTATTATTGTTGCACATGGCCAAATCTGAATACAAAAAGTGATTATTGCTAAGTTATTTTCCGGCGGTAATAAAATACCGTCAGGCCCCAAATCTCCACAAAATACCCTACATATTTATGGTGCGTTGCAGGCCGGGAAAGTGATCACAGAGTACCTACTGGGCGTGGCAAGCGTGTCTCACACTGCCATTTGCACATTAAAGGGAACCCATTTTATAATAGCAGTGTGCCACTAAAAACGAATTTCAGAATGTCACAAAGGGAAACCACATTCTCAGATCTAGTGCAATATTTAGAGGCAAAGTTATTTGCACATGGGAATTGGTCTTCGAACAGTACCTTAGAATGGAGTAACCGCATTCAAGGTGAGGTGCAGAAAGAAAAACTAGACAATATTTTTGCAGAAGGCAGCATAATTCAGGTCTGCCTTACAAGATTATTGAATGCAGCCGATAAAAGTGCAGAGAAAGACTGCTTAATACGGCTATGCGGCAAAATATGGTTTATTTTAAACAAGTCACTGCGAATGCAAGAGAATGATACTCAGCTAATTAACAGGTTAAAGACTGAATTAGATGGGGCAAGTAAAAATCAGGAAATGTTGAGAGCAGAATTGGATGTATGCCAAAAAGACATGCAATTAAAATGCAGAGACTTTGATACTCAGTTATCCAAAAGCAAGAAACAATTTGAAGATAGTGAGCAAGAATTGACACACTTAAAAGCCTTAGTGGATCACATTAGGCAGGATAAAGATGAGATTGTTTCAGAAATGCAGATTTTACAAAAAGAACATTGCGAAAAAGAAGGTGATCTCCAGGGTGTAGAACAAGAAATGATTAAAATGATTCAAGAGAGAGACAAAAGAAATAAAGAGTTCAATGAATGCCAAATGCAAATGTGTGACATGCAGGAGGCGATTAATAAAATGAGCGATGAAAATAATTATTTACAGAATGAAGCAACCAGACTCCTTAAAAAGTGTAAGGACTTAGAACAGCAAATGTGCATTCCCAGGTCCCAAGAGAGGCGGCAGGGTACCACATTCAATGGAGTGGAGGTGAATTCTAGCTCTGCCCAAAGAGCTAGTGCCCCAGTGACAGGGCCGGTGACTGAACTTGGTTGCAGCGCCCTTGGGGGATTTGATACTCCCATTGGGGGCAGCCACCAATCTCATACACCTGAAGACAGGATTGAATCACAAAATAGTGCAATTCCATGCATTGCAACAAGTAGCCCCATAAAAATAATGAAATCCATTAAAGCCCTGATCAAACCATTTAAAAAGGGAGGTGAATGCTGCATTGAGGATCACTTAGAAGCGGTGCATGACATTTTTAAAGCACTCCAGATACCTAAGAAACAGTATAGACAATATTTTCATTTAACTTTAGATGCCCCGACGGCTAGCATCATAAGGGGATTAAATGAACAGCAGAATATGACATGGCTGGAGTTTGAAAAAGAAATTAGGCGTCATTTTTCTCCTTTTCAGTCATTGCAGGAGGCAAAGAAAGTCGCGTACACTATTACTGCTGGACCTAATACATCACCTCGCCAATTTTTACAAGACTTAAAAAGAGCATTCTCTCGCTTTGATGTATCTTTTGACTCAAATTCCAATGAGTTTAAAACCGCATACTTCTATGGGCTACAGAAAGACATCATATCCCAATTGGTCCGTGAATTTGACCGTGACAAGTCCCTTGAATGGATTGTACATCAAAGCACCAAGCTATATGAGGTACTCTATTGTCAGGGTAGAGAAAGTGATAAAATGAAAGATACTAGGCCTAAATCTAAAGAACCCTCAGCCACAGTAATGGAAATCAGGTCAGCCAAAATGTCCCTTGAGTCTGCTCAAAGCCAAGGTAAAAATAATGTGACACCTGAACAAAGGGGTAATCAACAAAGATCGCCATTTCCTGTACCAATGTTCCAATCACATGATCCTAGTAATAGAGAGAGCTACATCAGCCCTAGATATTTAGGGGATAGACCCCGGGTAAGATACCGGTCTGATATGGCAGGTATGAACAATAACCAGAGACAAAATCAAGATCAGAGAAATGATGGTCCCTACCAGTCATTGGGGACACAGAGCAGATTTGATCCCAGCACCATGATATATGGTAATCAGGATAGGCCCCGATATGTGGATCGATTTACTGATAATGGAAATCAACATAGGGGCCAGTACCCACAATCTGAGAGACAGGACATGAGGCAAAACGTGAACTACAGTCCACGCCAGTACAATGATTCCCCACCAGGGGACTATAATCAAAGGATGGGTGCAACCCGCTCCCCTCCACGAATGAATCAAGAGTTCAGAAACCATCCCAACCGGTATCAATCACCTGAGAGGTATCAGAATAGATCCAATCAGGGGGAAAACAACCAATATCGACCTAGGCCACAGAAAGAGGATCCTAGAGAGGTGGAAAGGTTCCAATGCCTTGAGGCCCAAGTGAAAATGTTAGCTGAGCAAATAGGAAAGCTCTATACAGCGCAAAAACAACCTTCCAAAGAGGGGGCTGATGGCCATAGCAATGACCGGGGGGCTTCCGAAAAGTGACTAAGTACTCATGATAACTGCAGTGCCAAAATGACAGATTGCTCTGATATAACTTTGCATAACGACTCTGAGATGACTAATGGATTAAAAATGAAAGTACCAGTAAATGAAATTGTGATAGAAAGTGTAAATACTTCTAAAAAAGAGGTACGGTTTAACTTAGAGCTAAATAAAACAGTAAAGATTTGCACAAATGAAAAAGAAACATTAGGAATTCCAAAAGAACAAAGGGACAGATTTAAGAAAAATGACTCATGCATGGGGAATACCAGTGAACAGGGAGTAAGTGGGGATGTCATAGCTCCTTCCCTGGGCAAGCAAAACAATGACCAAACACAGACAGAAAAAGGAAATACTCACAAGGAGAGTACAAGTCAATCACCTGAAAAATTCTTTGAGCCACATATTTTTGAAGAGGCTGAAAGGGCTGGTATTACACTAAATGATCACAAATGCACAGAATTAAAAAATGACAAATTGCTGAATGATGTTGTTACACATGTTCAGTTGGAAGGTTGTAATGTGGTCTCTGATGTTACCCAGATGGATGGGCGAACGGTGGCCACACTCCAAAAAACCTCTGAACATGGAGAAATGAATAAAATACCTCGCACAGAAATGGGTAAAAAGGAGGGAAAAATGTCTTTTCATTTACCAATGTGCTTAGCCAAAAGTGAAAAAGACCTGAGAAAGGTGAGCCCTGAAATCAGTAAGAATTCACATTTCTTATGTGTATTAGAGGAAGTTGAGGACAGATATTATGCACCCATCACTGTAGAAGAAAAATGCCACACCTTCGCTATGATTGACACTGGCGCACAGGCCACAATTATGTCCAAGGAGCTGGTAAAGAGTATCAATGAAGGGAGGCCTCCACAGAGTCAGATCACAGTGAAGGCAAATCAAGGCCCAGTGCATAACTTTAATGGGGAGGAGGTGCCCATCATAGGTGTAACTGAGGTTGACATAAAAATAGGAAAGCACAGAATGAAACAAGAGGTATTGATCACATCTATTTGTGAAATTCCATTTCTGATGGGGACAGATTGCCTGAAAAGATTGTCTCCTCTCATAGATGGGGTGAATGGAGTGCTGTGGTCCTTAACCAAAAAACCATTGAGGCCTAAGAAACTAAAATCACAAAACAGCAATATAAAAGAATGTCACACCGTTGCCAAAACAAATGATGCTGTGGAGGTATATCTCCAGAATAGCTGCATACCTAGTGTCACTGTTATATTAATGTGTCAAGACAAAGATCAGAGCGACAATGAAAAACTACCTGTACAAATATACTTGGACCCAAGGAAAGATTGGCAGACTGCTATAGATGAGCACACATTACGTTTTTACTTAAAAGAGAATACATGCAAACAGAATATTGTTCCTAAAACAGGTTCAGAAAAACACATTACCACTCTGGCAGAGATACACATGGTAGATGAGCAACCATGGGTTCACGTTGGTATAAATGATTATCTTAAAACAATAAAAGCCACTTTAGCGCTTGAACATGAAAGGAGTTTCATTAATGAGAAATTGTTGCAAAAAATTATGGAGAGGGAAGAAATCCCGAAATTTAGGATTAAAAACCAATATGTTTCTGGGTTGGACAGTCCAGACTTTGAAAACCGAATTACAGGCAGATGCATGCTTAAAATTAGCATTGGGCAGAAAACAATTTACCATAATGTATGGATAGTGAGTGGAGCACAAAATGAATTTTACATGGGCAATGACATCATGCACAGAATGTGTATGGTGTTAGATTTCCTTAATCAAAAAATATGGTCACGCCTAGGTGGGCCGGCGCCTGAATTTGAAGACAAAAGAAGGGCTTATCATTGTGCACAACTAGTCCCTTATGCAGTCGAATTACAGATGAGGAAAAATACTATTGTTCCTGCATTTACAAAACAGTTTGCAATAACACTGAAATGCAAAAATGGACAGCAGATGAAAGGCTCTGATGCATTTGTATGCCTGAATGAATCCATAAAACAGCAAGGCCTGGATTATGAATACATTCCATTGGTAGACATTGGTGAAGGATCTGTAAAAATCATGGTAAATAATAAAGGTTGTCAGGACATTCATTTAGAGGAAAACTCCCCATTAGGAATGGCCATACAAAAATCACATTATACGGCAGATTTAAATAACATGGTGATTGGGAATATTCCTGAAAAATATGTAGATGCCAAGGGCGAGTTGCCAGAACACCTGGACTCTCAGCCCAAAGGAATATTTAAAATTCATTCTGTGTATCCTTATGATTCAAATGAGACAGTGTGCTGCCATCAAGAGGATTGCATAATATTTAATTTAAATGAAAATGAAACAGGAAATCAGCCCATTGAAGTGGAAGCTGATATGCCAAAATATTTGAAAGTGGCAGCTCTACAAAAAGACACAGCCACACAGTTAGAGGAAAGCGCTGAGATTCCTTTACCAGAAGAGTTTCCAGAATTTTCCAGAATGGTAGAAGAGCAGATCTCCTTAGCGGATGCATGTGACAGCGATGAGGATCGACGCAATCTGAGGGAAATATTTATGGAGTTTAAGGATGTATTTGCAAAAGATGCTTATGATTGTGGTTTAACTGATTTACATGTGGCCACACTACCAGAAGGTTGTAGCAGAAATCCAGTGTTTGTACGCCAGTATAGACTACCGCTGGCATGTTTAGAATCATTGGCAGAGATTATTAAAAATTTGGAATCACAGGGAATAATTAGGCCCATTCATAGCACATCCAATACGCCTATTTTAGGTGTGTTAAAGCCAAATGGTCAATGGCGGCTGTGTGCAGACTTAAGAGAGTTAAATAAAAGAGTACCAGTATCTAGATGGCCACTACCATTCATTGATCAGGGCCTAGCTCAGATACATGGTTCAAATGTATTTACCACGTTAGATCTCACATCTGGATATTGGTGTGTGCCATTGGCAGAGGAGATACAACACCTATTTTCCTTTACATTTGACAGGACTCAATATGCCTGGCTTAGAGCTCCGTTCGGGTACATCAATAGTGGGAGTGAATTTGGCATATTTTTGAGAAAGGCCATGCCAGATGCAGCGGAAAGAGGAACAATAGTTTATGTGGATGATGTCTTGATAAAAAATGAAAACCTTAAAAGCCATTTTGATGAAATAAGACATGTGCTTGGCCAATTGCAGAAAGCAGGCGCCAAAGTATCTTTGCAAAAAGCACAATGGTGCAAGAAAAAAGTGAACTTTCTAGGGCATGAAGTGACTGAACATGGGCTAAATCCACCAAGGAAGAAAATAGAGGCCATACAAAGATTAAAAGATCCTAAAAATGTGAAAGGAGTAAAAAGTTTATTAGGGATGACAGGCTATAACAGAAAGTTCATTGAGAATTATGCAGAAATCACTCAACCATTGACTAAACTGCTTAAACTAAATACTCCCTGGAGATGGGAAAGAGAGCAGTCTGATGCAGTGGCTAGATTGAAGGAATGTCTTGTAAAGGCACCATGTTTAGCATACCCCATAAAGGACAGGGATTTCTTTATAGAAATAGGCTTTTCTGAACATTGTATGTCAGCAGTGTTATCACAAAAACACAATTTGAATCACAAAACCATTGCATATGCAAGTAAGGCATTTTCCCAAGTTGAAATGAAATTTAATGAATGCGAAAAGGCCCTATTAACCACTGTGTGGGCGCTACAACATTTCCGCCCCATTGTTCAGGGAGAAAAGGTGATTATTGAAACAAATCATCAACCTTTGCAATTTTTAGAGAGTAAAAGAATTAGATCAGGCAATCTAGCGCAATCCAGAATCACTTCATGGACGCTGGCATTACAAGGTTTTCCCGTAGAAGTAAGATATGGACAAAATAAAAAGAGCCCAATTGCTCAAGGGTTAGCTGACTTACATGACTGTGCAGCTGAACAAATAACAAATGAAATGGATGTGGAAGCTAGTTTACAGGAATTTGAACAATCACCACACAAAGCTTTTGATGAAAAAACATGCAAGGATTTGCCAACTGTATATGTGGATGGTTGTGCTTTTCACATTGAAAATGACAGTAATAAACAATTAGTGGCAGGAATAGGAAATGTCTGGTTGAAATGTGAAGGCGTTCCTAGTATAGGGATGAGGATTGGAGATAGGAGCAGTCAGGTGGCGGAATTGGCAGCCATCTATAAAGCAATTGCTACTGCAGTTGATAAAAAGTTCAGTGAAATTGTCCTGGTGACTGATTCTGACTATGCACGGAATAGCTTTGTGGAGTATTTGCCTGGTTGGAAAGCAAGAGGCATGGTTACATACAACAAAAAGCCACTTAAACATGGAAAAATGATACAAGCCATAGACAAATTGGTGTCAGAAAATAATTTAACAATATACTGGAGAAAAATTCGTGGGCATTTAAAAACACCAGGAGAGGATAAGGAGGGAAATGATAAGGCAGACCATCTGGCTAAGATTGGGGCTGTGATGGGAGAATTGCTACCTATTGATTATTTAATGGGTGAAATACAAATTGATGCAGTCACACGTTCTAAAGCACCAAAGGAGGTAGATCAACCGGTGGTGCAGTGGAGTCATGACACGCCAGACCAAGATTTGATTGAGGCACAAAAGAATGATCAAATTTTGGGAATCTATTATAATCATTTGATAGATCCTGAACAAAATCCTTTAACAGAAAATGATTGTATGGGAAAAGAAGAGTTGAGGGTGTTATTAAAGAACAAAACACGAATTAGATTACAGGATGGGCTCATGATTAGAGAGTCCATAACAGGGCAAATACAGTGGGTAGTACCCCTTTTATTCAGAGGACTAATGCTACACCATGCACATGATGCCATAACTGCAGGCCATAGAGGTTCACAAAAGACATTAGAAATACTAAAAGATTATGCTTACTGGCCACATATGTCCCAAGATGTGGAATTATATACTAGAGGATGTCTAGTATGCGCCCAATTTAAACCTGCTTCACCAATGCATAGAGCACCATTGATGAAAAGAGGCCTAACTCTCCCATGGTCAGATTTGCAAATAGACTATGTAGGTCCTTTAAAAAGGTCGAGCAGGGGACACCGCTATATTTTGAGTGTGGTATGTTTGATGTCAAAGTGGTTTGAGTGCATTCCCGCACCAGATTGTAGTGCGCAAACAGCAGCCACATTGCTGGTGAACCATGTGTTCTCAAGGTTTGGGTTGCCACAAAGAATTGAGTCAGACAGAGGAAGTCATTTCACAAGTACTCTAATGAGTAAGGTATGGCAAATACTAGGTGTGAAAAGGAAACTACATATCGCATATCGGGCGGCGTCTTCAGGTACAGTTGAAAGAAGCAATAGGTCTGTTGTGGATATTTAAAGAAATTTGTGGCAGAAGCAGGTTCCAGCTGGGATTTGCGTTTACCATTGGTTTTGATGGCAATCAGGTCGACTCCTGCCAAAGCAACAGGTGTTAGCCCCCATGAGGTCTTAACAGGTAGGAAAATGGTGTTACCACAACACCTACTATACAGAACACATGAGCAAACTCTAGTGAGTGCATCCACAGTTCATGAATATATTGATGAACTGAGGAGGCATTTGCAACATGCATTTGCTTTTGTGCAGAGAAATCTGGAAAGAGCTGCTGACAGTGCTAAGTCATATTATGACAAAAAGACATCAGTAAAGGAATACAATGTAGGGGATCAGGTGTACAAGTTTCATTTTGGAAAAAGTAAACAGAAAAATTCTAAATTTCTGGCAGCCTGGCAGGGGCCATTTCGAATTATAGATAAAGTCTCTCCTGTAGTGTATAAAATTTTGAAAAATGAAGGCGAAACAGCAATAGAGCAGTTTGTCCATGTAAATCAAATCAAACCATGCCATCCCAGACATGAGATCAGGCAGCTTGAGCATGTGGAAACGGATAGAGTCCCTTGAGAAAATAAATGGGTGTAATCAGGAGGCAGTGACAAAGAAGTTAAAAAAAAAAAAAGTTGATTGTTATGATGGCACATAAACACTGTAATATATGTAAAAATATATAATATAAATAAATAAATAAATAAATAAATAAATAAATAAATGCACATATAATGGAAGCTCATGGTTGGTGTGTAGAGAGAAAGTGTATTAAATATTGAATGCTGTTTTATATATGCTTGTTTTCTTTTAACTTGTATTTGATTTCAGAAAAAAAAAAAACAGAAAAAAATATAAACGAAATATTTTTACCAAGCATGTTTTATTTTTGGCAAAAGGTAGAAATTAGTATTGTGCTATGTACTTAATCTGTTTATTTTCTATTTTGATTTAGACAATTAACATTATTTGGTCGGAGGTTCCGGGATCAGAGGCCACGGGAGACGATGGAGTCCTGGAGTCCCCTGGATGAAGACCAAAAGATGCCTGCCTCCAGGTGGAGGTGAAGACAAAATAACCGGAATGCCAAAAGAGATGAATACTGTGGATTCAAGATTGCCAAGATGAAAGAGTACTCGAATGAACCGAATAACATCGCTGGTCGGGACATACCAAAAGAGACAAAGCAAAAGTTCCGGCATATGAAGTTCCACGTATTTATTATTTTAATTATTTATTTTAACTTGTTATATTACTTATTTGTTTTAGTTAGTTGTTTTATTTCATTGTTTTTTAATTGACTTGGAAAATTTAAACTTAAAGTAATGCCACTTCCACTGAGAAGGCAAATGTGGAACATTTTATGAACTGATGGACTCAGATGAAATGTTGATTGCAAATTTTCATTGATGCACATGAATATTCATTTTGTTGGATTGCTATATTGTAAAAAAAAATAGAACAAGTTGTTTTTAGGAATTGGCTTGGATTATAGCCAAGTTCTAAAAACAAAAGGAGGGTATATGTAAGGATATTTGGCGTGTTACAGTACACAGTACAGCAATACTGCACAAGTAGCACAATTTTTTTGCAGCACCACCACCACAAGGGTGCGGTGCATTGCTATATGGGTTAGCAGATTAACAAGGAAAGACAGACTATTCAGTAAAAAACGATTTTAACATATAAGATGCAAATCTATTTTTACAGTTAAAAGCACACGTGTTCATTTAAAAATGCACACTATTTTTCACCTGAAATGCCTATATTGCTAGAGACACATTTGAAAATTAACAGCTAACCTATTAACCATTAACCTGACTAATAAAACCTTATTTTAATATAACCCACTAATAAAATGTGTTCTCTACTGCAGAATTAGGCATACTCTGAAAACCATTTAAATGAGTGTGCAGATTTTTTCTCTTCTCTGCCTGATTCTCCGTGTTGTTGTGCACAGTAACTGCAGGAAGGAGGAAGTCAGATTTGCAACAATTGCAAATGTATAAGCGAAGCTATTGTTGAAGAGTAGGAGGATGAGAGATGATGGATTTCATTGGGACACGTCATAAAGAGGGCTGAGAGGAAAGTTTTAGTGGGCAGTATCAGGGAAAAAGACAGGCAGACATCTTTCTGCACTACTGGGGAGAAGACCTGGCTGTGGGGTCCTGACTGAATGCAGATTCCTGTGTCCTGCTGCAGTCGACATTGGGGAGAGCTGAAAGAAAAACCTGTCCACTGGCTGAGGCAGTCCTATCTGAAAAAGCTGAGAATTCCAGGCAATGACCCCGGCTTGAGAAGGCAAGCGTTCCTTTTTGCTGGAGTTAATCCAAGAGAGCCACATTCACAGAGAGAAGCATCTGAACAGATAAGGTAATTACCTAACTGGGGGAGCTGTGTGTGTGCACGAAAATATGCAGTCAGTGTAGAAAAATGAAAGTCCCGTGCGTGTCTTAATCAAGTGCTAATGTTGCAATTTAAGTTCTGTTCTCCGCCACTATAATTGCAGTGTATCATAGAAAATGCTTTGATTGTGCCATTTTATTGCTGTAAAGAATGAGATCGTGTTAAATACAACTTTTATAATACAGAAAAATATTTGAAAACAGACGGATGGTGTACTTACTATTTATCATTACAATGCTGATGATGTGGGGAGATTTTTAAACAGTGCAATGGTCATTTTAAGACAGATGTGTGCATGTCAGAATCATTATGAATAATTGTGAGTGACTGTAGTATAGCTTGTTGGAGGTATATGAGCCAACGGGAAGAGAGACTCTCTGAACATAGCTCCCTACCGTATATAAGGTAGTGGAAATTACCACAAGACTACCACATATAGCTCTCTGTCGTAAATAAGTCAGTGAGTTTGCCCATGGTGGCGCACCAACACTATCACTGGAAAATGTGGTATCCCTAGAATGCAGGTCTGAGGTCTCTCTAGTGATCACACGAAAAATCTAAGCGAAGATAAGGGATTCTGGACATTGGGGTCACAAATAAAACAAGGGAATTATGCTCACCAAAATACCACCAACCGCGTATACCAAATATGCAGGTCTGGGCGCTGAAATAATGCATGCCCATTGTATTATTGTTGCACATGGCCAAATCTGAATACAAAAAGTGATTATTGCTAAGTTATTTTCCGGCGGTAATAAAATACCGTCAGGCCCCAAATCTCCACAAAATACCCTACAAAGCACTTCAGAAACTGAAAGACCCCACAACTCTGCGGGAACTAAGGAGCCTCCTTGGACTGACTAATTACAGCAGAAAGTTCATTGAGGGCTACGCAGAGATCACCAGACGCCTGATTCATCTCCTGAAGGGGGGGGTCAAGTGGGAATGGGGTCCAGAACAAGCCGAGGCAGTAAGACAACTCAAAAGAAGCCTCTCACAAGCGCCTTGCCTAGCTTACCCTGTCAGAAACAAGGAGTTCTTCCTGGAGACAGGGTTCTCTAATACGTGCTTGACGGCAGTATTATACCAAAAGCATGACAAGGTCAATAAAGTAATCTCCTATGCGAGCAAAACTTTATCCTCTGTGGAGGAAAAATTCAACGATTGTGAGAAGGCACTCCTGGCAACGGTGTGGGCATTGAAGAATTACCGCCTGTTTATCCAGGGGGCACACATCATAGTGGAGACTCCACACCAGCCCCTGCAATATCTCCAAAGTGACAGAATCCGGGCCGGAAATGTGAGTAATTCCCAAATTACTTCCTGGATTCTGTCAATGCATGGCTTTCCTGTGGAGGTCAGATATGGCCAAAACAAGAAGAGTCCCCTCGCGCAAGGTCTTGCTGACTTGCATGATTGTGCCAGAGAAAACTGTCTCGAAGACGAAAGTCTAAAAATCAAGGACCACATGGAGGCATACCTTAATTCCCCACACAAAGTCTTTGAAGAAGACAAGTGTGAGGGAATACCCACTGTCTATGTGGATGGATGCTCGTACCATGTTGACAATGATGGGGAGAAAGAACTGGTGGCTGGCGTAGGGAATGCATGGGTGAAGGAGTTCCCAGAACCCTCCGCTGGATACAAAATTGGTCCCCGAAGTAGTCAGGTGGCAGAATTGATGGCTGTGCATCAGGCCATCCTCACTGCTGTCCAGCATCAACTCCACGAACTGGTCATAATCACAGATTCGGATTATGTACGGAACGGGTTCGTGGAGCACCTGGTTAATTGGAAAACCAGAGGCATGTTATGTGCTAACAACAAACCCTTGAAACATGGGAAGTTGATCCAAAACATTGATGATCTGGTCACCTCGAATGAGATGACCATCTATTGGAAAAAGATCAAGGGTCATTCCAAAGTAGAGGGACCAGACAAAACTGGAAATGACTTAGATGATCAGCTGGCCAAAACCGGGGCCATCCAAGGGGATCTAATTGAGATTGAGTCCCTGTTGGGGGAAATCCAGGTCACTGCTATCACTAGGTCCCAGACAATTGCTCAATTGCACAATGGAGTACGGAGACCCCTGATGCTGATTTGATTACCGCTCAGAAGGGGGATCCAATAATTGGTAAATTTTACCAACACATTGAGGACCCTGGGAACTTTCCCCTGATGGATACCGATTACAACGGGAAAGAGGACCTTAGAGTGTTGATGAAATGTCCAAAAATTTTCCGGATCCAAGACGGTTTGTTGGTAAGGAAATCCCAAGCTGGCCATGATCAGTGGGTGGTTCCTACCTCCTTCCGAAGCCTGATGTTAAGTCACGCCCATGATGCGGCTACCGCCGGTCATAGGGGGTTTCATACAACACTTGAGATCTTAAGAGAGGTTGCCGACTGGCCACACATGGGCCAGGACCTCAACCAATATTTGAAGGGTTGTCTTGTGTGTGCACAATTTCAGCCAACATCCCTCACACACCGGGCGCCTCTCCAAAAGAGAGGAATGACACTCCCATGGAATTGAACTGAATTCTATTTGATTACATTCCTAAGAACTGTGTGCTCTCATCTTCATCTCCTTACATTGCATAAAGGGGGGGGGGGTGAATTGTCCAAGAAAGTGATTACATTGGCCCTCATTACGACCCTGGCGGAAATCGGAAAACGATGGCGGAGATGCAATACCGCCATTGAATAGCGCTCGGTGCGACTATGACACGCCACCGCAAAGTACGAAGCCATTAGCGACACCGTAGTGAACGCCAACGCTAACTGCACCAAGTACGCGCGCGCGCGCCATGCCAAACCGTAAATACCACCATGGCGCAAGGGTACGCCAATTCCGACCCTAGCGGACATGTACCTAACGCCATCAAGCATGGCGGAAAGCACCATTCCGCCATGGTGAGAAGTACGGCATCGCGAATCAACCGTAAACGGCCCCACTGAGTGCCTGTACACCGCTCCCTGCCCACAAAGTACAACTCCTCGTAGGTGCAATGAAGTCACAATGCTACCAGTGAAATGTACAAGTCACCCATGCATGCCAACGAACAAAAGATCCACAAGAGGGGCCAATGGGAGCTGCAGGGCACAGATGGCACGAATACAGAAGCCATTCCAATGGACATGACCACATACCCCCCCCCCCCCGAAACGCACGCAAACACAGGCACCTGTGACCAGCAATATTCCGAAAATCACAACATTCCACCAGTCCACCTGGCTGACCGGCGTCTGTTACACAAAACCCAATCCCCCGCCCCTGAGCATGACAACATTCAAACAGTCATATTGGCAGCCCCCATCCCTGACCTCACTGGGCTCCGTAGGCAAACGCGTCCAGCACAGTACCACGCGACTATACTCCAAAACCGGAACCCAATGCAGATCTCCTCACAACACATGGCTCCCCAAATAGGAATATGCCACATCACTCGCAAAGAAGAACGCTACACGTCCCATTTCAGAATAGAAATTTAATGCACAACCAAATCACCAAGCTCATACAGCCATTAGTCCATGAACTACAAAACACATATCACCATCGTGGGCTGCATCCGCAAGGAATGACCAGCTACTACTCGTGTGACGCCCTCTCCCATCATGGTACACAGAGCCACATTCACGTACGAAAAGGCAACATGGAAGCGCACAGAACCGCAGGCCCGTCCCAATGGGGAGGCACTAGTCCAACTGAAAGGCCAAAATGTTGCTCCGAGCCACTAGTACTGCGTAAGGGCATGTGGGCCATTGGCGATCGTCCCATAAGATCGTAATGCTGCTCCACTGATGAACACGAAGCAGCAGGTGTCGGGAGTAAACGCCATCTGCAGGAGTGGCATACAGATGGCAGTGGCAAAAGGGCAGGAGATACCTGTCAACCAAAAGAAAAGAAAAAGAACAGAATGGCCATCAGAACTACATTCGAACAACTCACTCCAATGACCACACTAAATCCACAGCCATATGCATGCTAGCCCACTCCAAAGGATCATCACCACCCCAAAACCACTTGCGACTCTCAACTATCGACATCGAGGTGTAAACACCATCCCAAACGAGTGTACCTGTGCATGCGTCTGTCAAAACAGATTCCATCAGATGGGAATGTTAACGTGCATGGACACAAGTGTCTGAAGGCGCGTCGAGACAGGGAGGGCTCAACAAGGCCAGATAGACGATGGTCCCACTATGGCAGCCCTGCATCACATAGCGCAGGGGAGGCGGATAGATCCCAAGAAGCCCTGTACATGGCAAACCCTGTATCAAATCACCTGCCCATGCATCCATTCATCATTCCCTCATCCTGTTATTAAAACGCCTGAATATTTACTCACAAAACATTCGGAATTTCCATTGAGTCTGTGCGTCATGCAGCCTGCAAAATCCACAGTGTCCCAGCCCGTAATTTCAGTGATGTGAAGTTACTTGAATTTGGGAACGTCCGGCCTCATCGCCCACGTCACAAATGCGCATCCAAAACTATTCATATCAATCATTGCTTCCTCGCCATGGCCTCTGTCTCAAGGACATCGAACAATAGAACGTTAGATTTGCAGTCAGACCTGTGGGCATCTCCCCGGCGCTAGCTGAAAACCGAAAGCGCCGGCCTTCGAATTCCTCACTTGCAACATCACGTCGAAAACGCATCTGTGGCCGTCTGAAATCACAAAATAATCCATCCAGTGCAGCTGTGTGTGAAAATGTCAACTGCCTTCAGCCAGTAATGGTACGCCCCGGCCGTCGTTGCAACTCGGTACAGTGATGCATGAGGGCCCACCGTTCCTCGAATACTACGTTCCACCAACCCATCACAAGTCTGTTCGCGACTGCAAAGATTGTATGTGAAACAATGGGACCATAGCCGAATGTACATATCAACAAATGTCACACGGTCATCGGGTACAAATACATGATTGCAATACCAAGGTGCCGTTCCTCGATTAGCAGCGTTGTGTGCGGGACGTGCTCGCCCAAAGTGGAGAGCAGCTCGCACAGGTGGAATGACTCACCACAGGTGGAGGCCATACGGCCTGAAAACACATAAAATGCACACCCAGTCTCCTCCCACAACCACACCCACTCCGAAATGCTACCGGCAGGACTCGCGATGTTGGCCCTGGGGGACCTAATAGCACTGCAAGTACTGCAACTCCAAGAAGACGACGAACACCAACTACAAGCGGCCGCACGGAGGAGACGCAGGGGGAGGAGGAGGCCAAGGCAGGGCCCGCAAGGGCCGCCAGCACAGCCACTACCACCACGCAGGCAGCCCGCAATCCCACGCCTCCGAGCAC
Source organism: Ambystoma mexicanum (assembly GCF_040938575.1). Lineage (NCBI taxonomy): Eukaryota > Metazoa > Chordata > Amphibia > Caudata > Ambystomatidae > Ambystoma > Ambystoma mexicanum. The sequence goes on from NC_090930.1 coordinate 615,496,156, forward strand.
GACCGTTCAACCTCACTGATGAGCAGATCCACACCCTCTACCGTTTGGACCGGGACACCATAGCCGCAATAGTGGACATGACACAGGCTGACCTTGTCAGCATGATAGACAGCCCAACCGCCATCCCACCCCTACTGAAGGTGGTGTCTGTACTCCACTTCCTGGCCACAGGCACCTACCAGCACACAGTCGGACAGTTGCATGGCATTTCTCAGCCACTGTTCTCACGGACACTGTTGCAAGTGCTCGATGCCCTCCTGAAGCACGCAGACGACTACATCTCTCTACCACGCTCGGAGCAGGACATTACCAACACCAAAGTGGGATTCCATGCACTTGCCGGCATACCGGGTTGCATTGGTGCCATCGACTGCACCCATGTGGAATTGATCGTCCCACATGCCATGGAGGCCCAGTACCGCAACCGAAAACAATATCATTCCCTGAATGTACAGATGGTGTGTGACTCCAACAGGATCATTACACATTGTTGTGCCAGATTCCCTGGATCAACCCATGATTCTATGGTCTTGAGGAACTCTACTATTCCACGCTACATGGAGCGACACGCAGGGAACAGATCCTGGCTACTCGGTGAGTCTCTTTTCATGCATGATGATGCGGGGTATGTGATGCGGCAATGACCTGGCAGGGAGGGGGTGGGGGTGTGCGTACGTAGCAATGGCATTCCACATCATACGTTTATCGTCCACATACAGGTGATGCTGGGTATCCACTGAAGAGATGGCTCCTCACACCAGTTCGGAACCCACGGAACCAGCAAGAGCAGGACTACAACCATGCCCACTCACGTACCCGTGTAGTCATTGAACAGGCATTCGGCCTACTGAAGACTCGTTTCCGCTGCCTCAGCAGGTCTGGCGGGGCACTCCTGTACCGCCATGAGAAGGTTGCAAAGATGGTGATGGCATGTGTCATGCTCCACAACATGTGCGTACGTAGAAATGTGCCCATGCCCCCTGACGCAGAACTGCAAGCACCTGATGATGGTCCGGATGAGGGTGGGGATGTGGCAGCACCTCAAGGAGTCTGCGAGGCACCGGAGGGCCGTGACATTCGTCAGCATCTCATTGATGCATGCTTCTGACACTCACGCCTGGTGGCTGATACATGGACACGGGACTCGTGGCACTGCGTGTGTCTGGGACATGCACAATATGCACTATACGCCTAGGATGGCCTAGTACATCAAGTTCATAGTCGACACATCTCATTGGTTGATCAGGCACTTGTTTATGGCATATGTGATATCATGTTGAACACCCTATCCACCCGCCACCCAAGTGAGCCCAACACACCCCCTCCACCCTCCTACCTCCCCCCCGAACACCAGTGTCCAAAGATGCTCATTGTCAGTGGGCTGTCGCTATTGCAAGCCCCCTCTGCGGGTGTCAGGGGCACCCCTGCCTGTGGAGCGCAGGTTCCTCCCAGATCTACGTTGGGGGCTGCCCTGGACGGAACTGGCAACGGAAGATGTCTCTGCCTGCTCACGGCCATGCATGTCCCTAAGGGTTTGTGAGAGCTCCGTGAGCACACGGCGCACTGCAGCTAGTTCGGCACATACGTCTTTGGACGTCGCATGCAGTTCCCCCCTCAGGCTCTCGGTGCTTCTCTCCATTTGTGCCCTTAGTGTCTCTGTACCTCTCTCCATTTCTGCCCTGAGTGTCTCAGTTGATGTTTCCATGTCTGCCTTGGTGCGCCCACATTCATCGGCATGGTCCTTGAGGAGCGTGGCCAGTTGCTGCTGTTGGCCCATTAACTGGTCGAGGGACTGTTGCCTCTGCTGGGCCATGGCCATTTGCGGGGGTGTCACAGAGGGGCTGTTGACCTCATGTTGCCTTGCCACAGGGCTTGGGGGGGATGGCCAGTCCTCGTCTTGTGGGTGCCCCTGCGTGGTATTCTCATGTTGTACGGGATGGGACAGACAGGGGGATTGGGACAGGTCATGGATGGATCTGACTTCCACATCCCCGTCTTCTGTGTCGGAGCATGCTGCCATCAATGGGGTGTCACCTATGGTGCTGCTGCCACCAGAGCCAGTGCCTTCTGTGGCATCCGTTGGGGGGACCTGTGGTGGTGGTGTTGTGGGCATGCTGGCTGCTGGGGTGCCTGTTGATGTTCCCTCCTCTGTGCTGCCACCTGATTTGTGCTGCTGCCGTGTCTTGATGCGTGCAGCTGAGGTGGAGGGTCTTTGGCCGTTGGTCTTGGCCCTCTTTGCAGGTGTGCTGGTAGGGGTGTTCTGTTGCTCGTCGTTTGGATCGGACCCTGTGGTGGAGTAAAGGAGGGCGAGGGTTATTATTGGCTCTGTGGGTATTGGAATGGCATTGTATCACTTGCTTTGGGGTGGTGAATGAGGGTGATTTGGGTCGGGGCCTTGGAGGTGCTTTCGTTTGTGTGTGGGGTGAGGGTGCAGTTGTTTGGCAGCCTGCAGTTAGGGTGTGCCTGCTGGAAGTGTGGTGGGTGTTTTAGGGGTTTTTATTTATTTATGTATTTATTGTGGTTTTAAGGTGCGCTATGAGGGCGATGTGTGTGGACGTTCTCCTGGACATGTGTTTCTGTAGCACTATGTGGACACATGGTTCTTCACATGATTGGACATTGTGGATTTGGCATTGTTTTATCTGGCCCACCTACCTGATTCTTCTGATGTCTGCACTCCTTTCTCCATCCCTCCAACTCCCTCAATGCTCTCCATTCCGATGGTGGAGGCACAGATTTCTTCCCAGGGGGTCAACTTGATGGGTGACTCAGGACCTCCCCCGGTGGCTGTGGCAATGTTGCGGTTGGCAGAGAGTATGCTGCGGACGCGGATCCGCAGGTCGTCCCACCGCTTTCTGCATTGCTGTGGGGTGCGGGGTGCGGTCCCCACCGCGCTTACCCGCTGTGCCACCAGAGCCCATATGGCCTTCTTGTTCGCAAGTGCCGTCCTGGTCATTTGCGTGGAGAAGACGACGGCAGCATTGTCCTGGAGGGTCTCTGTTAGCACGGTGAGTTCCTCACGGGAGAAGTGGACCTGCCGCTTGCGGTCGCACGCTTTCTTCGCTACTTTTCCCATTATTCTTGCTTTCGCTAGGGTGGGTGACGGGTTGGGGTGTGTCTCAGGGTGGTGTTTTTGGTGGTTGTGTGGTTTTAGTGGTTTTATAGGTGTACGGCGGGATGTTTCCCGTTCCGGGGCCATGTATTTGCTTCCGTTTCCGTATATTTCCGGTCACCGTACTTTCCGGTAGGCGCACTCTGCGGTTTCCGCTGTGATGGGTGGCGGTATTGCACCTAGGGCGCCGTACGGCGGCGGTGTGGGCCGTTTTGGGGTCCTTTCCGCCATCGCGGACTTTGCACTTCCGCCATGGCGTGGTGCTCGTGCCCGATGGGTCGGAATGGACCGCTCTTTGCTCCTTCGTGCAATGGCGGAAACGCTATTTGCGCTGTTGCGGTCCGGTCAGTCACTTTCCGCCAGGGTCGTAATGAGGCCCATTGTCTTTTGCTGAAATCCTACCAAGTTTTTTTCTGTACTGCATTTTCATTCCACATTGCATCAATTGAAACCATAAAAGTATTGTTGCTATCTTATCCATCCTATACCCACTCATCATTGATTATAAAGAAGTGTGCTAGTGCCAGACTATCCATTATTGATAACTGCTCAGATTAAGTGTGATATTCAATTATTAATTTATTATAAAGGGTGATATATATATATATATATACATATATATTGTTTACATTCTCAAATCAACCTTTTAAACTTGCAAAACAGAACTACTTTTTGGCTCAGTGGGGTCAGGGGGATTCTAAGAGAGGGGTGTTATATAGGGGTAATCATCCAGAACTCATGAACTGGACATAAAGATATATCAATAAGGGTTTCCATTCAGTATCCCAGACTAGGCATTGACTTAGCTGTAGTGTTGAATTGAATCCTCTTACAACTTGCACCCATTGTGTATGTGTGACGGACATGTGTTCATTTACATACTTGCCATTGGGGTTGTATCATGTAATTGCCTCTTCTATGTGGGTGGATGCAATACTTGGTTGGGTCTTTGGACTGGGGAGGCTGGCCATAAGGGCCATGATTGAGAATCGTCATGACCTGGGTGCAGGGGGACATGAGTGGGACATGAGTGGGGGTCTGCTGGCAGGAGCCCTGCAGTGCTGGGGGGTGGGGGTGCAGGGGGACATGAGTGGGGGCCTGCTGGCAGGTGCCCTCTAATGCTGGGGGGTGGCTTGGCTGGGGGGCATGCCCATGGTGGATGGGCTGCCTGTGGAACATGACCAGGGGTGCAGGGTTGTTCCCTGTGGTGTGGGCTGCCTGCAGGGGGCGTGGATGGTGTAGAGGGAACACCTGGGAGGACCCACACTGCCATTCACGTGTAGGACTCCCTGCGCACCCCCAAAATACATGTACCTTGCTGAAATCGCATGTGAACCTTCCCCCATGTGAATATACGTACCCCACTCGCACAGGGCCCTTTCGCGCGTAAAACTTCCCGCGAACCCCAGGAATACACATATCCCACTCGCACAGGGACCTTTCGCATGTAAAACTTCACGCGAACCCCAGTAATACACGTACCCAACTCAGTATATATGTGCTTTTTATTTGTGCACACTTTTGTAATGCGCAGGGACGCTACCGCCTGCCTTCGTGTGGCGGACGTGTTTAGGCCTGTGCGTGTCTTTGCCCATGCGCGGGTTTGCCCTATTCGATTGCAAGAATATGTGTGGTTCGCGTGCGTGTGGGCGTTCCGTGTACTTCCCACCAGTAATTTCCCCGTTACGCCTTCTTTTTCATGCGTTATTCCCCATTCCACATGTTACGCCCCCTGTTCCGCCTACTTTTGTTCTGTGCGCTGCGCTATGTGTGCTTTTGCTATGCGCTTAGCACACGCTGTTTGGAGACGTGTGCGCCAGCGTGCGCCATGCACGGATTTGGCGCACAACCAGTGGGAAAGTAGCGCAGCACCTTCCTTGAATCGCACGCATGCGCGTGCGTGTGCGTTTGCTTTCTCACGCTTACACCTCCTTGCGCCTGCTTGCGCTGGGATTTTCGGCGCACGTTTGTTCCATGAATCGGCCCCTAAGGGTGCTGGTGGTAAAAATACCATAGGCACATAAGTTATAAGGCAATAAAAAGCAAGGTATCCCACGGTTTACGGTTTACACATACTCCCGTTCCCAGCACAACATTTGGCTGCACACAATAAAAAATAAATCATTCTATACAATTGTAGCACAATTGTATAGTTGGTGTTTTCAAATGATATATGTAAATCAAACAAGTGTAATAAAAGATTGCATCAGTTTGATTGGTAGATAGTTTGCTCAACACGTTTCAGGACAAATAGATCCCTTCATAGGGGCTTTTATTAATACAATCTATTGAGCAAGAAGTAAATGAGAGTAATGTCTGTCTTTAATAATGTAGGAAACCATTTATGAGAAATTTAATTGACTCATAGGAAACAGCTCAAAGTAGCTGGTGGCTCAACGATCCAGATAACAAAGTCTTCCATTATGAGGTCAAATTAAATACGTATCATAAATGGTCATGTATATTAAATCCATTTTGACAAGAAATCCCAAAATGAGGCAGTAAATAAATACATGAAGGTGCAAATGTAGCTTCCAAAATAGATATTTCAAATTTGTTTGTAAGATATCTCATGTTATGTCCGGAAATCTAGGATAACAACTATCAGGATGGTCAGTGGTCTGATAAAATCCATTGCTTAACTAACCTGCATGCATCCAGAGAAACATACCTAAAAGTTAAGAGTTGGTGCATATGTGACGCAATCATGACATCAGATACGTACACAAGGAAATCATCATAATGCGATCAAAATGTAAACAAGACTTGATAAATTACACATATCTCCATTAGTTTCAAGAAGTAGTCAAATCAAGTTAATCTGTCATACTCACACTCGTTATATATCCGGATGTGGCCTATTAGAACATTGTATAACATTGTTAGATAACAATGATAATTTGGTACAGTTAATCTCAACAAATCTTTTGTCTATAAGGATTTGAGAAGAGGAAATTATTCACAATGTACTGTCTTCAGAAATGTGACTAATTATGGATCATAATAGTAGTTAAATAAAGAAAAGGCACCTTAATGAACAACATTGCAACATATAATCTATGTTTTGATAGGTACAACGTGCTTTCATTGTGGGATGTTTTTTCACAGGGTTTTTTACCGTGAATGTTTCAATGAAAAAAAAAAGAATTGCATTTTTTAGGGTGGTTAGAATAATATATAGTTGGGGTGTGGGTGTTCAGGAACATATACAAAATATAAGTTGATGGGGTGTTTGGGGGGATCCAAAAATAAAACAATAAAAATTGGATGAGTTTTTTCGTTGAAAAATCTGCAGTAAAAAAAAACTGAGAAAAAACATCATGCGATGAAATGACATAGAACTGTTTTGAATGGACAGAGGTTAAAAATAAATTTTGAGTATAATACAAGTAGTTCATTGATTACAAAGGTCATGTATCACGATTGGCTGCATAAGATATTTAACAACACTATGAAGTTGTTATTGATAAGCTCCTAAATACAATTCTTAATTCATCCCCATGGGATACATCAAATCAAGTTTGTTAATCCAATATAATACTCTTTGGGCATGTTTTTGGACATATCACCTGCTCTGGGTAGTTGCTGTACAACCTCCAGAACAAAAAAGCTTATTTGGGCTATGGTGTGCCCTTGCATTTTATCGTGTCTCGCTACCAGAGATTTCAATTTACCTGTTTTTTGTTGGACTTGTATTCAGTCCAGTTCCCTCTTACTTTGCAGGTAGTTTGCTTCACATAGTGTCTTCAACAGGGTCAACTTAAGGCATAGGTTACGTTATCTGTGTTACATGTAGCATAATCGCAGAATTTCATTTTACGTCCTGTTTGTGGCTGTCTTACATAGTCTCCTTCGCTGATGTTGTTGCAATTATTTCAATTCAGACATGGATGTGTGCCTTGTTTTTGGTTGTGTAGCAGCATTTGTTTATCTGGCATTACCCTTTCAGCTTTGATCAAATGGTCCTGAAAGTTCCTACCATGCTTGTATGCAATAATTGGAAGTTTAGGGAATATTCTTAACAGTTGTGGGTCTAAGCGTATGATATTCCAGCTCTTTGACTGGAGTATTTACTAGTGTATAGACAAGGGAAAGGCTCAGTTTTATGTGTAGGTGCACGTTGTTCATGTCTACTTTTTGAGGATGCTTTCTGTCTGCAATCATTAATAGTGGCATGTGGGTAGCCTTGTGAGTTAAATCATTCCAATATGTATCATTATCTGAAAGTATCCCCATCAGTATAAGATCTGGCTGTAAGTTAGGTTGTCTTTAAGATGGTGTGGATGAAAACTTAAATAATGTAATGTGTTGCTGACATCAGTCGTTTTTTACAACATAGAACATAGAACATGACACCATTCCAATAGAGGTGGATAACAGCGACTTAAAGAGTATTACTCTAGCCGCAGGCACCATTATTGGAATGGCAGTTGATGACCGACATTTTTCCATTGATCTAGGAAATGAACTGTTAGGACCAATCCCCAAGGACTGTTTTGACAGTGACAGTGAGGACAATACAACACCAGACAGGATTTTCACCCGGCATGGGGGGAAATTCCTGGTGTACACTTCCTGCCCCTATGGTATGGAAGATGTGACTTGTGACTTCAGGAGGGATGAGGTGATTTTCCAGGTCCATGAGGGTTGCCTTTCCCACCTGAGGCCTCCAGTCCAAATCAGCACTCTGACCAGGGACTTCTCCACCCAGCTGGAGGAGGCCGCTGAGATAGCCAAACCAGAAGTCTTTCCAGGTTTCAGGCAGATGGTGGAAGAGAGAGTCAACCTAGCTGATGCCTGTGTGACTCTGGAACAGAAGCAAAAGTTGAGACAAGTTTTCTTGGATTTCCAAGATCTCTTTGCGGTAGACTCATATGACTGTGGTCGCATCGACATCCACACCACAACAATCCCCACGGAACCTGGAATGACTCCAGTATTTGTGAAGCAATATCGCTTGCCTCTCGCATCAATGGAGTCCCTTACTGAAATAATTAAGAACCTGGAGTCCCGGGGAATAATCCGTCCAGTTCACAGCACCTTCAATAACCTGGTGCTGGGAATACTGAAGCCAAACGGCCAGTGGAGACTCTGCGCCGACCTCAGGGAACTCAACAAACGGGTCTCATACTTAGCGATGGCCTCTGCCCTACATTGACCAAGGGCTGGCCCAGATTCAGGGGTCACAGGTATTCACAGCAATAGACCTGACTAATGGATACTGGACCGTGCCTGTCAGTAGGGAGGACCAATACAAACTGGCTTTTACCTTTGGGGGGCAGCAGTACACATGGACCCGGACTCCCTTCGGATATCTCAACTCCGGCAATGAATTCAACATTTTCCTACATAAGGCCATGCCCGACCTGGGTGCGAGGGGTAACCTGGCTTATGTAGATGATGTCCTCATCAAAAGTTCATCTGTAGAGGAACACATAGCGGAGATCCGTTATGTTCTGACACAGTTGAGGGCCGCCGGAACAAAACTTTTCTTTCAGAAAGCACAGTGGTGTAGAACCCGTGTTAATTTCTTGGGGCATGAGATTACTCCTCAGGGTCTCTGTCCCCAGGAAAAGAAAGTGGAAGCACTTCAGAAACTGAAAGACCCCACAACTCTGCGGGAACTAAGGAGCCTCCTTGGACTGACTAATAACAGCAGAAAGTTCATTGAGGGCTACGCAGAGATCACCAGACGCCTGATTCATCTCCTGAAGGGGGGGGTCAAGTGGGAATGGGGTCCAGAACAAGCCGAGGCAGTAAGACAACTCAAAAGAAGCCTCTCACAAGCGCCTTGCCTAGCTTACCCTGTCAGAAACAAGGAGTTCTTCCTGGAGACAGGGTTCTCTAATACGTGCTTGACGGCAGTATTATACCAAAAGCATGACAAGGTCAATAAAGTAATCTCCTATGCGAGCAAAACTTTATCCTCTGTGGAGGAAAAATTCAACGATTGTGAGAAGGCACTCCTGGCAACGGTGTGGGCATTGAAGAATTACCGCCCGTTTATCCAGGGGGCACACATCATAGTGGAGACTCCACACCAGCCCCTGCAATATCTCCAAAGTGACAGAATCCGGGCCGGAAATGTGAGTAATTCCCAAATTACTTCCTGGATTCTGTCAATGCATGGCTTTCCTGTGGAGGTCAGATATGGCCAAAACAAGAAGAGTCCCCTCGCGCAAGGTCTTGCTGACTTGCATGATTGTGCCAGAGAAAACTGTCTCGAAGACGAAAGTCTAAAAATCAAGGACCACATGGAGGCATACCTTAATTCCCCACACAAAGTCTTTGAAGAAGACAAGTGTGAGGGAATACCCACTGTCTATGTGGATGGATGCTCGTACCATGTTGACAATGATGGGGAGAAAGAACTGGTGGCTGGCTTAGGGAATGCATGGGTGAAGGAGTTCCCAGAACCCTCCGCTGGATACAAAATTGGTCCCCGAAGTAGTCAGGTGGCAGAATTGATGGCTGTGCATCAGGCCATCCTCACTGCTGTCCAGCATCAACTCCACGAACTGGTCATAATCACAGATTCGGATTATGTACGGAACGGGTTCGTGGAGCACCTGGTTAATTGGAAAACCAGAGGCATGTTATGTGCTAACAACAAACCCTTGAAACATGGGAAGTTGATCCAAAACATTGATGATCTGGTCACCTCGAATGAGATGACCATCTATTGGAAAAAGATCAAGGGTCATTCCAAAGTAGAGGGACCAGACAAAACTGGAAATGACTTAGATGATCAGCTGGCCAAAACCGGGGCCATCCAAGGGGATCTAATTGAGATTGAGTCCCTGTTGGGGGAAATCCAGGTCACTGCTATCACTAGGTCCCAGACAATTGCTCAATTGCACAATGGAGTACGGAGACCCCTGATGCTGATTTGATTACCGCTCAGAAGGGGGATCCAATAATTGGTAAATTTTACCAACACATTGAGGACCCTGGGAACTTTCCCCTGATGGATACCGATTACAACGGGAAAGAGGACCTTAGAGTGTTGATGAAATGTCCAAATATTTTCCGGATCCAAGACGGTTTGTTGGTAAGGAAATCCCAAGCTGGCCATGATCAGTGGGTGGTTCCTACCTCCTTCCGAAGCCTGATGTTAAGTCACGCCCATGATGCGGCTACCGCCGGTCATAGGGGGTTTCATACAACACTTGAGATCTTAAGAGAGGTTGCCGACTGGCCACACATGGGCCAGGACCTCAACCAATATTTGAAGGGTTGTCTTGTGTGTGCACAATTTCAGCCAACATCCCTCACACACCGGGCGCCTCTCCAAAAGAGGGGAATGACACTCCCATGGAATTGAACTGAATTCTATTTGATTACATTCCTAAGAACTGTGTGCTCTCATCTTCATCTCCTTACATTGCATAAAGGGGGGGGGGGTGAATTGTCCAAGAAAGTGATTACATTGTCTTTTGCTGAAATCCTACCAAGTTTTTTTCTGTACTGCATTTTCATTCCACATTGCATCAATTGAAACCATAAAAGTATTGTTGCTATCTTATCCATCCTATACCCACTCATCATTGATTATAAAGAAGTGTGCTAGTGCCAGACTATCCATTATTGATAACTGCTCAGATTAAGTGTGATATTCAATTATTAATTTATTATAAAGGGTGATATATATATATATATATATATATACATATATATTGTTTACATTCTCAAATCAACCTTTTAAACTTGCAAAACAGAACTACTTTTTGGCTCAGTGGGGTCAGGGGGATTCTAAGAGAGGGGTGTTATATAGGGGTAATCATCCAGAACTCATGAACTGGACATAAAGATATATCAATAAGGGTTTCCATTCAGTATCCCAGACTAGGCATTGACTTAGCTGTAGTGTTGAATTGAATCCTCTTACAACTTGCACCCATTGTGTGTGTGTGACGGACATGTGTTCATTTACATACTTGCCATTGGGGTTGTATCATGTAATTGCCTCTTCTATGTGGGTGGATGCAATACTTGGTTGGGTCTTTGGACTGGGGAGGCTGGCCATAAGGGCCATGATTGAGAATCGTCATGACCTGGGGGCAGGGGGACATGAGTGGGACATGAGTGGGGGTCTGCTGGCAGGAGCCCTGCAGTGCTGGGGGGTGGGGGTGCAGGGGGACATGAGTGGGGGCCTGCTGGCAGGTGCCCTCTAATGCTGGGGGGTGGCTTGGCTGGGGGGCATGCCCATGGTGGATGGGCTGCCTGTGGAACATGACCAGGGGTGCAGGGTTGTTCCCTGTGGTGTGGGCTGCCTGCAGGGGGCGTGGATGGTGTAGAGGGAACACCTGGGAGGACCCACACTGCCATTCACGTGTAGGACTCCCTGCGCACCCCCAAAATACATGTACCTTGCTGAAATCGCATGTGAACCTTCCCCCATGTGAATATAGGTACCCCACTCGCACAGGGCCCTTTCGCGCGTAAAACTTCCCGCGAACCCCAGGAATACACATATCCCACTCGCACAGGGACCTTTCGCATGTAAAACTTCACGCGAACCCCAGTAATACACGTACCCAACTCAGTATATATGTGCTTTTTATTTGTGCACACTTTTGTAATGCGCAGGGACGCTACCGCCTGCCTTCGTGTGGCGGACGTGTTTAGGCCTGTGCGTGTCTTTGCCCATGCGCGGGTTTGCCCTATTCGATTCCAAGAATATGTGTGGTTCGCGTGCGTGTGGGCGTTCCGTGTACTTCCCACCAGTAATTTCCCCGTTACGCCTTCTTTTTCATGCGTTATTCCCCATTCCACATGTTACGCCCCCTGTTCCGCCTACTTTTGTTCTGTGCGCTGCGCTATGTGTGCTTTTGCTATGCGCTTAGCACACGCTGTTTGGAGACGTGTGCGCCAGCGTGCGCCATGCACGGATTTGGCGCACAACCAGTGGGAAAGTAGCGCAGCACCTTCCTTGAATCGCACGCATGCGCGTGCGTGTGCGTTTGCTTTCTCACGCTTACACCTCCTTGCGCCTGCTTGCGCTGGGATTTTCGGCGCACGTTTGTTCCATGAATCGGCCCCTAAGGGTGCTGGTGGTAAAAATACCATAGGCACATAAGTTATAAGGCAATAAAAAGCAAGGTATCCGACGGTTTACGGTTTACACATACTCCCGTTCCCAGCACAACATTTGGCTGCACACAATAAAAAATAAATCATTCTATACAATTGTAGCACAATTGTATAGTTGGTGTTTTCAAATGATATATGTAAATCAAACAAGTGTAATAAAAGATTGCATCAGTTTGATTGGTAGATAGTTTGCTCAACACGTTTCAGGACAAATAGATCCCTTCATAGGAGCTTTTATTAATACAATCTATTGAGCAAGAAGTAAATGAGAGTAATGTCTGTCTTTAATAATGTAGGAAACCATTTATGAGAAATTTAATTGACTCATAGGAAACAGCTCAAAGTAGCTGGTGGCTCAACGATCCAGATAACAAAGTCTTCCATTATGAGGTCAAATTAAATACGTATCATAAATGGTCATGTATATTAAATCCATTTTGACAAGAAATCCCAAAATGAGGCAGTAAATAAATACATGAAGGTGCAAATGTAGCTTCCAAAATAGATATTTCAAATTTGTTTGTAAGATATCTCATGTTATGTCCGGAAATCTAGGATAACAACTATCAGGATGGTCAGTGGTCTGATAAAATCCATTGCTTAACTAACCTGCATGCATCCAGAGAAACATACCTAAAAGTTAAGAGTTGGTGCATATGTGACGCAATCATGACATCAGATACGTACACAAGGAAATCATCATAATGCGATCAAAATGTAAACAAGACTTGATACATTACACATATCTCCATTAGTTTCAAGAAGTAGTCAAATCAAGTTAATCTGTCATACTCACACTCGTTATATATCCGGATGTGGCCTATTAGAACATTGTATAACATTGTTAGATAACAATGATAATTTGGTACAGTTAATCTCAACAAATCTTTTGTCTATAAGGATTTGAGAAGAGGAAATTATTCACAATGTACTGTCTTCAGAAATGTGACTAATTATGGATCATAATAGTAGTTAAATAAAGAAAAGGCACCTTAATGAACAACATTGCAACATATAATCTATGTTTTGATAGGTACAACGTGCTTTCATTGTGGGATGTTTTTTCACAGGGTTTTTTACCGTGAATGTTTCAATGAAAAAAAAAAGAATTGCATTTTTTAGGGTGGTTAGAATAATATATAGTTGGGGTGTGGGTGTTCAGGAACATATACAAAATATAAGTTGATGGGGTGTTTGGGGGGATCCAAAAATAAAACAATAAAAATTGGATGAGTTTTTTCGTTGAAAAATCTGCAGTAAAAAAAACTGAGAAAAAACATCATGCGATGAAATGACATAGAACTGTCTTGAATGGACAGAGGTTAAAAATAAATTTTGAGTATAATACAAGTAGTTCATTGATTACAAAGGTCATGTATCACGATTGGCTGCATAAGATATTTAACAACACTATGAAGTTGTTATTGATAAGCTCCTAAATACAATTCTTAATTCATCCCCATGGGATACATCAAATCAAGTTTGTTAATCCAATATAATACTCTTTGGGCATGTTTTTGGACATATCACCTGCTCTGGGTAGTTGCTGTACAACCTCCAGAACAAAAAAGCTTATTTGGGCTATGGTGTGCCCTTGCATTTTATCGTGTCTCGCTACCAGAGATTTCAATTTACCTGTTTTTTGTTGGACTTGTATTCAGTCCAGTTCCCTCTTACTTTGCAGGTAGTTTGCTTCACATAGTGTCTTCAACAGGGTCAACTTAAGGCATAGGTTACGTTATCTGTGTTACATGTAGCATAATCGCAGAATTTCATTTTACGTCCTGTTTGTGGCTGTCTTACATAGTCTCCTTCGCTGATGTTGTTGCAATTATTTCAATTCAGACATGGATGTGTGCCTTGTTTTTGGTTGTGTAGCAGCATTTGTTTATCTGGCATTACCCTTTCAGCTTTGATCAAATGGTCCTGAAAGTTCCTACCATGCTTGTATGCAATAATTGGAAGTTTAGGGAATATTCTTAACAGTTGTGGGTCTAAGCGTATGATATTCCAGCTCTTTGACTGGAGTATTTACTAGTGTATAGACAAGGGAAAGGCTCAGTTTTATGTGTAGGTGCACGTTGTTCATGTCTACTTTTTGAGGATGCTTTCTGTCTGCAATCATTAATAGTGGCATGTGGGTAGCCTTGTGAGTTAAATCATTCCAATATGTATCATTATCTGAAAGTATCCCCACCAGTATAAGATCTGGCTGTAAATTAGGTTGTCTTTAAGATGGTGTGGATGAAAACTTAAATAATGTAATGTGTTGCTGACATCAGTCGTTTTTTACAACTATCTAAGAGACACGTCACATTTCCTAAAATGTTTAAATAAACTTCATGAACTACTAAAAGGAGTGTAACATCATGTCACACTAATTTAACTCACAAGGTTACCCTGAATCTTGGGCTACCTTGCTTTCTTTGAATCCTCAATTTACCACAGTGACATCTTGTTGCAATTCAAGATAAGAAGAAGCTCCTGTATGATTGAATAGCTAATCTCAGGAAATTCATTGTATGCGATATTGTCCCAGCCTTACTCCCAACCTTTGAGAATTAGTTGGTGACCAAGTGGCATGGACCTTACAAGGTCAGTCAGTGTCCATTGCACTTAAATGCCCAAAGCCATCCCATGTACACCATGTAAACTGGTTCCAGACTGTGAGGAAACAAGAGGAACTAGCTTTGATGGCCAATCTGGAATCTGGGCGAAAAGGAGAATATCTCGACAAAATTAACTGACCTAATGCAAAAGCACCTTTCTTCCAGTGAGACTTGGGTCCTACAAACCCACCTACAACACTTTTTAGATGTCTTTGTAAAGGCAAAAAGTCTATGAATCTTATCAGGACTCCTGAGGATCTACAGAAAGCCATAGAGGTTGAGTTGGAGAAGACTGTGGAAATGGAGATCATTGAACTCTCACAAAGTCACTGGTCATCTCCGTCATTCTGGTACCCATGCAGGATGGGTATTGGCTGCACATGGAATCTCTCTCTTTGACAGTTATCCCATGCAAGAATCTATCAGATGTTCAAATAAACTGAAATACAAGGTTCATGTCCACCCCCATTTTAACAAAAAACTGTCTGTCAGAACCCTTTGGTGGAAGAAAATTGGAGCATACTGTTATTTGACAACCCTAGTGGCCTTTCCCTGGTTCCAGCTGTACCTATTATGATACCCAGGACCCCACTACAATTGAGCATGTAATGGGCACCTTACTACATCCCCACTAAGACTTGTGCAGGAGCCTACCTGAATAATATTGTGATATGTATTTAAAACTGGGCCAATCTCATGTGACACCTGCCAGAAAATCAGGAGCTAATTGTATTCCATTGAAATCCACCTTTCTCTGACTTTAATCAAGTACCTAGGATTCCAAGTCAAAAGGGAATGGATCAATCATAAGAAGTGAAAGGAGAAAGCTGTCAGAACATTTTTGCTCCCAAGATAAAGAAGCATTTACAAGAATTCCTTAGTCTAGTCGGATACTGCCGTCCATTTATTTCAAACATTTCAAACATTTAAAACTATTTTTTAATGTATAATGTTTTGAGAAATGTAGTATGTATTTACTTGTTTGTTCTACTAACAACATTCATGTCAGAACCTGAAAGACAAATGTGGGTGTGCTATTGTGAGCACGGTACCGCAAGGCAAAGTGCTATTTGAAATGACATTGCTTCCTCAGTCCAACAGCTTTTTTTTACTTCTATTCCCAAAGTAGTTATTTTAAATTGTGCACATGGTGAATATTTATTCTCAAAAAGAGGCAGGAGAATGAGCCATTGGTATATAACAAAAATCATATATGAGTAGCGAGATACTGGAGCTCAGAATGGAACATGAATGAGAATCCGCAAAGTGTTTATTTTAATCCATTTTCATGCTCATTTTCGAGCAGTGATAGTAATGTATCTCTGTAGCTTAATTCCGGATCATTCCTAGACATTATACATTATTTCTGCATGTATATAAACAATTTCACACTGACATTTAAAATGCTATGTAGCTTGAACAACACATATATATTATATATTTGTTGAGTATTACTTTTGACTTTTAGACATTGAGCATTTAGCTACAGGCCTGTAAATATGAAGCTATCTGAAATCCATTTGATTGTGAGGGTGAACTTGATTAATTGAAGGAAACTATAGATAAAAAGGACATTTCAAAGAACATTAGTACAGTAAAGAACTGTCTCTCCCCTTAGGATAGATTGCCTGCATGGGGGGGGGGGTGGTCCTTCCTGGGATGCTATGCTAGTATCACCCCTATTCTGCATTAAGGTATCAATATCTCAAGATAAAAGTAAGAGAAACATGGGACTGTATGGAAACATGAGACACCAGGCAAGAACTATGTACCCATCTCATTAACCAATGATGATATACACATGAATTTGCTGAACAATTAGCAAATTTGGATGAAGATTGTAATTACAAACATGAACACAAATAAGCAAAGATGTGGTCATCTTCAGCTGTCTCAAGATCTCAATGATTATATCAGAAAGTAAAGCTCACCGCAGATATGCATTTCCTTCACATACTTCATTTCCTTCAATGCTGAGAAGGCCTTCTGTAGTGTAGTTAGTCAAATGTGTATATAAACCAACATTTCCTCTTCAGGTTCAACAAATTGATTTATTTCTCAAGGTTTCCAGTTTACTTTAGTTGTGAGATAAGGATAGCTTTTTTTAAAATTTAAGTTTCAACATTTCTCAATTGAAGATTTGCTGTATGCAGAAACTACACTATTTATCTCAAAATTAGCACATTCCCTTTGAGAGTTATTGAACATACTTTCTGTTTTGGTTAAATGCTGTGAGGTGAATCCAAGGAAATGAAAAATAATGGGTACTTCAGACACATATTTGAGGATGCATGCCTAACCTTACAGTTTTAAATGGGCCAAAGGTGGCTTAAACTATTTAGGTAGTGCTACAGTGAGGAACATGTACACCATAAGTACAATATAAGGTCAAAACACAGAGGTTGCAGTTTTGCGTATATGTTTTAGTATTAATCTACCAGCTGGAAATAATGAAAGTTGTAAACTTGAACTTAAAAAAGTACTCCACTAAAGTGACCCAACATGATCCCAGGTGGTCATCATGAATCCCAAACTGTCTATTAATAAAATGTTAGCCCTCTGGCACTTTCCCTTATGTGCTCATTCTTTTTTATAAATAGGGGAACATGTAGAAGAAACATGTCCACATTTATCAAGGAATATTGCACCTCCTCTGTTGATGATTGCAGAAATTGTTACCTGTGATGGAATGGAAACCGTGATTTACAATAAGAGTGCGTGCGTAAGGTTTCAGAAATGCCCCTGTTGTATTTATTAAAATTCTAATTTTCCTAAACAGCATTTTTTTTAACATTAGTATTTTAGCTCAAGGCATAGATGCTGTGATGCTGCTTGTTCAAAGTGCAATACCCTGTGAAGTATGAAGAACTGTGTTAAAATCCAATGGAATCACTGGACAAATAAGCTGATTTTCAAATGTCTTAGACCGGGCAACTGTATGTGTGTCATCATTACTAATTGTATTCAGTTCAACAAATGTTATTCAGTATGAACCATTAACAGCATAAAAGAGCATAACATCCTAACCTATATAGTAAATACGGTATAAAAGAGCACAACTTCTAAATAACTTAAAAGTTCTTGCAGAGGCCTCATTTACAGATGTTAATATCTATTACATGGCCTGCGGTAGCAGCCATGTATTTATGGTTAAGTTGCTCATCTCATAGGAAGAGCACTTTTTGGGCGGCTTTTAACTATGCTCACCCTGGATGAATCCTCACCAAACTTTGCAAAAAAGGTATATGGCCCACTCTAAAAGTTTGCTGAGGTTTGGTCTGTGGGGGGAAAAGTTATTTATACATGTTTTATTTGATTATTTGTTTAGTTGCATAACAACTTTTCAAATATATATAAACATACAATTCATTTCATTACAATTCATTTCATTTGCAGTAAAAATATCAATTAAGTTGGTACTTAAAGTTCAATCTTAAAATTCATCATTATTCACTTTCCACCTTCCTACTTTGACTGTGGTCAAGCACTGTGATTTCAAAAAAATGGACAATTGCTACTTTTACCAATATTCTTGGGCATGAAAAAAACAGTTGCCAAATTTCCTGTGCATTTAGGTATAATGTAAAATCAAACACTATTTGAAAAAATTGTTTACGAGTCGCAATCAAAGCAGGACATTGCAACAATAAATGTTTCAATGTTTCAGGTTCGTGCTTATTTAAACAGTATCGGCAATGTATTAACTCTTTCGAAATTATTCTCCTTCACATCAATACATCGCGCATGTGCCACAAATTGAGCCTAAAACGCATATACTGAGATCGAATGCGTGGTGAGGGACATTTAATTAGATATTCAGCCATCGGTCTGTACCTTTTTACTCCAAACAATGATATGTCAAAGTCTTTATATTGAGCACTGGTCTCCACATTCTGAATCCAATCAAATTGGAAGAGTTTAATTTTTGCTTGAACAGGGTTGTTCATTAACAATTCCAAATCAATGGATGCTTCTGTCATAGCATTGTATGTTATTTTACACCAGGTTTTTGTTAGTATGTTACAGTTTGATAGTAGATGATTGGCTGTTATACTCAACACATTGTTCATTTGAGCGCTCAGTATACATTTGCGTAGCAAGGAACACATTTTCCATAATAATTGAGAATACAGGGAAAGTGACCCCAGTTCGTATCAGATCAAGGGTAGAGAGGTGCAGTTAGGTAAATTCAGTACTTTCTTCCAAAAACTGGCTTCTAGCTCATTCCGCTCCTCTTTTTTTACCACACAAAAAGCCTCCATGCCATATATTAGAATCAGTGTTACTTTTATTTGATAAAATGACAGGACGTGCTTAAGTGAGAATTTCCCAAACCTATATGCTAATAATTTGGCTTGTGATGTTAGAGCTCGTAGTTTAGATTCTAGGTCAAATCTGTGGTGGATTTGGTTAATTGTGTTTGAAAACACTATGCCTAGATATTAGTAATGATCAACCACAGTCAAACATGTATTTTCAATTCTCCTCGGGCCTTCATGTTTTTTTTTTTTTTTAGATGGTCTTGGCTTGCATACTACCAACTGTGATTTGTTATTCTTTTTGGTGTATACATCTAAGGCTTGTAGCATGTTTTGCAGTCCACTGGGGGTTTGAGACATAATTACCAAATCATCGGCGTAAAGTAGATATTTTATTTTTTAATTACCTAACTTTGGTGCGTCGCAGATAATATTAGTGAATATGTCACCCATATCCAGTATGAAAAAGTTAAACAAAAATGATGCAAGAGAACATCTTTGTTTCAGACCTCTCTTCGTAGCTATCATTTCTGATAGGAGTCCCCCATATGTTAGACGTACTTGCATTGTAGTATTCGTGTGGAGCAGCATAACCAAGGTTAATATGGAAACAGGACATTTATGTTTTTTTAATTTGTTATATAGCATAGTTCTGTCAATTGAATCAAATACTGCCTGAAAATCGATGAATGCCAAGTATAATTATTGGCCCTTTTCTGCGTATTGATGTTTTATCAAGTTTAGGCATAAGATATTTGGCACTGTGCCGAACCCTGCCACAACACCTGCTTGAAATGGATTGTTTAGATGTTGAGCTGTGGTCCATTTGTTTAATTCTTTCAATAAAAGTCTTCCATAGATTTTACCATGGACGTCAAGCAGTGAAAGTGGTCGATAACTTGTCGGCAGTTGACAATCTCCCTTTTTAAATAGGGGCACAGTTATGACAAGAGTCCAGCAATTTGGGATCACTAGATCTTGATTTATAGCTGTGAATATTTTGTACAATATAGATGCCCAGAGTTCGGGATGCGATTTCAGCTGATGATTGGATAAACCATCTGGGCCAGACGCCTTACAGTTGCTTGCTGATTTAATCAGGAGGCATACATCCTCTTGATCAATTCTAAATTTAATTTTTGCATAGACTTGTTATCCTTAGGGCTTTAACTACCCTGTGGAGCGGCATAAAGTTTTGTAAAGTGCTGTACCCATTTTTGTTCATTGACTGCATTTGCTTGAATTGCCACCTGTGAGCCAACCGTTGCTTGATTAATGATTGACCACATTTTTGCTGTATTTTTGGTGGCTAATATGCTCAGCATATTTGCACCATCATTTTGATACAGTTGGGCTTGATGTTGTCTTACCCAATTTACATATTGATTTTTAGCCTTCTTGAGTTGAAGTATCTTCTGATCCGGAGGGTTTCTAGCTGTGCGCCTCACTTCCGCTCGATATGCTCTTTTTCTCAATTTCAATTCCAAATCAAATTAATGTAAATGAGGTTTGGCTACTAATTTGACATATATTGATTTGGGCTGCTGGAAGAGTTGCATTGCATTACTATATTCCGTTTCCAGATAGCCCCTACTCCCCGCTTCCATAGAGAGCGAATTTGTCAAAAATGTCTTGAAATGCTGTAAACCCTCCTCATACCATATAAGGTGATTCATCCCAGGATTAACACATAGGTAGTTTCCTTTCCGAGTATTATTACAGATTGTTTTTTGATACTCATTCTCCCAAGTCATTGTCAAATATTGTGATCATTTTTTTCTGAGTGCAGTACCTCAAAGCTTACTACAGATAAAAGTAAATTCTAATTTACGTATATGTAATCAATTATGGAGTGGTTGCTCCCACGTTTCCACGTAGCGTGGGGTGGCGTATCAGTTTAGAATGTACCATTAAGCATATGAAGGTTTCGATGTTTTGTAAACAACTTCCATCTATTTGTTTTAAGTTTATCACTTTGCATTTTGCTTTCCCAACAGTTGATATTAAGATCACCTGCCATTACTACAAAGGACACCGTGGTGTCAGTTTCAATTAAATCCAAAAGCATGGACAAATCATGATAAAATTTGGTTTCTGTTATTACCATGCTATTCCAATATATATTTAGAATTGCATAACCAGCATTTCCGATGACCGCCTTCACCATGAGCATGTGATTGTTTGGCATTGCCCATAATTCTGATGATGTTACCTTTGTTGATTTAATGGCAATTAAAAGCCCCGAGGATGTTCTTCCAGAGGAATGTTTAACTGCAGGGTTTAAATAGATATCATGATTATCCTATACAGGGACTGACGTCAGCCACATCTCTTGCAGTAATGTGATGTCTACAGTCCCTAAATTACCATTATCATTGTTAAGTAAATGGGCAAACCCTCTTGTGTTCCAACTTGAAACTGTAGTTAGGTTTTGTTGCTTTAATCTGTCTAGTTATCATAGTTTCTGGGGGCATTTGCATTGACAGGTGAGGCATTTGTTGTCTTGTTTTTTCCTTCTTCTCTTGAGCTGCATTTCTTCTATGGTCAATCACTTGATTTAGTTCAACACTTTGCTCCATATTTGCAGTTATTTCAGGGCTTAACTCAAAACCCAGGTTATATAGAGCTTTTTTTGATGACCATATCACATTTTGGACAACACGAGAATTTAACCAGAGGCGCACCGAGTTAAGCTTTCTATCTTTGGTAAATTCTACACAGTCAATGTATGAGGATATTATATCCTCTAGCTCTGTTATTTCTGAGAAAATGGCCATTACTGATCTCCTGTTTAGATCATATTGTACTCAAAGGGGCGGGCGACATGCTAGTGTCAGAGAATATGTTGTCAAGCGTTTCGGTCCTAGTTTGGGGCCAGGATTAGCTTTCTCCTTTCTTTCATTTTTCCTTTCCTCCAACTGGGGTTTGTCCAAAGTTGTAAGTTTATGGCTAGCTTCAATAGATCTCAGAGCTGCTTCAATTCTTTGTAGAACTTCAGCAGTCATGTGTGAATTACTAGTTGCGTAGTCATTGTTCTCCATTTTAGCTGTTTGTTGGATGTTTAACGTTGGTACAGGGACTAAAAGTGGGCCACGAGGGTTTAGAGGTTCTGCGCCATTATATTTATTGTGGCTAGTCTCTTCTTCACCCTCGAGTGCCCTTCCTTCAAACAACCTAATTCTGAGCTTCTGTCTCTCGGCGGTTGACTTCTGTAGTCCTCTCACTACGCCCTGTTTGTTGACTTCCGGTGCCTTATGGATAGCCATGTAAGCATCCGCAGCTTTCCTTATCTCGAGTCTATGTTGGTTCATTGCTTCTAAATCACGAGCTTGTGCCAATGCAATCGCTCCCTCTTTAGGGCAGTCGGATATTGCACTTTTTTTCAATTGACCATTTGACTCAGGACGAGAGTCTAAATTACTGTTGTCGATGTGCTGCAGTAGGACATCTAGTGGAGAATATGACATCTGATTAACTGGGGCTTTCATCAGGCTTTTATTCTCCTTTGCTAAAGCTTGTTGTTTATATTTTTTCTTTAGCGCCTGAGAAGCAGAAGTTGCACTTGTTTGAGGGAGATTAATGGCCTTAAAAACTGCTTAGTACTTGCTGTTACCCCCCTCTTTTCTTTCTTTGAATTTTTAATAGGTTTGTTTATGCCATTTTCTGGATGAGTACCCGCTTTGCCTGCCTTAAAGATGGTATAGTCAATTTTTGAAGAAGCTTCCTGGTTACTGTTAGTTGCTAATTCTACTGTGGCTTTTTTGTTTTGTGGGTCTTGGCACAGCTCTGTTATCTCAAGTATAACCTTTTCAATGTATGGTAGAATTGTAGTTGTCTTTTTGGACTTGCCAGGCACTAAGGATTCGCTGACAGAGGTTTGGCAAGCGACCGCTATCCCGGATACTTTTGTTTTTTTGGCTGGATTCAAAGGCGGAAGTCTTGTCCCGGGAGGATAGCTTAACGGCAACGTGCGCGCTTTGGAAGCAAGACGACACAAAGCAACACAGGTTCGATCCCCGGGTCCACGCTTAGAAACCTCTGGGTGTTTAAGCGCGTTATAAATACGCAACTAAGACAACAACAAAAAAAAAAACAATTACGCAACTGAAAAAACAAACAGTTCCTGTAACAGCGCCTCGATGCCCGCCGGCTATGTGAGCGCTTTAAAAATGCAAAATAAAATTAAAAAATAATAAAATAATAGTGAGTTGTTCAAACGTTTCCTGCCAAATGCGTATGTCTTCCATGTTGGTAGAGTGTTTGGCGAGTTTACAATCAATAGACTCATATAGTTTACCTAAAGCCTGGATTGCCATGTTCATGGCATGTAATGTTACTTCAAGTAACTTTCCATTTTGCATTTCGCTAGAATGCTCCGTGCCCATTAGAAGCGAGTTTGGAGGTTTTCTACGTGTTGGTTGCATAAAGGAAACAATTATAGCAGAACTACTGTTCCCCTCTTCCGGGGAATCAAACAACATTGGGGATTTGGACAGATTATCTGGAAGAACTTGTATTGAGAAGGTAGTGCCTTCAGGGTCTAAATCAATAACTGCCGCATCTGCACTCGGGCACATTACTGTATTTGTTGGCGGTAGTTTGGCTGTTGAGGGAATTGCGTTTAATAAACCACTGTCTGAGATTGATGTTCCTTCAGAGAGGGATATATGGACAACTTGAGGCTCAGGTATTGGGGGTGTAGAGCTGTCTGGAGGAAGATGGTTTAATTGGCATGTTTTCAGTGTTGTGCTTGATGTTATAGTGCCAGGCGTGACACTAGCGCCTGTGTTTCCAGCTTGTAACTGATCCACCCCCAAGCCAGCACTAGCGATGGTCTTTTATCTGGCCTCTTTTCAAAATATATACGAATATCATTCCAATTCCCCCCTCTTTCTTTTGATTTCCGCGAACGGGGAGTGGAGCTTGTCATGCTTACAGCGCATTGGCGCAGCACAGGGGTTAGTAATATTCCTTCCCCTCTGACCGCCACGGAGCCCGCTGCCGGGGGCATGCCAGTTTTCAAGGTGCAAAGTTGCATCTTACTTGCAAATAGGAGCGGGAGATACCGTAAAGCCTTGTACCCTGCGACCCCCAGACGAAGAGGTCAAGAGGTGCTTCCGCTTGGTGCACACTCGAAATAATGTTCCTGCCTCCAGTGCCACAACAGCCGCACAACAGTCAGTGCCCTTTACCCCGACAGGCTTAACGCCGCATGGGTGGATGTCTCGGCTTCAAATAGATCCAAAAGTGTTAGGTTTCGCGCCCGCCTCCTCCAGGAGGCGAGATTCAGCAAGAGCAGGAGCCCTCCACGCTCGCTCGCTTGCAGTGCTGATAAGGTAAAAGCAGTTCTGGTGCACACAACGCTCATCTGGGGATGTACACAATACAGTACGCAAAGTTATAGAGGGGGGGTCCCAAAATGTATTTTTTCCCATAGACTCATGCCTACAGCCCAAACCACTGGACGGATTTTCACCAAATTTGCAGCAGGAGCAGCAGCTTGGTCCCAAAAGCGTGCTTTTGTAAATTTGGTGAAAATCCGTCATGTAGTTTTTTTTAAAATGACCAAAAGGGAAGTCTAAAAAAATGTGTGATATCTATGTCCGCTCAACGGACACACTTCCCTGTTAGCTCCATGGACAGGACACCGATTGGTTAATCGGCTTGCGTCATGTCTGCGGACATGCAGCGTGTTTGCTGATTGGATGGTGAAGAGTGTGAAGTGCGTCATATTTTTGGAAACGCCCCTCATCTTGGATTCGCAGACATCTGCCTGTGTCCACGAACATCGTGGTAAAAACATATTAAAAAACACAACATTCAAATTTATCAAATAATCTCTGGGGAGGAGAGGGGTGATGAGGATGGGATGGGATATGGCTGCAAGAAGCAAAAAGATTGGTGTTTTTTTGCTGCGAAAGTCAGCGAACAGTTTGGATGTTCGCGAACAATCCTGAAAAGTTCACAGACACCTCAGCATTACAGGGTTGGTGAAATGAAGTTCTTGAATGGCTTAAAACTTTGGTGCCACTTAATGGAATGGTATGAAATGTTGCATGTATATTTCTGACCTGATTCCGAATGAGTTTATAAAATTTGGTGGGATTCTGTCATGAGGGGGCAAAATTAGAAGGGGGTCCCAAAATAATGTAGTGGCTCATAAATAAGGTGCCAGTTATAATCTACAATTATTTTGGCAAACTGATAATGCATCTAGAAATAAATGTGTCTGCAAAGTTTGGAGGGATTTTGTAAAGAGGGGGCAAAATTAGAGGGGGGGTGCCAAATAATGTAAAGGTTTATAAATGAGGTGCCATTTGACAAATCTAAACTTCATTTGGCAAACTGATAATAGATCTAAATATGAATGTTTTTGCAAAGTTTGGTGGGATTCTGTCAAGAGGGAGCAAAATTAGTGGGGGGTCCTAAAATAATGTAAATGGTTATAAATGTGGTGTCATTTGACAAATCTACGCAAAGGTTTGCAAAAATATTATAGATCTAGATATACATGTTTTCCTAAAGTCTGATTGGATTTAGTCAAGTGGGGCTAGGTTATATGATGATTGTATGTGCATACATTTGACACTTTTGAAAAAATAAAACATGGGTGGATTTCCAGAAAACTTGTGTAAGGAGCATTGGCAAAGATCTACATGCATGGTTTTGGAAATGTGCCATTGTTTTACTTTTTGACAAGTGTCATAATGTAGCAACAAAAAAATAGCGGTATACCTATAGTGACTGAGGGGTAGCCTGTGGCCAAATTGTCTGGGTCATGGATAAGGTCATGATCTGGACAATCTGGCTACTGGCCATGACCACAGGGGACAAAACATAGGATTAAAGTGGCCATGTCCACCTGGGACTGGCTTTATGGTAAAGATATTCGAAATTAGGATAGATTTGAAAGGGAAAAACAAATGTGCTCGTGGTAATATGGTCATAGGGTTTTCTTTTGGCCTTCTGTAGGATGCCATGGAAAGCGAAGAGGGGCCCTGTATGGAACCCCGCCTTCCGTTTCCATGGTGGTCATCTTGGAAAAGGATTTTCCTTCCTACACGGTGTAGGAACAAAAAAATCCTCTTTTTTAGCACCCCGGGTTCCCACTTTGGGAATTTAGGCTGCTAATGGCCTACATCCCCCATTTCAGGGGCTGGAATGGGGGTATAATGGTCCAGAGACCTCGTTATCCACCCTTGCTACGCTTGGGCTGATAATTTGGGCTGCTGGTCGGGTATCCACTGTTGCAATCCCTGGAACGGAGGATGAATGCCACAATATTCCCATTAGCATAACACAAAATGCAAATGGAAATGTTGGAAAATCTTATTGAGTCTATGGGCCTCATTACACGGTATGCGGTAAGGGTTTACCGGTACTGGTAAGGGCACCGGTACCGGTAAACCTTTACTGCCTTACTACGAAGTCCCTTTGCTGGACCCGACCTCAACGGCTGGTTTTACCAGCCGTTAAGGAACGGGCCCGCAAAGGGACCTTGGTGCTAAATACGGTAACGCAATTTGCGGTACCGTAATTACCTCCTTCCCCATTCCCATTGAGCCCTATGTGGGCAAAAATGGGAATGGGGAAGTGCCTTGGTGAATGGGGAATTACGGCCCCGCTCACCTTGGAGTAGGCCGGTAGTTCCGCCATCCACCAAGGCAGACATGGTAAAATACCGGCGGCAACCATGGCGCAATTAGCGCCATGGTTACCGCATACCGTGTAATGAGGCCCAATGTACTTTACTGAGGCATATAAAGTAGATGGAGTCTATATGTGTTTTTTTAGTTCTATTTTTTAACTATGAAAGGTGGTTCCTAACGGAACATTTCTTTTGTTGTTTTTGGATTCATTTTTTGGGCAGGAAAGCTAAGAACGAAAGGTGGGGAGGGAAATGAGGGAAGAGGAACCAAACAATAATATGGAGGGGTAGGTGGACAAGGGAAAATGTTGTGCATATGTTATTTCTATGGTATGGGGCAGTGTTTTTCATGCTCCTTGATTACAGCAGTGGTGGTGGCTCTTGGGGAGGAGGGATGGCATTAGCTGATGCCATTTTAATATCAATAGTAGTTTTTCTAAAAGTATGTACTGTGTACTAGATTGTTAATGGATAATGAGTAGGAATAGGTGTTGGAGCTGTGCAAGGAAAATTTTGAAGTTGAAAGTTCCTAGATCAGTAGAAAATGCAGTTCCAAACTGTCCGCGAAGCAGAGATCTTATCATGAAGTGCGGACAGGTTCTCGGACACGTTGTCATGCCGTGCGCCAGCGTATGGTCATGTGGCACTGTCCGGAAGGTCCGCTATGAAGTCAGATGTTTGGAGACGTCTACGGATGCAAAACTAGTTGAAATAGTTGTAAAAAGTGTATAGAAGCGTTAAAAAGTATTCCAGAAGCTGGGAAATGGCAGGGTTTTAATGTGACACTTTGATAATTGGACACAAATATTGCTATATTGGGAGAGTATGATATTAGTAAGTTGTAGGAAAATAGCATGCACTGGTAAAAATCCATGAAATTCACAGAAAAAACTTTGTTAAAGGGGCATTATGGTTAAGTTGGACCAATAAAAACCTATGAAATTCAATGAAAAAACGTTGTTAAAGGGATGTTATGGTTAAGTTGCACTAATAAAAAACTATGAAATTCAATGACATTTGTGATGTCATCTTTGATGTCCTGGGTGTTAGTCGTAGCAGTGCACGGTAGTGGTGCGAGTTATGGTTGTTTAGCTTACCATAACTGGTAAATTTACTTGAAACCATAATGTCCCTTTAACAAAGTTTTTTCTTTGAATTTACCTTTAACAAAGTATTTTCATTGAATATATATATATATATATATTATATATATATATATATATATATATATATATATATACCTCTGTTGTCCAAATGGTAAAGTCCACCTCTGTGTGCCCTTCTACTTCAACAACAACTATAATTTTACCAAACAGAATGAGCATGGTTCTACATGGTCACCTTCACCTTCCACTATCACAAACATTTGGAATAATTTAAAGTAACTTCTTTCCACCACTCCTCTTCACACAGGGCACAGCAGTTCCAGTGTCAATTAACAATTAATTAAAGGCTCAGCATTGCAGACCCTAGCAAGCAAAATGCTGTAGGACGAATGCCTCCTCATGAGCTAAAACTGAAAATAGGTGCTGTAATTATTCTACTATGCAACATTATGCCATCCCTGGGACTCTGCAATGGAACAAGGTTGACAATTACGCATCTACAAAGACACATCATAGAGACCTGTGCAATCGGTGGAACTTAGATACTGTTCTTATATTGTGCATACCTCCCATTCTATCTGATACAACTATGCCTTTCAAATTCAAAAGAAGACAGTTACCTATATGTTTAGCCTTTTCAATAACCATTAATAAGACACAGGGGCCCGCGCCCCCTTCCTGGAAGCGATCAGTGGTAATTCTGATATTTAAGAACGGTGACAAAAATGACCCTATGAATTACCAACCAATTTTGACCTTTGAGATCTTCTAGAACAGTATATGTTACGCCGTGAATGGCTAGCAACATACATAAAATTCTCAATTCATGGAATGCATGATATAAAAAGATAACCTTGTCTATATGGTAGATACATAATAAAAGACCACATATTCAAAATACCCTAGAACGTCTTCCAAATGCCTTTTTAACAAATGTTAAAATATCATACATAAAATATTCATCCATGGAATGCATAACTAACATTATAGCATCAGTGCAACATCTAAGATTATTCTTAAGAAAATGTGGCTTGAGCCATCTTCTTCTCGGAACAGTATAATCATTTTTGAATGATAAAACAATTCAAATTCCCTCATCCTTACCCATCCCACAAGTCCATTGCCTGTCTATGCCCATCCTGCTGGTTCTAGCTCTCACGGGGAGATTATTTAAACAGTAAAGACAATGGTCCTACAATCTTATGATTATATTTTGTCACAAGGTTTGGAGAAACTACAGGGGTACAGGCCTCATTATAAAATCTTAAGGATGCCAGATCATGATGCACAATTGCATATTTTCAAACTCTTCTTTTTAAGTACCTTCCTTGATCAACTTATTCCGCTGTTGCTTTGTCATGGAGCTATTGCGCTCTGTCATTTAGCTTCCATTTTTCAAATAAAGCAACCCCCCTCTAGTACCAATGATACTTCCCGAGTGCAGGGGATCTGTGCATCTCCTTGCAGGCATTCCCTATATTTGGATTTGTTATGGAGTTGAATTCCACTTTAAAAACGAACTGTAGGAAATTCTTTGCCTGACATCCTAGGTGAGACAAGTCTAACTCATGTCGTAGTGCGTCTCTTGCTGGTGATACACCTGCTAGCTTCCTTAAAAACCTTGTCTAGGTGCTCTCCAACCTTGCACAGGAGGAAAACCCCTACAGCTCACTCTCAAAACATTGTCATGTGCATTTTAAGCTTTAATACAGAGAGGCATTTGTCCAGGCTTTTCCCCCATATAGGTAGAAAAAACATAAAATACCCTAAATATTGGCTTCGCCAGCTTTACCGTCAAACTTGTATAGGGTATTTCAACTCCCGTCCTGGAAGAATACCAATTTCAGATATCTATATGAATTGACCACCTCTATTTTCTCCTTGTTGATGTGCCATTTACCCCATGTCCTTCCTTTTCCAAAGACTACCATCTTGGTTTTTGATCAATTTAACATCAGACAGTGCTCATTGAAAAATGCATCTGCAGTTAGGAGAATCTGCTGAGTTGCTCATTGCGCCCCACCATATAATATAGCTTTATATGTGATCATCTCTACCTATCGCAGTCCTTGGTAAAGGATCATGTGACTTGTAGTCCATATAATGAGTAACCAAGTGAAAAGACACTATTAAGGATGTACATTTCAGGTACAGACAACATATTTAGATTTGGGTTTGTTAACTGATATCAGTCTACTATTTCATTTGTGTTGTATTAGCCACACAATTCGATATTTACATGGAAAATATAGGTCAAGGTATCCAGAAAGGTTAGATCCATGCATTGCATTCTATTTACAAACATCCTCACATAAGTATATTTCATTCAGCTCTTCAACCCTTCAAATGGACACTAATGTTTCCTTTTCAGTTAAAATTATGTTAAAGGAATGGTTCGGTCAGAAATATTATTGTCCATATGGTTCGGCAATGTTCTTTTAACCATAATTCGATCGATTGTACAAACATTTCCTATGCACCTTACCCGAGTTTTCGTCTCATGAACACAAGCAAAATCAGGCAGCAGGGC
The DNA here is from genome assembly GCF_040938575.1 of Ambystoma mexicanum. Taxonomy (NCBI): domain Eukaryota; kingdom Metazoa; phylum Chordata; class Amphibia; order Caudata; family Ambystomatidae; genus Ambystoma; species Ambystoma mexicanum. Next base: position 615,526,513 of record NC_090930.1, read on the forward strand.
ACAGCCATCTTGTGATAATCTTATCACTTGCCGCATCGCCCTGGGTGACCTGCGTTTGCAGCACTAAATCATATCCCCCGCCCCTGAGCCTGACATCACCAAATCATTTATATTCTCCGCCTCTCTCCGTGACGTTGCTGGGCAGTGTGGCCAAACGTGCCCAGTCGTCACCTACGCGACTAGACGCGGAACCCGGAAAACAACACACATCATCTCACAGCATGGCACGTCACAAATAGGAATATGAAACTGTACTGTACTTTAAGAGGAAACAACAAGACTGTATAATTGGTAAAGTACACTTATTTCACATATGGGGGGTAATTCATAGAATTCAGCGCACAAGTGGCGCACACGTCTGGCGCACAGTGTGCGCATGCGAATCTCTCCGCAAGCCGCGTGCGCTAAAATTCATTTCCTCGCACAGCGTATTCATGGATTTTACCTACCAAAACCAGCCGTGGCGTACAGTGGCGCAGCGACCCTGCAGCAGCGCCAGTTACGCCCCCAAGAATGCCCCTCGCGCAAGGAAACGCCATCCAAATCCCCAATTCAGCGCAAAGGGCCGCGTTAATCCTGGACCAGTTTACAGGGCCGCCAAACAGCAAAGCCAAGCAGGGAATGTGTATTACTGGGGTGCGCGTGAAGTTTCACACGCAAAAGGGCCCTGTACGAGCAGGGTACATGTATTCCTGGGGTTCGCGGGAAGTCTCACATGCAATTTCAGCAGGTTACGTGTATTATGGGGTTCACGGGAAGTCTCACACGTGAAAGGGCCCTGTGCGAGTGGGGTACGTGTATTTCAGGGGTGCGTGGGAAGTTTCACACGTGATTTCAGCAGGGTACGTGTATTTCAGGGGTGCGCGGGAAGTTTCACATGCGATTGGCCTCTGTATGTGTATTTCAGGGGTGCGCGGGAAGTTTCACACGCAATTGGCCTGGGTACGTGTATTTCAGGGGTGCGCGGGAAGTTTCACACTCGATTTCAGCAGGGTACGTGTATTTCAGGGGTGCGCGGGAAGTTTCACACGCGATTGGCCTGGGTACGTGTATTTCAGGGGTGCGCAGGAAGTTTCACACGCGATTGGGCTGGCTACGTGTATTTCAGGGGTGCGCAGGAAGTTTTACACGCGATTGGCCTGGGTACGTGTATTTCAGGGGTGCGCGGGAAGTTTTACACACAATTGGGCTAGGTACGTTTATTTCAGGGGTGTGCGGGAAGTTTCACATGCGATTGGCCTGGGTACATTTATTTCAGGGGTGGCAGGAAGTTTCACACGCGATTGGCCTGGGTACGTGTATTTCAGGGGTGCGCAGGAAGTTTCACACGCGTTTTCAGCAGGGTACGTGTATTTCAGGGGTGCGCAGGAGGTTTCACATGCAATTGGGCTGGGTACGTGTATTTCAGGGGTGCGTGGGAAGTTTCACACATGATTGGCCTGGGTACGTGTATTTCAGGAGTGCGCGGGAAGTTTCACACGCGATTGGCCTGGGTACGTGCATTTCAGGGGTGCGTGGGAAGTTTCACATGCGATTGGCCTTGGTACGTGTATTTCAGGGGTGCGCTGGAAGTTTTACACTCGATTTCAGCAGGGTACGTGTATTACTGGGCTGCGCATGAAGTTTCACACGCAATTTTGCTGTCAGAGCGGGGAACGCATATTTCGGGGATGCGCGGGGAGTCCTACACGTGAATTGGCAGTGTGGGTCCTCCCAGGTGTCCCCTACACCCCCTCCACAGCCCCTGCAGGCAGCCCACACCACAGGGGATTACCCTGCACCCCTGGTCATGTCCCGCAGGCAGCCCATCCACCATGGGCATGCCCCCCAGCCAAGCCACATGTCACGTTGCAATATGATCACCAACTCATGTCTCCCAGCACCCCCACCCCCCACCAGTGAGGGGCACCTGCCAGCTGGCTCCCACTCATGTCCCCCAGCTAACCCACCCCCATCATTCACAGGCACCTGCCAGCAGGCCCCGACACATGTCCCCCAGGACCCCCACCTCCCAGCAGTCAGGGGCACCTGCCAGCAGGCCCCCACTCATGTCCCCCAGCCCCCCAACCCCCTGTCATTGACAGGCACCTGCCAGCAGGCCCCGACACATGCATGTCCCCCGGCACCCCCACCTCCCAGCGGTCAGGGCCACCTGCCAGCATGCCCCCACTCATGTCCCCCAGACCCCCACCCCCATCATTGACAGGCACCTGCCAGCAGGCCCGGACACATGTCTGCCAGCACCCCCACCCCCCAGCAGTCAGGGGCACCTGCCAGCAGGCCCCGACACATGTCCCCCAGCCAACACGTCATCTTAATCTAGATCCCTGGCTCTTATGGCCACCCAAATCCCACCCCAAGCCACCCCAGTCCAAACACCCAACCAAGCTTTACATCCACTCCAAATTGAAATCCCCATTAAATGATTGATCACAAATAAGCAGTATCTGCATGTGTACAAGTCTGTCACACCCACACAATGGCAACACATGACTGAGAAAACCCACATTGTGACATGCATGAAACACATTGAAGCAAGAAACAAAAATGTATTCAAGTCAAAATGAAGGGAATGAAATAAAAACACACAGTAATGCCAATAATAATCAAAATGTCCCAAAAATGATATATAAATAAAATGAGAATCCAAATGAATCCAAATGAAAATGTGTCCAAAGTCACCATCCAACAAAGCAAATCCAAAGAGAAAGGAAAGCGTAATATCCATTGCTCCATGGTGAAAAAAAAAAGATGAAGGAGAAAAATCCACTGTAACACTACGTACAAATAACAAATCCAGGGTCCATGAGCCCAACGACATAAATGAAACCTACAATGAAACCTACAATGAAACCTACCTAATTAATAACTATATACAAAAATGTGGGGCATAGTCCATCCGCCCCAAATGAAAGAAAAAATAAATGAAACTTAACACTAATGAACTATATACAATGGCAGCAGGCAAGTCCAACGGCTCACTTGTTGATGTCATGGGCCAGATCATCATCGAACTCCTGTTCAATGTCTTGGAGGCGGGCCTGTTCTCTGGCCCCGAGGTCTCGCAGGGATAATGCCATGTCCACCTCCAATGCCCTGCAAATTCCCTAGAGGCACTCAGCCCGCCTCAACACCCTGCGCATGGAGTTCTCCGCCCTGACGATTGTGAGCTGTGCCTCCTACGCCCGCCTCCGCTCCGCACCTATCTGCTGGCCCAACCGCTGCCACACAAAGACACTCCCATTCCAGGGTCCTCCTGCCCTCCGGCCGATGCCTGCCCCTCTGATGTAGATGGCCCCCAGCCATGATGCCTCCCACGTTGAGCCTGCCGCTGACTCTGACGCAACTGCCTCTGCCAGCACAACGGCATCCAGGCTGATGGAATCCACCGACGCCGTCGTGCAAGTGCCCTGCCCGATGATGCCGGCACATCCTCGAACTGCTGGGGTCCAGTTGCTGGGGTGTCCACCCCTGCTGGACCTCCGACTCCCGACTGTGGCAGGGATGGGATCCCCACCGAGCTGGCTGCATTGGTCAGGGCAGGTCCACGGGGGGCCCTGGTGGCATCTGGGCTGGAAGACGGCATGGAGAACGACTGGTGCATAGTCTCCACAGAGGAGGAGAGGGCCGCCAGAGTGGCCGACACATGTACAAAACCCACGACCATGGGGCCACGTTGGCACGCTGCTCTTCGTGATGACGTGCGTGCTCCCCCCAGGAAGCACGCACGTCATCACAAATGTCAATGTCAATCAGGACCAGGGGTCCCCTCGTCCGCAGATAGAGGAGTGTCAGATAACATGGACATCCCCCCTACCTGTGGACGGGCCTGGGATGGGGCATCCCTGCTGGTGCATGGTGGCGCAGTCACAGTGTCAGAGACAGTGACATGCACAGGCCACTCCACGGCGACCTGTGCTGCCTCCTGCCCCTGGACTGCACCACTTGCACCAGTGGTACCACCCCCACCAGGCCCCACGTGCGGCTCAGTAGCGGCCTCCTCCTCTTCTGTGGAACCCACCTACCTGGATGGCTCCACACCGTCTTCTGCCGTTGCAAGCCCCTGTGGGGGCTCACCCACCCCTTCCTCTGCAGCCGTAGTGGCAGATGCAACACCAGTCCCCTCACTACCGGACGATGGTAATTTCTGGGAGGGTGACTGGGCCTTGCGTCGCCGGCCGGTGGGGGCATCCCCGCCGCTTTGCTCCACAGCGCCGTCTCCGCCCTCTTCATCACTTGCCGCTGTGTAGAGGGAGACATAGAACACAAGCATCAGGGTACTGTACAATGGTCCCCTAGACAGGAAGCAATAGCAGATGAGTGGCACTGTCAAACATCACTTCCATCATGTCCCTCCATAACACATGGGTCAGTGGCAGGCAAAACACATGCAGTAACAGGCATGGCACATGCTATGAACATTAGCATACATATCCAAGGGACTCTTGAAACATACTATGCTGGTTTGAAACTCACATGCATCATGGTTCATGTCTATCACATGCACACACTTCACCGTAGTTTCATCCATCTGGCCTCGTACACCCCAGACACAGTGGACACAAGGATGAATAGGCTACATCAGTGAATCTGAACATTGTCACAGACATGTGTCATGCATCCATGGCATTTACAAGTCACAGACGCGCAAGTCAGACACACAGACATGGACACCATACACCAAATCACTCCGTATCAAGCTGGCCACGCGAAAACACACGGAAGACCACGCTCCTGCCCTGAAGGCCATTTTTCTGCCCCCAAGAGCCCCGAGCACGCTCCCACCTGCCATCTGCTGCTGCCTGACTGCCTGCTGCACACGTGCCCTGCTATTTGGTGCCTGCACATCAGCCATCTGCAAGGGTCCGGTTGCTGTGTCCACCCCTGCTGGAACAGAAGACTCCCGACTGGGATACCTTCGCTCCACAGCCCAGTCCCAGGACACAGTTGCCCACCCACGCCTGCCTCGGGGATCGCCATGTCGGGGCAAACACCATCTGAGACCACTGGCAACCCCCAGCCAGAGGGTCAGAGGGCCACCAGCTTCAGTCAGAAGGAAGTTGGTGTCCTGGTGGAGCATGCCCTGGGGCATTATGATGCCCTCTTCGGAACATCACACGCCAACAAGGAAGGATGGGTTAGGATCTGGGACGACTTTGTGGTTGCCATCAACGCGGAGGGGGTGGCAACCTGCAACATCAATCAAGTCAAGAAGCGCTGGGAGGACCTGAGGTCCAGGACCTCATAAAGGCCCAGTGCCTCGTGGAGGTGGGCCGGGGCAGCATGAGTACCATCCAGATGAGGGTCCTGGAACACGTAGGCCCAGCGCTCCACGCCCAGATCCTTCGGAGGCAGACCCGTCTGGAGTGGAGCGGTAAGTGTACATGCATACTGATTGTAAGCTGTGCGTGTGGTGGTGTGCCAGTAGTGTGCAGGTTGCACATGTTGTTTTGTAGGGCCATGTATGGATGTGTATGTACAGGGCCGTGAGGCTGACACATGCGAGTCCTCTCATGTGTGAGACACATGGATGGAGTATGTGTGGGTAAGCATGCAGGCCAAATGCAGATGTGTGAGCTCACATGTTTGAATGACTGTGTATGAAAGTTGTCAAGGTTGTGGTGTCACACATGGATGTTGGTTCCAGCTGCATGTATCTGCATTGTGTACATATGCATTTATGTGTATCTGAGAAGTGTGCAACTGTGATGTAGCATGGATGCTAGTGACACTGATATGTAGAAGGATGAATGGCAAATGTGACATGTATGGCGATCTCATCACTGCAACAGTTGGAGCAGATGTAGACATGCATGTAAGAGTGGTGGCGTGTGTGCATGTCTAGTGCACTCCTTGTGTTTCATGTGAGGTCAGGCTGACCTTTGGCTGTTCATGCTGTTTTATGTGTATGGATGGTCCTGACTGGTGCAATATTGCTGTTGAAATGTTCATGTGTGTGAGTTAAAATGACATGTGTGTCATGGAGTGTGATGCCGTGTCTGTAGTTAAACAATGCCACTCATGTGCAACTATCATGTGTGTATCAGTCCATTGTACAGTGCCCTGATGCCTGTGTTTTATCTCTCCCTGTCTGCAGCGTCAACTGAAGAAGAGGGCGGAGAGGGTGCTGTGGAGCACAGCGGCAGGGATCGTCCCACCAGCCGGAGACGCAAGGCCCAGGTCCCCTCCCAGGTTGTCATCTTGTCAGGGAGTGAGGAGTCTGGTGCCCCGTCCCAGACCGCAGCTGCCGAGGGAAGGTCCAAGAGGCGGAGGTCGGAGTTGGACTCCTCGGCAGCAGAAGGGGCAGCTGAGACCCCACAGGGTGCGACGGAGGAAGATGGCAAGGAGTCATCCAGGTTGGTGGGGGGTTTGGTGGAGGAGGAGGGCGTGCAAGGGACAGACACGGGGTCTGGAGGTAGGGATTCCACTGGTGCTAGTGGTGCAGTGCAGGGGCAGGGACAGGAGGCAGCACAGGCCACCGCAGAGGAGCCTGTGTGTAATCCTGTCCCCGATCCTTTGACTGCATCATCCCGCACCAGCAGGAATGCCTACATCCAGACACGTTTTCAGGGAGGGGATCCACTTACAACAACTGGCCTTCCTCTCCCTGCGGACGTGGCTATCCGGGACCGGGTTGAGCCTGTCCTGGGTGGTGTGGCGTTGCGTCAACGGGCCATGCGAGGTGACCTGCAGTCTTTTCATGAGAAGACTGCACGTCTTCTCGATTGGCTCGTTGACCGCGTTGACCGCTATTGGGACAGCTCACCAGGGCCGGATTCCTCCGTTTTCTGGACCTTGTTCCGACCCCCTCCTCAACTGAACCCCCTATGCCCCAGTCATCCTCCATGCCATCTTCCCACCCATGTATCACCTGGGTACCCTGTGGAGCTGCCTCTGACCCTGCGGCCAGGCTGGTGGAGGACACATCCCTGCCACAGTCGGGAGTCGGACGCCCAGTAGGGGTGGCCACCTCAACAACTGCACCTCAGCCGGAGGAGGATGTGCAGGCAGCAAGAGCCAGGGCACAGGCAGAGGCACAGCAGCAGCAGCAACAAGGTGGGAGCCATCATGGCTTGGGGCCTTCGACATCGGAGGGGCAGGCATCGGCCAGAGGGCAGGAGGACCCAGGACTGGAAGTGTCTTCCATGTGGCAGCGGTTAGGCCATGCTATAGATGTGGAGCGGCAGCGGTTAGAAGAGGCACGGCTCACGATGGTCAGGTTGGAGAACTCCATGCCGAGCACCCTGAGGCGTGCCGAGTGCCTCGAGGCAATTTGCAGGGATTTGGAAGAGAACATGTTGTCGTCCCTGCGAACCTTCGGGGCCATGGAAGAGGACCGCCTCTAGGACATTGAGCAGGAGTTTGATGATGCCCTGGTCTGGGACATCCAAAAGTGAGCTGTCGGACTAGCCCGCTGCCCTTGTAAATAGTTTTTAGAGTTAGGTTTCCTTTTCGTTTTCCTTTTATTTGTGGTCAATGGACAATGCCACACAAATTTGTATATAGTAATATTTTTAGGTAGTTTGTTAGGTAGGTTTCATTTGTTTGGTTGGGATCATGGACCCTTTACATCCTTGGACAATGGATTGTATATAGTTTCATCATGTATTAATTTTTCATTTTCATTGCATTATGGACATGGAGCAATGGATTTAATTTTTCCGGACAACGGATTGTAAATAGTTGGCCTATGGATTGATTGGATTGATTTCTCTTTTTTTTTTTTATTATGAACATGAAGCAATGGAGATTTTTTTTTTACATTTCCTTTGTATTTGCGTTGTTGGAGGGCGACTTTGGACTGTTTTTCTTTCTAATGTTTTTGGATTGGTTATCATTTTCATTCAATCATCTTTTTCACATACTTTTCATTTCATGTTTCATATTTTGGTATGCTTTCATTTCATTTTTGATTTCATGTACATAATACATTTTAATTTTTTAGTTCCATGTTTGGGATTTGCTCATTGGGTTGATGCATGTGAAAATGTGGGTTTACACAAGCAATGCCAACCAGTGTATGTGTGTGACGGACATGTGTTGATGTACATAGTTGACTTTTGGTTTGTGTCATAAGATCAGCATTTCACTGCTGGGCGGTGGGGGTGCTCGGGGGCATGAGTGGGACATGAGTGGGGGCCTGCTGGCAGGTGCCCTGTACTGCTGGGGGGTGGGGGTGCTGGGGGACATGAGTGGGACATGAGTGGGGGCCTGCTGGCAGGTGCTCTGCACTGCTGGGGGTTGGGGGTGCTGGGGGACATGTGTGGGGGCCTGCTGGCAGGTGCCCCTGACTGCTGGGGGGTGGGGGTGCTGGGGGACATGAGTGGGACATGGTTGGGGCCTGCTGGCAGGTTCCCTGCACTGCTGGGGGGTGGGGGTGCTGGGGGACATGTGTGAGGGCCTGCTGGCAGGTGCCCTGCACTGCTGGGGTGGGGGTGCAGGGGGACATGAGTGGGGGCATGCTGGCAGGTACCCTGTACTGCTGGGGGGTGGAGGTGCTGGGGGATATGTGTGGGGGCCTGCTGGCAGGTGCCCCTGACTGCTGGGGGGTGGGTTGCTGGGGGACATGAGTGGGACATAAGTGGGGGCCTGCTGGAAAGTGCCCTGCACTGCTGGGGGGTGGGGGAGCTGAGGGACATGTGCGAGGGCCTGCTGGTAGGTGCCCTGCACTGCTGGGGGGTGGGGGTGCTGGGGGACAAGAGTGGGACATGAGTCGAGGCCTGCTGGCAGGTGCCCTACACTGCTGGGGGGTGGGGGTGCTGGGGGAAATGAGTGGGGCTTGCTGGCAGGTCCCCTGCACTGCTGGGGGGTGCGGGTGTTGGGGGACATGAGTGGGACATGAGTGGGGGCCTGCTGGCAGGTGCCCTGCACTGCTGGGGGGTGGGGGCGCTGGGGGACATGTGTGGGGGCCTGCTGGCAGGTGCTCTGCACTGCTGGGGGGTGGGGATGCTGGGGATATGAGTGGGACATGAGTGGGGGCCTGCTGGCAGCTGCCCTGCACTGCTGGGGGGTGGGGGCGCTGGGGGACATGTGTGGGGGCCTGCTGGTAGGTGCCCTGCACTGCTGGGGGTGGGGGTCCTGGGGGACATGTGTGGGGGTCTGCTGGCAGGTGCCCATGACTGCTGGGGGGTGGGGGTGCTGGGGGACATGAGTGGGGGCCTGCTGGCAGGTGCCCTGCACTGCTGGGTGGTGGGGGTGTTGGGGGACATGAGTGGGACATGAGTGGGGCCTGCTGGCAGGTGCCCTGCACTGCTTGGGGGTGGGGGTGCTGGGGGACATGTGTGGGACGTGAGTGGGGGCCTGCTGGTAGGTGCCCTGCACTGCTGGGGGGTGGGGGTGCTGGGGGACATGTGTGGGGGCCTGCTGGCAGGTGTCCTGCACTGCTGGGGGTGCTGGGGGACATGTGTGAGGGCCTGCTGGTAGGTGCCCCTGTCTGCTGGGGGTGGTGGTGCTGGGGGACATGTGTGGGGGCCTGCTGGCAGGTGCCCTGCACTGCTGGGGGGTGGGGGTGCAGGGGGTCATGCGTTGGTGATCAGTAGTGAAATCTGACATGTGGCTTGGCTGGGGGGCATGAGCATGGTGGATGGGCTGCCTGCGGGACATGACCAGGGGTGCAGGGTAGTCCCCTGTGGTGTGGGCTCCCTGCAGGGGCCGTGGAGGGTGTAGAGGGAACACCTGGGAGGACCCACACTGCCAATTCACGTGTAGCACTCCCCGGCACCCCCGAAATACACGTACCCTGCTGAAATCGCGTGTGAGACTTCCCGCGAACCCCAGGAATACACGTACCCCACTCGCACAGGGCCTATCGCGTGTGAAACTCCACGCGTACCCCAGAAATACATGTACCCCACTCACACAGGCCCTTTGGCGTGTGAAACTTCCCGCGCACCCATGAAATACAAATACTCGGATCCAATCGTGTTTGAGACTTCACGCGAACCCCAGTTATACAAATAACCCGCTCGCCCAAGGCCTATCGCGTGTGAAACTTCACGAAAACCCCAGAAATACACATACCCAGATCCAATCGTGTGTGAGACTTCACGCGAACCCCAGTTATACAGTACCCTGCTCGCCCAAGGCCTATCGCATGTGAAACTTCCCTTGCACCCCCGAAATACACGCACACGCTATTTTTCACACAGCGGGTATCCGTGTTTGTCGCGTGCCCCTTTGCACGTCATTTCTCCTAGAGGGACACAGTATGGGACATTCATCATAGCTGTATGTATGTGCTTTTTGTTAGTGCAATTTTTTTAATGCGCAGGGACGCTACCACCTGCCTTCATGTGCCGGACGTGTTTAGGCCTGTGCTCGTCTTTGCCGGTGCGCTGGTTTGCCCTATTCGATTCCATGAATACATGTTGTAGGCGAGTGTGTGGGTGTTCCGCGCACTTGCCTCCTGTACTTCCCCCATGACGCCCACATTTTCACGCGTTGTTCCCCATTACGTGTGTCACGCCCCGTGTTACGCCTACTTTTGTTGTGTGCGCCGTGCTATGTGCGCTTTCGCTGTGTGCTTAGGATTTCAGCGCACATCCATGGATTTCCACGCGCACGGACTTACATGAATCGCTGTGCGCGGGTTTCACTGCGATTTTCGCACTGGCACTGCGATTCGCACGCTTTCGCACGCTTGCGCTGAAAATTTCAGCGTACATTAATTCCATGAATCGGCCAGTAAATGTTTTCGATATAAATGGGCGTGTGACCTAATCAATTAAAAAAGTTTTTTTTTTCTTTGCTCTCGTTTAATAAATCCACAAATGTTTATCGTGAGTCACGCACTGTTCCTTTTGGGTACACAGGGTCTTCGCTTTGGGTAATCAAAGCACTTCGGTCGCACTGTGAATTGCAAGGCTGGTGCTTCAACTTGGCACTAGACCACCTTAAAAGTTGTTATGTTGCTCCTAATGGCCGGTACCGCATACGGACAGATTGGACCTTGTCTGTCGTCCCAAAATACGGTCAAGTAGATCCATTGATTGACATGTAGCTGCTGCTGGCAGTTGAAGAAGCCATCGGTCGGGGTCTGGAATAGATGACAATCGCAGAACGGCACAATGTACCTGTTTGCAAAAGATAAAAATCGAAAAGTGTCTCAGTAGCCAATCTTTATTACAATTATTCATTTCCTTTATTAGCGCAGAGGTGACACAATGTGAACCGAGAGAATACAATGTGGAATATCAAAGTATCCGCGGATAGAGCGAATGAGAATGTTGAGCTCTAAACGTAATGTGTAAACTGGGGCAAGAATTCGAGGTGCAAACACAATGTAATGATTTATTAGCGTAGAGCCAGGGAGAAACGAGTGGTGGTCTACATGCGTCTCAATGCTAGCCTGCCCCTGTTGCCAGAGGCGTGGCCAGGATTGTCTAACAAGTGGGGCCTGAAGCTAATGTAGTTGGGCCCACCACAGTGACATTAACATCTGTAAATTCCTACACAGTGCTGCTGAGTGAACGTCTACAAATTTTGGGTGGGCCTTGCCCCTCAGGCCCTACCCTGTCTACGCCGCTGCCTGTTGCCCGGTAGATAGAAGTACTAGCACTTCATTGCAATATGCCAAACAGAACGAACAAGTACAATGTCACCCATCAGTAACGGTCAGCTATTCATATTTTCGATTAGTTCTGGTATGAAATCGTCTAAAGAGAAACTTACATTATATTCGCAATTTCCATTCTCTAGGCGTAATGCAGACCGTGATGCAGAATCATCAGTTCGTGTCAAGGTTTTCTCAAAAACTGAACTTATATGTAACTAGGTGCAGTTTCGGAATGGGCAACCTTATCATATCATATGTTATTACACCCCCCTTCAATTCAATCCCTTTCGGAATGGTCCTTGCCTCTCAAGTTAAAAAAAAACTATAGAACCTTATACTGTGCGAGGGACGCGTGGGGCCTCACAGCTCCCAAGCTGAAATTCAAAGCTGGTGACCTTCACTCAAAATGAACATACATTCTTACTTTGCAACATCCCGTGTCAACGTATCCATGAGAAAATTCATTTTGAAACACGGGCTCAGGAAATAGGGGGCCTCGCGTTGTTCATGGTGCTGCTCAGCTGTAAGTGAAATTTGCCAATAGGGCCACCTCTGCTTATCTCATGGCCTCCTACTCCATGGCATGTTTTCACAGTCAGTACTTCTTGCGTGCCTAGAATGTTTTGTGGCCTAGGTCTAATCCCTTTTGTAGGTCCAGCAGTTATTCAGCTTTTTGCAGAACTTTATTGCAAGTCAACTGCCAAAACCCAAATATTCTTACACACTGTTACCCATTGTTCATTAACACGAAAAATCAAGGTCCCACAGTATCTCAACTAAACTGTGAAATGTGAGAGCAATCGTAATAATTGTAATATATTTTTTAGAAAAGGGCTGAGTGGATAGATTTCAAAAGACAAAATGCATACTTTATTTATACAGATTATAGAAACATTTTTACGCAAAAATAAAAACAGACAGTCATCATTTCAACCGGGATTTGAACGATTTAACAAGCTCTGCTTTGGGTGGACATGGCATGTTGGCAATGTTTTTTGGCAATGTATGTGTGCTCTGAACAGATTTGTTCGCGGTTCCATGACTATGCATCTCGACAACATTAACAATGAGATCTTTCACAAAATCGAATTCCATTTTATCATATACTGGCTTGACCACCCATTTTTTGCTTATTTTTGTAAAGGCCATATTGTAGCAAGGCATCCCTAAGTTTCCAGCTGTCCTAGATAGTTCCCGGCACACATTCTCATTATGCGCTAATACCACTAGTAAAGTCCTACATTTCATCCCCTAGATGCCAAAATGCAATCTCTTTGGCCTGTACTTTAGGCACATGTTGTGGAACACCTCCAAATCTCCTGTGTGACAGAATTATGTGAGTCCCTTCAGATCTCTTGATAGAGTTTTATCAAACACAATCTTCTCAAGGGCTTTGTGTGGAGGTGAAGATGGTATCAACCAATTCTTCTTCCGTGTCTGCTCTGGGGACAAAGGGCCATGTTCACATTGGTGGAAACATTGCTTTTCTGTCCAGTGGTGAACGTTGGAACAGTGGTGTATCAGTGAACACCATTTTTCCAGTAGAATTTCCACAGACCCATCACATGTTTTGGAGCTCCACCAAAGATCGTTGCTGAAAGACTGGGACCATTGCGACATACTTTCAAAACCTTTTTTTCCCTGCAGCCAAGATTTTTTTTTTATTAAGTGATTTGGCAACATGCCATACATCAAACTGATTTTTAATATTTGGATACTGCTCTCTCATTGTCTTGGCTATTGAAACATGTCTGTCCGTGGCTATGAGATCGATTTGCATTCCCCTCGTTTGTAGATCTTCTAGTGATTTTATAAAACCAAGTTTCTCCATGGCCCCCGAGGATTTACATTGGGACACCTGCATGACCACCGAACTCACCATTTTCTTACTTTCCATGTCCTGAAGATGGTAGGTGCAGTACTTAGCAGAAACTCCGGGGCTGTTACACTGTCCATCGCCGGCTAGCCTGAACCGTTTGTCGGGGAATGTACTTTCAATAGCCAACTGTTCAATTTTCCAAACATCACTGATGGCAGGGAGTAGATAATCACTTTGGTATTTGTATTATTTCGTTTTGGAAATGAAATAAAATGGAGTCCCACAAACTGAAAGAAACTGGATAACTTCGAGAAACTAGAGCCACTGAAAAGTAAAGCTGCTGCACACAGTAGATTGCCAGTGGGCAGTTTCCCCAGCATCGGTTGAGCAGACCATGAAAATACTTTATGTGACTTTTCACAGGTATTTTCAGGTTACTGCCTTGTGTTAGACGAGTGACGCTCACCAATGGCTTGCCACATACTTCCCCTCCCACTGAATGCACACATTTTAGCATCTTTATAATCTCCATAAAGCTGCTGTTGAATAATATGTATTTGGCCCCTTTTATGATACTGTCATTAGGCAAAATTGTTGTTTCGGACTGACCCATGGTGGACATATCAGCAAAACAGGACATACTATATATATCCTTGTCTGTTTCATCAGTCAATAGTGTTGATACTTCAGTTTCTGTCATTTCAACATCTGTTACTTGATGATGGATAGGAGAAAACATCAATGTGGACTTGTTTTTGGGGGGCATTTTTTTGGCGGGTGTTGAATGTGTCAAGTGCTCATCGAGTAATGTAAAACTATCTTCTATAAATTCAATTGCACCTTCCTCTGGCGTAGCGGGCGCATTGTAGCAATGGTCCAAGAACACTTTGCTGGAATCGCCGGTCTTATTAAATTCATTTTCTGGCCATTTGACATAGGCATCTCGAGTGTGAACACAACGCACCTCAATAAATAGTTCCTCCATGGTGAAAACAGTTTGGCAAGCAGCATCTGTCATTTGTATCGCTGTCTGTGTCTGCATAGTCCATACTCGATTGGGCAACTACAGGACAGATAGGAAAAGGGATGTTCAGTGTAAATCCAACATACAGTGTTGCACATTTGACATTAAAAAAAGCATATAATGAAGGCCTTGGCACAAAACTTTTGCCAACAATACAAAGTGTTTATAACTAACCTTATTTTTATTTCTTTTCTTTGTAACCTTCTTTACTCTAACATCAGCAAACTGGCAGACCGACTCTGATACACGTTCCTCCGGTTCAATATACGGATCTTGTATACCTCCCTACAAAAAATAGTATCCATTTAAAATAAGTCACTGGCATTACACATCTAATTAGACCCACTTTTTTTTTTTATTCGATGGTATTGTCAGTGCGCATACCTCTGGTTCCGGAGCAACTATATGGTCTTGTTCCAGAACAACCACAATGGACAATGTAATTGTAGAGGACACTGCAGCATCTCCCTGAAACACAGTACTTGCATTAGTATGGTCGAAAAGATTGGAAATGGGACAAAGACGACAAAGGTACATACCAACAGTAAAGTGGCAAAGAAACATTGTACAATGCTATGATACGTTGTGAAAATATGATCAGATTATCTCGTCCTATTGAGCTATGAAGACGCATACCTCTGACACCGGATCTACTACAAGTGGTGTTCGGCTTGTAATGGACGCTTCAGCATCTCCCTGAAACACAGTACTTTCATTAGTGAGGTCGAAAAGATTGGAAACGGGACAAAGACGACAAAGGTACATATCAACAGTAAAGTGGCAAAGAAACATTGTGCAATGCTATGATACGTTGCGAAAATATGATCAGATTATCTCGTCCTATTGAGCTATGAAGACCCATACCTCTGACACCGGATCTACTACGAGGGGTGTTCGGATTTTAGTGGATGCTTCAGCATCTCCCTGAAACACAGTACTTTTATTAGTGAGGCTGAAAAGATTGGAAACGGGACCAAGACGGCAAAGGTACATATCAACAGTAAAGTGGTAAAGAAACATTGTGCAATGGTATGATACGTTGCAAAAATATGATCAGATTATCTCATCCTATTGAGCTATGAAGACCCATACCTCTGACACCGGATCTACTACGAGGGGTGTTCGGATTTTAGTGGACGCTTCAGCATCTCCCTGAAACACAGTACTTTCATTAGTGAGGTTGAAAAGATTGGAAACGGGACACACAATTTGGAAAGACGACAAAGGTACTTATCAACAGTAAAGTGGTAAAGAAACATTGTGTAATGCAATGATACGTTGCAAATATATGATCACATTATCTAGAATTCCGTACATAAAACCAGTCTGGAACAGAATAGCTAGGTAAGATTACCTGATACGCGCTCGAAGTGGTTGATGACTCCAGGCAACACATGGATGTTGAATCTTTTTCCTTCATATTCGGTGGATAGTCATGGAGTGGTAAAGAGAAAAGTATTATTCTATTTAGAAATTCCAAAATGGCATGTAAGGAGACTGAATATGAGAAAATTACACTTATTGAAACACATAATATAGCATAGTTATCCGTTCCCATAAATCATTGTTCTATGTGGGTTCTACAAAACAAGGACAGATGTTTAGAAAAAAAGTCATTATTTCAACAGCTATTCAATCACATAAATATGGAAAGTACTATAAGTGGCATTTACACCGAAAAATACAGGCATAAAGCTAAATCCAGAAGCGTGACTCACCTGCGGCGGCATTTTCACGAGTAAAGTTGGAATAGCGTTTGGGAGCAAATTCGAGTTGTTCTCGGTTGATTCCTCTTTGTGCACAAGAAGGTGTCGTACATATGCGGTGAGAAGTGCAGGCTGCAGATGCGGTATCGATGACCCCTCTTGTCCTCCAAGACTTGGTTGACTCTACTTTCAAGGTCTTCCAGTGGATATCTGCAACATCTGACCCTTTCTCTTATTCGATCAACAGTCTTAGGGAATACATGCATTGTAATGCCTTCGGATTTGTCATGGGTCTTCGAAGGGCAACCGAAAATAGAACATGCTGGCATTGTTGTAAATTCTACAAAATAAAGGTCAATATTATTAGAATATTATTTTGCATAAGCATGTGAGAAAGAATGAATTGGACCATACATTGTTCGATGCACGCTTTCTTTTGGGCACCGCAGAAAAACAAGTGCAGCGTGTGCAGCTATATTATAGGATACATTTCACAAACGATTCATTGATGTGTTGAAAATCAGAACATGTTACTCGTCCCTTGAATGTTCTATCATGCACGAAAATGAAACATGCTTATACTATAGGCACGGTCCACGAAGGATGCAATACGATGCCCATTGACAATGATAAAAATTGATATACCGATAACATAACAAAAGAAACTCAAGTCAATAGCAATGATACAAATTAACATAGCATTCCGAGTTAGATACTTCGGAATAGATAGACATTTACAAATGAAGGAGATATGATTAGGATACATGTCCTTACCTTGACCAACAAACAGTTGGATTCAGCAAGCAGAGTAATTAGTGGCAGGAGAACAGGGAGCTGTTCACAGGTAGCACACTGACGAGTTCACTCGAAGCGGTCACAGAGTAGCACGTTCACGAGTTGGCTTGCAGTGCTCAAGGATGTTCTCATGGTTAATATCCAGTGGTTTATAAAGAATAACAAAAAGCGGTGTGTTTGTGAATGAATGACGTGTATATGTCGTGGCATTATGTACATTGCAGGGGCGTGGTATGCTTGAGGGGAGGCCTGCCTGGAGACACAGGGTCTGAGGAGGCCATGTGATCAATGGCCCCTGGGTGTGGGATACCTTTTGAAGTGTACATGTTGTTTGACACCTTGGCCATTTGCGCCCCTGACAGCCCCCCATGGCACGCACATCCACTGGTGCGAACTGCCTTTGATAGTGGGGGGTGGGATGGATGGGCCGGGAGGCGAGGAGACAAGGCACCGGAACACTGCTGAATGGAGACACACTTATGTGGATTGCAGAGGCGCGGTCTGCTTCAGGGGAAGCCTGCCTGGAGACACGAGATCTGAGGAGGCCATGTGAGCAATGGCCTCTGGGCGTGGGATACCTTTTGAAGTGTACATGTTGTTTGGCACCTTGGCCGTTTGTGCCCCTGACAGCCCCCCATGGCAGTGCACATCCACTGGTGCGAACTGCCTTTGATAATGGGGGGTGGGATGGATGGGCCGGGAGGCATGCAGACAAGGCACCTGAACACTGCTGAATGGAAACACACTTGATTCACTTAAAAACTGAAACAACCATTTATAAAAAATATGTTGTGTTTTATTTGGTTTCTTATTTGGATGGCACAAAAATACTACACATTGTAAAGGTCTGGTTGCAGCTCGGCGAGGGAAAATCCCCTCTACTGACCATTGTCGCTGGGGAAAGTTTGTTTAATGGCGCCAACGATACAGACAGATATTACTCGTCGAACGGGGTGTCCAAGCCTCCCATGAAGCCACCATGTGTACGAACGATAGGCCACAAGCCAGTAGCACCTATGAAAGAGAAAGATACAATCTGTTTTTAAATGACCAAGATAAGTGTATGAAACCTTGGTTGTCAATGACAATTCTTGTATGCAATGGCATTTTTGCCAGGACAAATGCTAACTAGACACTGCACAATATTGAACAACTTTTATGCGACTATTACTAGAGAATTGCAAGACTAAACGGATATGACAATGACATCTTGAAGTTACGAGAATATAGGGGACAACCGTGAAATAGTAGTGGCCTAACTGACATCACAACCACACTACACTTATTCGTTACTTGGATTACGAGGGCGAACTGTAGCGCGAAGTTTGTGCACAAGCACCATCAAAATCCTCAACACGGACCGTGTAAGACAGACTGCAGTGAAGTCTGGCAGCTCGGTAACACATTGCGGCTGTGGATCGCCTTGCAATATGTAGGACAAGCATCCAGAGTTTTCTCGGCAGCAGCAGTTCTCCACCTCGGTTGGCATTAACGCACACCGATTGCAGATACACCAGGTGGAAACGCCGTCCATGCGACTAGGCCCAGGCTCTTCATCTGTTGAAACGTCCGCCCAATTGTTGTCCAAATCCCCATCGTCTACAGAGCTTGCTCTTTCCAGTAATTCCTCCTCGGAATACTCGGGCTCGTACAGGTAGGGCATTATTGTTGCCAGTGTGTGGTAAAGAAACGAAAATAATTTATAGTGGTCGTACTGGTATCTGTTCACACAGGCTACAAGCAATGAAGGTAGCGGACCAGAGCACAGAAACGAGTCACAGAATACTCAAAGAAATACAGCCAGAGGAATGGAAAAGAAAATCTGCTGTTGTGTGTTGTGAAACGCTCTTTTTATTCTTGTCGAGGAAAGAGGCTTCCTGCCATTTCCATGGCAACACGTCATTAGCTGAGGCACAGAGAATGTTGACACAAGACGTGCTTTGGCGTTGTGAAAGGGGCGTGAGATATGATTTAGTACTGCAAACGCAGTTCACCCAGGGCAATGCAGAAAGTGATAGGATTATCACAAAATGGCCGCTCCCTGCTGCCTGATTTTTCTTGTGTTCATGAGACAAAAACTCAGGTAAGGTGCATAGGAAGTGTTTGTACGATCAATCGAATTATGGTTAAAAGTACATGGCCGACCCATAGGGACAATAATATTTTTGGACCGAACCATTCCTTTAATATGCAAGAACATTAATTGTATTACATTTCTATTTACTCAATTATTGTTATGCCAATTGATGTGTAAGTGTATGTTCCAGAACAAATCAAATCATAAAATAAAAATATCTGCAAACAAACATCAGTGCATAGAAAATGCAATGCAATGTAGTTAAGGAACCCCTAGCATAGTCACTCAGGAGTTTGTCCTGTCTTTGGTTGTTTTAAAACAGTCATTGGTTAAACCTCTATTACTCATTTATCATATCCATACATGATTGCACAATTGTAATTACTGGGATTCAAAGAAATATCTGATCTACTTTAGCTGCCCAAAAATATTGTGAATTAGTTTCAGTGTTATAGGGAATTGTATCTGAGTGTCAGGTTTCCTTCTCTTATTCAAGTTTCCTTTTTATTATTATCCTTTTCAGATTAGCTTTGTGTGGGTGGGAAGTTTTCCATTATAGTTGGTTAGGCCTTAACTTGTTGATTCAGAATCCTGGTTCTGACCCAAGGCAAGATGGAGCCTCACAGTGACAGCTCTGATTGGCTAGAAGACAATGCTGAACAACAATGAACATTCTAAACTGTCACTCTGTGCCTTTCATCATCAAAACCCCATCTGAGAGGACGTGTTCAGTGGCTGCTCCTGCTTTAGTATTAGGCCTGGTGGATTTTATCCTTCAGATCTCAGCAGTTGAGCGGCTACTTTCTTGGGGGTTCAGGAGAAGTCTTCAGCTGGCAGGAATTCGTTTTGGAAGATAGGAAAAGCAGGAAATCTTTGTGAATTCGCTCAGGAGATAAGTGACTTTATTTCTACTGTAAATCTGTTCATCTTAATAACAGTCTCCTTGAAAATTCGTTAAAAGTAGTGTTTCTACTAAAACTATTGAACTATCGGAGTGCGCTTGTGTTTCCAGTGCGGAGTTCCTTAGCGCGAGATTTTGACTGTCGCGTGCGTATTCAAGTGAGCGCGTGCTTTCTAGCGTGTGTATTCCGAGCGCGAGTAGAGGTTGGTCTCGTGCCATTTTAAACGTGCGTGTGTTTTATTGCGTGGGTGATCCTTTGCGGCAAAAGCTATACGCAGCGTGAAAACTACAAAG
Organism: Ambystoma mexicanum; assembly: GCF_040938575.1. Taxonomy (NCBI): domain Eukaryota; kingdom Metazoa; phylum Chordata; class Amphibia; order Caudata; family Ambystomatidae; genus Ambystoma; species Ambystoma mexicanum. Next base: position 615,546,683 of record NC_090930.1, read on the forward strand.
CGCGTGTGAAATACAAAGCGCGTGTGAAATACAAAGCGCGTGTGATTTTTAGCGCGGGTGTACAAAGCGCGTGTGAAATACAAAGCGCGTGTGATTTTTAGCGCGGGGGTACAAAGCGCGAGAATCTGTTCGTCGCGTGCCATGTGAGTGCGCGTGTGTTTTTTCCATCGCGAGTGATTTTGCGCGTGAGAATCACTTCGTTGCGTTTGAACTCAATAGCGCGGGTGTTCTTATTTCGCGTGTCTCGCAGGAGAACATTATTGCGCGTGTGGACTATTGCGCGTGTGAATTATTGCGCGTGTGGATTTTTTGCGCGTGTGGATTATTTTGATCGCGCGTCTTCATCCGTTTGCGCGTGTTCTTCAACCAGGAAGATTTCTATGTGAAGTTCATCGATAATTTTAATGGAAATAACCTGCGTGTGCAGTTAGCACGTGTTTCCTCTTTCTTCAAGGATTCAAAGACTCAAGATAATTATAAATAGTTTGAAAAGTTTTGAAATGACAAGAAAGAACATTTTAAAGACAATCTAATTGAACTACCAGTGCATGTTGGAAAAAAGACAAACAAAGAACTAAGACTTCCAGTTTTGCCTAATGTAAGAAGTTGCTGGGAATTTCAAGTATCGCAAGTAAGAGAGATTTTCAGCTTCTTATCCGCTTCTCTAAGAAATTTCAAGAGAAGAACCAGGTAGGATTCTCAATTATTAGTTAAGGATTAATGACTTCCCATTCATAAGGTTAAGTAAGTGAATTAAGGAAGTGTATATGTTATTCTTTATCCTCTGCAGGTTCAGCACTGATTAGCCTTGACGCAGTCTGCCTGGTGTTGTTTTGTTGTCCCATTCCCCCTTTCCCTTTGGGGTGTAGTTTACAGAGCTGTATTGAAAACTAGTTCTGGGAAATACATCTCAGGGGGATTGTCGGGGGTTCAGCAGCTTCCGCGGATACAGGACCTCTCAGCCTGACACTGAGCAACTATGCCACGGTTTCTGGTAATACCCATATGCACTCACATTTCCATTCATATTTCTCTAATAACTATGTGGTATTCATACAATAACATACTTTCTTTATTTTAGATTGAGAGGCAAGCCAAAAGGTGTTTTCTCAGAAATGTTAAATTATAAATGCAACTATTTCATTGTTATAGTATATGGATGAATATATTTATCAATTCTGCTAGTTTGGCACTCCAATGTCTCCTCTGTCACAGTCCCACCCCACAATTCCAGGCAATTAGCAGCTGTTGGGTATCTCAATATCGGAATTGTATTCAAAAGTATTGACTCAATTTAGACAATGTGGTCTCCAGCTTTTCACCATATAGAAAACTACAATTTTGTTTAGATCAAAAACAAAGGGTCAACAAAAACACTTGTCCTTTCCTGGGGGAATCTCAATATAGGAAGTCATTCAGGCATTCCCTCTCAATTCTAGTTATACTTATTGTACGCTAAAATATTTTAAGCATCTTAAACATGTCAACTGCTTCTATCTTAACCAATATAGTGGGCTTTAATGATAGCATTGCAATATGAGGCAAGTGTGTTTAAACAATTCAATGTTCTCCAATATCAAAAAATGTATAGTATCAGAGAAGGTTACTGGAACAATTAACATTTGAAACAAACATTATTTTAACTTATCTCCACTATATAAGTGTGCAGTTGTGGATGTGTTGGCTATATGCAGGTAATTTAGTATAAAAAATGGTCATCTTGCATTTAGCTCCTGTAGGTTTCAACCAGAAAAATAGTCCTTCAAATATTCTTACAATCATTTCAAAATACATCTGTGAGCTACTTTTCATTTGCATGTGGTTGTGACATTGAATAGAGTTACGTATGCATCTTTAAATACATGTGTGTCTGTGGTTGTGTGTGTGTGTGTGTGTGTGTGTGTGTGTGTCTGTGTGTCTGTTTGTGTGTGCATTGTTTCAGTCTGTTTATGTGTGTAACTGTCAATCTATGCATGCATGCACACGTTTTAATGGGCATATGTATAGTTTTCAGCCAGCATGTGTTACAGTGTTGAGGATATATTATTCCCTAGTAGCATGTATACTGTTAACTCCCCGCTGCCCCTCCATATTAAACATGAGCCTGTTTGTGCATCCAATGTTAAGGGACTGCAGAAGTTGTAACTTTTTGCATGATTTTCAGTGAATAGAACAAATTCCCTATATTAATTTCTGTAGCATAAACATCTAATTTATGGCTAGGCCTCCCACAATTGCTTTAATGCAGAATATCACATTAGCCAATAGTGCTTCACGACAGGAGAATGGCCCAAGTGACCCTATACTAGCTTCAGCCACAGATTCTATTTTAAATGGTACTTCATTTTACAAAGGCAATTCTACAATAAGGTGGCACCAAAATGCATTCAGTTTTAAATAATAACTCTCAATACAAAATACATGGGGCTTTAAGGAAATATCTCATGTTGTGTTCAATGTCAATGCTATGACACAGAGCATTTAAACGCAGTACGTTGTGCTAATATTTCAAATTGCATTCCCCATAACTCCCAGCCCTATATTCTCCCAGAAATATCCTGGTTAGTCTATAGGAATATGTTTAAGTATGTTGGGGGTTATTTACCTTTTTAAATGTGGTATCTTATTTTGGACAAAGCCAGCCAGAGGTCCTTGATTTGCTCATCTGTAAGTGTCCTTCTTGACAGGCTGCATGAAGTCAGTCATTCAAAATGGTGTCAGTTCTGCTTTCTCATCTCCAGTTGGCTCCAAAATCCTGAATGTTCACCTGCATATTCCATAATCATATATTATTCTATGAGCAGGAAAATGTATACGTTGTCTAACTCATCTCAATCTTAGGGAGGTGTGCTTTTCCAAGTTTAATTATTCCATAAAAGTGCGGGAGGACCACTCCTGTTGAGAAAATGCCAATTTCCTTTGAAACTACATGTGCAAAATGAATAAAATATAGATCGCTATAATTTGTAGATCAGTTTGCACAATCAAATGCATGAATGATTGTGCTGTGATAAAATGTGTAGGAATTATGTGCTTTGCCATGTTCCCCCTAATCCTTTCGTTGCAATCAGATGATTTCAATACACATTCTGAGGCCTGCTATATTCCTTTCAAATTTACAAAATCCTCTCCTTCACAAGCGGTGGCACTCCAATGTGTTTGCCTTCATCCTAAGTACTTAAAATAAAATGTATTGAAAAGGAACTTTGAAATGGTCACAGCTAATAAAGTTATGTTGCTGTGTTGAACAGAATGGTCTCAGGCACTCTGACGTTTATTTACACTTTGCAAGGGGTTCCTTTTTAAACATTGCAGCAAATAAAATGTGCAATTCAATAGGAAGTATACTTTTGCGAATAGCACCTCTCTCAAACTATCTGAGAGGATTTCTATCATCAGTTCATTTTAGGCCATCATCCGTGACTCAAAAGTTATTACATTATTTGATCCCGAATGAGGTCAAGACAATGAGACACCTCTTACTATCATGTCCAGGGGTTGAAAACATTAGGAAACATTACCTGAAAAACATCCTAGCCTCAGCTCACATCTTCAAAGATTTTTGGTGGACACTGCTGATTGAAGGCAAAAAGACAGCGTGGGTGAAGGCTACAGCCAAGATCATGGAACTGATTCTAATAACTACGATGACAGACAATGAAAACCAAAACGAGACAGAGACATAAGTAAAAGGCTGGTGATTCATCTTGTAAAAAACACTTTTTGGTTAAATCAAGAATAATAAAAATAAATTAAAAAAATAGCAATTATTTTAACTGATATTGGATGCGAGACTTATGGCATCCATCAAAGTGACTCTTTTTGGTGACCCTTTTTAATGACTGCCAGGAGTCCTTTATGCTGATGCCCTTTGTTCGACATCTTAAGAATTAGAAGAAGATATAAATATACAGAAAGCTTTGAATTTAGACACTCCTCTCTACGCTGATTAATGTTGAAGAATGGATGATTGTAAGTTAGTTAAGGATCAGTTAGGATCACTTTGTTTTCCCCATGTTATTTTAATTAACTCTATCTCCTGTCTGATTCTGGGGATCTCTACAGGGCTATCAATAAGGCTTAGTATCTTCCAAAGATAAAGAATGTTATGCCTGGGGCAGAATTGGTGGGTGTGCCAGGCGTCCCTCCCTTAGAACCATTGTCTGTCAGAGGTCAGTCACAGTATGACTAAATACTTAACACCGCGAGCAGAACGGTTCAACGAATACGGCATACAGGTAAGGGCTTTACCTGCACGGGTATTGAAACACACACAGCAACACCATGAAGCTCAACACGTTCATGATATCTACCCCGTATACTTGAAATTGAAGGAACACGAGACACATATTCCTGCCAGTCATAGCTAAGGTAATTATTAAACAAGACGCAAGTTATTGAATTTGGTAAAAGGTATGATACATAATGCAAATATGGGTTCGAGTATTCTAATTAGGGTACTCTGTCTTTTTCTGTTTTCTCCTGACCTGTTCATCGGCATACAACCATGCATCTTTTGTGACACGCTCAAATGGGGGTATGTATATACTTACAATTAATTATATGATTGGAATGTTTGTTTGAATTAATGTTTTTTTGAACTAACGCAGCCCTGACGAAGGTGCTTTGCACCGAAATGCATTGGCCAAAGAGCTTGTACTGTTAACTGAAGATTTGTTGATTCTCTTGGGATAATTGTGTGATTAAAACACAAATCTTCTACAGCATATTTTCGAATGAGTATATTTTGAACATCTGATAATTGAAGCAAGTAAACTAGCAATAATATAATCAAAGATTGAAGCAAACATATTACAAACAAAAGCTTTAAATTTTGGAACTTGAAAACAAATGAATTGAGCTCCTTTCAAGGAGCAACGAGGGGCACCAGGCTTTACAGGGTGGACCCCACTCTGTTTTTCTTTTGATAAATACTTATCACCGCCACATAAGGAGTCTGAGGTTCCAATTTCCAGATCCAAAGTACACAAGAGATAACACAGTTTTGTAGACTGGTTAACATTCAGCTCTGAAAAAAAGAAATCCATGAAACATCCCTTATTAGAGTTGCAGAGAACCCTGAGTAAAAGGAAACCCTACTTTTAATGGCCAGAACATTTCCTTCAAATCTTGTATTCCCATGAGCGATATCATGTCCCCATTTCACTGTTTAAACTAAAACCAAAATAGTGATGGGTGGAAGGTTTTGGATAAGTGTGAAGCACGGGCACTGCTCTGAGCAACCTTCCACACCACTGTTTTTAAACCTGCCTGCACCATTGCAAGAGGTGTTAGCTATATGCAAATCAGTCTGCTACTGTCACCAATGGGGGCAGCCCAGCCCAAACTGCTAGGTCACGTCCCTTCTGCATGGAAACAGTTCAATATTTAACAGCAACATTTTAATTTGTAAATCCAACTTTATCAATCCATTGTTCATGAGCAAGGTGTCCACTTGCAAGTGATACAAAGATAGCATTTTACATAAACAAGCATTCCTTTTACATGCTAAAGAGACTTTCAAAGGATTTACAAGTGTTGGTTTCACATACTTAAGTGTTGTTCTTCCCAGGTAGGCATCTGCAGTATCAAGATAGGGCTAGTGGGACCACAATGGTGGAGATCATCTTCAGCTGATCATATTAGGACCTGCCAGTCGTAGACCCTTGCCAATTCCAAGACACAGGTGAAGGGACTGGGGAATGGTGAACAAGGGGTCTAAAAGTCCAGAAGATCAATCTAACAGCGTGGGACCTTGGCAAAGAAAGTTGTGACAGGTAGTTGGGTGAGTTGAAAACCATTACACGTGTTGATTAGGTGAGTTTGGAGAGGAGGTTAGAGACAAGAGGCAAAGAGAGAGAGAAGGAGCTAGGTGGAGGAACTATGAAAGTCAATCATACTCATCTTCTAAATTCTGGGAAAGGTTAAGCAAAATGAAATGTATTAGGTTTCTTGCAAGACAAACGGACAGCATCTTAGTCTTTAACCCATTCCCTCCTGAGTAACCCCCACTCTCCAGATGCTCTTCTTTCATAACATAACAGACATAACAGACACATGTCCCTTTATCACAGGTCTTCTGGCATGGTGTTCCAGCCTCCTCCCTAAAACAATGGGCACTATTCAATCAGATAGTTAGTTCATTGACTGTGTTGATGTGAATGTGAACAGCTCGCATTCACGTGGAGTATTGGCGTTGTGTGGTCCCTTGGTTGCGCAGAGACTAGAGACTGCGCGGAAAGAAGGTACCTGATTTCGGAGGTGCGGCCTTATTCAAAAACTGTATTTGGTACAGAATGACTATGGTGCAAGTCCTGTGAGCAGCAAACTACTGAACTAGGAGTACTGAACGGGACCTACAGCTATTTAGAAGCAATGAATAAAGTGATAGAGACTTGAATTTTGGAGTCTGCAGCTATCCTACGGTGTATTGAAATACCAGCACTATTAAAATCATATGAAGAGGAACATTTTTGGAATCTCTATGTGTGGCCCTGGATTGCATGGTGGAGACTAATGAAATGGAGTTCTTCCCCTGAAGAAAGTTTGTACTATTAGTGCAAGAAAGAACTGAAACATGTCAGGATTGTTGTTTATCTGAGTTAGTATACTCAGTTTTTGGAAAAGTGTTAAAGCCATTTGTGTATTTTTGTACTGTTTATTACTATTGTATGTGGTTATATGTATGTGAATTTTGTGATTTGTATTGCTTTTACATCATGCTGTGTTGTGTTGGGTCATACTCACACAGAACATTTTTATGAGCTTTTTATTATTGTGTAAAACTTTATTAAAACACATTTTTTTGATATTGTGCATAAGTAACACGTACTTGGTCTATTTTTTCAAGGCTAGAGGTACTGGGAGGTTTGTTGTTCATCAGACAATCTGAATAAGATCAGTACATTTTATAATTTGTATAACTGTCTCCTGTAATAAACACATTGATGTGAATCAGTCCCATATTATGCTGTCTTTATGAGTAAAGATGGCCAACTAATTTAATTTCCTGTCCTGTCCTCTTGATATGATATGATATGACATTTAGGGAGGCAAGGGAGGGGGAACAGGGGAAGAAGATAATGATCCTACTAGGCCAGGTGTCATTCAGATCGTGCAAGTGCATGGGAAGGGGGAAAGGGAAAAGTGTGAGGGTGCAGGGAGAGGGGAAAGTGCAATAAATGGGATAGGATACGAATAAAAACCGGACAGCTAGTGGCAAGTGCAAGGTAAGTGCAGGCATGAGTACAGGTAGAGGGACTGTAGGGATACAGAAACAGTTTCCAAGTGCAGGGTTGGCAGGGAGGCAGTGCCGGTGACTCTTCATGCACGAGTCATAGGGATTCCACCCTTGTGACGATTTCCGTCCCCAGATGAAGGGAGCATTGTCTAAACCAGCTTGGGCTGTTGCAATATATAGGTTCCCAGTTCAACTGCCTTGACCATTTCCCTGAGGCGGGCTGAGCGCTCAGAGTCAGTGGATTTGGCACACCAGTGTATGCAGTTCATGATGTGAAAGTTGGCCCAGCTAAGCTTGGTCTATGGACTTCCACAGGAGTAAGGAGTAGTAAGGTGAAAGTGAAGAGCAAGTTTTGAAAAACATTAGGAGTTTGATCAAGTATATCAGGAGTTGGTTGGTGATAGTGCAGATGGGATTCGGAAACATCAGCATGAGGCTGGTGAAGTCGGCCAATAGAAATGTAGTGCTAGTTGGGAGGAGAATGGGAAATATCAAAAGTAGGTTGGAGATAGTGAGGATGAGTTTGAGAAAATCAGAAAGAGGTTGGTATGAGACCGTAAGAGGCAGAAAACACAGTCCTGAATGTCAGATCAAAAAGTAATGAGGTGGCATGGTTGGACCAAGGCAAGTACTAGAGGTGGGAGGAGAATAAAGGTTGCAGAATGGCAGTCAGGTGGGAGGTCAGTGGAAGAGTAGCGAGGTGTCATGCGTTTCCATTTGGCAAAGGTGAGCAGGCTCTGGTTAGATACCTTAGTTAGGACTGCACAGTAGAAGGGTATTGGATTCAACTATACCTTATGGAGAACTGTTATTTTGCCAGTTTATCATTGAGGAAACTCAGAGGTGTATTCAGAAGATTTAACAAAGAGGTTGACTGACTCAGGGGTTTGGGAACACTTTCAAATCTACAACAGAGAAATAATACGGAGATCGGTGTGGAAAAAACTAAAACCAAGGAATGAGAGAAGAATTATTTTGGAACCCCTTAAACCTGTTACTGAATTGGGAGGTGAGTCTATCCGAAGCCCAACTTATAGAGACTAACATTTGTGTGACAATTTTGCCTTCTTTACATTATGATGTCCTTGGTGCAGTTTAAAATATGTTTCTGTTGCACAACTTCCTGATTCCAGCATTTCTGTACTCCCCACTCTGCTGTAAGACACAAGACTTTGGAAAATATAGATTTGTTTGGTCCAGTGATGTACATGTGGCATTATAGGGAGCAAGTGTTGCAACATTGGGCCTCATTTTTAGATCGCTGGTCTGGTAACAACGCTACCAGTAGGCTACAGTTTTTCTGTGTCATTTCAGTGCATTGGCCAATTTAACTCTATTTACATTTGTAGTATCTTTTGTAACATAGCTATCCATGCTTCTGAAGTTTACTGGATCTGCTCCTTTAAGTCTTTGCATTATAAGCACTTTTATATGTCTACTTATTTATTTTATGTATTTATTGTTTGCTTGTTAGGCACTTATACAATAAGAATATACTGTTTCAAAGTGCCACAGGGCAGGGGGAGAATTACAACACAATATTAAGAGCAGAGGGGGAAAGGTGAGAGAGAAAATCCCACTATGCCATGTGAATATTTAGAACGTGCAAGTGCAGAAAGGAAGAAGGAAGAGGGAGTAAGTACTAGGGAGTCTGGGCTTGAGGGTGAGACATGGACGAAGTGCTAGGAATGATTGAGTGACACATGGCCTGGGCCACAGAGGTGTAAGTGCGAGCTCCATGGCAGAGGGTGTGCAGATGGTGAAGTGCCGACGAAGACAGGAGCTGGGAAGAATTGGTGTGGGTGGTCAAGGCCCTAAAGAGTAATAAGGTTCAAGGACACTGATACAGCACCTATGAGATTAGCTGAGGAGAGAAGGAGGGAAGGAGGAAGAAAAGAGGAAAGTCTTAAGGAGCTTCCGGAATTTGAGAAGATCCTGCTCAATGTGCTGGGAAAGGGGGAGGCAATTCCAAAGGAGGAAACCCACAGAGGAAAGAGAGTGACCCCCTTCCCCCTGTTTAGCAAAACGCTTTACAAACAAGGAGTTGGTGCCAGAGGAGCAAAGTGGTCTAGAGGGAGAGTATTTAGTGAGATAAGGTTGAAGATAGTGTGGTCTCCTCGCCCAGACAGCATTGTGGTTGATGCAGAGGGATTTGAATTTAATCTGAGCATCCACTGGGAGCAAGTGAAGACTTTTTAGTGCAGGAGAGATGCAGTCCCTGGGCTTACAGCCAAAGATAAGTGTTGCTGCCCTATTCTGGATAAGGCAGATTCAGGGGGAGGCTGTTACATTAGCCAAGACTTGAGAGAACCAGGGCTTGAGTCAGATTGAGCGTCTGAGGGAATGTGAGAAAAGGTAGAAATCCTTTGAGAAGGAAGAGCTGATAGTTGAAATTCTTCTCAATGTCCAAATTGTGAGGGAGGAAGGAGAGGGGGAGGAGGGCCAGAGTGAGGGGAACAAGGAGAGATCAAAGTTGCCAATGGGAAGGAACTCAGTTTTACAGGTGCTGAGGCAGAGATCATTGGAGGAGCACCAGGACTGGATGGCAGATAGGCAGTCGTGGATGAAGGAGGGTGCAAGAGGGTCAAGCAGGGAGTCTATAGAAGAGGTGTGTGTCATCTGCGTAACATTGGAAGTTGGAGGAGAAGGTGGCGAGGCGTGCAAGGAGAGCAAGGTAGATGTTAAAGTGCCAGGGGGAGAGTATAGAGCCTTGGCGGACACCACAGGAGTAGGTGGAAGTAGGAGAGGAGAAGGAGCCCAGGGTGACTTGGAAAGAGCGGTTAATGAGGAAAGAGGACAGCCAATCCAATGCATTTTCCTAGATACCAAGTGTATCGTGGAACCTTTGTATGAGGATGGAATGCTTAACTTTGTCAAATGCAGAAGATCAGCTGTATCACTTCTTGAATTCCTTTCTGACACTGGTACAAGTTATGCTTGTAAATATTTCTCCATCACCGGTGCCTCTAAATTGTGAACTATACACATGATTTTAAAGATAGTCACAAATTCTCTATTGAAATACCCCTTCTGGAAAAGAATCACATTGTAGCAAGTGCAAATAAATGATGTTTAACATCATTAAAAAGCATGTATGGCAACTAAGGGCCTCTGTTTCAGTACATTCCTTAGATTCAACAATTCACAGCAGCCTGTCCTTCCAGGATAGCCAAGAAGCCCCAAACAGCCTGCCTCCAAATCGCTACCCTTTGCAAAATCAAATCCTTCATCCTACTGTAGAAATACGGGACCCTAGTGCACCCTCATGTGGTCTTACACATCAATGAGGTATATTGTCTCTTGATGGGCGCCTAGCCCTCACATTGTTCCTCTAAAGGTAGTTAACAGTGCTGTAGCACATGTAGTTACATGTGTGCGTAAATTTGACCAAATCACCACCGTCCTACACAAACTACATTGGCTTTCTTTCAAGTCTTCGATACTGCTCAATGATGCTTGTATCATATACAAAGCAGTCACACGTAGCACACCAGCATACCTGGTAGCTAATATCCACAAAACTGGTGATACATGCTCTTCGTACGTAAAATCAACCAACTCACTCGAATCACAACTAGTCAGCAAAGAGAGGTCATGCAAGCAATCCTTCTCTTGTCGTGCACCCACCCTCTGGAACTTGATCATGGAATCTTCTAAGAATGCCCCCATAATTCTCCAATTTCATAAACCCCTTAAAACGTGGCTTTTTCAGCAACTCCTGACCAAGGATTAATAACAATGGAAGCACAGACCACAGCTCACAATACTTTGCTACTGTTAAAATGTGCCAGCACAAACGTGGGATAACCACACCCTGTATACCGATCTACTGCTCTCAAGCTAGTCCTGCACTTTAAATAATTAAATAAAAACAATATTTATTTGTTCTACATTTCCATCTGTATTTATCCATATTTCTTTTCTTATCATTGTATCGGTATCTATCTCCATGTTTATTCTCTGTTAAAGAAATGCATTGCAACTAGTAATTTTCCACATTTATACAAATGAAAAAAGGACGTAGTGCTTGAATGCCTGTTTTGTGGCATTCACAAAACAGCGCTGCCGGGGACCAAGGCATGTTCTACTTCCCCTTTTGATACACCTGGCTTTCTATTTGCTTAAACCAAATGGTACACACATAGGTCTGAACATCTCCAAATCAAAGCAAGTTTAATTTACGCTATTACTAAAAACTGAAAGAGTTTCAAACAGACTGCATTTAATTGTTTTCTTGTCAAATAGCGCTCATGTACATGGACAGCAAAATATTAAAAATAATCTCATTGTTTTTATCCTTTAGCCCTCACACAGAAACGCATTCTGGCTCACAAAACTGAACGTGCACATCAAACCAAGCTCACCTATCACCTCAAAAAACAAATGATGCTCTTTAAAACTGATGATGCTGCAATTCCTATAGATCTGAGCCATCTCTGCAACCATTTAAATTGATGTAAAGAAAAATCACCACAAATATGTATGCTCTACAAGCTCTTAGTATGCTCAGCCATTGGCCTTCAATGCAGGACCGACAGCAAATAGAGAAAAGGCATAATTTTTGATTTTATTTCTTCAGTTTTGATAAATAAATGCCGGCAGGAAACATAGTTCCATTTGTAGTTATGAGTAAACATCTGTAATGATGGAAAACAGGGAGCCTTAATTAAACCTTAGTTTGAAAGATGCCATCGACCTCGTGCCAGGTAAGATTTCATATGTAAAGCAGAATCTTCAGAATCAGTAGATATTGCGACTTTTAGAGTTAGTGTGGATTCTAACAGAGAGCGGCACGTATATTTATTTTATTTTAACCAGATGAAGGGTAACTGGATCAAATTATTAATTACCAGTATAGCCCCCTCATTCAGACGTATGATATTCACATATGTGGCACTTCTAAAAAGGATAGAGCTCCTCAAGTGACCATCTTGTCATCTGCCACCTTCTAGCCTTTCTGTGGGGAAGCTACAGTGTCTTCACCCTCCATTAAGATACAGGCTCTTCCATGAACACTTGCAATCTGTAGACTGTTCTCTTGATAAGGATTCTAAAGGCTAATACTGTTTTGTTTTCTCCCTTCCACTGCCAATTTCTTTGCGAGTGAATTTTCTCAATAGGAACTGTAGGCTTATGTTTTTTTTGCAGTGAGATGTGTCGCTGGAGCTAAAATGTGGGTACCTTTAATCTCTGTGCATGTCCCTTAACACTGTGTCTGAATCACTGCTGGTACCCGCACTAATGTTGCTCAGGGTTCCAATCCTGCAGTGCAAAATATATCTGCCTGCACGTGTTCGTATTTAGACCGTGTTTGGTAAATCATGTTTCTACCACCTTCTCAGTACTATTTGAGAGACATTATTGGAGGAGATGCCCAACCACACAAAAGGACATAAGTGACAACACCAAGATGATAAAATGTTAGCCCTCCCATCCTATAAGGTCAGCTGATTTGAGCTGTAGTGCCAGAGGGAGGTAATTCAGTATGTACACTTATGTAAACGAGTGCAAGGGAACCTGTTTTTGTCCAAATTTGGTCAACAACATTACATTCAACTCCTCTTTGCAAGAAGTAACCACATATTATGCTTCCTTCATTCATAAAATAATTTTCGGAACCTACATGTTCACATTGAGCAGGACATCCAAAGCGCTCTGATGGTACTTTTTCCACAATTGGTTATATATTACACCTGCATGGTCTGTGTGACATTGGTCACATGTTGTGACATATACTTACCAATAAATAAAGAGAGCTAAATAAATTCTGACTGGTATCAGAACTGTGGACATATTTTAGTATGTACATGCAGTGTTCCAGCATGGCCAAAGATTCAGACTAAATCTATTAGCACATGATAAATTGAAGGTGCACAGCAGCAGGCATGCAGGAATTTCACTTGAGAGCTGACCATATGATAGATGAGCATATGAAGGTATGTAGACATCAACATATGTATCTTTAAGGTAGTTATATAGGCTTAGGGAGGCTCAGGTATAGGGCAAGGGTGATATTGTGTAGTGTTGGTGAAATTACATTTATAATAGAGATAACAATGTGTGACAATGGTGGTGCAGACATGGGTAAATAGTGAAGTACTGCCATATTTGAAGTGAGGCCTACCATTGTGTATTCCCTTTTGTAAGTGCAGTAGTGTGGCATAATAAAGATTTTGAATTATTTTCCTTTCCTAAATCCCAGTGGTGAAGCTGAGAACGGTGGTCGGTAAAAAGGCCGAAAAAAAATTCTCGAATAACAAAAATCTCGAAAAAAAAAGGCCGAAAAAAAAATATCGAATTTTTTTTTTATATATGTGTTTTTTGGGTCAGGTAAGTAAAAAAAAGGTTAAATAAAGAAAAAATAGAAAAAAGGGGGGTTGGGGGGAATTCCCCCATTTCGAAAAAAAACATCATAAAAAAAATTCGATAATTTTTTTTCCAGCCTTTTTTTCGAGATTTTTTTTTCGAGATTTCGAACTTCGGTATTATGACTATAAACCGCTGAGAACAGTGGCATTCGTATCAAATAGATAACGGATTGAGTATATCCAGATGCAGGACATTGATGGACCAAGATTGTAATGTGAATGGCAGAGTGAGGATAGGGTTGGGGCATTTCCAAAGGACAAATCCATTGTAGTCAGGTTAGAGTTCTTGAGCTGCCAACATGTTAGGTTTAGCTTTAGGACGCTGGTGCCCCATGAGTAATTGGCTGTCTTATTTGAACTACCTGGTGGCTGTGGAACAGAGTGTATACATTCATAAGACACGGGCTGATACATATGGTCTTCAAGAAAGAAGGGGGTATACAGCAGGTGGGTAACAGATAAGGGCTGATCGAGGAACAGAACATCCCATGATTTGTGATACAAAGAGCAAGAGGTGATGCCAACAAATCAAGTTCAGTGATAGGTAGGCATTGCTGGGGTGCCAGCTAGTCTGGTATCAAGAGGAGCGTATTGTTATTTCAAAGGACAGTTTGACCTAAGAGTTGTCCACTGAGCTCATGCTACTGACCAGGTGGACACAATGTCACTCAGTCGATAAGGCGGGTAACATCCCAGGTAACTTGCCAAACCAGTAGCTGGGAACCTAGGTGACAGACTTGGAGGACCACATGTTAGAGGGTAGGGTCAGGTCTGGCCAATCTGTCTATGGACTATAAGGGGCTGGTAGTATGTATATAAGTGGTAGCCAATGAGGGTGGTGGCATAACACCATGTATTGTTCATCTCATGAGTGACAATCTCCTTCATTAAAAATCATGTACTTGCTTTGAACTGAGATCTCTGTGTCAATGTGGTTATAACCTTTTGATACTTTTGTCTTTTTGTGTACAAGATACACCTTGTTTTACTTGAAAGGCAGTGCATCAAGCTGTTTTTCTTGGAGGAGGGTTTTTATTGTATTGCTGTCTGAAGGATTGCCTGCAAATTACCTGACCCTGACATCATCCCAAACCCTCCCCGGTGACATAGGATTTATGCCCAAAAAAGGGATCAGCTCAATTGCTTCTGCTGTTCCTTACTTTTCAGAATGAGTGCACCTATACGAGGAATGGTTTACTTAGTACCGTTGCAAACAGGAAACTAATATATTACAGTTGCAGAATATTCTGAACATATTTTTCAGCCCTTAACTGGCTTTAAGAGGCAGTCGCTGTCTCACCAGTCCAAGCTTCAGTCAATTCGCAATTATACCAGACTATGTAGCATTTCTTACCCGGTTTGATCTGAAGACCGATTTCCTCATTTACATCTATGGCCTATTGTACAATTCTAAGACATGCCCATTAAATGCACACTTAACTGCCCTGATGAGACGCAGCCGGGCCATGTTCATACCCTGACTTTTTGACAATTACCAGTGTATAAGAGTTGCATGATCTATTGCACCGGCGCCGTAACTTGAGCTATTCAAGTTATTTGTTTTCTGGCAATTCAAATCAATTCAAGAGACACATTTGTGACAATCTAAAACATGTATTGATTTGTTGTTGACATGTTGTGCTTCTATGCTTCTATAATCCATATTTTTTTCTTTGTCTAATGTTTAAAGCCATTGCCCACATTTCTTTATTTATATGAGTGATGAATGAATTCACGAATGACTGAATAACAGAGTCGATATTAACTGTTTTTCATTTCATATTTTATTCATTTTATTTCATTTCATTCTCACTACCAATATTAGATTGTGGGCATTCATTAGCAGTACATTTTCCCACAAGCTTGATTTGTTGGTTAATCAACCCAAGAATAAACCTTTGTCTCGGTCAGTCACTTTTTAAAAGTTTTTGGTGCAAAATAACAGAGGGGCCATGCCCACCTGCAGTGACCAGTCCCCTGTACACAAATTGGAGAGGTTTACAGGAGCCGTGTTGCCTGAATTCCTGTCTGTTCTTTGGAGTGGGGAGTTGTTCCTGGATTGTGCTGGCCATTGATGGGACCCGATGAGCAGGAACACAGGAGTGCACATAGATGTGAGTGCACCCTTGTGCGAGAAAACAATAGGGGAGGTGTGGGAGTGTTGAAGAGTGCATTTATACTAATAGTGAAGTGTGTTTGGATTGGAAAGATCATGGGCCTCATTTCGAGGTTGGAGGTAGCCATGCCGTTCATACCGGCATGGCTACCCCCAAACTGGGGTCCTGCACCGGGTCCACGAAAGGGGAATTACCAGGCCATTGAGATCTAGGCCCGGTAATTCCCCTTGCGCGGGACCCAGAGCCGGTACGTCCCCATTCCCATCCCATAGGGCTCAATGGGAATGGGGAGGATGGTAGCAGCGGTACTGATCGCGGGTGCCACTCTGCATGCCTGTTCTGGCCAGACATGCAGAGCGGCACCTGCGAGCAGAACTCGTAATGTGGTGGCCCGGTATGAACCTCGTCTGTGACTTACCAGCACTGTTCATATATATATATTGACACATATGAACATATGACAAGGTCAATGTCTAGATGTATAGCATATTTTTCAATTTTATTTTTCTGACTGCCAGTGAACAAATCCACCAGGCCTATATATGTCAATGAACAAAAACAAGTGGCCCAGATATGTGATGTTAACAGTGATGTCATCAATGACATTTGTGATGTTGTTAGGGAGAATTCTCTGTTTAGGCTGAATTTCCTAACTTAGTGAGTCTCCCAGCAGCTTTGCTGGATTTCTGGAGTTTGTTTTTTTCCATCCTGCCAAGAGTGAGACTCTTTTTCTCCCACTCTTCGACATAAATGTGTGTAATTCCTTTGAATGTCAATGTGTTCTATGGGCTATGGGGTCTTTTACTCCATATGGTCTCATATGTTTTTCTATGTGTGTTACACTGCACCCTCCGTGCCGTAACACTGGGGCGTCCTAGAGGATCCCCACCATAGACTCCATACCCAGGGACTGACTACTGTCTCCCCGGGCATGTAAATTCACCATTGGCTTTACTAGACCTAAATTTACTAACAGAACTAGTACAAACCATCCTATTGTGGACGTACTAGTATGGGGTAATTCGATTACTCCTGGGTCTGTTATTCGAGGTGGCATTGTCCCGTCCCCCCTCTTCGAGTTTTGGCTGGTGGCAATGGAAACTACTTGTTATATTCGACCCCGAATATAACTCTATGGGATTCTTGCCATTGTTGGATGTTAATACTTTTTCTCGTTAATCTCTAACATACCACCGGTTTATCTATCTTAAATAAATCTATCGGTTGCTATTTTCTGCCAGAACTCGGTTTTTAAAATGGCGTCTGTGCTCGTCTCTGTGACTCCAAAACCAACGGTTGAGCCCTTTGTTCCACTTTTGGTGGGCTTCTGTACAGAGGCCCTCCAAAGTGGTGCCATTCTGTCTGGGTACCACAGGGGGTGTGGGAGGGGGTTTAGGCACCCTGGACTGAGTTGCCTTGCCAACTCAAGCCACCCGCTCACCACTTAGCGTGTTTTGATTGACAGCTAGGCTGAATGAATGGGGGTTTTCTGCATAAAAGCAGGGCTTTTGGGACTGGATCTTCAGAAGTTGCCACAGGACCTAAGAATCCGACGAGGGTAAAGCTGAGCAGACCTGCAACGACGACACCTCTGGTGGAGCCCTGTTGAACCAACTCACCACTTCCCGACGACAGAGGAGATCTCCCCGCCGGAGAGTCTCTTCCCCTGACTGGTGGGAACAACCAGTCCCCTTTGCTTTTCCTTCGCTTCCAGGGTGTAGTGGTTGAATTGCCCGTGCTGAGCACCCCGGCAACCGGATAGCCACTAGCCCGTACCGCGACCAAAAGGTGGTGCCTTGTGACGGAGCACTCCGCGGCTGGTCTCTTCTCTGGTGGTGCAGCGATCTTCAACTTTCCTTCGACGACCAGAGCATCTCTTCTCTTGGCAAAGCCCCGACTTGCATCCACCACCAGGAACAACTGCCCCCGCCGGAGCTGTCTCTCCACATATAAGGTACGTGTCCGCCTGGCTTCCCTTGTGTCGGTTAGCGTGAGGTGTCTTAATCCTCGCCTCTCCACTGGGTCGCCTCCAAGCCTTCTTAACTTTTTGTTCTGAACTGGTCCAAGCTTTCCATAACAATTCGCGACAAAGACTCGAAGTGCATTTTCACTTTGATACTTTTTGGGACATATCGCCTTGCCTCTCTCCGAGCGGGCCTGGCCTCTGAACTTTGCGATCCACAGTAGATCCTGTCTTACTTGCCTTGCATTTGTTCGTAAAAGTGTTGGTACCGAGTTGATTTCATACCCTGCCTTTTCTCTTCCGTTCTAACGAATACTAGAGTGCCATCTAGGTTAAAGCATTCACCTCTGTCTGCAAATAAATGGTGCCGTTGAACCTAGACTTGTCGAACTATTGTTAGGGGGGTTGATTTTCTGATAGTTATTGTGATTGAAGTTGTGTGCCATATTAGTGCCAGTGTGTTTTCCATAGATGTGTTTTTATAAATAAATAACTATATATCTTTACACCGAAGCCTTGTTCCGTGTTTGCTTGTTCTACTGTGTAAATTGGCCTATTTTGTATACTCGACATACTGCCTAACTCTTCTTGAGGGAAGTCTGACTGCTCAGCCACAGCTACCAAGTGAATCTGTGTGGTACAGACTGCTACCAAGTGGGTTTACTGCCAACACCTGTAGTCCTAAATCTTTTGCAGTGGTCCCAGAGGGAATTGCACAGGTTTCTGCCTAACAGATGTCATCTTTGATGTCCTGGGTGTTAGTCTTAGCAGTGCACAGTGGTGGAGCGAGTTATGGTTGTTTAGCTTACCATAACTGGTGGATTTCTGGGGGTTTTCGGTTTTACTTGGAACCATAACGTCCCTTTAACAAAGTTTTTTCTTTGACTTTCATAGGGTTTTATTAGCTCAACTTAACCATAATTTCCCTTTAACAAAGTTTGTTCAGTGAATTTCAAAGGTTTTTATTAGTTCAACTTAACCATACCATCCCTTTAACAAAGATTGTTTATTGAATTTCATAGGTTTTTATTAATGCAACTTAACCATAACATCCCTTTAACAAAGTTTTTTCAGTGAATTTCATGGGTTTTTACCAGTGCATGCTATTTTCCTACAACTTACTAATATCATACTTACCCAATATAGAAATATTTGTGTCCAATTTACAAAGTGTCACCTTAAAACTCTGCAATTTCCCACCTTCTGGAATAATTTTTAACACTTCTATACACTTTCTGCAACTATTTAAAGTAGTTTTGCATCCATAGACGTCTATGAACATCTGACTTCATAGCAGACCTTCCTGACAGTGCCACATGACCTATACGCTGGCGACCGGCATGATGACATGTCCGAGAACCCGTCCGCACTTCTTGATAAGATCTCTGCTTCACGGACAGTTTGGAACTGCATTTTCTAATGATTTCAACATTTCCATTGCACAGCTCCAACACCTATTCCTACTCATTATCCATTAACAATCTAGTAAACAGTAATACTTTTATAAAAACTACTATTTATCTTAAAATGGCATCAGCTAATGCCATCCCTCCTCCCAAAGATCCACCAGCACTGCTGTAATCTAGGAGCACGAGAAACACTGCCCCATACAATAGAAATAACATGTGCACAATATTTTCCCTTGTTCACCTACCCCTCCATATTAGTGTTTGGTTCCTCTTCCCTCATTTCCCTCCCCGCCTTTCGTTCTTAGCTCTCCTGCCAAAACAATAGATCCAAAAACAACAAAATAAATGTTCCTTTAGGAACCACCTTTCACAGTTAAAAAATAGAACTAAAAAACAGATATAGACTCAATCTACTTTATAATTCTCAGTAAAGTAAATAGACTCAATAAGATTTTCCAACATTTCCAATTGCATTTTGTGTTATGCTAATGGGAATATTGTGGCGTTCATCCTCTGTTCCAGGGACTGGAATGGTCGATACCGGCCCAGCAGCCCACGTTATCAGCACAAGCAAAGTGAGTGTGGATAACAAGGTCTCTGGACCATTATCCCGCCAATCCAGCCCCTGAAATGGAGGATGAAAGCCATTAGCAGCCTAGGTTCCCAAAGCAGGAACCCAGGGTGCTAAAAAAGAGGATTATTCTTCCTACACCGGATGCCTGCCGTGTCCCGTTGTAGGAAGGAAAATCCTTTTCCAAGATGGCCACCATGGAATGGAAAGGCGGGGGTTCCATACAGGGCCCCTCTTCACTTTCCATAGCAGCCTGCAGAAGGCAAAAAGAGAACCCTATGACCATATTACCACAAGCACATTATTCTTCCCTTTCAAATGTATCCTAATTTCAAATAACTTGACCACAAATCCAGTCCCAGGTGGACATGGCCACTTTAATCCTATGTTTTGTCCCTTGTGGTCATTGCCAGTATCCAGATTGTCCAGATCATGACCTTATTCCATGACCCAGACAATCTGGCCACTGCCCATGGCCACAGGCCACCCCTCAGTCACTAAAGGCATACCACTATTTGTTGTTGCTACATTATGACACTTGTGAACAAATAAAACACTGGCACATTTCCAAAACCATGCTTGTAGGTCCTTGCCAATGCTCCTCACACAGGTTTGCTGGAAATCCACCATTGTTTTATTTTTTCAAACGTGTCAAATGTATGCACATAAAATTATCATATAACCAAGTCCACACTTGGAAAAATCCATTCAGACTTTACGAAAACATGTATATTTAGAGCTATAATCTTTTTGCAAACCTTTGTGTAGATTTGTCAAATGACACCACATTTATAAGCCTTTGCAATATTTTGGGACCCCCTCTAATTTTGCTCCCTCTTGACAGAATCCCACCAAACTGCGCAAAAACAATTATATCTAGATCGATTATCAGTTTGCCAAATGAAGTGTAGACTCATGAAATGGCACCTAATTTATAAGCCTTTGCATTATTTTGCTCCCCCATAAATTTGCCCCCTCTTGACAAAATCGTCAAATGGCACCTCATTTATAAGCCATTACATTATTTTGGGACCCCCACTCTAATTTTGCCCCTCATGACAGAATCCCACCAAACTTTGTAAACTCATTCGGAATCAGGTCAGAAATATACATGCAGAATTTCATGCTGTTCTATTAAGTGACACCAAAGTTATAACCCATTCAGAAACTGCATTTCACCAGCACTTCAATGCTGAGGTGTCTGTGAACTTTTCAGGACCATTCGCGAACATCCAAACTGTTCGAACTGTATGAACTGTTTGCTGACTTTTGTGGTAAAAAAAACACACTTGTTTTGCTTCTTGCAGCCATATCCCATCCCATCCTCATCACCCCTCACCTCCCCAGGGATTATTTGATAAGTTTGACAAGTGCAATGTTGTGTTTTTTAATATGAGATGTCCACGAATCCAAGATGGCGGGCGTTTCCAAAAATCTCACGCACTTCACGCTCTTCACCATCCAATCAGTGAACACGTTGCATGTCTGTGGACATGACACTAGCCGACTAACCAATCAGTGTCCTGTCCACGGAACGAACAGGGAAGTGTGCCCGCGGAGCAGACATGGATATCACTAATTTTTTAGACCTACTTTTTGGTCATTTTCAAAATAACTACTGGATGTATTTTCACCAAATTTACAAAAGCATGCTTTTGGGTCTAAGCCGCTGCTACTGCTGAATATTTGGTGAAAATCCGTCCAGCGGTTTGGGCTCTAGGCATGAGCAAAGTTTTTCCCCATTCAGTCTATGGAAAATACATTTTGGGACCCCCCCTATAAATTTGCCCCCCATGGACCAAACCTCACCAAACTTAGAGTGGGCCATATACTTTTTTTGCAAAGTTTGGCGGGGATTCGTCCAGGGGGAACAAAGTTTTTAAGCCGCCCCAAAAAGTGCTCTTCCCGGGAGATGAGCAACTTAACTATAACTACATGGCCGCTACCGCAGGCCATTTAATATCAGTGAAAAAACGTTGTTAAAAGCACATTATGGTTCAGTTGCCCAAAGAAAAACCATGCACATTCAGTGCAAAAACTTTGGTAAAGGGACATTATACTTACTTTGCAGTAACGATACACGTAAAACCAAAAAACCCCAGAAATGTGCCAGTTATGGTAAGCTAAATTACCATAACTAGCGCTACTACTGTGTTCTGCTAAGACTAACACCCATGATATCAAAGATGACATCACAACTGTCAAAGCACATACAAATGTCTCAGTCAGTCAACTGTTTCAGTTGTCGATGCAAAATAACAGAGGGGCCATGTCCACCTTCGTTATTTTACATGCCAAGCAAATGTTGGCATGTATGTGTCCAGCATGGTAGGAAAAAGTATTAACATATTTTCAGTAGGTGGAGGCATCCACCCACATTCTACGGACAACTTTGCACACAAACATCGTACTTGCTGTAGCCTACAAACACTCAGCTTGTGCGAAAATGAGCACTGCACATGTGTTTCACTTTTAATGAGTCCTGGGAGGCCAACCCTGTTTGTAGCACACCTATGCAAAAGTGCACAAAGTATTCTGCCCTCTATGCATCCTGTGGACAGCCATCCCATTTGAGAGCATTCACAACATCACTGTGTGACTGCATACACACCGCACGTGGGCCCTTAATTCCCAGACATGATCTTGGCCCTCGCACATTGGAAACGTAATCTGTTCTGCAATGTACGGAGTGTTACTGTGAAAGTACACACTTACAAACATCGCACAATGTGCCATTGCATATGTAAGTATCAGGTTGACGAGTATGCCTCTTTTCTAGTTGCAAGGCCTCCATAGCAGCCCTACAAAGGCCAAACCACAGAGCTGCACCACATTCTGTTTTTGGCTTTCCAGAGCAGAGTAGCAGGCAACAATGCCTTGAGCTGAAATTGCTTTCGGAGCAATGTTGCTGTGCTACATTACCTTTGCAACTAATGGCAACCATTGCTGCTGCCTCTATGCCAGCAGCACCCAGCCCTCACTCTCACCACCTCCACCTCCTTCTGAAGAGCATGGACAAGGGAACAGGCATGCTGATGTAGATAGGGATCCAGAGGAGAACGAAGTGTAGGAAATCCCCAATGTCTGCAGTTAGCATGACTGCTGGTTGTGGAAATTGTTTATCAACATACGAGATGTGCCGAAATGTCATGCAACCAGGTGAGATGCCCTTACTCAGGCACAGAAAACCTGGATTGTACAGCTACGACATCACCTCCATGTGACAACACCTCAAATCGAAACACAAGGTAGCAGTGTGCAAGGTACTGCCCTTCTAACACTGCAGTAGGTTACTCTCCTCTACAGCATACTCTGCATCTGCTCCTGCCAACACCAGAGACACTCCTGTAGGGTAGCGGAACCCTAAAGCATCCTTGCAAAACACATGACGCGTAGAAGACCCTTAACTGTCAAAGGTCATTGTATTGTGCATGTATTGCGATGCAGTACTCTGCAGGGGGAGCAACTTCGAAGTGTTTGTGAAGGTTTGGTCTGTGAGCATGACAATGACTGCCACCTACTTAAATGAGAGCCACCCAACATCTTCCTCTCTCTGCACTTGCCCTATTTTATCCCTTTGGGTGGTGCCCCTTCCGTACCCTTCCTTGCCTTCTGTGTCGTGTGTTACAAGACCAAGAAAGATACAAAAAAACACAAAAAGAATAAGAAAAAGGAAAAAAGGCTCCTTTCAGAGATCAAAAATAAAATTGCCAATGAAAGGATGCAGGCCGCCACACAGTCTATATGCTCCACAGATTGTGCAGTAAATAATGGGAGGAATGGGTCTTTGAAAAACATTGCAGTTAGTTTGGGTAGAGAGGGCTAGCTGTAAAAAGAGGTTTTTTTTTTCGTATTTGTTTGTATTTTGGGGTTAAAGTGCACGAAACACACTCAAAAAATGCTTGCTCTACTTCCAAAAAGGGCAGCAATGCATTTTGGGTAGGTTTCAGAAAAACCTGATTGCCAGAATCAGTAAAATGAACGCCTTTTGTGGGAAAAGTGTTTGTGCTATTATATGTAATATTTCCATTGTGGAAGTAGGACATGGCCATATGTCAGAAAAATGCACAAATAGTCTGCTTGACAATGTGCCTCGCTTTCTCCATTTGTGGTCCAAAGCAAGAAGAACGCAGACACATCTGTGCCTGCATAAGCATAATGCTACAAAATATTATGCAGGAGTTTGGAAACATACGCATGGCCTGTCCAGGTGCCTCCTTCACCCACAAACTACAGACAAATTCCAGTAAAATGTGCTAAACTTTTCCCTCTACAATAAAGATTAATAATGTCCGGATGATCGCGTGTCACCAAAGTGGCACAAAGAGGAACCAAAATCAGCCACTTCATTACATGTACTCCATAGCAGTGCACATCCACATGATAGAATCCAAAATGAGCAGCCACTGAACATTGTTTTGCATTCACTTTCAACCAATGTATCTAGCACTCCCCCAAATTCCATACAATGTGCCTCCTGAAACACACAGCCATAATAATATGCTCCCGCATTTCTCTCTACAAATACATCTTCTATCACAGTCTCAGTCACACTCACACCCAGAAACCTTATTGCATAACCCCTTAGCCTCCACAGTCCCATTTCCATGCCTGGAATCCTCAAAAGCACTGGATGTGGCATGTGCGATCCTGTAAATATTGCGATATCCGCGGACACTTTATGCTGTGTACAGGAGTGGGTGAACACATTTCAACCAGGGAAGGGTATTTCGTCTTTAGTGGTGGCTCTGAAAAGAGACTTTTTTTTAGTGCTTGTAAACAAACACCTTTTTTCGGTTTTTATAGGGGTTTGTTTTTTCTTCTCCTCCTCAGATTCTTACAATGACCTCTTTAACGCATCCTGTAGATGGTGAAACAAAATACCATTTTCAATGGTGGAAGAAAAACTGCCCTTTGCATCGAAAAAGGTTCAAACTTCTTGAATCAATTATGACATTGTTACAGAAGAACATCCCAGCAGCGCACTGAAAATCACACATGCTTCTGTTCATTAGATAGCTGCCAACCTCTGCTTGGGGACAAAGTACATTGGGATAATCACATACTCTTCTTGGTGGTGTGGATGAGAACACCAGCTTGGCAGTGGGAAAAAAGCCACGTCACTGCTGTCATCAACCTCTTTAGTTGTTGGAACAATCGTGAACAAGCCACTTGACCCAAATTCAGGGCACCATAGTGCACCACAACAACATCAACAGTTGCAAAAGTGGCCACTTCTCCTCAAAGTGCTAGCACAGCCCCAAAACTGCACACATTGGTACTGTACCACAAAGCCTCCACTCCTTCCAAATCGAAATTGCAATCAAAGTTTCTTTCCAGGACATACCTGTGCAGATCTAGCACAAAGGCATCAACCATGATCAACACTGTGCATCTCTCCATGCCTGCTAGTCTCACTACACAGAGTAATGAAAACAATATTACTGCCCCTTCCTGTAAATCACACCGTCAGTGCCTGATTAGATAATCCCCACAGTCCCATTCCCATAGCCAGTGTTAGGCGGAAACCTGTGCAGTTCCCTCTGGGATCACTGCAAAAGATTTAGGACTACAGGTGTTTGGCAGTAAACCCACTTGGTAGCAGTCTGTACCACACAGATTCACTTGGTAGCTGTGGCTGAGCAGTCAGACCTCTCTCAAGAAAAGTTAGGCAGTATGTGGAGTATACAAAATAGGGCAATTTACACAGTAGAACAAGCAAACACGGAACAGAGCTTGGGTGTAAAGATATATAGTTATTTATTTATAAAAACACATCTATAAAAAACACACTGGCACTAATACGGCAAACAACTTCAATCACAATTACTATAAGTATCTCACTCCTCTAACAATAGTTCGACAAGTCTAGGTTCAACGGCACCACTTATTTGCAGACAGAGGTGAATGCTTTAACCTAGATGGCACTCTAATATTTGTTAGAAAGGGAGAGAAAAGGCAGGATATGAAATCAACTCGGTACCAACACTTTTCCGAAACAAATGCAAGGCAAGTAAGGCAGGGTTTACTGTAGATCGCAAAGTTCAGAGGCCAGGCCCACTCGGAGAGAGGCCAGGCGATATCCCAAAAAGTATCACAGTGGAAATGCACTTTGAGTCTTTGTCGCAAATTGTCACAGAAAGATTGGACCAGTCCAGAACAGAAAGTTGAGAAAGCTTGGTGGTGACCCAATGGAGAGGCAAGGATTAGGACACCTCACGCTAACCGTCACGAGGGAATCCAGGCAGACACGGTACCTTGTATGTGGAGAGACAGCTCTGGCGGAGGCAGTTGTTCCTGGTGGTGGATGCAAGTCGGGGCTTTGCCAAGAGAAGAGATGATCTCGTCATTGAAGGAAAGTTGAAGATCGTTGCACCACCAGGGAAGAGACCAGCCGTGGAGTGCTCCGTCACCAGGCACCACCTATTGGTCGCGGTATGGGCTAGTGGCTATCGGCTGCTGGGGTGCTCAGCACGGGCAATTCGACCACTACGCCCTGGAAGCGAAGAAAAATCAAAGGGGACTGGTTGTGCCCACCAGTCAGGGGAAGAAGACTCTCCGGCGGGGAGATCTCCTCTGTCGTTGGGAAGTGGTGAGTCGGTTCAGCAGGGCTCCACCGGAGGTGTCGTCGTTGCAGGTTGTCTCAGCTTTACCCTCGTCGGATTCTTAGGTCCTGTGATGACTTCTGAAGATCCAGTCCCAAAAGCCCTGCTTTTTTGCAGCAAACCCCTATTCATTCAGCCTAGCTGTCAATCAAAACATGCTAAGTGGTGAGCGGGGTGGCTCACCACTTGGGCCAATCACACCAGAGTGCGACTTGTGTTGGCAAGGCAACTAAGTCCAGGGTGCCTAAACCCCCTCCCACACCCCCTGTGTTACCCAGACAGAATGGCACCACCTTGGAGGGCTTCTGTGTAGAAACCCGCCAAAAGTGGAACAAAGGGCTCAACCTTTGGTTCGGAGTTACAGAGACGAACACAGACGCCATTTTAAAAGCCAAGTTCTGGCAGAAAATACCAACCAATAAAAAAAAAAGTATTAGCCTCCAACAATGGGAAGAATCCCATAGGATTATATTCGGGGTCGAATATAACAAGTAGTTTCCACTGCCACCAGCCAAATCTCGACGAGGGGGGACGGGACAGTGTCCCCTCGAATAACTGACCCAGGGGCAATCGAATTACCCCTACTAGTACATCCACAATAGGATGGTTTGTAATAGTTCTGTTAGTAAATTTAGGTCTAGTAAAGCAAATGGTGACTTTACATGCCCTGGGAGACAGTAGTCAGTCCCAGGGTATGGAGTCCATGGTGGGGGTCCTCTAGGACGCCCCAGTGTTACGGCATGGAGGGTGCGGTGTAACACACATAGAAAAACATATGAGACCCTATGGAGTAAAAGACCCCATAGCCCATAGAACACATTGACATTCGAAGGAATTAACCACATTCATGTCCAAGAGTGGAAGAAAAAGAGTCTCACTCTTGGCAGGATGGAAAAAAAACAAACTCCAGAAATCCAGCAAAGCTGCTGGGGGACTCACTAGGTTAGGAAATTCAGCCTAAACAGAGAATTCTCCCTAACAGCCAGCATGCTGAGAAGGGCAGGATGTGGCAAGTGCGCTTCCCCAAGTACCGTGAGGGCCACGCTCAAGTAAAGCAGGAGCAGTCCTTCTTCCCTTTCCACTATATTTCTTCCAGCACTCTCTCATTGGGTACTGTCAAATAGTCACACATGCATCCACCAATCACATCCAACACCTTTGCATGTAATACTAGCAGTTCTGTACAACACTCCATATGTACCAATAAACATTCAGAGTGCAAGTCTAGTGTCATCCCAGTAGGAAGTTCTGTGAAATTATCCAATATTTCTGCATCCAGATTCAGCCACATAAGCAACCATCACCACAAAGTACACGTATACAATGTGGTTAATAACCACTGAACAGGTTATCATGCCTTGTTCTTTCGAGAGAGGGGCGCCTGCTACCTTTTTTGTATTTTTGAAAGGAACTTGGGGTTGGTCACCCTAGGTTACCTGGGGGCAACTAGACGTGGACTCCCTGCTCACTGTGCTTAGAGAGGCTCAGTTTCACCTCACTGATGATGCCCAACAAGGCTGAAACATGTGTATGGGGTTGCTGATGGTACTCTTGTTCAGAGAGGAATTGCTATAGCATTTCGGTGCTGGACTGCCCTTGTGGGCGGGACAAAGACTGATATGCAAATGGATATTTCCCATGTGTGAAGGTACGGTGAGCAAAAAGCAATGGCTGTGAACTCTCAATGTGGTTAATAACCACTGAACAGGTTATCATGCCTTGTTCTTTCG
The DNA here is from genome assembly GCF_040938575.1 of Ambystoma mexicanum. NCBI lineage: Eukaryota > Metazoa > Chordata > Amphibia > Caudata > Ambystomatidae > Ambystoma > Ambystoma mexicanum. The sequence goes on from NC_090930.1 coordinate 615,574,686, forward strand.
AGAGAGGGGCGCCTGCTACCCTTTTTTTACACATATTGTTTCTACAGTACTTTTTACAACTCTGTTGTAAGTGCCTCTGAACAGGTTATCTGCCACTGAACATCCATAACATACACAAAAAGCAAACTGACATTTCTCCCATCACCTACCATTAAGTGCCACTTCATTGGTATGTGCTTTGAAAGTTTTCGTTTACCCATATCAGCCATTGCAATAACCAAATATGAACTCTACTATTTCCTTCTGACAATGGTACACATTTTTTTTCCGCATCTCCTACAAACTTAGTAAAATTATTGCACAAACACAGCACTGAATGTATCCTACCAACCTAAACCAAGTACATACATTGCATGAATAAAAACAGGGTGCCTGCAACTTACGTTGCACACTTCACAGAATGTAAAATGAGTTAGAAAGACAAAAAATGTGTGTGTGCATTGACAACAGTACCACGCGGAAATGTGGATACATAAATCCAAGAAGTGTAATAATTCCTGTACTCATGTAGGAAGCATAAATGTGCAGAAAAGTCAATGGAATTTCACACACAAACACATTGTCCTTTCCAAGCTGTACACCTTTCCGAACCTTTTACCTTTTTCTCACCACACATTTGCAAAGTAATCAGTCCTACTCCAATGCACACACTTGCTAAACGGCATATCATTTGGCACACTTAGAAATCAACGATGTACCCCGTTACCAACAATGCTGTTGCTCCCAAATCCTCAATCATAAACAAAGCCATCCAATTAAAAAAACACACTAAGTGTTGCTACCAACACATCCTCCTACCCTGTCATGTAATGCATTCTCCGAATGCAGTCAGTATGCGATTAACAAACAAATTGTTTTACGGCCTTCTTTAACAGTTGCCGTAACCACATCTGTTCTAAAAGCCAGTTGTTTGTCAACTCCAAAATGCACCCAGAGGAAGCCTACTGCTGACAGCCAACAAAGCAAGTGCAATGGTATTGTGGAGGTGTGCCTCTAACTAAGACAGTGCAGTGTTCGTGTATATTAATTTACACAATAACATCAACCCACTGGCATTTGCTTCATGCTTACTAAGTGCACCTCGGCAGTTGCTCACGTTGTGTTATCATGTCGCTGGCATTATAGTAACTCCCAGATAGCAATATAATGTTCCCACCATACACTAACACAGCATTCCACAATCACACACCTCCATCTGTATTCCTACCCTCATATTCATCCATTCATGCACAGATCCACACATATACATCACACAATGTGCAGACCTACAGGTTTCTTTTTTCTGCAGCAGCTGCTTCAAATGCCTAGCAAAAAGGGAACTCAGTAGAAACAACACAAACATAGCCCAGCTCTACCTAAAAGCATAGAAAGTAGCCATGAACCCATAGCATATTGTGTACAGAAAGATGAAAGTGAACAGCTTATACAGGCACAAAAGAAAACAAAAGCACCTACCATTAAGGAGAATGTAATGTTTCTATCAAAATATAAAATGAAAATAAAGGTACTGACATGTACTGAAAAGAGTGCAACTGTCACTACTGGTAATGGAGTATGTGCAAATGCTAATGTCAGCACAAGGAAGCATTCCAAAAAAGTATTTTTACAAATAATGTTCCACCACAGAGTCCTTAAGACCCTTATAAGTAGAGAGGATATATCACACTCAACCGTTAAACCTTACCGCACAAAAGTAATCCTGGAAACTGTTGTAGACAGTGGAATGCTCTTAAAACAAATAATCTTTCAATTAGATTTAATGAGAATGAATGCACTAACAAAATTACTCTGTAAACTACCACCAAATGCAATATCAGCATAGATTCCCTCACAACATCAATACAGGTCAGTGGAGGCACACCACCAGCACAGAGGCATACCTCAATGAGAAATCATACAAACAAGAGCAAAGAAAGGAAATTGCCATACAACTGCATCAGGCTATGTAAAGGTCAACAATAGCACAATGGAAGAAGGAACACTGCTTTCAGAAATATCCCCAGCAAAGTTAGATGCCACTGTCTATGGTAGCGAACCAATGTGGTGCAGCTTCAAATCTCCTTGCACATCAATTTGAAATGATTGCCACAACTCTATAAAGTCGTTCCATCAGTTCCTCAAGCACCATGTAAAAGTCAGCAAAAAGAGAAAAAGTAAAATACTATAAACTGTGAACTCCTGTCCAGTGCACAAATACACAGGAGAATAACATTTGTTAGCTTCCACTTCTGAACCTGCTTTCAAAAGCACCTTACACCATGCACAAATGTTAGCAACACACCTTTGTACTGTAAGAAATCTTGTTTACAAAGTGTAGTAAGCAAATAGTACTCACACACAAAACTGCCTGGTATTTCAAATGTTCCTACACAAGTGGTGTACATGGGTATGCAAATGTAGCAAGCAATGGTGTATTGTGAATGGCACTAATTGTTTAAAACATTTATTAAAACGGCTCACACCAGTTTTGTTTACAAATAATAGGTTTGCACAGAAATGCGCACACAATCCTGGAAACACTGACAACGACTCAGAAATAAGGCAGGAATTGGACTAATAAGGCAGGAATTGGATTATTGTGTTTGAATGTAGAATGCATGTTAAATAGAAAGTAAATCCACAGGAAGTGGTAATGTACTTACTGCATGTATTGGAAATCAAAAACATACCCATAAATGAAACCTTTCCAATTTCTTACATGTTGAAACATACATGTACTCTCTGCAATCATGTCATTCAGCAAAGAATTCCCTAACAAACACTTTCTCTCTGTATGTATACTTAGCGTTGATTCCATTCCATTTCAATAGGTGGTATTAAATGCAAACCATAGCAAATTGTGTAGGCCTTCCAATTCCGATAATTGTTGGACCTTACATAGACAATTGCATAGGCAATACGTAATAAGAATGCTTTCAACATACATTGAAGATGGGAAAAAAAAGTAACTGCAACCTTACTACCTTCACACATGGACAGGTGTCATTTGGCAACAAAACGTTCACACCATTAGCCGTAATGTACCACACAGGTGACACAACCAGGGCAAGTCACTATGCTTCATACATTAGAAAGCAGGTACAATATTTGAAGAAGTTGTAAAGGAATTTGTTTCCTTTCATGAAGGAGAGGCCCAAAAATGTACTTCCCCAAAAGCAATAAACTGCGTAAAATAGCCCTGACACCCACTTATGTACAGCCATTGCACACAGAGTCTGCCAACATACACCGTTGATTTGTAACTCACTGCACATATAAATAGTTGATAGGAGCCATAAATGTTCATGTATATATTGTGTCAGCTGTAGATTCATTTCAACATGTATAAGATACCAACATGCCTCCATGTACATAAAAGTAAGTTGTACGTAACTGGAGTACTTAGCATTGGAAATGCACAATGAAAGTACACAGACCCAATACATCATAGTACAGTGCAGTACTGTGTAATCTGCGCAATGGCCACAACCCAACCACATAAAACATGCACTGGAACCCTATGCAGTTCCATACACACATCACCTAGGGGACACACTGCAGAACTGTTGACTCCATCATGTCCAAGCAAAAACAAAGAGGTGATGAATCTAAACCTTCCAGCCATCAACTCTTTGTTTTTGCTTTGCCACCCCGAGTGGGACGCGTATGCCCAGACGTGGGTCACGTGCCTGCTGGGCCTATAGACCCAAGCTACTACTCACTGATGAGCCCCAACAAGGGCAAACATGTTTGGGGAAGCTTGTGGTCTTGTGCACAAGGGATGTGGCCTAGCAGTTCGGGCTGGACTGCCCCTTTTGGGGTGGGGCCACGTCTGATTTGCATATGGTCTTTCCCCTTCTGTAATGGCTTGGCAGGCGAGGAACGGTGGTCTTGCGGGTTGCCCAGAGCATTTCCAGTGGTTAAGATTCATTCTAAACCTTCCAGCCATCACCTCTTTGTTTTTGCTTTGTCACCCCGAGTGGGACGGGTATGCCCAGATGTGAGTCCCCTGCCTGCTGGGCCTAGAGACCCAAGTGACTCCTCACTGATGAGCCCCAACAAGGATGAAACATGTTTGGGGATGCTTGTGGTCTCGTGCACCAGGGATGTGGCCTAGCAGTTCGGGCTGGACTGCCCCTTTTGGGGTGGGGCCAAGTCTGATGTGCATATGGTCTTTCCCCTTCTGTAATGGCTTGGCAGGCGAAGAACGGTGCTCTGGAGCGTTGGCCAGAACATTGCCAGTGGTTAAGATTCATTCTAAACCTTCCAGCCATCACATCTTTGTTTTTGCTTTGTCACCCAAAGTGGGACGGGTATGCCCAGACATGGGTCCAGTGCCTACTGGGCCTAGAGACCCAAGCTACTCCTCACTGATGAGCCCCAACAAAGGCAAAAAATGTTTGGGGATGCTTGTGGTCTTGTGCACAAGGGATGTGGTCTAGCAATTCGGGCTGGACTGCCCCTTTTTCGGTGGGGCCAAGTCTGATTTGCATAAGGTCTTTCCCCTTCTGTAAAGGCTTGGCAGGCGAAGAACAGTGGTCTTGCGGGTTGCCCAGAGCATTGCCAGTGGTTAAGATTCATTCTAAACCTTCCAGCCATCACCTCTTTGTTTTTGCTTTGTCACCCGAGTGGGACGGGTATGCCCAGACGTGGGTCCCGTGCCTGCTGGGCCTAGAGATCCAAGCTACTCCTCACTGATGAGCCCCAACAAGGGCGAAACATGTTTGGGGATGCTTGTGGTCTCGTGCACAAGGGATGTGGCCTAGCAGTTCAGGCTGGACTGCCCCTTTTGTGGTGGGGCCAAGTCTGATTTGTATATGGTCTTTCCCCTTCTGTAAAGGCTTGGCAGGCGAAGAACGGTGGTCTGGAGGGTTGCCCAGAGCATTGCCAGTGGTTAAGATTCATTCTAAACCTTCCAGCCATCACCTCTTTGTTTTTGCTCCATAATGTCCAGCCATGGACCCAAAACTGTAGGATGGAACAACAATCACCACACCCATTCAACCAACAATATGTACCAGACTACAATGTGAAACCTACTTGCAACTAGTGGACAAGGCAATTGAAAGTAATTGGAGTACTTCGCATCAGAAATGCACAATGACATGGTAACACGTTGCCACCTGATTTTGTTATTGTAGCCGCATGGTGGCAGGAAATGGAAACCTGACATACCTCTCTATCAACAGGGGAAGAGCTCATTGTAAAATAGGCTTCAGTGGAATGCATGAAGTGTGCCAAATGTAGAGCTTCTATGCAATCGAAAAAGAAAATCCATATAGCAGTATCAGAGTGTTGGCATGCATGGCTGCATTACGTTGCAATGGGTGTGGCCAAGGCTTAGGCTCTTGGGTACATGGCCTATGGCCTACAGCCTTTGGCCATGCACTGAAATGCCTAGGCCTAGGCCACAGCCACCACAAATTTATGCAGCCATGCATGCAAACATGTGCCATGTACCAGAACCCACAAACGTAATACAGCCACCAGCACTCCTATGGCCTACGGCTTTTGGCCATGCACCCAAGAGCCTAGGCCTTGGCCACACCCAGGGCAACATTATGCAGCCATGCATGTGAACATGTAGCCAGGTACCAGATCCCACAAACATAATACAGCCACTGGTACTCCTACCCAACCCCTGCACCATAATAGAGCCATGCATGCAAACATGCAGGTACTTGGCAAAATCCACAAACATAATACAGCCTCCAGCACACCTACCCATTTCCACTCACATAGTATTTTTCTTCTGCCAACCAAACCACAAAATCTGCACAACATTGCCCCTCCTTCCAGCAGTCTATTGAGTACATAGAACCACTATATCATAGTACAGTACAGTAATCAGTAATCTGTGCAATGGCCACAATCTTCAGAACATTGCCCCTACTCCCAGCAGTCTATTGAGTACACAGACCCAATGCTTCATAGTACAGTGCAGTACTCTCTATTCTGCACAATGGCCACAACCCAACCACATACAACATCCACTGGAACCCTATGCACTTTTATACACACAGTATTCCAACACATCACCCAGTGAACACACTGCAGGACTGTTGTCTTCATCATGTCTAGGCATGTACCAAAAACTGTAGGATGGAACAACAATCACCACATCCATTCAACCAACAATATGTACAATGCTGACACACCACACACACAGCAACAATCTGAAACCTACTTGCAACTAGTGGACAAGGCCGTTGTACATGACTGGTGTACCTCGCATCGGAAATGCACGAGGACATGCCCAGCCATACATCGAAGGTGCTAGTAGTACCACTCACGAGCCTAGTATACCCTATGCAAAAATGCTCATTTCATGTGCAATCTACTCCCTATCTGCAATTGAACCTGCCAGCACTCACCACAAAAACAGGTTGCCTCAGGGCGTATCGTGCCATAACGAAGGCTGCCTGCAGTCACCATTCAAGCTAAAAATGTCACCTGAGGAGGTACCCGCAAATTGGCACAGTACACATGGATACATTCCCCCACCCTTTCCATTCCCTCTTCCTACCACCATATGCCAGAACACATGTTTTCCAGCCCCTTTCGGCACCACACTATCCTCGGCTACAGCATGGTGGCGTTACCCAAACTTATGATGCTCATCGCGCCTCTCCCCAGCCAACCACCGGGCACAAACAATATCTTCCTAAATCACTCCACACTCAAGCCCAATCAGATTTTTGATGGCAGAGTGAACAGGGAAATAGGGCCGTGGAGCAGAACCAGATATCACTAATTCTTTGAGACATACATTTTACCTGCTTTAAAAAAAGTACAGGACTGATTATCACAAAATTTACAAAGGCACACTTTTGGGACCAAGCCGCCGGTTTGGCCTGTATGCATGCGTAAAGTTTTTGTCCATTCAGTCCATGGAAAAAAAAATATATTTGGGAACCCCCTATTACTTTAGCCCCCCTGGACAAAACTTCACCAAACTTCTCAGACAGATTCCCAGCAGCCCATTTACTTCTCCTGCAAAGTTTGGTGAAGATTCGTCCACAGGGAGTGAAGTTATAAGCCACATAAACAGTGCTCTTCCTATGCGTTGAGCAATATATATATTACACAGCCTGCAGTAGCGGCCGAGTAGTTATGGTTAAGTTACTAAACCCATAGGAAGACCACTTTTTTGGGCGGCTTATAACTTTGCTCCTCCTGGACGAATCTTCACCAAACTTTGCAAAAAAAAGTGTATGGCCAGCTCTGAATTTTTTGAGCAAGGTTTCGTGAAGGGGATGGGGGGCAAAGTTATAAGGGTGGACCCAAACTTGTTTTTTCTTCCATAGACTGAATGGGAAAAAACTTTGCTCCTGCCTAAAGCCCAAACCACTGGAAAGATTTTCACCAAATTTGCAGCAGAGCGGTGGCTTGGTCCCTAAAGCGTGATTTTGTAAATTTGGTCTATCCAGTATTTTTTTAAAAAAAATAGGGAAAATGTCGGTGCCATAAAATGTGTGATATCTGGCTCCACTCCGCTGACCCATTTCCCTGTTCGCTGCATGGACAGGACTCTGATGGGCCCAAAGGGCTGCGTGATGTCTGCGGACATCCAACGTGCCTGCTGATTGGCTGGATGGAAGCGTGATGTGCATCATATTTTTCTGAAACGCCCTCCATTTTGTGTCTGTGGATATTTGCAGATATCGCAGCGGTGGACTGGGCTGGAAAGCATGTTTGGGGGCATCTGGTGTTGGGAAGAGTGGCTGGTGGGGGAGTGAAAGATGGTTCATATGATGTGTTTGTTTAGGTGGAAGAATATTGTGTTGTGTTTGTGGCATCCGCAAACACCGTGGCAGTTCGCGGACAGATCGTCAGGCAGGCAGGTTATGTGGTGAGTGCAGGTAGTCTTCATTAGGAAAGGATAGGTACTGAGGCGAGCATTTTATGTGGTGACTGCAGGCAGGATTCATTATGGTAGGGGAGTAGAATGTGAATGGTTGCAAGTACTCTGCGGCCCTTTGTGAGTAGGTCCAGAGGCGAGAAGCTTATGTGGTGACTGGAGGCTGGCTTCATTAGAGTAGGGGAGTGGATTGTAGATGATATGAGGATGTTAGTATAGGCTGTATTGTGCTGTGGTGTTTGTGGCTAGCTAGTAGACTCTTGGGTGCATGTGTGTGCCCATTGGTTGAAGTACTGTAATAGTATGTGTAGATAAGTGTACAGGTGGCTGGCTTATTGGATCCAAGAGTATGCTGACTGGTTGAACATGCTGGAATACTATGTGTACAGAAGTAGGGCCTCAAGTGGTTGGCTTATGTGTGTGGGTTGTGGCAGTGTTTGGATTGTTGGCTGTATGGCTGTATTAGCCTGTGATGATTGTGACTAGCTACTAGACTCTTGGGTGTATGGCTGGAGGCCATGTACTCAAGAGCCTGTCCACTGGCTTTAAGTAGGGTAATAGTATGTGTACAAAAGTGGACACGGTGTGTCTTCGGTGGCTTGTTGGACTGTCTCGAGATTCTTGGGTGTATGATTCTGTATGCAGTGGGAGGTAATTGTGGCCAGCTACTATAGTTTTGGTCGCATGGCCAGAGGCGATGCACTCAAGAGTCCTCCAAGAGTGTGCCCACTGGTTGAGGTAATGCAAAATTAGTAGACTCTTGGGTATATGGCTGGAGGCCATGCACCCATGAGTCTGTCCACTGGCTGTAAGTAGTGTAATGATATGTGTACAAAAGTGGATAGGATGTGTGAGGTGGTTTGTTGGACTGTCTCAATATTCTTGGGTGTATGCTACTGTATGCAGTGGGAGGTAATTGTGGCTAACTATATTAGTTTTGGGTACATAGCTAGAGGTGATGCACTCACCAGTGCAAGAGTGTGGCCAATGGTTGAAGTACTGTAATGGTATGTGTACTGGTATGTGTAGAAAAGTGGACAGGGCCACAGGTGGCTGGCTTACTGGATTCAAGAGTGTGCTGACTGGTTGCATGTACTTGAATAATATGTGTATAGAAGTGCACAGGGTCTCAGGTGGCTGGATTATGTGTATGGGTTGTGGCCAGTGTAAAGATTGTTGGGTGCATGGATGCGTCATGCTGTGGTGATTGTAACCAGCTACTAGAGTCTTGGGTGCATCGCTGAAGGTGATGTACTCAAGAGTCCAGGAGTGTGCACACTGGTTGAAGTAGTGTAATGGTATGTGTAGGTAAGTGGACAGGGTGTCAGTTGGCTGGGTTAGTGGACTCAAGAGTGTGCTGATTAGTTGCACGTACTGGTATACTATGTATACAGAAGTGGGCAGGGGCTCAAGTGGATGCCTTATGTGTTTGGGTTGTGGGCACTGGGCAGATTCTTGGGTAGTTTACTGTCCCATGATATAATGGTTGTGGGCAGTTAGTAGAGTATTGGGTGCTGAGGCCATGCATCCAAGTGTCTGTCCATTGGCTGGAAGTAGTGTAATATTATGTCAACTGAAGTGGGTAGGGCTGTATGTGGCTGTGTAATGGCCATGCACCCAGGACTCTAAGCCCTGGCTACAACCGCTGCAGCACAATACAGTCATGCAGTCATCATTTTGACAGTGTTATATGGATTGCATAGGAGGAAATGCACCCAGCACCCAAGAGTTTGTCCACAGGCTGTAAGTAGTGTAATAGTATGTGTACAAACGTGTGCAGGGCATGTGGCAGGGGGCATGTTGGACTGTCCTCAGATTATTGGGTGTATGGTTTTCTATGCAGTGGGAGGTGATTAAGGCCAGTTACTACAGTCTTGGGTGCATGCACCCAAGAGTCCAAGAGTTTGCCCACTGGTTGATGTACTGTAATAGTATATCTAGAAAAGTGCACAGGGTCTTAGGTTGCTGGTTTATTGGATTTAAAAGTGTGCTGACTGGGTGTATGTGCTGGAATAGTATGTGTACAGAAGTGTACAGGGCCTTAGGTGGTTCATTTATGTGTGTGGGTTGTGGTAGTGTATAGATTGATGGGTGCATGCTTGTATTTTGCTGTGCTGTGGTGTTGCTACTATACTCTTGGGTGTATGGCTGGAGGCTGGAGGTCATAGGCCATGCACCCTAGATTGTAGGCCCTGGCTACAACCACTGCAGGATAATACAGGTATTTCCCAACAACATTTTAGCAGTGGCATATGGATCGAATAAATATGTGTATAGAATGCAATTTGCAGATTAGAAAGAAGCAGGACACCAATAATTGCTATTTAAGATAGTGTGCTTCTTTTTTAAAGAAAATATTTGGTTGGTTCAAAATATTGAACCTTTCAAATACATACATTCTTATTACATAATACACATCTGATTATTAGCATTTTCACAGTACACAAATGAATTCTTTGTACATTATACACATCTGATTATTGACATTTTTACAGTACAAAAATTAATTTATCATTAATACAACCAGAACACATAAATATATGTTTGCGAAATGGAACACATCACTTACAGACAAAGTAATTTTCACTCTCTTAAAAGAGGATCTCTTAATTAGGTTGATCACCTATTTTCCTTCAGTTTGAAATAACACATTACAATACTGAATGATTGCAATTCGTAGAGATACATTGTTATTGGTGAACAACCATTGCCATGCCTGTGTTTGATCCATTGGGAGCTAAAATAATGTCACTCTACCAAAGTATTTTTTGCCCATTACAGCTAAATTTGGACATTCGATTAGACAATGTTGTAATGTTTCTTTTTACGATTTCATGTTGCACCACCTGCAAAAACTCTGATCATCTGGAATTAGCCTACTTCTTGCTAGAATTTCTCCTGTATGCCACAAATTAAATCTGAAGCGTAGGTATTGACTTCGCATGTGTGGCGAAGGCCACTTATGCAGATAATCTGCCCTGGTTCCTAGTTTTTTGTGCCCAAAAATATTGATATCAAAATCTTTCACTAAGGAGCATTTATCAATTCTGATGATCCAATACTATTGAAACAGTTTGGTTTTCGCTCTTAAAGGATTACATAATAACATATCTAGCAAAATGTTAGCATCTGCAAGAATATTTAAGGTGTTTTGGTGACATGTGCTAGAGAACATATCATTTACTGTTAGTAGATGACAAGCAAACATCCCTACCACATTTGTTGAGGTTAGATTTAGCAAACATTTTCTGAGTAACGCACATCTTTTCCATTGAACTTGTGAATATAAAGATGGTAAACCTAGGTCAAAGCGAATAACCACTCGAGGTGTACACATCGGTAGAAACATAATTCTTTTCCAAAATTTGAATTCAAGTACATCCCAGAACTCACGTTGTTTTGGTAGAAATGTTTCAGCACCATACTTGAGTACTGGGATCGCTTTCTGCTTATAGAATAAGACAATGGGCCTCATTATGACCCTGGCGCTGATGGAATGAAGGGGGGCGGTAAGGGACCACCCCCCTTCATTCCGTCAGGGCTGATTACGAGGTTCCCTTTGCAGGACCCGGATCAGATGTCTGGTAAAACCAGATGTATTTTCCGGGTCCCGCGAGAGGAAGAGGGAGGTAACAACGGGACACTTGTAATATGCCCGTTGTTACCTCCATCCCCATTCCCATTGAGCCCTACGGGGGCTCAAATGGGAATGGGGAATGGTTCCTGCAAGGAAGAATTGCCGGGTCCATCTATGTCGGAATGACCCGGTTATTCCTCATTGCAGGAACCCGGTAATGGAGCCCGGTTTGGAGGCAGCCATGAAGCTAATAGCTCCATGGCTACCTCCAAACTCGTAATGAGGCCCAATGTGTGTATAGGAAAACTTTGCAAATGTATATGTTAACAACTTAGCCTGTGCAGTTAGTGCTTGTAGCTTTTGTTGGATTTCAATTGCACAATAATTATTTCCTAGTAGATTTGTAATTGGCGCTCGCAGATACTTGTACATCATAACTTTTTCGAGTTTCTCAGCTCCTAGATGCCTTTGGAAAGATTTAACACTAGAATTTGATTTGGTCTTGCAAACCAAGATTTGTGTTTTGGATGTATTTATGACAAGATTATTTTTTAAGGCATACTCATAGTGTATTCAGCATATTCTGCAGACCACTGGTGTTTGTGAAAGAAGAATAAGATTGTCTGCATATAAAAGAACATTAATTGGCTGGGTACCTCATTTTGGAGCATCACATATGGTTTGTAGGAATGCATATCTGGTATCTAAGATGAACATGTTGAATAATGTTGATGCTAAAATGCATCCCCGCTTAAGTCCTCTTTGTGTATGAATGTGTGAAGACAATATTCCATCCAATGTTAATCTCACTTGCATAAATGTATTGGTATGCAGAAGCATAATTAATGCTAAAAGCGAAGGTGGACAATTATAATTACTTAACTTCTGATAGAGTAGTAGCCTGTTGATGAGGTCAAACGCAACTCTAAAGTCTACAAATGCTAAGTAGAGCGATTGACTGCTGTTTGCATATTTCGATTTTATTAAATTGAGAATCATGATATTTGGAATTGTACCAACTCAGGTTGCAAACCCAGCTTGAAAGGAGTCTAACAGATTCAAATTGGATGCCCATCGATTAAGTTCTTTTAAAAGAATGCGCAAAATGATTTTACTGGCGCATCTAATAGCGCTATTGGTCAGTAGCTATTCAGTAATTGTCAATATCCCTTTTTGTATATTGCAACCGTTATGGAATGTCTCCAAGACTGTGGAATGACTTGCGATTTGTTTACTAGTGAAAAGATATTGAAAAGGATTTGGGCCCATAATGTTGGATTCTGTTTTAACACATAGTTGGATTGACCGTCAGGGCCACACACTCTCGAGCGACTAATCAATTGTATGCACATTTGTATATCGAGAAAGTCAAATTCTAGATTAAATTGTATTGGCAGATTACATTTTTCAAGACTCACATTGTTTACCGGGGGGGGCATAGAGACTGGAAAAATGGGTGATCCAATTGCTTTCAGTTACATTATTTGCTTGAGTAATTCTCTGACACCCTTGATGAGTGGTATTTATAATAGCCCAAGTTCTAGCACATTTTTAGACTGTATCAATCTTATCATATTCGCACCATCTTACTGGTATAAAGTTGTGCGTCTAGCCCTTAACCAGTTTTTATATCGGGTCTTAATCCTAATGAGTGTGAAAGCTCTTATTTCAAGGGGCAGGTTCTCGGCATCTCGTTCTTTCTCTGCTCTAAACTTAGTTTTCCTGATTTTTAGTTCACTGTCATAACAGTGAAGCGACTGAAATGGTGTTTTTCGGGGTTTACCGGCCAACAAGTGCGGCTTCATAGTATAATATCTATTGTCTAAGGGGAAGCCTTGATCAGCTAAAGACAGTCAATTCAGTAAGTAACTATGATATCCATTTAAATGTTCCTCCGAACATCATAGCCTATTACCCCTAGCATTGTTGGTTAACTTTGTTAGATGGACGGCCTTACAAACACATCTAGTAGACAAATTAGACATCCGTTTAGCAGTCAGTTGTTCATGATCACTATTGGGAGATTTCACAATACAAAACTCATCAACAGAAGAAAAGAGGAAGGCACTCACATAGAAGTAATCAATTAATGCCATGCTATTACCAAGGCACTATGTCGGTTGTGCGGACATGTCGGTAGAACAGGAACCATTGAGCATCACCATATCATGGAATTTGATAAATTGATTCCAGGCTCTCAATCTAAGGATAGATTTTGGCATTATTTCTCCCACACAATTCAGATTCAAATCACCTGCTGTGATTGTATATGTGATCGATTTATCTTGTGAAATCAATAACATTAGGTCATTAAGATCCTCAATGAATCCGAAATGCCCGCAGGATTCCAATATGGATTAATAAGTGTCTATGCACACAAAGGGGTTGCAACTTTAACCATCTGAGTAAAACCATTTGGGTTGGCCCATTGTTCAGGTGCTATACCCAGATTGATTTTGATGGCTGTAAGGAGACCAGATGTAGGGTGACCATTCAGAGATTTAGAGGCTGCATTCAAAGAGACATCATATCCGTCCAACAGAGGGAGAGTCAAGAGCCATGTTTCTTGGAACAATATAAAATCATATTCCGTAAGGTCTTTGAAACTGTGCAACAGATGCTTAAAACCTCTCGTGTTCCAACTAACTAAGCCAAAGCTGTCGGTGGAGTTTAGATCTAATGGCTAGTTTTGAGTCTGAATTCTTGTACAAGCACACCCAACCGGTTTCACTTGCGAGTTATATCTTTCAGCAGCAATTGAACTGGGGACCATTTTGCTGAATGGATTCTGTTTTAGGGTAGATTGCGAATTTTGAATGTCTTCCACCGAGATAATAAATCCTTTCGGCAGCCATATTGTGTTTTGAAACACCCTGGAATTTATCCAGAGTCTCACAGTTGACGCAAGGCTGACTTTGGGGAATTCAACAAGGGCTGTGTCAGTATAGGCTCAGAAAGCACACCAATGTGAATGCTTTTAAAAATGTTGGCATAGCTGAGGTCTACAGACTGACATTTGTTTTCAGTTAGTTCTCTGTATTGGAAATGTTGCCAGATATTTACATTTTGTATGCTGCCAAGTGTCTTACAGCACAGTTTGTGTCATAAGGTTTTAAATATAGGTTCACCTTTTACTGGTGTTAATTGAAGAAGATCTCAGAAATCAATAATGTGTTTTCCTCCAAAGAATTCTTCGTAATGTGTTTTAAGGACCTCTTGCAATCTGAGTTGATTAAAGCCAACATTAGGTTGGAGACCATGCTCACCTGATCTATTAGGAGCATTTTCATTTGTTTCAAAACTCTGCGTAGCTCCCTAGCAGCTTCTTCTGAAAGTGTGTCGCAGTCTAATTTGTTTTGGTGCTCTACTGGGAGGAGTAGCAATCTGTGCAAAGTAGGACCGCCTATGTTGTGGGCAGTTACAATATCTGAAAGTGTGTTGTTTGTCAATTGTTAGAGGAACTTGCTGATCATTTTTATCAAAAATGTTTTGCCTGAAACAGCTTGACCACTTACAAAAAGGAGTAGATGTTTATAGTTTTGAAAGGTACAAGTTTTAGTTTAATGATGCATTTCTTTAGTTACTTCTAGAAAATACTATGCTGCACATTGTTCAGTTGCAATTTCAGTAGAGTAAACCGTTCTTTAGATTGCTCATACTGACACATGGGGCCTCATTACGAGGTTGGAGATAGCCATCTAGATATTAGCTCCATGGCTGCCTCCAAAACCCTTCCGACTCTGCCCTGGTGAATGGAGAAATTACCGGTCCATTCCTCCCCTGAGGATGCTATTCCGGCTATTATGATGAAAACGATTGCCCCTGACTTTTTATCTGACATCACGAGGGCGATAAATAACTCTTGCCAGACTGGCCTGGTGCCATCAGAGTTGAAATCTGCAAGGGTTATTCCTCTCCTGAAGAAGCCCTCCTTGGACCCCACTGTCCCAGCTAATTTCCGTCCTATTTCTCTTCTCCCTTTTCTGTCTAAACTTTTGGAATCGTTGGTTACTCCTTTACTGTCCTCTTTTCTGGAGTCCTCTAAAGTCCTTGATCATGCACAGGCTGGTTTCAGGCCAGGTAGAGGTACCGAGAGTGTCCTTGTCTCTGTGCAAGATGATTTGTCTAGACTTGTCGATGCTGGCGGAGCTGGGGCTCTGATCCTGTTAGATCTCTCTGCCGCTTTCGACACGGTAGACCATTCCATCCTCCTCTCTCGCCTCTCACAGATTGGGATCTTCGGCTCTGTTCTTGCCTGGTTCACTTCTTTTCTATCGGATCGCACGCAGACCCTTGCAATGCCTCCTTTTCTATCTACTCCATGCTCCCTCACCTGTGGAGTCCCTCAGGGATCCTCTCTGTCCCCGATTTTGTTTAATATATAAATTTGGGCCCTGATTTGTCTCATCCGTTCTTATGGGCTTAACTATTATTCCTATGCGGATGACACACAAATCTTAATTCGCTTGGATCAGGATCAATCCGAGGCTGCAGCCTGCCTCCATGACTGTCTTAGTGCAGTTGGGATTTGGATGGATCAGAACTGGTTAAAGCTTAATGGGGACAAGACGGAGGTTTTGTTAGTAGGATGTCCTCCTAGTCCCCTACTATGGACCCCTGCTTTCTGGCCTCGTTCTCTGGGCCCCTTGCCTGGCCCACTTGGTAAAGGGAAGAACCTGGGGGTTCTCCTTTCCGCCTCCTTGTCTATGGCTAACCAGGTGGCGGCCGTCTGTCAGTCCACCCATCATCAGATCTGGGTCCTTAAGAGGGTCATGCCTTTGATCCCTGAAGCCCTTCGTCCTCCCGTGGTGGCTGCGTTAGTGCTCTCACGGTTGGACTATTGTAATTCATTATACTTGGCACAACCGATTGGTCTCATCCATCGTCTCCAGCGAATGCAGAACCTTGTAGCCAGGCTAGCCACTGGCTCCCCTTATGGGGCTCACATCACGCCAGTCCTACGCCAACTTCACTGGCTGCCGGTGAAGCAGCAAATCCATTTCAAGTCTTTGTGCATTGTCCACCGGGCTATTCATGCCCAGGGTGCTAAATTTCTACAGATTAAATTCACTAGATATATACCAGTTCGGGATCTCCGTTCTGCGAGCTCTAACCAGTTGATCATCCTAAAGCTAATCAGAAAAGGCTCGGCGGCAGAGCATTTTCTATTGCCACGCCCAAACTGTGGAACAGTCTCCCCCCGGTACTGCAAGCCATTGCCGACCATCTTGGTTTTAGAAGAGCTCTGAAAACCTACCTGTTCTAAGCTCTGGTCTTCCATTGGTTCTCTCTCGGTGAGCAGCCTCATTTTCTAGCGCCATGATGCCTCTGGGCGACCGTGCGCTTTACAAATTGCAATAACATAACATAACATAACATTCCGAGGTCAGTGGGACCGGTAATTCCCCATTTACCAGGGCCATTCCCCATTCCCATTGAGCCCCCATAGGGCTCAATGGGAATGGGGAAGGTGCTAATAACGGTACTGCAAATTGTGGTACCGTTATTAGCTCTAGAGTCCCTTTGCGAGTCCCGTCCTTAATGCCTGAAAAAACCAGGCATTCAGGAAGGACCCGCAAAGGGAACTCATAGTAGGGAGGTAAGGGATTATCGACACCGGTGCTGGTAATCCTTACCTCCCACCTCGTAATAAGGCCCATGGTGTTTTCTACTTCAATCATGACTAATTCTGCCTCATTTGTTATGAGTGGCTGTCCAAGTGGTTCTTGGCTTCCTGTAAGAGAAGGCTGACTTCTCTCAGGAGTGTCTACATTTAGTTGTGCTTGAAGTTCTTCTTCTTGCTGGCGTTCATTGTCCAACATGTTTTTGTACTGTGCAAAGTTTGTATCTGTTATAGCGCTTTCCGTTGCATTGAAAGCATCTTCATAGGAGATATGGGTGTCCAATAAATCTTCTTCTTTTCTACATGGTTTAAAAAGTTGCAGTAGGGACATGTAGTACAGTTCTCTATGTTGAGGAGTTTTAAACGATAGCTTCATATAATTAATCAGGCTGCGTTTGGTAAGTTTAACCAGGCTGCCCTCACAAGTTTTGACTATGTATTTATCTTTTTTCTCATCTGGTTTAATATTATTTTTGTATGAGAAGTTTTGGGCTATGTGGTATAGGCACATGGATTCCAAAGCAGTACTCCTGTTTGGGTAGTATTTGTCCGATAAGGTATTTTTCAAAATGTCCTGGCTGTTGGGGTCATTTTTGGCTATTGTTTCTATGTATTGGTACGATTGATAACTCTTGTTCTGGAAGCAGCAGGACTAAGGCTTAGCCAAACTATGTTTACAGATTTGCCATACAAGGCGGTCGCGGTCACACGGCCTGCGGCCTTCGTAGCAGCCACATTCTCTATAGGAGAGCATTTTTATGCCAAAGCTGTACAATTTTTTTGACAGTGTTTTGTCAGATGATATATCATCCCAGAGGTCCTTCAGCTCGGTTTTCTCTGCTTTGCTTAAGTAGGCTGTGACATACTGTGCAACTGCAGTGGAATTGCATGCAATGTACTGCACATCTATGTTTGCATTTCACAGAAGTGCAATGATTGCATTGTAATCATTGATGTACTTTGATGCTTCACTTAATTTTATGCATTATGTGTTCTTAGGTGATTTGCCTTTCACACTGTGTCTAATAGAAGACATGAAGTTGTTTACTTATCCTTTTTCTGAAACAGGTCTAGGGAAACCAAAGCATCATTTGGTGTAGTCTTTGCCTTTCTTTTTATATTTGCACCGACAATACTTGCCACACTTGCGTCTGTGAAACTGCAAAATGTTTGCATGTAGGTCACTATGTGTACTTTCTGAAGGGATTTTGCACGTGACTTATTTATGAATGAACTTCAAAACAGTGGGATCACTCTCCTGACCTAATTTAGGAGCATGTTTAATCCACAAAAGCATGTAGATGTGTGGTGCTCTTCTGGCTTGATATTATTTTCTCCAAAAGAAGTGTTCCACTTCTCAGAGGGGAGGAATTGTTTTATTACAAATGAAGTGTAGCATCTCAATGAAACGATGATGGAAGTACCTTGACTCATTTACAGGGTCAAGAGAGCAGAGTTCTCCTGGTGTTTTCATGTCTATCCCTGATTTGTTCTCATTTTCTATGCGTAGGAAAGTGTGCACGTTTTCCCAGCACACTCTGCACAACTTAAAGTGACAAACCATGTGGGTGGGCCAAGGTTGAGCAGCATGCACCCGACGTATATATGACATCAGAACAAGTATTCTTTTGTACCACGCATGTTTGCCAAGAGATTTGTAATAGTTGAATTTAAAACTTCATATTTTTCTTGCACCTTTTGACGTAGCTGTGTAGCAGACATGTTTACAAAGTTGCAACCTGTCTACAATGTGTGTGCAACTCTGTAACATGGAGTTGCTAGTTCACTCTCAAAGAGGAGTTGGAATATGTATTCCATGTTTTGTTTGAATCTGGAGTCTTCAGCATACATGCATAAAGAGCGGTGTTCCGATGCTGTTATTTGTTTGCATCTTTAATCTTATCTTCCACCATTTCTAGTCGGAAACAGTAGAGGAAAGGCATGTGCTTCTACACTTTTCTCCCATATGCTGATTGGAAATCCTTTGGCTTTGCGCATTTGATATGTTTCTGGAGCATCGTCTATGGTGTCTTTGGAGTGTAGTGGGTGAATTGTATACTGGTCTAAAATATTGGAGGCTCTAGTATGATGTAGAAGTTCAAATTGTCCAGTTGATAAGTAATCCTGAATTATTTCAGTGGTTGCTCTCAGGTTTTCTTCAATGTTTATTTCTCTGTAGTATTCATTGTTGCCTTTAATATATTGCAAGGCTTTTCTTACTGTGTTTAAGTCTACTAGTTGCTGCCAATATTTTGGTACAGAATTCATTAGGATAATCAAATATTGATCTTTGGCTGTTGCATTCCTAGAGTGTCTACATTGTCTTGGAGATCTAATGGCAAATAAACTAATTTGCCACAAATGCCTTTCAGTAATTCAGAATTTAGGAAGTTTTGCTATTTTCAGTTGAAGGCATATTATTGCTTGAAATGTGTGCACTTTTTTGATTATAATGCCCTCATACAAGTTAAGTTGTTGGAGTGGTTTGGGAATATTTCCAAGTTATTAGTGATAGCCCTTGAAGGCATTTGGTTATTGTCAAGTTTTGTAGTGCATTATGTGCAAACTTTTCAGGGGTTAGTTATTTCGTATTTGTTTTCTGCTATAAGATAGAGAGCTAATGGAACCACTGAGATTGCTCATTATCTTCTATGTTGTATGTAATAGCTAAAGTTTTGATGCTCTTTTTATAAACAGTTATGCGACAACATATACATAATTGGTTTGGTACTTCAGCTAGTAAAAGGATGGCAAGAGACTAAAGGGATCATCTCTGATTTTTGGGAGAAGAAAGTGGAGCAGAAATAGGAATATAAAGAGGAATACGTGTTTTTCTGGTGGTGACAAGCATTGAGGGGAGGTTCCAGCTTTGTTGTGTATTACAGGGCATGTGGATGCTCCCCTGTACTTATGGTTAAGTTGCTCAACTCATAGAAAGAGCACTTTTTGGGTGGTTTATAACTTTGCCCCCCCCCCAGACGAATCCTCACCAAACTTTGAAAATAAAGTATGTGGCCCCCTTGAAATGTGGTGCAGTTTCGTGCAGGGGGCAAAGTTATTCGGGGTTCCCAGCAATTGTGGCAATCCTCATACATGCAATGGAAAAATAATTTTGCTAGCGCCTAGAGCCCAAATTGCACGACAAATGTTCACCAAATGTGTGCCCGTAACGGCAGCCTGGTCCCAAAAGCTTGATTTTTGTACATTTTGTGTAAATCCTTCCAGTAAGTTTTTAAAAAATGTGCAAAAAGTAGGTAAAAATAAATGAGTGATATCTGCGTCCAGTCTATGGACTCACTTCACGATTCAGGGACATCGTACGCACCCGCTTAATCGATGCTCAAAAGTATGATTTGTGTCATATTTATTTAAACGGTCACCATATTGGATCTGCGGATAGCCGCCGGTGTTTGCAGATAGCGCAGTGGCAGAAAAGTCTGGAAAACACATTTGGGGTTATTTGTTGGCTAAAAGAGGGGCTGAAAATAGTGGGAGAGTGGAATAAAGTTGATATGGAGTTGTTTTTCTAGGTGAAAAAGGGGGCTGCAGATGCTGATGAGTCTGCAGTCAGTTTTGATGTCCGTGGACATTATTTGGATGGCCGGGAATTCTGGGTGAGTTTTGTTATTTGAAGGTGTATTGTATATGCTTGTTATATGGTTTAAACATATTGTGGTGGTTGGGGCCACTGTCCACATACACTATAGTAATATGTGAATAGTAATTATGAGTACTGAAGGGGGAGTATACAGTATTTGTAATATGGTGGACTGATATATTTGAAGTGTACATTGTATTTGTGAGTGTAGTACAATTGAGGCTAGTGCTTCTGGAATATGTATTTGTTTATACTTGCTATGGTTACCTAGTTGTAAACAGTAATAAAGCTTGACTCTCTGGTTCTTTTTCTTTGAAAGAAAATGGTACACTTTGTTAAGCAGGATAGTTTAAAAGCTTTCATTTCGTATAATTAAGCATATACATGTACTTTTTTGGACACACAACATTAGTGTGTGCTACACTGTTGTTGTATTGACATGAAATAATCAGTTGGTCATTGGGAAAGAAATCCATAGTGGCTAAAAGAAATATTATAATTATGTGAGTATAAGTGTGATAGTATGTTTGCTTGAAGTGTGTTGTAATTAAGGCAATGTTTAAAGTAGTTAGATACCTGTTGGTGTATTCTAACTGCTTATTGTGCTAGAGTTTAGTGAGCACATTTGAGATGGAGGAATATTAAGTAGGCTTTTTTTTAGATTTTCTGGTAATGTTTTGGTGTAGTAGAGGTGTCGTTACATTCAAACCA
This sequence comes from Ambystoma mexicanum, assembly GCF_040938575.1. NCBI lineage: Eukaryota > Metazoa > Chordata > Amphibia > Caudata > Ambystomatidae > Ambystoma > Ambystoma mexicanum. The sequence continues at coordinate 615,596,035 of NC_090930.1, forward strand.
ACCACTTCTTTTTTGACATATGCAGTGCAATGGCCTGAAGTGATTGCAGCACCAGTGTGGTTGATTATGCCCACTCGTGTGTAGGTTTTCTTGCCAAGAGATACTTGGCCGTGTGTGATGTCCGTAAGCTTACAATTGTTTTTGGTACCACATGCATTGTACCTTAGAAGCATAAGTATCACATATTGGCCATGAGAGTTCATTTGTTTTTTTCAGTTATTTCATATAAGTACATGAGCATTCTTGTTCTGTACTGATTATTTAAAAAGTTAAAGTCAGTCCCGCTCTTAACTATTTGTAACCACGACTATGATAAGTCAATGTATTTGTGTATTTATATATGATAAGTGGTCCTTAAAAGGACTGTTTGGGAGAACACTGAGTGCAGAAAGTTAACACATCAGGAGTACTGTTTTGATGTTATGAAGGAACACTGCGTTTTCTTCAACGGTTAGTTGTACTCTGTCCTGTCTATAGATATTGACCATGTAGGACTGTATGTTGTTGTTCGAAATCCATACTTGGTTGTGGTCTGTCATTAATGCTGAAACTGCTTTATTAACATTTCACTGGGATTTCTCAATTTTACCATTAAATCTTGTTGTCCATTTCAATGTTTTCCTCTGCGTTAGATTGGAAAAGATAAAGATGGTGAGAAGAAATAGTTCCATTAGTCTTTCCATGTCTTGTTTAATCATTAAAGTAAGGGACGATCCTCTTACATTTTCCAAATCATTGGGCCTCATTCCGAGTATGGCGGTAAGGGATAGCGGCCACCGGTAACGAGACCGTTGGTGGTAATCCCTTACCACCATACTCCGAGTTCCCTCTGCGCCCTCGCCCTTAACGCCTGCTTTGAGCAGGTGTTAAAGTCGATGGCGCAAAGGGGCCTCCAAGCCAATAACGGTGACAGTAATGAACGGTCACCGTTATTTGCATCTTCCCCATTCCCATTGAGCCCTATGGGGGCTCATTTGGGAATGGGGAAGAGCCTTGGTGAATGGGGAATTACCGCCCCGACAACCTTGGAATGGGGCGGTGATTCCGCCATCCACAAAGGCGCTGCCGGTCCGGGTACGGTGTCAACCAAGGCGTTAATAGCGCCATTGGTTAGCACCGTACTCGGAATGAGGCCCATTGCCTCCACAATGAAGGAGTTTGATGTCTGTGTGCCCTGTACTTCTCAGACTTAGCAATTTTGGAAGAATGTGAAACCACTGCATTCCTCACATTCCAAACAATTTAATTGTGGAATTTGTCAAACTTAGGCCCATGGTAATATTAAGGGGGTAATTCATATAATTCAGTGCACAAGTGGCGCGTGCACCAAAATCCATTTCCGCGCACAGCGTATTCATGGATTTTAACATCTATTACCAGCCGTGGCGCAGAGTGGTGCAGCGACCCTGCAGCAGTGCCAGTTACGCCCCCAATCCCTCCCTGTGCGCCATGTACAGCGCACAAATCCGTACATGGCGCACATGCCCCCAACCATGAAAATGCCTGTAAAACTCCCTGCGCACCCCTCCGAATACACGTACCCTGCTGCGCAGGAAGATTCACACGCGATTGGGCCTGTGCGAGCAAGGTACGTGCATTTCGGGGGTGCGTGGGAAGTTTCACACGTGATTGGCCCTGTGTGAGTGGGGTACATGTATTACTGGGGTGCACAGGAAGTTTCACACACGATTGGCCCTGTGCGAGCGGGATACGTGCATTTCGGGGATGCGTGGGAAGTTTCGCATGCGATTGGCCCTGTGTGAGCGGGGTACATGTATTGCTGGGGTGCTCAGGAAGTTTCACACGCGATTGGCCCTGTGCGAGCAGAGTACGTGCATTTCGGGGGTGCGCTGGAAGTTTCACACGTGATTGGCTCTGTGCGAGCGGGGTACATGTATTACTGGGGTGTGCGGGAAGTTTCACACGCGATTGGCCCTGTGCGAGATGGGTACATGCATTTCAGGGGTATGCAGGAAGTTTCACTCGCGATTGGCCCTGTGCGAGCAGGGTACGTGTATTACTGGGGTGCGTGGGAAGTTTCACACGTGATTGGCCCTATGCGAGCAGGGTATGTGTATTTCAGGGGTGCTCGGGAAGTATCACACGTGATTTCGCTGTCAGAGCGGGGTACGTGTATCCAGTGGGGTGCGCGGGGAGTCCCACATGTGAATTGGCAATGTGGGTCCTACCAGGTGTGCCCTCTACCCCCTCCACGGCCTCTGCAGGCAACCCACATCACAGGGGACTACCTTGAACCCCTGGTCATGTCCCGCACGCAGCCCATCCACCATGGGTATGCCCCCCAGCCAGCCCACATGTCACCTTCCACTAGTGATCACCAACCCATGTCCCCCAGCACCCCCACCCCCCAGCAGTGATGGGCACCTGCCAGCAGGCCCAGACTCATGTCCCCCAGCACCCCCACCCCCAGCAGTGATGGGCACCTGCCAGTGGGCCCCGATTCATGTCCCCCAGCACCCCCAGCCCCCAGCAGTGAGCCTCAGGCCCAGACTCATGTCCCCCAGCACCCCCACCCCCCCCAGCAGTGAGCCTCAGGCCCCGACTCATGTCCCAACAAACATGTCCTAACAAAACAGACCCATGTCCCTAAAGCCAACCCTAATCCCCCTTGCCCCCCCAATCCAAGAATGCAACCATCCACAGAACCCACTCCCAAATTACCCATGCCATGATAGTTTAAATGAACCATCATGCCCATGCAGGAATGCACAACGTAGCCACACAGTGGCAAAACGTGACTGAGGAAATGTTCAATGAGATATGCACAAAACCAATTACAGAAAACAACACCAATTCTGAAGTAATAAAAAATGTATTAAAAACATAATGAACTGACTTGGAGGAATAGTAAAATGAAAATCAATGTACAATGACCGATGTAGAAAAATAATATTGTAAATCCAATGAAGTTAAATAAAAGAAAAATCACGTAGAATAAAAAAGTGGTCCATTGCCAATGTCCATAATAAAAACATAATCCCCAAAAAAAAAAAAAAACATTGATCTATGGGAATATAGAAAAAGAAAGTATGTACAAGTCTTCAACTATATACAATGTAAGTCCAATGGTCCATGATCCACAAACAAAAGGAAACCTACAAAAAAGTCCTATGAAGAAAAAATGATATACACACGAAGTGGAGCAATGTCCACTAACTCCAAATTAAAAGAAAAACAAAGGAAACCTAACACTATCTAACTATATACAATGGCGGCGGGCAAGTCCTGCGGCTCACTCTGTGATGTCCCGGGCCAGGGCATCATCGAACTCCATGTCGATGTCCCAGAGGCAGGCCTCTGCCCTGGCCCTGAGGTCTTGCAGGGATGCACTAATGGCCTGTTCCAACTCCCTGCAAGTTGCCTCGAGGCACTCTGCCCACCTCAACGCCCGACCATGGTGAGCCGCGCCTCTTCTGCCCACAGCCGCTCCGCATCTATGCGCTGGCCCAACAGCAGCCACACGGAAGACACTCCTGCCCTCTGGCCGATGCCTGCACCTCTGATGTCGATGGCCCAGAGCCATCATTGCTCCCACCTAGAGCCTGTTGCTGTTGCTGCTGTCCATGTGCCCTGTCTGATGCCTGCACATCCTCCATCTGCTGGACTCCAGTTGTTGGGGTGTCCACCCCTTCTGGACCGCCGACTCCCGACTGTGGCAGGGAAGGGATCTCCACCAAGCTGTTGGTCAGGCCAGGTCCAGAGAGGGCCCTGGTGGAATCTGGGCTGGAAGACGGCAGAGAGAACGACTGGCGCATAGTCTCTGCAGAGGAGGAGAGGTCCGCCAGAGTGTGCGACACATGTAGAAACCCACTGACCAGGGCCCCTCCCAACAATGCCACGTCGCAACGCTGCTGTTCATGATAGCGTGTGTGCTCCGCCCAGGAAGCATGCAGGTCATCACGAATGTCACAAGTGCGCAACGCGACACCAACCAGGACGGAGCCCATACGTTCGTGGGACCCCTCGTCCGCAGGTAGTGGAGAGGCAGATGACGTGGCACTCGCCCCTACCTGCGGACGGGCCTGGGATGGGGCATCCCTGCTAGTGCATGGTGGTGCATTCACAGGGTAAAGGACAGCAACATGCACAGGCCCCTCCGCGGTAACCTGTGCTGCCTCCTGACCCTGGCCCTGGACTGCACCACTTGCACCAGTGGTACTATCCCCACCAGGCCCCATGTGCGGTTCAGTAGCGGGCTCCTCCTCCTCTGTGGAGACAACCAACCTGGATGTCTCCACACCGTCTTCTGCCATTGGAAGCCCCTGTGGGGGCTCACCCGGCCCTTCCGCTACAGCCGTAGTGGCAGACACGGCACCAGCCCCCTCGCTCCCAGATGTTGGCAATTCCTGGGAGGGTGGCTGGGCCTTGCATCGCCGCCCGGTGGAGGCATCCCCGCCGCTTGGCTCCACAGCGCCGTCTCCGCCCTCTTCTTCACTTGACGCTGTGTAGAGGGAGACATAGAACACAAGATCCGGGTACAGTACAATATTCCCCTAGACAGGAAGCAATAACACATGAGTGGCACTGTCAAATGTCACTTCCATCCTGTCCCTCCACAACACATGGGTGAATGCACGCAACACACATGCAGAAACAGTCCCGGCGCCTACAATCAACACCAGCATCCTTGTACAAGGGCCTCTGTTAACCAAAATGTTGCCTTCAAACTCACATGCATCATGGCTCACATTGATCCCATGCACACACATCACTGGAGGGTCATGCATCATGGCTTGCACACCACAGACACAGTGGATAGACACAGTGGATACAACGGCAACGGCACTGCATGAGTGAATCTACACATTATCACAGACATGTGTCATGCATCCATGGCGTTTCAAAGTCACACACACACACTTCTCAGACACACACACACGTACACCATACATGTACATGTACATGACAGCAGCACCCATCCCTCACACCCACTCCATGTCCAAGAACAGAGACTGGCCTGCTTTCATGTGTGCATTCCGCATACAGCTCCCCATGTTGCATTGGAATACATGCACCATCCATGTGGTCTGACATGCATGACCATGATGTCCCTGCACAAACACATCCATACATGGCCTATGTCACACATACAGGCAAGTATCAGACTACCAGAACACTGCAACATGCCCTGTCTCACACAGCAATGCTTGGCCACTTACCACTTACCGCTCAACCCCAGGCGGGTCTGCCTCTGAAGGATCTGGGCGTGAAGCGCTGGCGCTACGTGTTCCAGGACCCTCATTTGGATGTTGCTCATGCTGCCCCGGCCCCCCTCCGCGAGGGCCTTGTAGAGGGTCCTGGACCTCAAGTAATCCCAGCGCTTCTTGACGTGCTTGATGTCGCGGGTTGCCACCTCCTCCGCGTTGATGGCAACCACTGCGTCCTCCCAGATCCTCGACCGTCCTTCCTTGTTGACACGTGATGTTCCAAAGAGGGCATCATAATGCCCCAGGACATGCTCCACCAGGACACCAACTTCCTTCTCACTGAAGCTGGTGGCCCTCTGCCTCTCTGACTGGGGGTCGCCAGTGGTCTCACATGGTGTTTGCCCCGACATGGCGACCCCCGAGGCAGGCGTGCATGGGCAACTGGGTCCTGGGGCTGGGCTGCGGAGCGATGGTATCCCAGTTGGGAGTCTTCTGTTCCAGCAGGGATGGACACAGCAACTGGAGCCCTGCAGATGGCTGACGTGCAGGCACCAAGTAACAGGGCACGTGGGCAGCAGGCAGGCAGCAGCAGATGGCTGGTGGGAGCGTGCTTGGGGCTCGTGGGGGCAGGAAAATGGCCTTTTGGGCAGCAGCGTGGTCTTCCGTGTGTATTCGTGTGGCCAGCTTGATACGGAGGGATTTGGCACGTGAAAAAATTGCACACAATTCGAGGAAAGGCCCTTAGCGCGTAAGCGCGTCTGTGATGCGATGCGCGCAGCCATTTCCCTCGTAACGTGGGCATAGTGGTACAGCGCGCACGTGAAAAAACTGCACGTCCGTGTGTGAATTTGTGTAATCCGAGGAAAGGGCCCACTCGCGTAAGTGATGCGACGCGTGGGGGCGTTTCCCTCAGCACGGGTTAAAGGTGAGCAGGGCCAGCAGTTCGCTGTAGACCGACGTGTGTTGCTACTTCGTGTTGTTTCGTGCACCATCACAACTTCACAGCGGATCAAGGACGTATCTCTTCTTTTGGCGGGGGTATTGGCTATGCGTGTTTTTCATTATCACTCTAGTCACACGGTGAGTCACGCATGCAGTTTTTCCCACTGCAGGTGCCCCTGTGTATCGCACCCATTTTCGAGGTCATAGTAGCCTGCGTTTCCCACATGTACGTGTTTTTCGTGTTACTGGGTGCCACCGCGTACTGCGGGAGGTTTATTCCACACACGTAGGCTGCTGGGTTGCGTGCACGGTTTTACTGCAGTTTTGGGGTGCCTGAGCGTTGCGTGACCCGTCACTACATAACCGGGGTCACATACAGCGTGCAGGTGCAGGGGGGCTGCTAACATCTTGCATCCCACCCCCTTCACCCCAATTGCCCAGGACAATTGTGGTGTACACCTCCCATTGGCACTCCTCCACCTGTGCCGGCACTACTCCATCTGTGCCTTGGTTTGGAGGACATATGCTGTGTGGTACATCCTTTGTACTTGATGAAGGGTGTCTCACTTGGACTGTGCAGAGGTCAGATGCCCCGCAGGGACATGAGTGCCCATTCATGCTCCATGTGTATTCCACTCATGCCCCTATGTGTCCTTGACTGGATGATCATTGTAGTAGGAGTCCAGAAGGACCTACATTGCATGGCATTGCATCAGCCTTCCCATGTCCACTGTGGCTCAGTCCTGCGTCACACACATGTTTAGGGTGTGACAGTTTGTGTGGGTCACAGGCCTCAGCCTGCTTAATAGCCAATGACTCTGTCTAACTGATGTAGTGTCTTCTTCACATGTGGGTGTACTCCAGAGGTTTCATCATGTGTCCTGCTTACTGTCCCATCATCATTTGCTGTGTTGTCACTTAACTCACATGATGCAGTTGATGCTAGTCTACACTGTCAATACACAGGTCTATGGTCAGCCTTTTGACACCATGCTAGGCATCCCTGCATTTGCACCTGGGGGAGGGGTGTTTTGCTTGTAGCCATGCTAGCCATGAAATGCACATTGCACGTGATGGCTGAATTTGACCTTGCACTGCCTTCACATTTTCAGATACACATCATGAAGTACTTGTCCATGTAGACAGTGAGTAGCGTACAAGATTGCTGCACAGCATCGACCCACTTCTGTGCAAAATGACACCTTTCTACATGCCTAATCACATAAGCAGTGTCAAGTTGACCCAGCATGCAAGGCAGGTTCTCTTTTGTGTGTGACATGTCTGCTTGATGTGTGTGATGTCTGTGTGTGTGTGTGTGTGTTGTGTGCTTCTAACATGTGTAGTGACCTTTTTTCTCTCTACTTTTCAAATGACGACGCAATGGAGCCAGAGGATGGTGTTTTCATGCCAGGCACAGGGTTGTTATCACTACAGCAACCAGGCACAAGTGGGGGTTGTGGGGTGCTACAGTCCATCTTGTCTCTGGCTGGCAATGAGTCCAGCCCTGATGACCACTCTGACGTCCATGTCGAGTTGGATGAGCATCAGGTCCATATGTCAGGGGTGAGTGATTCTTATGTGGGCACTCCTCTGTCTGCGACACCTGCACTGAAGGGTCAGATAGTCTTGGAACCTCCGCCTGTGGTTGATCGGGACGCAGGGTCACCCTCCACACCAGTCACTGATGTGCCTGGGCCATCACGTCAATGGGGGCATGTAGTCGTGCAGCCGCAGGAGGGGCCAACACAACAAGGACACCCAGTCCTTGGGTCCCGCAGGGGTGAAGCCCAGCAACGCGGTTGCCACGCGCAACCACTGTATACTGAGTGGGAGCAAGCTATGACTGCCAATTCTGAATGGCAGGGGGCAGCAATGGAGAACATCGCTGAGAGCATGGAGCGTGTGGCCTAATCCATGCTCCGCCCTGCTAGGCAGGTGCTTCTCCAGCAGCAGGTGGCATGGTCCACGGCCCGCTCGCTCAGGCTGGGCATGGCGGCCTCAGACAGGGCACACCAGGCTGAGATGGTGTCTTTGCGTCGAGCAATTGCTGCTCATGCAGAGGCACACATGGAGGCCCTGAGGGAGGAGTATGCTTCCCTCAGATCCACTCTGTGTGTCCTTATGATGTCCCAGAGGGAGCAGGCAGAGGAGAGGTTTGCACAGCTTGAGCATACCATCTCGGCTGAGCTACATGCTTGCCGGGAGGTACAACAGCTGTCCAGCCAGGCCTTGCAGGAGGAACTCCATGTTACACATGTTACCTTGCAAGAGGAAGCACGCGTATGACGTGAGGACCTGCATGCAGACCTACGTGTGATCACCTCACAGAACCAGGCTCACCCATCCAGCAGACTTGCTGCCATCGAGGGGCAAGCTGCGGCTAGGCGTGGTCAGGCTCCTGTGCCATGTCCTCCTTTCCAGGAAGAGCCCGACTCAGACGACAATGTATCTCCCACATTGGTCTGGCTGTGCAGGCGTTGAGCCGATGGAGGTTTTTTTTTCCTCAACATCATTGCATGTGGGTGTTGAGCAGCACCCTGTACCTCCTCCCTCCTGGGTGCCTCCCCCCCTCCCGGGTCATATGTGGCCATTTTTTATTTTTCTTTTAGTTTAGTTAGTTAAGTTTCTATTTGATAGTTAGTTTAATTAGGTAATGCAGGTTTTTCATGGTTAATATAGTTTAAAATTACTTGTCTATTGTGTTTTCATGTGACAGTGTGGTGCTGTGTGGCTTTTGAAAGCATCCACTGTCTGTTCCAGCTGGGCCCTTCAAGCTTGTCTTGTGTATGTGTTTGCAGCTTGGGGGCCTTAACTAACATATGCCACTCCTGCTTCCCTTATCCATGGGCTCGCAAGGATGGTTCGGTGTAACAGCCTATTACACAAGGGCTTTGGACTGTCATATCTGTGGCATGTCTGCTGCTGTCGAACTTGTGTTAACACCCCTAGTGGGGATGATAGGGGTGTTATTGACCACTGTTGTTCTTTCGCTAGATGGGGGTTTAATGATTCATGTGTACATTAATTGCTATGCATTGGGTAGTATGTTTCTTATCTTTACTGTACATGTGCTTGTTGCAATTCATGCCGTAGATAGTGTGTTCCACACTTTGCCTGTGAAAGACGGACTGATGGTGTGATTTCAGATGTACGTCTCTGACATGGTCCAGTCATGAAATGCCTGAAGAGACACACACAGATGAATTTAAAGCATTAATCATGTGTTTCATGCCCTTTCTGCAGGGGATGAGCCTCCAGACCACCTTTGCCAGCAGACATGTGCCCTTGGATGTCTGCAAGCTGGACACGTTTGGTGGTGCCGACATGCGCATCTATGCACAAGCAGAGGCACAGGGATTGCGCTCATACATCCGAAAACAGCTGACGTGTTTCAAGGGACTCCATGCAAGGTGAGCAGCACATGGGGGCCACAACAAAGCAAACCTTCCACCAAGCCAGTTGCACATGCATGCTTAGTAGCAGCACTGATGGTGAGCTTGGACAAATATTGGTGTTGAAGTTCACAATACAGCTGAGATGTGTGGGTGGGCTAATGGCTAGTTGATGGGAAAGTTGTCTGGGGCACCTGCAGGGGCAGTGACACATACCCTACGGTCCACCATGGTCCATTGAGGCACTTGTATTAGCCATGTATCATTGCGAGACATGGAAAGAAGCAGCTCACAGGGAAAGACAGCAAGGGACAGACTCGTGTGCAGTGCATTTCATTTCCATGTAGAATTTGACACATGCACTACCTACTTTATTTCGGTCATGGTGGAACACGACTTGTTCTGAAGTCATATCTTGCTATATGCCTCTGGCTGCTTACCCAGGGAACATTGCATGTTGTGTAAATCATGACACATTGGTCTTCCATTTGCAAAGGACCCACTGGCGCCTGACTTACTGCATTGACTGTGTATGAACCTTCATAGGGGTAATGTTACGTATGGGTACGAAGCATCCACACCAGATTGTTTGTTTGTAGAGTTGTTTGTTAGTTTGGGGCATATATGGTGGTGTGTTTGTGTGTTATGGGCATGCACATATTAGTAACTGTGGCTCTCTTTGCAGCATTGAACTGCTCCTGTTACCGGACCTGAGAGTGCGCAGACAGGAGACCAGCACTGACCCCAGAGATAAGTTTCTCTTTGTCTTCCATTTGAGTAATGTGTTACTATGTGCATGATGATCAAGTTTGGTGTACCTGTGTATGTGTTAATGTGAGGCGTACAGTTTTGTGCATTTCCTACTTTCCCGTGTCAATCCTACTCTCCTCTCCTGCCCCACATTCTGGTTATCCAGTATAGCAATGCCTGTCCCGACTGCATATCTCTGAACCTCCTTCCCCACCAGGGTCTCAGAAGCCTCGGCCAGTTTGACCTTGCAGGCACCCAGACCACGGTGGGGGTGGTTGGCTCGTGCCACTCCTGCGCATGTACACGGGGGCTGTGACAGTACACATTAGTTTGTGGTGCATCATTCTGTGTTATGTACCACACATGGTACACATCCTGTTGTGACATTGTTTTACTGTGCTACCTTGGTTGTTACGTCATTGTGGTAGTACTTGGACTTTGTGACGTACTGCTACTTCAAGTCATCTACTGGAGGCTCTTCTGGTTCGTTTTGCTGCCTGCAGGCTTTTTGCTTGGCTTCTGTGTTGGCCTGCTTTGAGTTCTCTTTGATGTGGTGTTTTCGCAAGTCACTGTGGCCTATGAGGGTGCTTGACGCTTTTTGCACACAAGGTGGGAGATGGTGACAAAGGGGAATGGTGATCCTCTGGCCAGGTGAACTTCAAGGAGGAAGGCTACATAACCCAGGTGCAGTTGTTCAGTGGGTCATGGTGATTTGTGAGGGAGGGGGGGTGTTTTGTTGTTGACAGTTGCCTTGCCCTACAGTGTGATGCGCACCATGACATTGTAATTGTGGTATCCTATGTACATGATGTATTCTGCTGATCAATGCCTGTTCATGTGTTGTGTTTACCTTTCAGGTGTGAGGGAATAGTTGTGGCTTGACATGCTGGGGTGTACACATGGTTATTTTCCACATGTGATGTGTAGAGGAAACAGATGGTCACTTGGTTGCACATGCATATATTGAGTGCATATCCCAACTGACCAACACACTCGCACTATGATCCACTACATGTACAACCACCCTTCCATGTCCACATGTACACTCCGTTTGCCTTCTGGTGCCCACTGTGTCCCTGCAGCACATGATCTATGACCAATTGTGGATCTTGTACATGCATAATTTGCTTTTTGATGTAGTTTGTCACTTAGATGTGATGCTCAGGGTGTGCGTCACACACAATGGCTGTTCACTATGCTGTGCACTGAGCAGTGTGTTGCAGGAGGTGGGCACAGCACACAGAAGCTGCAGTGTTGATTTTGCAATGCACAATGTGCATGTAGACAGGCATTCTTTGTTATGTTACAACTACAACTGTTGGAATTCATTTGGGTATGACTTCTTTTGGGTGGGAGGTTGTTGGTCAGTCATTTCATCTGATTCCATGTCAGGCATCATTGTCTGATGCCACTTTACATTTTCCACATGTCAATGTGTACCTTATTGGTACTGTGTTGGTGTATAGCTATTGCTTGCCGTGTCATGTTGTGGTTTGGGAGGGTTTGGTGACATACCAGTGATGGTTATGGCCTGTTTTGCAGGTCTGTGTGATTCACACCTTGCATGTGTGCCTTTTGGTCACACAGGATTGCTTATGTTTAAGTAGCTGAGGATGCACACAATGTGGCACTTCCATGGTAACATTTTCAGGGTGGTAAGGTTGTGACAGTTGACTGTCTCTTTGTCATCATCGATTGTCACCTGGTATGTGCCAGGCCTGTGTGCACTCCGCAGGGGTGGGAGTTTAGGTTAAAAATGTGGCCATAAGCTGGGTCCGGGCTTCCTCGCCATGTGCCCTGTCCCTCCCATGGGCAGCGCCTGTGCCTGTGGTTGAGGATGTGAGGGCACCAACATGTCCACCGTACGCCCTGCCGTGTTCCAACATTGTGCAGGACATATGCTGCCACAATGATCCTGCACACTACTGGGGATGCATAGAGTAGCTGCCCGCCAGAGCGGTCAAGGGAGCAGAAGCGTGACTTGAGCACTCCGAATGTGCGCTCCACTGTGGCCCTGGTTGCAATATGGGCAGTGTTGTATCTTACCTGGGGTGGTGTGGTGGGGTTCCGGATTGGTATCATCATGTGGTTGCTCAGAGGGTAGGCACTGTCCCCTGGAGAGGTGATGATGGTTGTGATTATTGGGGTTTGTGTATTTGTGTGTGTGTGTGACATGCATGCATGTGCACAGGCTTTTGTACTCACCTAGGAGCCATGTGTCGCCATGCTGCCCAGCTTCCATGGCCTAGCTCAGGGCAGACATTCTGTATATGAAACTGTCATGGGTGGAGCCAGGGTAGTTTGCATAGACAGAGGTGATGATTCCCTTTGCATCGCATACCACCTGCACGAATGCCGGTGCTTGCAGTTTCGGTAGATGTGCTCAGTGGCCTTAGGTGGACGTAGGGCCACATGTGTGCAATCTATGGCACTAAGCACTTTGGGGAAGTGTGCCACCCTGTAAAAGTCCGGGACAATGGCCTGCCTTTCTGCGGGTGTTCTGGGCATGTATATGTGCCTGCAGACTGAGGGGCGCGCTGTCATGATTGCCAAGACCTGGTGTAGGCAGCGTGACTGTGTGGCCTGTGAGACCCACCCCACTATGGCAGTAGTCCGCTGAAATTACCCAGTGGCCAAAAAATGCAGGACATTGAGCACCTTCTCCAAGGGGCTCAATGCTTGGGAGCAGAGGGTGGCGGATGTAAGGTCATTTTCCCACTCCCTGACCAGATCTAGGATGATACGAGGTGGAAACCTATACCGCCGTAGACCTGGTCAACAGACATCCCAAAAAGGCTTGTTCAGGGTGAAAAAATGCATGCCCTGGCTATTCTCCTCCTCCTGCGGTGTCCCACGATCAGTGCTGCAACAAATGGGGCATTCATCGTAGCTGTATATGCGTGTTTGTTGTTTGTGCGCACTTTTATACTGTGCGCGGGGACGCTTCCACCTGCCTTCCTGTGGTGGACGCGTTGACGCCTATGCGCATCTTTTGCCGTGCGCAGGTTTCCCGTGTTCGAATCCATGAATACGGGTTGTTCACGTGCATGTGGGCGTTCTGTGTAGTTCCCAGCAGTACTTCCCCAGTTACGCCTTCTTTTTCACACGTTATTCCCCATTCCGCGTGTTACGCCCACTGTTCCGCCCACTTTTGTTGTGTGATCCGCGCTATGTGCGCTTTCGCTGTGCACATAGCGCACGCCGTTTGATGACATGTGTGCCCGCGTGTGCCACGCACGGATTTAGTGCACAACCAGCGGTATACACGCGCTGCGCCTTCCTTGAATCGCACACGTGCGCGTGCGCTTGCTTTCTCACGCTTGCGCCAACTTGCGTCTGCTTGCGCTGGGATTTTCAGCGCACGTTTGTTCCATGAATCAGCCCCTAAGTTTCTCACAAAAGTCCAGCAACTAAAACCGCCAACTGTCTCCAACCAGCCACACAGTTTTCATTCCATCCATGATGATATCTGCAGACTTTCCCTGTTTCCAGGAAAATGATTCCTACTTTGAATTTCAAGTAATTTGTATGAGCGGGGTATGTATTGATTCCTCTTGATTCCATCTCCTCTTCTCTCACCTCTCTAGGTTGGCTCCCTTTTCACTCCAGCTCAAATTCAAGTTCCCCTGTCTTGATTTCAAATCCCTCTATGTTCTACAAATATATGATGTGGTGTGTGTTGTAATTTGATGGTGCTGTTGTTATTATTCGCTGCATTGCTATTCGCTGGTAGATATCCACAGCACCCTTCTGTAGCCGTGGCTATATTAGGACAAAAAACACGTCATGTGTTTGTGGACGCTTAGTAGCCACGGCTATATTTGTGGCCATGTCTATAAACATACGTTTTGTGTGCAATAATCATATGTTCCTGTGGATGTACAGTACAGATTCTTATTTGTCTAGGTTATTTTATGAACTTAGTTGTGCACTTATTTCATTCGAAGGCCAACTTATTTTGATTTTGGGTTGGCAGAATAATGTTTGTGTAGTCACGTTACAAACCAAGATCTTTAGCCATGTCGAATAGCCGCAGCTATGAAATAGGGTAGGTGGGGAGAAAATAGATTTTTGTCAGTTCCATTGTTTGCTATTGATATTTGTTACTTTTGCATGTGTGTAGGGCTTACTGATAGGTAGTGCTGAAAATGTGTCAGCCATGTTAGTAGTTGTATTGGTATATAGTCCTCTTGTTTTGGTATTCATTTTGGAAAGTGTAAAAGTCAACATTTTATGCAGTGTTGTCCTTTTGATTTTTGAACTCTCACTGTGCACATGGCAGGAGTGTGACTGATGTGAAAGTAAGTGTTAATGACCATTAACATATTTGAAGGTTTATTTGCACTGTCTGTGTTAGTTGTAGATGGTGTTCTTTATTATGTATTTTTATTTTCATTGGCTGTGTTTGAGTGGCAAGTATTTTCACAGTGGAAATGCTGATTTTGTGTTAGTTATTAAGTTTGAAGTTTGTTTGATTTTACATGTACTTTTAATATATTTTGAGGTATACAGTACTTGTGGGTGTTTGGAATGTTTTGTGAGGTACGTCAATTGATGGTGTTGTGCTAGTTTATGTTTTTAATGCGCTTATTTTTGTATTTTCTTGTAGCTGCATTGTTATGATCATCCCAGTGGACTTGCAGTAGATGGTGCACACTTAACTCTCATGAAAGGTCAACCTATATTCAAAAGACAGTGGTACTGCTGCAGCTGTAAGTAGGAGATGGATGGAAAGCTTCCTTAGTGACCTTTCTAGTATTTGAAATGATTTTTCACATAAAGTGGAATATCTCCCATTCCTTAATTGTGCATCTCCCTTAACTACCCATTTGCAGCATTTTCTACACATGACTTTCATCATGTTTAGTTGCTGCCGGTGGTGCTGACCTTAGTTTATGGAATTATTGGGACCCATGCATTTTTTCTTTTATGCTGTTCATATGCTTTATGATACTCATCATTGACATCATCCCAGTAGATTCACATTAGATGGTTAATTATTATTGATGTGCCTAGACTTTGAGATGGGATATCGGAAGGTCTGCGGTGTAGAGTTTTGTTGCAGGAGGCGGCCATAACCTCCTATGCCTCTTTTCATGAGCAATGTTCCTTTACTTTAAAGAAGCGCAAGCTGTTGTTATTTTTTTTATACCAGTTTGCTTCTTCCTACGTGGTGATGCATTGTCAACCGAAATGATGATGTCATTGCTATTTGAGACTTGAATGGCTTCTTCAACTGTTAGAAAATATTTGAAATATTTGTAAGCAATTGAAGATATAATACACTTTAAAAATATTTCTGTTTGTTGCATAGACATTTAAAAATAGTTAGATAAACTATATTTGTTTGGTGAATTGTTTTCCAAATGTGTGTCACCTACCCTACTTTGTCTTGTTCCTCCAGTTTACTTATCCTACAGTATTTTCTCTTGTTCTCCAAGTTTACTTAACCTTTCCATCCATTTTCTTGCATGCAACTAGTATATTGTTCTGTTTGTTTTCACTAAATTTATATATAACAGTTTGTTTTTTAAAGTGGTATTAACATGTCCTATAGTTGTATCTTTCATGTAGTGCATTTGATGCACTGCATATAAAATATGTGGGTCATAAACATGTGTGCATACATTGTGTTTATAAAAGTATGTGTGTCATTGAACTGATTCAGTTTTCTTTTTTTTTCAGATAGGAGCATACTTTTTTTCTAACCATAGATGTGTAGCCATGGCTACAGTTTAGCTGAATGGGCCATCGCATTTGGAGATGCAGGTAACTTCAGCAATGACTGTGAGGGTGTCGTAGACACAAATTCTATGACATATACCCACGGATAAGCATGTAATGTGTGGAAAGTGCATTCTTTACACACTTATCCTTTGCAGTGTCTTTTCTTTTTAATATTTTGCAATAAATTAATGAGAAGAAACAAAGGATGTAGTATAATCGCAGCTCTAAGAATTGGGGTGGAATTTTTTTTTTTTTGGATAGCTGCGGCTATAGTTCATTTAAACAAAAACATACTGCAATATTTTTTAACATGTATTTAGTCTAATATTAGTAAACAGTTTTTGTAAGAGTTACAATACTTTTTAATCATTTTTAATGCATATAAATGTATATACTTCAAAAGGGTAAACACATATTGAAACACACTTTGTTGAAAACAAAACAGGTTTATTAAACAAAACAGGTTTATTAGGCAGGGTGTGGTTTTGGGTTTTCTTTTTCTTTGAGTTGGAACACACAATACATCTTCATCTTCAGCCCAATTATCTGTATTTTTTTGTCCATGATTTGTTTTAAATTTTGAATGTCCTTTTTCATTAATTCTATTTGTTGTTGAACATTAAGTAACAGTTATTCTAGTTCTGTGAATGAATCCATGATTTATTTTGTGCCTACTCCTAGTGGTGTTTACTGATTGATTCTTCTTGATACATGAATGACATCTTCATCTGGTTGTAAATATTTGCAATATTATTAAACAATTGAAGATATAATACACTTGAAAAATATTTGTAATGATTGCATAGACATGTAAAAGTAGTTAGATAACATATATCTCTTTGGTTACTGATGTTTGTCCAATAACATATGGTTGCTTCTCTAAGACTTGTACCTCCATCCACCTGTCTTATGTTTGTTGTAATATGAATAACAACCAAGAACCAGATTTTCTGTTACTCATGATGCTTAGCAAAAGTATCATCCACAATATGTGACCTAACTGTCAGGTCAAACATCGGATACTGACTGTAAGTAAGAAGGCTACTTTGATGTGTAGCCCCATCCCATGCTTCCTATGCTTTTGTTCATATGTCACACAGGCTCTGAAGCAGTACCTTTGCAACGCAATATAAACGCAAATAAACACTAGGAATATGTCATGCTCACTGTCTCCTACTTCAGCACTGCGAACATTACCCTGCAGTTGGAGAGAAATATTGTAATATCATTTACTTGGCTTGCAAGGGATAATGGGTATGGCCTATGCCTGGCATTACTCGTAGATAGTATTAGAACAATGAATTTTCAGGCAGCTAGAATGCTTTTACCACAATCTGAATCCTTTCCAGGTTTTCAGACTTGCATTGAGCATAGACCATAACAAATGATATGGTTCCTTGCTGCTATATAAAAACGGTTTCACTGAGCACTTGTGTAATCCTAAAGAACAATATTAGGGCAGGGAATGTTGAAACTGCACTGCTAAATTATTGTGTACATGCATAATTCTAACATTTTGTTATCCTGCACATTATATTATGGAGAGGCTTTAAACATGTCTTGCTTGCAAAGTATTGTGATTATGCAAATATCACAGTGTGTGTCTTATTGCTACAATTCCTCACTTTTTACAAAGCCCTGTCAACCAGTATTGAAGGCTAGCCCATGTGCTGCGGATTTGTACAATTGGAAAGGAGTTTGGAAGGGAGGGTACAGGAGGATGAAGAAGAAATCAGCAACTTTCAAAAACCAAGTCGGATGTTTCGGCAGTACAGTGCAGTGAAGCGAATATGTTTTTTTGATAAACTAAAGGAAACTATAGTAACCATCTAGGAAACTACACATTCTGTTTCTTTCTGCTCAGCTGTTGAGGGCTTTCCAATATAATCACGTGTTTTGTGTTTGTTACCTTGAGCATCCCCATGCATCTTGTTTAAGTGATAGCAGTGATTTGCAGAAGAGGGGTCTCTAGTTACAGAAGAAGGCACGCCATCTGATGTACCTCTGAGCATTGTTACTAATAACTTAAACTGCAAACATATGTAATTTCCTTCAAAGGCGCCATAAGAAACTTCATTAAGGTACTTGTTGAAATTTGTGTAGGCTGTGGTGAGGAAGGCTGGGCAACACTATAGGCTGTATAATGTGCCCTGTCATTTTCTATTCCTATGTCTGGGTTACAAGCAGGGATCTGAGAATATTTTATTCCCTATTTGCAATCAAATGATTTTCAGGAAGTAGTAAAGTAACTACATTTGCCAGTATGGATACTTTATGCCTCTTAAACATTCTTTCCCATTAAAAGGCCTCTTGAGATTGGGCAGTAATATTATTAGAGTTCCTTCCTATGCAACTGCTATGCTGGTCCCTGACTAGAAAATATCAATGGAGCTTTGTGGGTAGAAGTATGTGGTAGAATCCTTTATGGTCATTGTTTTGGAACTTTGTTGAACACAGTTCCCTGTTTTTATGGAGCAAATATTGATGTTGTATATATGCCTCTTAGCTGAAAGACCGATTTTGAGTAAGTGCTGTCACAGATCTATTCAAAGAACAATATAATGTTGATGGTTAGAGGAACAAGGATTTCAGATCCTAATATTCCGTGGAGCAGTTATTTTGAATTAGTTTTCATTCTTACACTAATTATGAGAGGCATGTTCTCCTGGCTCTTGAATTACTTAAGTAAAGTGGCACATTAACTCCTACTGACATGTTTTCTGACACATTCCTTTTAGTTGTCGTTATTCCTTTTGCAAACATTGTATCTGGTATACATTTTTTGACAGCCACCTCAGTTATGACAAGTGACATTTTTTTATTGTAATACATATGAGAGTTTTTCCCAATGACAAACAAAATGTTTCATTGTCTCTGAGCAGTGTCGACAAATGAATAGCCACAACTAAAACAACTGTTTATACTGAGCATACAATGCTTTTTGTACACTTATTTTTCTCTGCATAAGAGTACTTTTGCTCGATTCTCTGGCAGACATTGACGTCCTTGGCTGGTTGATGAACAATATTTATAATTACATATTTGTTTTTGTGTAGCCTATATGTTTGGGAAAAGTGTTTAGAATGCACTGTATACACATCTTTATAACAGTCTATAGTGGTTGGGTGTGGAAATTCCCTTCCAAACTTTTTTTGGGGACAATAGTTCTCTAACTGTGCATGCTCAAAAAGTAACTTACCTCATTAGTGAGTTGATCACATGGAAGATTATGTGTGCACAGAAGCCAACCATTTCCGCACTTAGAGAAAAATAATTAGAGGATCATTGCCAGGGATATGCCTAAGTTGCATTGGACATTGTCACTTTCTTTGGGAATTTGCAAATCATTTGCTCAAAACTTACAAGAGACCAGCTCAGCACAGAGAGGACAAAGCAAGGAGAGACATATATGAACATGTACATGAGTATGCTAAATATTCACATTAACTCCATGGAAGAATCAGTTTGCCCTGAAAACCTTCACTGACAGCTGATAGTATGTATGTGTCAAGTACCATTTGAGTAAGAAGAACATTAACAAAGTTCTGTGGGTTACCGATTGTAAGCTTTTGCAGACGGAAGCTTCCAATAAACTATCCTAAACCTTTGCAACCTTTAAATTGATTAAGCATCTTGTCTAGTCCCATTACAACAATATAGAGAAACCCAAACAAAAGTTAAAATATATCAAAATGTACAAACCCATGACCTACAATCTGCGCACAAATATCTGCTGTAGAAAAGCACATCTGCATCACTCGATTCCACTTCTTATGCTTCCTCTGTTCCAGCCACCTCAACCCAAAGTCATCCTATCCTACTGTAAAGGCCCAGTCCCTGTCTTATACGTGCAGTATAAAGAAATAAGACACACCCCAACGGGGAATGAAACTAAGAGAACAGGCTGCGAGAGTTAGTTTTCTTTTATGTAAAATTGGCATACAGAGAACTCTGCTGCCGGAGAGCGCTCTGGCAAACATTACAATTACATGAATTTATCAAGGCAAAAATCGTCATCATATAATGAACTACATGGACACAGGATTAGATCAAAATTTAAGTAACATATATAGCTGTAGGTGCTGCTCCCTCCGGATTGGTTGCTCGGTTGGAGGGAGGATGAGCGGCACAAGGTCCATCTGCCTGTGTCCGGGCGTGGTGAGGGTCAGATCGCTGTGAAGCAGGGTGTCCACTAACTAAGCTAACATGAGATACTACCATTAGACATGCACTAAATAATAGTTGCTACAGCTCCTTTGAGCAAATCATTATAAGCCTATAAATTGGATACATATAATCACACCATCAAATGTTGGGACTTATATGGAGTACCGGGCTTAAGGGTCTTGGCAAGTGTGATAACATTGATCGTGGGGTGGGTCTGAGTTCATCAAAAAAACTAGGGGGCATGTTGTCATTTGTTAGTTCTAGGGTGCAATATACTGTGACAGAGGTCTGATTTTAGTTGGGGGCACACTGGGGTGGGCTTCATGGCAGGGTCGCGTGTCTCGTACATCAAGAGAATACCTTGCAGGGACACAGAGTTATACTGGCAGTAATTTTCCAACAGCGGGTTACCAGGAGACTTAGACAGGCAGCTTGTGCAGGTTTGTGGAGATGGATGAGCTACAAGCCCTGGTTCAGGCCAGTTCACACATGGGACAGTGATCTCAGAGGAAGGGCGAGATGTTACATTTGTTTTTGTTGCAATTACCTCCGGCTCGAGCATGAGAATGGAGCTGCAAAGCTTTCAGGCACAGTGAGAAAAGGTGTGGGCCACGTGCGCGATGTGCGCGGCGCTGCAAAGGGAGAGAAACATTTTCACATTATCGCAGTGAGGCCTAGTTCAAAAGATGGAGTTGAGGGTGCAAAAAATGGATGCCAAGTGTCTCTCGCAACAGCCCCACCTATGCCAATGCCAGCATAAGGACACTGTTAGCATAAGGGCAATGGAGGCATCCCCCACTATTGGAAGAGCAAGTGGTCCATGTTGTGCTGAATATATGACGGGCGGTCCAAACGACCCCTCACTCCCACACACTGCCTTTACCCAATCTGCACGATTGCAATGAAAGCAGTTATGAAGATATGTGTGGGTATGCTAAATATTTACCTTAAATCCATGGAAGAACCAGTGTACCCAGAAAACTGTCGTTGTCAGCTGCCAGTAGTTCTGTATCAAGTAGCAGTAGAGTAACAAGAACAATAAAGAAATTCAGTGTGTTTCCTATTTTAAACTGTTGCAGATGGAAACTCCAATGAACCATCCCAAACTTTTACAACCTCTAATATGATTACGCACCTCATCCAATTCCATTACAAAATGTGGAGAAACCCAATACATCAAAATGTACAAACCCATGGCCTATAATGTGTGCACAGGTGTTTACTGTAGAAAGGCCCCGCTGCATCACTCTCTTCCACTTCTATTGCTACCTCTTTTCCAGCCACCTCCCCCCAACCTCCTCCTATCCTACCTATACCAAATCTGTATGACTGCAAAGTAATATGTTTGAAATATAGCTGCATCATGGTGTGAGATCACACCCCACATGGTTACAGAAGAGTTTATTTTAGAACACCAAATCAATTGCTGCCAGTATAAAGATATATACATTTTTTACAGTGGCAATTTTTTGAATCCCCTTATATTACAAAATTAAAAATAGAACAAAACTCACCCATACTTCAAACATTGTGGACATAAATTGTATTGCTTAAGCCCATAGTGCGCCTGTAGTCATTGGGGAAATCTGCACCAGAAAAAACATTTGATTTCTTTTCAACATAATAAGAGTTTGCACAACTAATACCATTCCTTGTAAAACAGCTTGCATTGGACATTTTCAATTTCTTGGGGGATGTGCAAATCAGTTGCTCAGAATTTATAGGAAACCTGCTCAGCACAGACAAGAAAATGCAATAAATCAAAGTTATAAAGATGTTCATGGGTGTGTATACATTCTACTTAACTCCATGGAAGAACCAGTGTGCCCAGTAAACCATCACAGACAGCTGGCAGTATTTCTATGTCAAGTAGCAATCAAATAAAAAGAAAGTTAAAGAAGTTCAGTGTTTTTCAATTGTAAACTGTTGCAGTTGGAATCTTCCAATAAAGCATCCCAAAGTTTGGCAACCTCTAATTTGATTTGGCACCTCATCGAATGCCATTACAACAATGTGGAGAAACCATATCAAACAGCTAATTTCCATCAAAATGTACAAACCCATGGCCTATAATCTGTGCACAGGAATCTGCTGTAGGAAAGCACATCTGCATCACTCTCTTCCATATCTATTGATTCCTCTGTTCCAGCCACCTCCACTCAGCCTCCTCCCATCCTGCCTATACCAATCTGCAAAACTGCATAGTAATGTGTTTGAAATATGACAACTGCATCATGGTGTGACATTGTACCCTACATAGTTACACAAGACCTATTTTACAACACCAAAGCAATGTCTGCCACTACAAATACATTTAGAGAAATTCAGTGGCAATTTAGTGTATCCCCATATTTTACACACACAAAGAATACAGCTCATGAAAAGAGTAGGCACAGCAAACCAATACTTCGAATATTATTTGTGAACTGAAATTGCATTGCTGAACCCATAGTGTGCCTGCATTTATGTGTGCAATTTGCGCCAGAAAAACCATTTAATTTTTTGTTTGCATAATAGGAGTTTCACAACTAATAGCATTCCTATATTCTTTATGAGTCTATGGGCCTCATTATGAGGTTTGAAGTAAGTAACTGTCCTTACGGCATGGAGCATTTACCGTGTCCGTGTACTAAAGAGCCCGCTAATAGCAGGCCATTACGAGTTTGCGGGCACAAGCTTTGCGCCATGCCGGTAAGGACATTACCGCCATGCCGCTAAAGTCCCAAAAATGTCCCTTAGCTGCATCAATAAATGCGCTGATAGCACTACCGCCATCGATGGATCTGGCATTAGCGGTCACTGCTAGTAGCGGTGACCGCTAATAGCAGTGACCGTAAATAAGCGGAACCGGAAGTAGCGTCATCGCACAGGAACGGGAAAGAGCACTGTGGCCATCTTTAAAAACACAATCCATTGCCATCCTAAGCACCCAGGACCTGCATCAGCACAACAGCAGCCTGACTTCGCCTAACACTCCATCAGGATTCCCAAGGCCCTGAAGAAAGGTGCTGCGCACCAGCGCAAGGTCTGTTTCTCAGTGGAGGAGCTAAATATGCTCACCGACACCCTTGCTGGAAATACAGAGGTTGTGTTTGTGCAAGACATGCAGCGTGCTGCCCAGATAAGAAAGAAGGAGATCTGGGAGGAGGTGGCACTCAAAGTCAGCACGGTGGGTACCACCCCCCGCATTGTAAAGGATGTGCGCAAGCGCTGGGATGACCTGCACCACCGTGTCAGGAGCATTCTTGCAGCCAATCAGAGCCAGGGCATGGGAACAGGTGGCGGAGGAGGCTCCCAGATCAAGATGACACACTGGGAAGAGACATGTGCCAGCACAATTGGCATGGAGACAACTGAGGGAGTGGGGGAAATGAAGAATGGAGCGCCGTCATTGGCTGATGGAGGTGAGTGTCCACACAAATTACTGTAATGCAAAGCATGATGATATCCCCCAAATGTGACAGTGAAATGAGGCAATGCATGGGGCATCACACACACACACATGTACACAACCCTGCCTATAGGCTGTCCACAGCACCATCACATCCCCATGCATGTAGCACCTCATACATGTGTCACCCAGACGTATGCCTGCATGACCCACCCATATGGCAAGCAACCTGTATGTCACAACTCAAAGTCCAAATAGCCTCAAATGTATAGAACTGCAACAATACCAATATATACATGATGCACGTAGAACCATCACTGATGTTGTCCCTATCTTGGTCCCCCACAGGCTCACAATCTGACAGTGAGGACCAGGAATCCGCGGTGCAGGCCACAACACCCATGAAGAAGGCCAGGGGCATGGAAGGAGGCAACAGGCCTACCACATCAAGGGGCTCTGGCAAACCAGGACTGCCGCAGAAGCCCAAAGCCACTCAGGATGCTACGTTACCAAGGCATGAAAGGGGCACCAACACCTCGATAGCACCCACTCCAGCCGCTACCACCACACAGGAGCCAGTGGCAGAAGGCTCACTGTCTGCTGCCAACAGTTCGGTTGGAGAAGCGGCTGCCATGGCACCCCTGTCGGATGAAGAGAGACAATGCCAAACACCCGTAGGACAGGGCACACCCAGCCCACAGCTGTAACCACACCTCACCCCACGTCCCACATCCAATGTCAGCAGCCATGAGCTGTCTGGTGGTGAGTCATTGCCAGGGAGATGGAGCCCCACTGAGAGCTCACCTGATGGATGCCGCACGCTGTGTCAAGATCCACCGGTGTCAGGGACAGAGAGCAGGGAATCAGCCTCATCCAACAGCCTCAGGAGGAACTCACTGCACTGGTTGGCCAGCACATGAGCGAAGGTGCCCTGCTGAGGGAGGAGTGCTGTGAATATGCTACGGCCATTAAACTCGCAATAGAAGCAAGTACCACACGCATCTGTGATGAGTTGGCAGCTGTGAGGCACGTCCTCAGCCACATTGCGGATGCCATGGAGAGCCAGCGTCCCGCACAGGGACTGGAGCAACCAGGCACCTCCTCCTCTGCCAGCTCCAGGCAGACCAGCCCCCTGCGCAGGTCCGTGCGGACCTTGCGGCGGCCAGACATGCAGCCGCCCAATGCTGGTAGAGGACATGGGAAGTAGGGGCAGCCTGTTATTGGTGGCTCTTGCAGACTAATGCTGCACTGAAGTGCACACCATGTGTGGGGGAGTTGTGGGGGGAGGGGGAGGGTGTTTGGGGGAGTTGTGGGGGAGGGAGAGAGGGTGTTTGGGGGAGTTGTGGGGGAGGGGGGAGAGGGTGTTTGGCGGAGTTGTGGGGAGAGTGGGAGGGGCAGAGGGTGTTTGAGGTGGAGGGTTTATGCACTTTCTATACACCTTATGGTTAATACACCTGTTGTGTCAAGAACAATCACATGACTGGACATTGGTTATTGTGTATGTGTGTTTTATTGGTGAACAGTGCACAGTGTCCATGTCCCCCCAACACCCAGTGCCTTCAGTCCCACATCCATTGCACCCTCCGCATCCATGTGTATTAGAAATATTGGTCTATCAGATTCTGGTGCACAACACTTCCCTCCTGTGCATCGCCACCTGCCTGACGTGCAACCCCATCTTCTTCCTCCTCAGCATCACCAGGCGGTTGCAGTTCAATGTCAGGGGGCAAAGGCACGTTCCGTCTGATGCACATGTTGTGCAGCATGACACATGCCATGATGATCTTGGCCACCTTTTCATGCCCATACAGGAGTGCCCCGCCCAACCTGCTGAGGCAGCAAAACCGTGCCTTCAAAAGGCCAAAGGTCTGCTCGATCACCACTCGGGTACGGGTATGTGCACGATTGTAGTCCTCTCCGTGCCTGTTCTGAGGGTTCCGGACAAGGGTAAGGAGCCACCTCTTCAAGGGATAGCCAGCATCACCTACATGCACTACATCGGACACCTGTGCTAGTCCCTCAGGTGCGGGATAAAAATGCAATACCAAATGACACAGTGACTCACTATCAATGAGCAAGTGTGGTGGGAGAAAATCTATTTACATTTCCAGGAACAAATACCTATCCAGACTAGGACAACCCACAGAGAGCTTTAGTGTGCCCAGTCCTGTCAGTTACTGCCTACCCAGAAGAGAAACCAATGTTGGCCGTTAAGATAGGAAATAAACTATTTGTGTTTATGGTAGATATCTGAGCAATGAAGTCATGTGTCGGGGATGGACATTTGCCCTTATCAAGTGAAGTAATGGACACGCAAGGGTGCTCGGGGGCAAGGAAATCAGTTCCATTCACAGAAGAATTACCAATAAAGGTAGACAACAGAGAAGTGCAAACCCTGTTGTTTCGGCTGCGTCCCCTGTGAATTTGTTAGGGAGAGATGTGTTCAGTAAACTGAACATGACAATATCATTCTTGGAGGAAGGTGTGGTGTGTTTGACCCCCAGAATCTGTTGTGTGAGGGCCATAGCAATTGTGCATGTATTAGGAAGTGAGGAAGCAGTTTTGCGTAACACATTGCACCTCAAGAGGAGCATATTGTTACTTCAAAGGGTCAATTTGACCTCAGAGTTGTCCACTGAGCTCATGTTAATGGCCAGCTGCACACCATTGGACTCAGCCGATGGGGAGGGGAACATCCCAGTTAACTCACCAATCCAGTAGCTGGGAATCCAGGTGACAGACTAGGGGGACCATGATTTGGAGGGTATGTGTAGATTAAGATGTGTACAAACGTAACAAGGGGGTTACTTGGAAACATTCATGTGCCCGTTTTTAAATGAAAAGATTACACTTTAGTCAGCGTCTGTTTTTTTAAATTGTGAATTTATAGTATGCAAGTGCCCTTTTTGATGACACGTGTTTCGACGATCACAGTCGTCTTTTTCAAATCAGGGCTATTGAATCAAAAATCATAGGTATCATTACATTCATTGCACATTTCACAATTGGTGCCAAAGAAGGTGGTCTGATATGTAACACAGACAGCAAGGAAGGGGGATTTGGGGGAGGAATGGTAATGTTAAAGAGTGTGGCATTCAACATAAGAAATCACATCGGTACATTAGCAGTTAGAAAACAGTACGGTGGGGGAGAGATGAATACGAACGGGGGGGAAGAAGAAAAAGAAGAAAATATTTTTCATGAGTTCATTTGTCTTGAATATCCATGTGCAGTATAAAACCAACATTTAAATGTTGGATCAAATGAAATTCAGTCTTACCTAAATGGTATTATCTTATGAGTTGTAACAAAGCTTTTCAGCAAGTCAAACAATATCATGGGTTCAATCCCATCCTGTCAAGTAAGTTTGGCATAGTTAATTATTTGTATAAATTAACATGTGCAATTAAACTCTTTCCTTATTTAAGTCGGTCAGGGTGAAATTGATGTATACTTCCTAGACTCTTAAATCAAAACGGATTTAGAGCATCTGATGCTCGTGTAGTTCAAATGCCATCGGGTTGGTGAAAAAAAGCCTTGTGCGAGAGGTGCGTATTCTTATAACATGGAGTTAAGTGATTGAGCCTTATTTACACGTTTAGTGCATTGATTATAGGTTCAACCTCATTAATTGTGCTGCTTTTCGTCCGGACCGAGGGTCCCAATTAGCGCATCTAACCCCTTACCTCTTTCATTCGGCACGTCATCCTTACAAATCAGTCCGCGTTCGCAAAGCTACATCAAAAACATGGTGGTCTAAATTGTTATTGTTACGGTTTCCACGGCGACTGGAGTAGTCCTTCTACAGTTACTATTATGAGCGCCATGTTATGGGCTCACCAGATACGTGATGTAGTTCGCAGCTGTGCGTATCCATAGTCTGTGTATTTGAAATTACGAGTACATGTCGTATTCCAAGTGAATGTTATAGACATCTTTAGAGAAAATATATGATATGGGATCTGTTGCTTTGACAAAAAATTAGCGTGTGTCATATAAACAAATGAGTAATTGATGTTTAGTTGGTTTATATTAAGATGTGGCCAATCACAAAGAGTCTAACGGTGGCTGTTACTATGTATATAGGTGGTAGCCAACGAGATTGGTGGCATAACACTGTGTATTGTTCAGGTCATTAGTGAGGATCTCCTTCCTTAAAAACCAGGTGCTTGCTTTGAACTGACTGAGAGCTCTGTGTCAGTTTGGTTCTTCAGGACCTTGTGATACTTTTTTTGTATACACAATAAACCTTGTTTTACTTGTAAAGCAGTGCACCAAGCCTTTTTTCCTTAGAGGAGTGTTTTCATTGTCTGGTTGTCTGGAGGTCTTGCCTTACAATATTTTGAGATACTATAAATTGCTAATTAAATTATTATGCCAGTCATGAAATAACTATGGAGTACCTGTCATCCTTACACTTTGGCATACAGAGATCCCTTCTGCCTAATTTTCATCTTTTGCATAACATAGTGCAAAAGGGGATTTTAAAAAGGTAGCACATTCACCATTATACACCCTTTTGCACTCTGCCGTACAAAATGAGTAAACACTGGCTACCATTTACGCATGTAAGCAGCAGGCAGACTCCCTAGATACCCAAAGCATTTGAGCCAGCATGAAGCTATTTGCAGATGCAAAATGCGGAAGTATTTGTATGGCGGCGATGAAGGGAGAGGCGGAATCATGACCTACAAACGGTGCCTCTTTTCATAATGCCTAAAAATGACAACAGGTGTATAGTAAAATCAATGTGCAAAATGTGTATGCATACATTTTATGCATTCATTTAATTCCACACCATGTTGAATCTAAGCTCTTATGGGTTTGGCTGTTTCTTAGGTTAGGTAATACAGTCCACAGGTAACATGATGATGAGCCTTTCATACAGAATTAGGAAGACATCAAAACAACACTCTGAATATACTTTCCAAGGAATTGCTTGAAAAAAGTGTATTTATTCGTTAAACATGTAATACAATTGAAAAATTGGAACATGTTGAAATGGTGCCACACAAAGTAGGAGCAAGGAGATGGAACACATGAACATGCTTGCTGTATACACAGGGGTGTGGTTGTATGTGGTTAGTATATCCTAGGCACATGCAGTACATTTGAAGAAATTAATCTTAAAATGTGTTGGTCTAATAGTGAGCTACTTCCCTGCAAGTGTAGTCCCTGTAGCATGCAAAATAACAGCGTTCACTGCTCGATATACTATCATACATCAGCACATGGTACTTAAATTAATATCATATTAATATCATATTTCACAGTTAGAATTCCTGATTTCCTGGCACTGACCATCTCGGATAATAATAATTCTGAAATGAAGATTGTGCTCGCTAGCTAATATGCAGTTTTTTTTTTTAAAAAATTTGATCACATCTTTTTATACATCGTGCCATATGCATATTTAGTTTCCAAACTATAGCAAACAACGTACATTGAATCGGGGTGCCATTTTACAATATTTCTTATTTTATTCTCAAAAGAACATGAATTCTGCATGTGGATGTGTAACATCTGGCCCAATTTAATCAATGTTTAAACATTCACATGTTGGGTACCTCGATTACAGTGATCCACGATGTACGTTCAATGGGACTGGCTCCGAATAATGTCACTCACAAGATATTGGTCTTTTGTTCCAGCCCCCCGCCCATTACCCTGATCATTTTCAGGACCCCCACACCCACGTTCGCTTTTGCGGATCTCTCTGCTCCCCTCTCCCCATCCCCTCCACGTATCTTCTTAGTGAGTCTGCAGGCCCCATACCTAGAGGCCCAAAGCACTGCACATCATGCTTCTTTACGCGTCTTTTTGTGCTTCGAGCTTCCCAGCAGAAATGGTGTAAAGACAAGGGCCTCATTACGAGGTAGGATGTAGCCATGGTGCTGTTAGCACCATGGCTACCCCCTTACCGCATTCCGGGTCCGGGTTCCCGAATAGGGACTTACCGGGTCATTCCAACCTTGGAGGACCCGGTAAGTCCCCATTCCGGGAACCATTCCCCATTCCCATTCGAGCCCCCGTAGGGCTCAATGGGAATGGGGATGGAGCCAATAACGGTACTGCAATTTGCAGTACCGTTATTAGCTCTGAAATCCCTTAACGGATCCCTTCCATAACGCCTGGTAAAACCAGGCGTTAAGGAAGGGACCTGCTAAGGGACCTCGGAATAGGGTGGTAAGGGATTAAAGGCACCGTTGTCCTTACCGTTGCCGGTAATCCATTACCACCTTCCTCGTAATGAGGCCCAATATTTACTTTGTAACTCATTCATATGGGCCTCATTACGACCCTGGCGTTAACCATGGCGCTATTAGCGCCATGGTTGACACCGGTATTTTACCAACTCCGCCATGGTGAATGGCGGAATTACCGCCCCATTCCAAAGTTGAGGGGCGGTAATTCCCCATTCACCATTGGCCCTTCCCCATTCCCATTTCTGCCCCCAGAGGGCTCAATGGGAATGGGCAAGGCATTAATTATGGTACTGCAGATTGCAGTACCGTAATTACCTCGAAAGTCCCTTTGCGGGTTCCTTCCTTAACCAGCCGTTAAGGTCGGGACCCGCAAAGGGACCTCGTAATTAGGCGGTAAGGGTTTAATTGCGCCGACACCTTTCACGGCGCCGTGAACCCCTTACTGCCTGGGTCGTAATGAGGCCCATTGTATCAGTATACCGAATGCTTTTGCTCTGTTATGTTTTGAAACATCAAGGGCATCAGTCACAGAAGCATTTTATAATGGCACAATCCCATTGGAAAACGCTCTGTGAATCAGACCCCAAATGTGGCAATACCTTTAAAGATCTTGGATAAAGAAACTGTAGTGAATGCGAAATCTTAACAACAGGGATACATTCAATGGAATACACCCATTGGAAAACGCTTTGTGAATCTAGCTCATATTATGTTTCTTTGTTTATAAGCCTGATGAAACGATTACTACACAATACATTGTGGACACATGAGGGTCTTCAGAAAGGTCCAATGTCCTGAAATAACTTTTGATAGAATATTTGCAGCCCCCCCTGACTGAATTTTACATCTCCTTATTGTTCTCAGCGTACATGTATTTTTTTTTTTTTTTTAAGGAGAGAGACCACCAGAAGCACACACTTACTGAAATGTTTTTGCACTTCGAACACCGACACGTTGAAATAAAGTCTGTTTGGGGTCGGGTGCAGTTCTGCATTTCATTATTTTCATAGTTTACTTCATTTTGCAATGACAATAAAAGGTTCTCTGAAAACCAGTTGAACAAAGGGCTCTTAGAGTAATTGGGCACAGAGTTACAAGCGGGGCTGTCGGTGATGCTTAACATTTAATTGTCCTTCAAGACAAGAATAATGTGTCTGGAAAATGAGTTCTAACGTTGTCTTAATTAACGGAGTAGAGAAACCTCCTCATTCTCAATGCGACTTGAATCCCAACTGTACTGCCCTGCTCAGCGGCACATGACAGGCTAGTATCTGCCCGCTGCCCTGAAGCAGGGATTTATTTTCGGCCTTGCAATGTTAAATGTTTCTGCTTCATTAGCTACATGCAATCACTGCCTTTTTCGGGATCTGGCAGGACTGTGATTAACTCTACGTTTAAAAGTGTCAAACAAGTTATATAATGCGTCACCACATGTTTTTACCTACTTTGCCACCTAAAACGTAATGTTACTCCCCCAATAAAGCTAAACATGCATTGGAAACTATAGATATTCTACCCTTCACATGCTTTGTACTGTAATAAAACTGCAAGTTCAGTGTGGTATGCAGGAATGCACTTCTCAGCTACGAGAGTAGCGCTGTAAAAGGGGGCGGGGTTCTTTCCTATGTTATTGAAATGAAATGCTTAATAAAACGAATCCATAAATACTGAGGAACAGGTAAGTATAATCAAACTTAGTGAAAGAACTAAAAACAGTAAATAGTCCTTAAAAGCTTGCTTTTGCAAAAAATGTATGTTAGCCTTTTTGGTGCGTCAAATGGTTTTGTGGCTGGTGAGTTAGTGCAGAATCTGTAATCCCAGGCTAGAACTGAGAGAAGTACACAGTGGTTGTTATTTTTTGAGTTCACAGATTAGAGCTCACAGGTCCCGCTTTTATCAATTGTCAATTGTCAATTGTCAATTTTATCATTCAAAATCTTTAGTGAAATGCGGTTTCTTAATGGAGGCGAAAAGAACCACAGCGGTTTCAAATCGCCATGTATAAAATGTTCCCTGGGAGAAGGGTTAGAGCGTCCCCAATATGCAACATTCGTGCAACAGCTTGTCCGTGGTTCAAGGCTCTGGTGGTGTCATGGCGAGCAGCCATTCTCGTGGGAATCAGGATGAGGTGACCAGGGCAGTTGAATAACGTTCCGCTGGTCATCTCAAATGTTTCAATGACTTCATTTTGTGTTGTGGGAATTGGGTGTGGATTGTGACATCACTAACTGTAATTGAGGGCAGTGTTTGAGAAGGTTCATCGACCCAATAGCTGATCACAATGAATGTTTTTCTATAAGGTTCCAAGGTGAGAAGTCCGATCAGTTTTGTGTGGGGAGAGTTTTTTGTTTCACAAGATTGCAAATGCTAATTACTTTGCTTTGTATACAAGTTCTTATTTTAGTGGTGTTTCTTTGACAGCGCCTCTTCATGCAGTTCGGTTTTACAATCCGTTTGAATGTGCTGTGCCAGCTGCCTCTGGGGCCCTGAATATTAAAACTTGGTTACTTCTTGCACCGGCATACACTCCCTGTTGACTACTTTTGTAATTTTTTTGGTGAGTTTTACGAGGCAACACCCGGCACAGTACAATGCTGTCCCTTTCATATAATTATATTCACAGTGATAAAAATCTCTCGTTCTATAGGTGACAGGTGATTTCCCAGATTGTTTTGATGTTTTGTGAAGAAGTATAGAACTTCCAAACATTAGAAAGTAATCACTATATAACAGAAACGTAAATAGGTAGACAGATAAATAAAGAAACACACAAGCAAAAACAAAATGGAATTAGTGGTTTGTTGTGACTATAAAATCTTATTTTCAAATACATTGGTGCATGGCCTCAATTTGGAATCCAACCAACACTCCTAATACAAGAGTCTAATATGGGAATTCATGCAAAGAATATACATGTTTATATTCATCTGAAAATAATACATTTACAAATCAAGCAATACACCCGCTCTGCTCTCACGCCCCTAACCTAGGCGGCAGGCTGTTACCTTCTGCGTTGGCCTGTCACCTCAGGGCATACCACCTTAGTATAGAACAAAGTTGTTTGTATGTAATGTATGTATTTATCTATTTGTTTACCAACCATGCTTCACCTTGTCAGATAAGGCCTGCTTGGGAGACAGGATGATGCAATGTGTTAACATTGCTTTTATATGTCAGTTGATCCTTTTAGTGACAGTTGTTGCAAACTTAATTGACATGAGTAGACACACAGCAATTAATATAGGTAGTTATATTACGAGGAGACAGACATGTATGCATGAGCCAAAAATGAGGGTGGATAAAAAGGTCTAAGAGCCCCATACAGTTACATGTAGTGATGTGCATTGAAGCTTTTATCTGTGGGGCAGGAATCTAGACAAGACCATGAGCCGTAGGTCTCCCTGCACTCCACAGGACTGGTTTAGCACACTTGGACCATCTAGGTGTGAAGTGGTATGCATATGTGAACCCCTGACAGCCTTTACCTGTGTTCCACATACAGGCCAATAACTGTTTATTGTTGATTGCCTGCAAGTTATCTCCTCTTTAATGTATTTCATGACTTTTGTTTCCATCACTTGTTCAAATCCAGCACTGTGAGTGACTGCACTGTATATGTGTGTACATTGTGGGGGCATACAAGTGGAGCATGCTCCCCTCCTCACAGATTCTGGTCATCTGTTGTCCCTGCAAGTGTTTGCACTAGACTCTATGGCCACCACACCCTTCCTGGGTACAGCTCATCCAGGGTGCGTGATCTATTTGAGGATGCAGCAACACGTGGGTAGTGATGACCTGTCCATGAACTGTTGTCTCCAACAGGGGTTTTATGGGAGGTGCAGCATCTGGAGTGGGGGTGGCACAGCTTATTTGCATGGATAATTTTGTGGACATGGGTCTATTTCTGGGTGCATGCCATGGTGTGTTGACCAAGCTGTTTTGGTGATGATAAACTGAGTCCCCTTTAGCTGGTGGCCTTTGTTTCCCTCTCTACCCTAAACTCTCACCCACTATTGTCTTACATCAACCCTACTTGTGGTATTTTTCCATTACTGTGCCTTCCTGGCTCTCTGACCCTACTGCCTTCTTTTCTTGTCATTCTGCCCCTGTCTTCCTCTCTTTGCCTCCTGCTCCCGGCCCTCACCAAATTTAATGGCCCACATCTCTCTCATCTCCCCACCAGACAAACTCCTCCTTGCACCACATTCTCTCGCTCTCTCTCTGTCTCTCTCTCTCTCTCTTTCTCTCTCTCTCTCTCTTTCTATCGCTCTATCTCTCTGTCCCTCCTCTGTCTGTCTCTCTCTCTCTGACTCATGCTCTCTATGCTACACAGCTGCACATTCTTCAATCTGTCTCCTCTCTCCCTCTTGCCCTCTTTCATCCTTCACATCATCTCCCCCACTTGTACCTCTACACCCCAGACCTTCTCCTCCTCACGTGATGTACCTTTCCCTCCCCTGAATCATCCAAAGGTGATCCAACATCATGTGATACGTAACGATCTGTGTGGACAACTTGTATGACTGCAGTTGATGGCCCAGGTTGTACCCGCATCCCAGGGCAGACTGACCCCTGTGTCCAGAGTGCATAACGTGGTCTGGTGGTAATGTGTTTGCTTCACTGGCAATGAGTTCAGACATTTTTTTATTGATTGGTGCTCACGCTCTTTGATGTGGCCTTCCATTTGTTGACACTGGGTGAGGGATGGATTTTAGGTTACCTGGATCCATTTGAGACACTTCAGGGCTTGCCTGATTGTTTACTTTCATGCACTGAATGTCTTTGCAAGTAGAGAATTTTATTTCTGGTGACATGCTGTAGATATTTGCCAGGTGTCTACCTTGTGCAGGTAAGTTCAGGCACTCAAGGGGGAACAACAGAGTGCAGTTCTATTGGTGGGAGGGATGCTGTGTTGCATGGCATTCAGGGGGGCACAGTGTACGGTGTGATTGGTGGGAGGGATGCTGTCTCTGTGTTGGGTGTTTTTCATTGCATGTGTCTGAGGTGAGGCTGGTGAGCCATTGCTTGCAGTTGTTGCATGGCACTCAGGAGGGCATAGGCTATGGTGAGTCATTGCTTGCAGTTTTTGCATGTGTAATGCCTGCTGTATGGCAGCCCATTGGCTCACCTTGGCCTGGCATTCATCCCACGCTGGCAGTGCTTCTGCTCTGTCTGGGGGTATTCTCCCCATACTACTCAACACCCAGCATGGCAATGCAAGCCATGTGAGGGGCTACCACATTCTTACAAATGCAACAAGGTGGAGGGCCTGCCCCCTGACGCCTGACACCAGGCACACCCATAGGTCAGGTGTTGTTGTTTGCCATGGTGATGCATACCATGAACGGTACAATGGCAGCGATTTAGATGCATGTTGACAGCTATTCAGTGCATCTCAATGCTCCCTTCAGTTCCCAGCTCATTGAGGCTAGTCCAGTCCAGTCCCACTTAGCTCTGTCTTCCTTCCCTATTGCCTGTCCCTGCTCCCTTATGTCAGCCAGTCTTCTTGACCCTCCCTTCCATTGTCTGCTTACCTCTTTTCTGCTGGTATCCTCTGTGCCCAGCCCTCCTCTCAGAGCGATGCCTATTTGCTTAGCTGACTTCTGCCAGATCCTGTATTCAATGCAATTTCTGAGACGTTTGGATTACTTCATCTTGGACATTCCATTAGCGGCTCCCTTGCCAGTGTGTCCTACTCTGTCCTGATGCCACCTTAATCAGGAGAAGCCAAAGCGTGGAATTGGGACGGCTTCCAAGGAGATCCATGGATTCCAACATCTCAGCAATCTCTATTCAGGAGTTCTCCCAGTGTCATTCTGACAACAGCTGGATCTGAAGTATCACAAGGACCTCTCACCAGAACAAGTAGTTCAAGGGGTAAGGCATACCTGGTCCTTCGCAGCATGGCACTCAGGGGGGCAAGCACTTGAGGTGTTATGTATGGGGATGGTGTCACTTTGTGGGATTGTTTAAATTGTGTTGGCCTGAGGTGAGCAGGTAGGCCTGCATGAGTACAAGGAAGACATGGTGATGGAAGGCTGGTGAGTCATTGCTTACAGTTGATTCATGGCACTCAGGGGGGCACAGGGTGTGGTGTCAATGGCTGCATGGATGTGTTATCTGCTGTGACCGTGTGTTATTTTTCTCTTCTGAGGCATTCTGCTAGGGGAGATGGTTGCTGCTATTCAAGGAAACATGACTTTGCGATGCCTGCACACCACACACAACCTCAGTGTGTAGGCTGGTTTTGACACCTACCGATGGGAGAATTAATACATTCCTGGGTTACAGCTAGAGTAGACTTGCAAGGGGAAAGATGTGAGG
This sequence comes from Ambystoma mexicanum, assembly GCF_040938575.1. Taxonomy (NCBI): domain Eukaryota; kingdom Metazoa; phylum Chordata; class Amphibia; order Caudata; family Ambystomatidae; genus Ambystoma; species Ambystoma mexicanum. The sequence continues at coordinate 615,632,102 of NC_090930.1, forward strand.
TAATATACTCATATTTCTTGAAGTGAGATTGCAATTTTCTCAGTCTGTATGACTATTTAGATGTAGCCGTGTGTTGTGCACAAAATTGTTGACAGGCAATGGGGTGTCCACTGCGACCTATATATTGTTGTGCTTCACGCCTAGGGTGGCCATGGCAGTACTCACAAGTGTTAGTTGCTGCCTATATTATGTGCTGTGCCGTCCTACTTGGGTTCGCATGTGCGTTGTTGGGTTATGGATACACAATTGTTGGCGGGGGGCATGTGAAAGTGTTAGGGGATTTCATTGATTGTGCTATGTGCTTTGGTGTGAGTGACATTTATACTGATGTTTCCATTTGCTATGACTTTGTCAGTGGTTGGTGCAGTTGATTTTATGGCTACGCACACACACACAGTTTGCCTCTCCCAGACACACATGCTCAGGGTGTTGCTATGGGCAAGGTGAATGGGCCCTGATTCATCAATGAAAAGCACCAGGGATGTGGCTTCACTTTGTGTACTCCACACGGGCTGGTATTCATGTGAAGTAGGTTTGCACAAGCTCCTTGTGCCCTTAGGCTGACCAAGGGCATGGGTAATGCTAGTTGCTGAGGGTGATGTCCCTCCTGTATCTCTACTGGTATGCAGTGCTGCGTGGGAATATTTTGCTGGACACATGCTGCCAAAATGATTTTGCATACTACTGGTGGGCATGTAGCAATATTGTGGCACAGTGGTCACGACAGCGGAAGCATGTGTTCCCCTATGTCCCTAGTAGCTATGCATACACCGTTGTACCTTACTTTGGCTGGTGTGGCAGGATTCCTGAATGGCATGAGCAGGAATGTTTAGAGCCGGTAGGAACTGTCCCCTGCAAATTTGTCAATGGTTGTCGGCATTGATTGTCATGGTCTGTTATTAAGTGAGTCACGTGATTGCATGCATTTGCGTGACAGTTGATACTCACAGATGAGCCAGGTGTTGCCAAAGGTTCCCAATGCCAGGGGCTGGTATAGTGGTGACTGAAGATAAATGAAGCTGTTATGTGTGCTTCTAGGGAAATAGGAATTTGACATGCATGATGACTCAATTTGTGTCAACGATGACCTGCATATTGATTGAATGCCAATGCATCCAGTTTCAGAAAATATGCTCCGTCAATCGGGGGGTTTTAGTGCAACACGCGTGAAATCAATGGCTTCCAGTACATGTGGGAAGTGTGCCTTGGCATAACACTCCTGGCACACTCTCTGTCTTTCCTGCAGTGTGCATGGAATGTACATGTGCCTAACCACACACACACGTTATGTGATGTGATCCAATACCTGGTGTAGATATGCCCCCAGCAATGGCAGTGGTGCACTAAAAAGAGCCTGTGGCTCAGAAATGTAGGGCTGGCAGCACCTTCTCCAGGGATATGAGCGTATGTTAGCAGATGGTGGGTGACTCCCATACCAGGTCTAGTATGACATGGGGAGGGAACCTGTACCTTGCATACATCTGCTCACATGGCATCCCAAAAAGCGTAAATCCTGTGCCTCACCATCCTCCCCCTCCTCCTTCTATGGACATGTACGATTGCTCCCAGTATAGCTGCATACAAGCCCGTTGAGAAATGGTTGAATGGTGTGCATTGTATGAGTTATATTGTTTCATTTGCACACTGCTTCCTTTTCACATTGTAGGTTTCATTTCCTATCAGGTGGGTATATTACTAGGTGCGGAAACTTGTGTGTTGTAATCATGAATTTGGTTAGGTGTGCCCTTGACCTGGCGTGTGATTTCTTTGTGTGGCTTGTCCCTCAACATGACCACGTTATTCATCATTCTTCCTCATTTTTGGGGGAGAATGCGTAATATGCATATTCCACCCTCTATTTGTTGTTTTGCGCAGGCCCACTTTGTGTGGTGTATCGCGCAAAGTGCTCCACTGTGAGCAAAGTCGTGATAGACCAGCGCAAAGTCTGATCAATGAATCTGTAAAAGGAATTTAGTGTGCTGAAAAGGGCGCAGATCCACTTATCAGCAGGTAAAACATGCTATGAATCAGGCCACTAATTATGCAAGAACACCTACTGCCTTATGTAATGCCACTACTCCAAGTGAAACCCTCTATGAAGAAATCGATAACAATGTTGACACAAGTATCACTTATTTGTTGTAGGATGATTGGACAGATTTCGGTTGCAGATATAGTTACCTTTTATTTCGAATGGGGTAAAACTGAAAATCCAAATGAATTCCCACAATGCTCTACTCCTATGTATCTCTAAAGTAAGGCCCTCCTGGTTAACAACAAACCATTTCGTTTTCCTAAAGTCATCTACCCAACCCAAGCTTTGGAGGCATGTGCCTGCTACTAGATGAGAGTATCTAGTCCATCATTAATGCACCCTTTACTTCGGGCACAATGTCACGAGACCCTAAAATATCATCTGGCTTACATCCCTGAAAGATTTCCCTCTAGATTTCACTAACCTTGCTAATCGACATCTTATTTTGAGGTTTCTTTTTCTTTTTTTTTTTTTTTTAGAAAGCTCTTTGTATGTCACCCACATAACAAATCCAGTCTTCCTCGGAACATTTCATCTAGCATGATCAACATGTAGGATTTAGACCAGGCATGAGAACAGAAACCATGGGGACGGCCATAAAGAATGATATAAAAATGAATGATATAAAGAGCTTGTAGACTGCAGAGGTGCTTTGGTCTGATACTCATGGATGTATGTATCTGCACCATTAACAATTGTTGACCATGATGTGCTTCCGGGCGTCACTTGTCGTTTGCCCTTGATATATATTGATTTAATTGGATGTATGTACCTGCAGTAATTTTGGGGCTGGAGCAGAAACCCTATACAAGGGAAATCACAGGTAGGTAAAGAAATCCCATGTTCTGTGTAGTGTTCTCCTTTTATGTGCATGTTATGTATCTTTAAATGTTTTTTACAATTCCACATCTTGGTCCAAATGACAATTCAAATAATAGCCTTCCTCTTAGTCTAATCACAACATTCTCGTCTGGGTCAAACTTTATCCGGTCTCCTTAGGGAAAGAACATCTCTTACTATTTGTCAAATAGGAAGATGGCTGGAGCAACTTTCTTTACATTACTTAGATGAAGTATGTATACACTACTCATCCAAAAACACCAGGCACACATGTTGGGCTCCTCAGAAACTATCCACCTGCCTTTCTTTGACCCACTGTTACCAGACCTGAAGCTTGGAAGACAATTCAGAATATATTGTTGCAAGTGTCACATTGTAGGATTCTAGTGCAGTATGTTCTCTGGCAGCTCCTGCGATGGTCCATAGCGACTCAACCCTCGTCAAATGGACTTACGACATTAAACAAATGTAACTCCGCAACATAATGGACTACAATGCAAGATAAACTTTCTGAGATGGGAGTCAAAGCACTTGCAGAAATTGTGAATATGGGTGAGGATGAAATATAAATGAAAGCAATGAACAGAAGGTGGAAGGAAGGGATAAATGAGGTATACAAAATATGACCGAAAGAGGAAAAAAGAAGAGTGAAAGAAAATGTTCAATGTACACAAAGAAGAAATGTTATGACAGAGAAAACGAGCATGTAGGAAATAAAATGCATGATTCGAAAGATATAGAAAGAGAACGATAGAGAGAGAGAGAGAGTCAGAGAGAGAGCAAGAAGGATAGAAGGAATCTAGAACATAAGAAAGAGAAAGCATGGAATTTAAGTAAAATACCATTTCGATTTTTTAAAATTCATGTATAGAAGTGATATAAATGTCTGATGTGCGAGAAGGAGTATAAAGTGAATCTAGATCATTATGAGGAATTAATAGTGAAAGGAATAGAAGTGATGGTGCCGGTGCATCTGACATGTTCTGCTTGCGGGTGCCATTCCACCCGTCAGGTCAGACATGATGAGCGAAAAGGCACCAGCGAGCAGACCTTGTAGTTTGCCAGTCCGGCAAGCTTACCGGTACCATTGTTCTAATCTTATCTATGTTTTTCTGGACTCTATGTTATCTTTCCTTCTGTGGCATCGACCCTAAGATGTTTAATGTTTTCCTTGTCCCTGTTTTCAGTTGGGGAAATCTTGTCGTACTATTTTAAGTACACACCTAACTTTTGGGATTGGTCCAGAGTTTCAGGCTGTATGTAGGAGTTTTGCCACTTATTGTTTCAACTAATTGTATGATCTATTGGCAACCTTTTTGTTTTATCACACAAGATGCAACAACACTGTGCGCTAATCAGGCATTGTTGCATGCTGCGCTGCCTCAACACTGGCGTGGTGGTGCTAATTATCAATTTCCACGAAAAACAATTAGTTGGAAGGTTACAATGTGGGACACTTAAGCTGCTCATGTTCACACACTGCTTCAGTCAGTCTGCATGACATTGGTGCAGCTCCACCACTGCAATATACAGGTGCACAGCCGCATCATAGTGGATTGACAACAAAAGGACAGCCAGCAGCACAGACACCAGTCAATGCCAGGTAAAATGCCATTGCCAAGGAGGATTGTCTATCCTGAGTGCCAACCAAGACAAGAAGATCTTGATGCAGTGTTGGATAGGAATGTTCATCTGTTCAGTAATGATTTTGCCAGCATTTGTCTCTCAAATAAACCATAAGAGAATTACTTTCTGTGGCTAGACGTCAATAGATTCCTCTTGCCACCTAAAGAAACACTACAACATGTAAACAATGATTAGTGCTTAAAAAAGCACTTAAACATGTGTCTTATTTCATGTTTGTTATTTGATGTTATGTTGATTGGTATCTGTAAATTGCTTGTGTGCCTAGCCAGTGCATCCATTAACCCCAATGAGCAAGCACGATATTTTAACACTGTGGGGGAACAGCCGTGGTTGGTGGCAAACGTGTTGGGGAGGTGCCTCCCCGGATGTGTGACAAGCGTACTAGAAAAAAATGGGCCAGGACACTTTTCTTCGTTTTTTTGTGTGCAAATTAAGCATTGGTTTAGGTTTTTAATACTCTTTCTCGCGTGTCATGGGAAGAGGGGAAAGATGTGGGATTTTAATAATGGCATGCAATAAATTACATTAGATGTATGCCTTTGCTAGACTGCACTGCTTGCTTCACTCTTCACAGCCTGTGACAGAGCGGTTATGCGTTGCCAGCAAATTCCATGGGGTTTCCACTGGGGCACCTAAATGCTTTACACCTCTTTGCTAATGCTTCAGTGATAATAACTGAAGGGGGCATTTGCTGTTTTGCTTCATAAAATCCAAATAATGTTCAAGTTAGATAGCCAACTGCGTGTCAAAATGTGCTCTTATTTGACACACATACATTATGTGGAATTTAGGATTTTCTTCACTTCATGTTTAAATGACATGTAGGATGCACGAGTTAGCCCATTACCAGACACTGTCTGTGCTTTGAAATCTTACAAATACATGTGCAAAACCTAAAGGACATGTTTTCACCGTATGATACTTCACATTCTGGCATTTGTATTCCTTCATTGATGTGTGGGGTGTTGGGGGGAGGTGGAAAATGCCACACACACTGTATTTGCTTAACATATTCATATCATGTTTTACATATTTGTAAAGATGTGTTATTATAATTTGTGTACTGCTCAAGTCATTTTTATAAAATGGTCAATTCTTGAAATCTGAACATTAGCACTTCATCACATGTCTTCTATGGTCTAGTTGCAGTGGGTTAATCATGTTACCTTGTTGTGCCTTATTTGTGGGGGCTCTAGTGACATTCTTTTAGGCTTGTTTTAGCACTACATGTATGGTAATCTAATAAATTAACTGACACATGTTTGCAATTATTTTAATTATGAACGCAGCAGGAATATGTACGTTTATCCAGATGAAAATTTAAAGAAACTGATATTACGTTGCAATTGCTGCATTTTTTCAGATTCCTTATATTTAGAAATGTAATGTCCATTTGACATGAGTGTTTGTGTATATATATATTCAGTGAAAACACTTTGTTTAAGGGTTATGGTTAGGTTGCACTAATAAAAACCTATGAAATTCAGTGAAAAACCATTACAGGGACATTATGGTTATAAGTAAAAATGAAAAACTTTGAATTATGGCAGTTATGGTAAGCTAAACAACCACAACTCACGCCATCACTGTGGCAAGACTAACAGCCAGGACATCAAAGATGACATCACAAATGTCAATGATGACATTACTGATAACATCACATATGTGGTCTACTTACATGTGTTCACTGACATATCTAGACTAGTTGTTACTATTCTTATATGTTCTTAAAGTAATTTCCTTAGAGTTTGATCTCATCTCATGGTGCACATAGATTGGACAATAAGCAGGCCTAAAACACAATAAATGTGTGTACATGATGATCAACTCTAACATTATTGTCATTTTTTGGTGATGTTGTTTCTTTCCTCCTTACTGCAGTTTCCCTGTATGTGCCTTGTGGCTCTGCATATGTATTGTTTGCACAAGTGTGTAGTAAGTCTTGTTTTGCTAGCTATTCATTCGAAGTGTAATGTTAGTTAACATTCTGATAGGTTTGCATTTATTATTTTACTGGTCAATATTACCAGATTAAGAATACTGCACTTCTATGGTGCATGGTGCACCTATTGCCTATGTGTATATATTGTTAGGTTCCTATATTAAAACACCACTCCAATATAATGTTTTATTTTTTTGGATGAGTACATTGTTTAATCCACGCAGTAGTTCATGAGAGGTCTCCTGATCACCCCTGACATCTTGCTGCCAACATTGTAAAGACACCCTCATTCCTTTTCCTATCTTGAAACTATTTATAATGGACATTGCACCTTTGGTTAAGGCAGCTGTAAATCACTTGTTTATTTCTTGTTCTATCCCAGCCACCCTCAAACACGCTTTGGTGATCCCTCTTTAGGAAATGGTTACACTTGACCCTATTGTTCCCTTAAACTATTGTCCTATTTCTCTGCTCTCGTACCTGATGAAGGTGTTGACATCTTTGATCAAGCCTATGTTAAGTTCTTTCATAGAAAACACCTATTTTTTCATTCTTTTTCTTTGAGGCTGCAGGCCAGGTCGGGGTACTGAATCGGTTTTAGTGTTGGTCATGGATGATCTGGAGAGGCTGGCAGATCTTGGTGGCAGATTTATTTATTTATTTATTACATTTGCTATACGCCCAGACCCAGAGGTATCACGGCGTAGATACAGACAGTGGGTACGTACAATCTTTATATTATAGCACAAGAACACAATAGAACAAGACAATGTTACATACAGCGTATATACAAGTGGAGGGTGAATGTTAGTCAGGATGGGTTGGTGATGTTAGCTCAGTTTAAAATTGGTTGAATAACCAAGTTTTCAATGATTTTTTGAACTGTGGGAAGGATGTTTCTTATTGGCAGGTAGGGAAATCCAATGTCTAGGAGCAAGGACCTTTAAGCTACTGCCCCCCACTTTCTCTCTTTTATATCGTGAGATTTCGAGGTGTGAGTTCTTGTTGGATCTAAGAAGTCTGGTCTGAGATTTCTTCATGACTATGTTGACGAGGTATTTGGGAGATCTATTGGCAATGCATTTATGTGTGATGCTTAGGGTTTTGAATAGTATCCTGGCTTGGATGGCGAGCCAGTGGTTGTCTCTCCTGATATTGGAGATGTGTTCAGATTTGTTTATCCCTAGGGCAGCCCTAAGGGCTTTATTCTGCATAAGTTGGAGGTTGGCTATATTAATTTTGGAGGTGCCAAGGAAGAGAATGTTACAATAGTCGAGCTTGGAACGTATAAGTGCTATAGCTAATGTAACACAATTATCTGGTGAGAGGAATTTAGGACTTAGGGAGATGAGTTTGGAAGTATAGGAGGTGGAGGAGGCTAAGATATTTACTTGTTTTGACATAGATAAGGTAGCGTCTTAATAGACACCAAGGGGGTCATTCCGAGATTGGAGGCAGCCATGGTGCTATAAGCACCATGGCTGCCTCCAAAACCGGGTCCGGATCCGGTCTGGCTGAATGGGGACTTACCAGGTCATTCCAACCCTGCAGGACCCGGTAAGTCCCCATTCAGTAAACTAGTCCCCATTCCCATTTGAGCCCTTATAGGGCTCAATGGGAATGGGAAAGGCGCTAATAACGGTACCGCAAATTGCGGTACCGTTATTAGCTCCAAGGTCCCTTAACGGGACCCGCTAAGGACGTGTGGTCTGACCACATGTCCTTTGCAGTTCCCGCTAAGGGACCTCGTAATTGGGCGGTAAGGGTTTACCGGCACCAGCATCCTTACTGGTGCTCATTAACCCTTACCGCCCAACTCGGAATGACCCCCCCCCCCCCAAGTGTCTTAACGTGTTTAAGTACTGGGATTGTGGTGCCACCAATGATGAATGATTTATAAACAGGCTGAAGAGAGTCAATTTTGGAGGATGAGCCTAATATGAGTAGCGTTGTTTTTATAATTGTTGAGGTAGAGACTATTGGCCATCCAATTTTACATAAGAGAGTAGATTTGGTTGATGAGTAGTGAGTCTTGCTCATGGTTTCCTGTTAGTGGGATGAGGATCTGGGTGTCATCTGCAAAGTTGGTGTAAATAACACCCATGGCATCCAGGGCTGCAAAAAGCAACTTGGTATGGGCACTGTACAATGTGGGAGATAGGCAGGAACCTTGCAGGACTCCTAAAGGAACAAGTATGGGGTTGGCTGATTCTTTACCAATGGACACTCTTGAATTCCTATCTGCTAAGAAGGATTTAATTCAGTTAGTGGCATTCTTAGACAGATTGAAGTTATTGGCTAATGTGTCACAGAGTTTGTCATGGTCGACCAAGTCAAACACCGCCGAGAGATCCAGTAGCATTAGTAGGCAGAGTTTACCTGCTTCTCTGGTGGCATCCATTTGGATCTTCAGATCAAGAAGGGCTGTCTCCGTGCTATGATTGGGGCAGAATCCTGATTGTCGGTCCCCCTGCAGTTGGTGATCCTCTAGGTGGTTTTGTATTTGGGAGTAAGCTATTTTGTCAATTATTTTCAGGAGAAACGAGACGGTTGTAATAGGTCGGTAGTTTGTGGGGATAGATTCATCCAGGGTTGGTCTTTTAGGAGGGGGGTCACCCATGCTTTTTTAATGCTGGGTGGACTGTGTTGGTGTAGAAGGAAGAATGAACAAATTCAGTGATGATGGGTGTTAGGGTGGGGGCGCAGAGTTTGACTAGGTGGGATGGGAATTGGTCTTCTTTGCAGTTGGAGGCTTTGAGTTTGGCTATGGTGTCTAACACTTCTTTGTGTGTGACCGGTGTGAAATGAAATGGAGTGCTGGGAGTGGTGTTAGGTGGGTTCGCTGTGTTGGTGGGTGGAGTTTTTTCCGCTAAGAGAGTTTTTTTGCAATCAGTTTTCTTTTGCAGTAGTAGGATTTTGGATGCTAGGGCGTCTTGTATTGTGGTACACCAGTCTATGCTGGCATTAGTGGGTGCTATAACTTGGCAAGGATTTTCTAGCTCTCTAAGGATAGATAACAGTTCTTTGCTGTCTGAGGAAGTATTAGTGATGCGAAGGTCTAAAGCATTGGCTTTTTGTGTGATTATAGCTGATTTGTATTTTTTATTGGCTTCATCTAAGGCTTTAGCTGATTCTTGGGTGTTATTTTTCCTGTGGAGTGGAGGTGCTCAAGTGATCTTTTTATGTGTCTCAAGGACACTAGTTCTTCATTGAACCAGAAACAGGATCGTTTATCTGGTCTACGAGTTTTGGTGGTGATGGGAGCGAGTAGATCAATGGTATGGGTAAGGCTTTGCTGGTAGCGTTCTGCTAGGTATGAGGGATTGTTGGTGCTTGGTGCTGTGTTGCCCAGTGCTACATTCAGAGCGGGGGAGAGGTTGTCCGCTGAGAGCTTTTTAATGTTTCTGGTTTCAAAGGTCTCCAGTTTTTTGAGGGTAGTGTGGTCCATGATGTTGTTATTCATTGTAAAATTGATAACAAAGTGATCTGACCATTCTACAGGGAGGATGGAGTCAATGGTGACTTGTGAGTTAAGAGTGAGAAGCCAATCGAGAGTTCTTCCTTTGGAGTGGGTGGGTTCATTTATCAGCTGTGCAAAATTAATATCTAACAAAGCTATGTGGAATGCTGATGCTTCAAGATTTAGGGGATCATTGAAGCTTAAGTTAATTGGCCTCATTCCGAGTTTGGAGGCAAGTTCCGTTCATTACCGGCATGGTGCAAATAACGTGTCCGAGCTGGCAATAGACCGCTAAAAGCGCACTATTACGAGATCACGGACACAAGCTTTGCGCCATGCCGGTAATGAACCTTGCGCCATGCCGTAAAAACGGCAGAAAAACCCTCTACCAGCATGAATCGCACCGTAGCAAACACTACCACCTTAGAGTAATGCGGCATTAGCGGTGACCGTAAATAGTGGTCACCGTTATTTACGGTCACCATTAAATTGCGGAACCGAAAAAGCATCATTGCACAGGAACTGGAAGGAGCATGGTGGCCATCTTTAAAAACACAATCCATTGCCAACCTCACCAGACAGGACCCCTGGCAAACTTTCAACACTGTGGAAACATCCCATCATCAAGGAGGAAAGCCCAAAGCACCGGAAAGGAGTGCTCAGGAAGGAGTGCTTCAACCCTGATGAGCTCCAAATGATGGTTTATACCCTCCACGAGCATGCCGACACCTTTTTCAGCAGTGACATGTGGAGGGTGGCGGTAATAAAAAAAAAGAGATCTGGGCTATGGTAGCGCAGAAGGTGAGCACGGTGGGCAATACCCCCCACACCACTAAGGACTGCAGAAAAAGGTGGGTGACCTGCGGCTGAGGGTGCGGGGCATCCTCTCGGCTAATAGAAGCCAGGCCCTGGAGATAGGAGGAGGGCCAGGTTCGCCCATGAAATTAATGCCTTGTGAGGAGACGTGTGCGGCCATGATACGCCCCGAAGCCAACAAAGAGGTTGGAGATATGGAGTGCGGGGCGTCGTCATCCGTTCATGGAGGTGAGTGTCCAAAGTCAATACTGCCAACGCAAATGTTATGAAAGTCACTGCTATGGGCTGGGCAAGGTGTCACAGCATGGTTGGCCACCCCCCCTTTAAATCATGCCGAAACAAGTGAGACCCAGGCTAGTGCCAGGTGCGAGGACGTAACCTACATGACACATACCACACAAAGAGGCCCATTCCGTGAGGCACACGGGCAGTTGATGTAAACAGTGTGCATGTGAGCCAGCACAGTACCCGGCCAACATGAATGACACAGACATATGCATGCATTAACCACACAGCATAGAATAATGTGCCGTTCACCACCCAAATGCTGATAACCCACTAGTATCTGATTGTGACTTGTAGGCATGTTCAAATGCTGGCTCTCAATTCATCCTCATTCTGTCCCTCTCTTAAAACCCCACAGGCAGTGAGCATGACAGCGAGGACCAGGCAAGCAACCGGCCCAGCACCTCCAGGGGCCAAGTCAGGGCCCGCCGTCTACCTGCAAGCAGGAAAACACCTGGAGGCACACCATCGGCTCCAGCAAGGCCCGTGGAGGGTGCACAACCCCCACCACCACCCCTACCCCTACCCCACCCTGCACTGGAAGCAGACACATGCACTATGCTGCACTCTGAGGAGTCTAGTGTGGCTGGGGAGATTGCAGCCACGGCCCGCCTCGATGTTGCCGACAGCCCCTTATCCATATGCAGAGCAACTGAGGAGGACACATATGAGATCGTCCACACCCCTGATGGCCAAACCAACCCCCAGGTCTCATATAGTGACTCTGGTGAGAGTGACACACCTGGGTTTAAAGGGCAAGGAGCAACACAGGGACATGCCAGTCCTGTGGCCAGTTCCCTTAGTGAAGCGCCGGAAAGACATGTGAGCCCCATTCCCAGCGGGCCAACATCATCAGCCATTGATGCAGGGCGGGCTCAGCAGCTCACAGGCCTCATCAATGACTTCATGCAAGACAATTGGCAGGCCGGGGAAGAGTGACGGAATGAACTGAGGGCACTGGGCAAGGTCATTACAGACAGCACAAACGGTCTCTGTGAGGTCCTTGGCCGGATAACAGATGCTCTGGAGGCTGCACCTCCTGCACGACAGCCCCAGGACACACCTTCTTTATGCTCCTCCACCCAGACTAGCCCGCTCCGTCGGTCCCAACGTACGATGCGCCGCCAGGACATGCCTCCCCCTGGCTCTGTGAGCGCACAGTGACAATGCTGCCATCCACATGTGGCCTATGTGGTTCTTATGGGACTAGTGTGGGGTTGTTGTGGTGGGAGGGGGTGAGGGTGTGTTTGGGAGTTGTGGTGGGAGGGGAAGGAGGGGTGAGGGTGTGTTTGGGAGTTGTGGTGGGAGGGGGAGGGGGTGAGGGCGTGTTTGGGTGTTGTGGTGCGAGGGAGAGTGGGGAGGGTGGTGGAGGGTTTGTTTTTCACGTTTGAACCTTCAATTTCAATACACTGGTTGTTTATCTAAAAAAAACAGAGTGGACATTCATCATTGCACATGTGTCATTCAATATTGCACAGTGCATAGTGTAAATGTATCCCCAAACCCAGTGCCCGATGTCCTCACATCCTCACACCCTCTGCTGACTTGTGTATCAGAAATATTGTCCAATCAATGCTTGCCGCGCGACACTTCCCTCCTGTGCATCGGCACTATGATGCTGTCCTGCCCCTTCTTCCTCCTCCTCCCCTTCATCATCATCAGGTGGTAGCAGTTCCATGTCAGGGGGCAGGGGCACGTTCCGACGGATGCACATATTGTGCAGCATTACACATGCCATGTGGATCTTGGACACCTTCTCATGGCTGTAGATGAGTGCCCCACCCGACCGGCTGAGGCAACGAAATTGTGCCTTCAACAGGCCAAAGGTCTGCTTAATCACCACACGTGTACGGGTATGGGAATGATTGCAGTCCTCCTCGTGCCTGTTCTATGGGTTTCAGACAGGGGTCATGAGCCACGGCGTCAAGGGATAGCCACCATCACCTGCATGAGAGGGGAATGAAGGTAAGTGTTTGTACATTCATGGTGGACAACTGAACTAGTTTTACATGGAAGCAGGTGATTTCTGCCCATACACACATGTCCCTGGATGCATTGACCCCATTTCTGGCACTGCTATGTGTCCTGTGCAATGGAAGGATGGAGGGGGTAGCATCTTCAAGATGGTTTATGGTGTGCACTCACATCTTGTAGCACGTGCATTGTATATGCATGCAGCAGTCTTGGGGTAAAATCATTGATGTGCTGTGTTCTGTGATATTTGGTAGTAGGGAGTGTTGGCTGTAGTCAGTAGCATATTCCTCATTCTGCACTGATCCGTACCATGGGGACTTGCAGCACTCCTATGGGTGTGCAGAACCAGTGACACACTGTGGTATCCCTGCTTTGCTCACCTCAATGCACTCCCAGGGATGACTGTCCTGTGTGGTGATATGCTGGAGGCAGTGGCATAGTGCATATGCAGTGCATAGTGCTGGAAGCCCTTACGATGTGTGAGGGCCGCTGATGAGTGGTGCATGTGTTGTTGAATGCGGCCAAGTTACCTGTTAGTCATGTAGTGTTAGGTGTCGGCCTTACTTTCTCACTGTGGGATTTGGTAGTCATGTGCCGTTTCACTTGCTTTGGGGCACATTGTTCGGTGAGTTGCACATCGCGCACTGGCTTCAAGATTTCCACCCAGGTGGTGTATGCATCTCCCCCCCCCCTTCCCACCCAGGTGGAGTATGCAGCCACCCACCTCACAACCCCGATGCACTGCCATGGCCCGGTCAGGCAACTCACCAACCAGCCAGGCACGTCGTCCAGAATGTCGTTCCATATAGCGTGGTAGCGTGGAGTATCGCAGTACCGAAGAGTCATGAGTTGATCCTGGATATCGGGCACAGCAATGTGGGATGATCTTGCTGGCGTTACATACCATCTGCACATTGATGGAGTGGTATTGCTTGCGGTTGCGATCCGCCACCTCCATGGCATGCGGGACCACCAACTCCACATGGGTGCAGTCGAGTGCACCTACACAATTTGGCATGCCTGCCAGTGCATGGAAGGCAACTTTGGTATCAAATATCTCCTGGGGAGTCAGTGGTAGGGATATGTAGTCCCTTGTGTGCTTGAGGAGGGCATCCAGCACTTGGGTCAGTATCCGGGAAAATAAGGGTTGTGATATGCCATGCATGTGCCCGACTGTGTGCTGGTAAGTGCCTGTGGCAAGGAAGTGCAGGACAGACACTACTTTCAGTAGAGGGGGAATGGCGGTGTGTATTTCTATTAGGCTCATTATGTCATTGTGTATCAGGTCCACTATGGTGGTGATGGTGTCACGGTCAAGCCCGTACAGGGTGTGGATCTGCTCAGGTGTTAGGTTGAAGGGGCTGGCTCTGATGCGAAGGATTGGGGGCTGCCGGCATGGTAACGGTGGCTGCACTGGTAGGGCATGCTGGGCCTGTCTCACCCTCCTTCTCCTCCTATATCTCCTCTGTGGTGGGGCCTTTGTTGTTGTTGTTGTGGTTGTTGTTGTTGTTGTTGTTGTTGTTGTTGTTGAGGCCATGCAAGCAGGGCCTCCTGCTCCAGTAATGCTACCACTATTGGTATCATCTTGGTGTGGGAGGGGGTGTGGTGTGTGGGTGTGCTCCTTTTGTACTGGCCCTGACTCCATTTGCCTCCACCTGTGCTTATTGTGTGCACCTGTGGCACTTGTAAACACTGCTCAGGGTTCTTAACACCTTCTCGGAGATGCCGATATTTTCTCCATGGCAGTAAGGTCTTTTTCGGCATTCAGGAGGCTTTTATTTGCATGTCTGTATTACTTGGGATCGGCTCCGGGTTACGGCATGCCGCTAAGGTTGGCTTGGTGTGTCGCGCGTGCATGCCCTGACCGCTATTTACAGCATCGTACTTTACGGTGCCATAAATAGCGGTGTGGTTGGTCAGAATAGCCCGTAGCGGTAAGCGATGCCGGTAATCCTTAACAGGCATTGTTTTTCCCTTACCTCCAACCTCGCAATGACTCCCAATGTCTCTGAGGATGATACATTTAGTGTTAGGCTTGATAATGGGAGTTAAAAGTAGAGGGTGAGTGTTTTTATTTGGTGATCTATACACTACCAGGAAATTGGTGGTGGTTTTAGGGTTGGATGTGAATTTTACTAGTAGTAATTCATAGCCCTGTATTTGTTCTATTGGGCAGGCTCTGATTTGCAAGGTGGTTCTAGCTATTATGGCGACTTTGCCTCCTTCAGTATTGGTCCTGTCGGTCCTGAGGATGCTGAATTCTGGGGGGATAGCAAGAGCTAGAAATGGGCCTGCAGCAGAATGTAGCCATGTTTTGGTGACTACCAGGTTATCAAGTTTTTGGTCTGCAATGAGATTGTGGATTTCTATAGCATGAGCTCCGAGGGATCGCGCATGATAAGTGCGCCTTTGAGAGTGGATATGGGGGCACGAGATGGTGTATTACCTGGTGTATTACCTGGGCAGGTGGCGTGAATGATGGTTTTGGAATTAGTTTGCTGTTTGGTGGGTTTCTTGGGGTGGTCTTTGTATTGGCAGTTATTGGTGATGGTATATAATTTGGTAGAAGTGGTTGTGGTGAGTGTGGTGGCTAGATAGATGGTTTTGGTTCTAGCCCTAAATCTGTTGATCCTGTCAATGCCGAGAGTTATTTGTCTCGTTCAGTCGGGGGTGTTTAGCAGAATAGTGGCTGAGGCTCGGGATGGTTGGGACTACTTTGTTCATGGCATTGGAGGACAAATTATTTATAGGTGTAATTTGTATGTGGAATCGAGGTAGTGAAGGAAACAAATTCCAGGATAGGCTACTTCGTCTGAGGAGCTACTGCATTCAGTTCAGTCACTATTACCAAGTAGGCTAGGATGGCTGAAGCAGCTGCAATCAATTCATTGACAAATGCAAGATAGGCTAGGTCAATAGAATGGTAACAAATAGGCTAGTTCAACAATTGCATGCATACATACATGGTAGAGTTGTCAGTGTGTAATAATTTGGAAGCTGATGAACACTCGAACCAGCAGGTAAGTTATTAAGTAGGTTTATTGTAGTTCAATTGCCAGGAACAAAACATTGCCATGTCCTTTCCAAGTCAGCATACCTCCAACTGCCCAGCATAGAATCCTCTTCAGATCACAACACACCAACACTCCACTCACACTGACCTCACTACATTCCTTGTACAGTGATGTCATCCCCTCAGCTAGCAAGACACATTACAACACTTCTCCCTCCTTTCCTTTATTGAAATCAGAGAAATTGCACACCAAAACCACCACCAGACAAAACCCCCACATGTACGTGTGGCCAGCACGTAATGCACCAACTAGTAACACCACTGGCGACAAGAAACTGCCCCCAGAGAAAACCAAAACCCTGGACACTACAAGGTAAATCTAGGAACAGGAAAGTGCTCCACCAAAAGAATAAGAACCCAACAATACCTACATGGCACCCCCAGAATACTAACAACTGTGCCAATTGGGAAACACGACACCCCGTGTCAACCAAAACCCAACACCACCTAAAACACCCAACTACAACACCAATTCCACTCCTCCCTCTAAAACCAAAACAGTGAGGAACCCAATGCAATCTACTAAGGGGTAACTCCTCCCATGAACAGAACTGGAAAACCTTTGAGAAACAAAAATAAAAAACTAAGCAACACCACCTGTTCCAAGCTGCCCCTTGGAACCTAGGCCCTGCCACGACCCAGCGTCCACATGAAAAACTACATAACAATCCACATCCCTCAGTGCAAAAATTAGGACTGTATAAACAGCTGAATACTGGAATGGCTTATGTTAGGAAGTATACATATATAGGCTGATTCATGGATTTAATGTGCACCAAAAATTCCGGCGCAGAGGTGCCAAAACGTGCGATTCGCAGTAAAAGTGCGAAAATCGCAGTGCAACTGCGAAAATCGGAGGGAAACCAGCGCACATCGATTCACGGAAGTCTGTGCGCGAGAAAAATATTGGATGTGCGCTGAAAAAGTGCGCGGCGCAAGCCGGCGCACAGGTCAATCCAACGGCGTGCACCACGGCCGCTGCGAAATCGCACATAGTGTGGCAAACATTACAAAAGAAGGCGGCACACATTACAAAAGTAGGCGGAACACGGGGCGTAACACTCGGAATGGGGAACAACGCGTGAAAATATGGGCGTCACGGAGGAAGTACAGGAGTCAAGTGCGCGGTACGCCCACACGCTCGCCTACAACTCGTATTCATGGAATCCAATAGGGGAAACCAGCGCACGGTCAAAGACGTGCACAGGGCCAAACAAGTACGCCACAAGAAAGCAGGCAGTAGCGTCCCTGCATCTGAAATAAATGTGCGCCAAAATATGCGCTAACAAAAAGCACCCATACACAGCTATGATGAATGATCCATACTGTGGCCCTCTAGGACAAATGAGGTGCAAAGGGGTACCGACAAACACGGACACCCGCTGTGTGAAAAATAGCGTGTGCGTGTATTTCGGGGTGCGTGGGAAGTTCCACATGCAATTGGCCTGGGCACGTGTATTCCGGGGTGCGCGGGAAGTTCCACACGCGATTTCAGCAGGGTACGTGTATTTCGGGGTGCGCGGGAAGTTCCACACGCAATTTCAGCAGGGTACGTGTACTCCGGGTGCGTGGGAAATTCCACATGCGAATCCAGCAGCCTACGTGTATTTTGGGGGTGCCGGGGAGTCCCACACGTGAATTGGCTGTGTGGGTCCTCCCAGCTGTTCCCTCTACACCCTCCACGGCCCCTGCAGGCGGCCCACACCACAGGGGACTACCCTGCACCCCTGCACATGTCCCGCAGGCAGCCCATCCACCATGGCCATGCCCCCCAGCCAACCCACATGTCACCTTGCACTACTGCCCACCAACGCATTTCTCCCAGCACCCCCACCCCCCCAGCATCCAGGGGCACCCTCCACCAGGCCCCCACTCATGTCCCCCTGCACCCCCACCCCCCAGCATCCAGGGCCACCCTCCACCAGGCCCCCACTCCTGTCTCCCTGCACCCCCACCCCCCAGCACTGTGGGGCACCCTCCACCAGGCCCCCACTCATGTCCAACTCATGTCCCCCTGCACCCCCACCCCCCAGCACTGTAGGGCACCCACCACCAGGCCCCCCCACTCCTGTCTCCCTGCACCCCCACCCCCAGCACTGTGGGGCACCCACCACCAGGCCCCCACTCATGTCTCCCACCCCCCCTCACCCCCCAGCAGTGCGATTTGCCTGGGTACGTGTATTTCAGGGGTGCGTGGGTAGTCTTACACGTGATTTCATCAGGGTACGTGTATTATGGGTCCACGTGAACTTCCACACGCGATATCAGCAGGGTACGTGTATTACGGGGTTCGCGGGAAGTTCCACACGCGATTGCCCTGGGTACGTGTATTTCGGGGTGCGCGGGAAGTTTCACATGCGAATTTGCAGGGTACGTGTATTTCGGTGTGCGCGTGAAGTTCCACATGCAATTTCAGCAGGGTATGTGTACTCCGGGTGCGCGGGAAATTCCACACGCGAAACCAGCAGCTTACGTGTATTTAGGGGGTTCCGGGGAGTCCCACACGTGTGGGTCCTCCCAGCTGTTCCCTCTACACCCTCCACGGCCCCTGCAGGCAGCCCACACCACAGGGGACTACCCTGCAACCTGCACATGTCCCGCAGGCAGCCCATCCACCATGGCCATGCCCCCCAGCCAACCCACATGTCACCTTACACTACTGCCCACCAACGCATGTCTCCCAGCACCACCACCCCCCAGCATCCAGGGGCACCCTCCACCAGGCCCCCACTCATGTCCCCCTGCACCCCCACCCCCAGCATCCAGGGGCACCCTCCATCAGACCCCCAATCCTGTCTCCCTGCACCCCCACCCCCCAGCACTGTGGGGTACCCTCCACCAGGCCCCCACTCATGTCCAACTCATGTCCCCCTGCACCCTCACCCGGCTGCATCCAGGGACACCCTCCACCAGGACCCTACCAACACTGACATCCCCATTGAGGGTTCTACCCCTGGTGCAGGTGGGTTGGACAGTACAGAACCCCTCCCAGAAACACTTACCTGCGACAGCACATAGGTCTCATCATCCGAATCGACACCTGAATAGAGCTCGGGGGAGGTGCACCCAGAGACACCCCTTGAGATGATGGTCTGCAGCAAGTGTGGGTTCTCACCCACCACCACACCACGTCCCTCACTGGTGCCCAGTCGGGCCCGAGACCCCTCCTGGGTCTGCACCATCTCCACAACCCCAGCAGTATCAAGTGCGTCATCCCCTGCAAAGACATGAAAGAAAAGAAATGGGAACAGGCACTAGCACCATGGCACACAATTAGGGCTGAGAAGCAACAGAAACAGTACTTCATTGACACATGTCCCACATGACTATAACCCTCCCAAGCATGCACCGTCACTGCGTATGAAGGGGAGGCAAAAGGCACACATTGATGACACCAAGATGGAAGACCAACACATTTGCTGCATGCTGGCTAGCAGTGCCATCACACATTGGCCTGTGATTGGCATGTCCAATACACATACATGACACATGCCATCACACAGATGGCATGTACCATAGCCATGTCACACATGTGACAATAGGACTGAAAAATGCCTAGTGAAAGTGGTGGAATGCAGACAATCAGCCTGAATGAACACAGAATAATACGCAACTATGTTGTGGCAAGATGACACTTCAAGGGCAACTGGCGTGAGGTTGGGCTGAATGTCTACTGTTGCCAGAAGGGATACTGCAATATCCAAATCCTGGTGCGCAAAATGTATTGGATGAAGCACATGGGTGACCCAAACCACTCAGGCACACCCACCCTCACCTGGCACTCAATCAGAAGCCCTCACACACACACCATGCACATTGATGACACACACATGCATGTGCACTCACCGGACAATGCCTCGTAATCTGGCAGGTCTCCCACGCCTTGGATCTGTTCCTCCGTGACGTAGGTCCCAGCAACATACTCATGTGGAGTGAGTTCTATGTCCTCTGCTGGAGACCCACCTCTAGTCACTAGAGTTGCGGCATGACTTGAGGCCAGCTTTTTCTTTTCCCTGTGCTTCAGGTCATTCCTGCGCTTGTAGCAATCATTAGCTGTGCGCCTCACGAATCCAAGGGCACTTATGAGGTCCGCAATGGTCTGCCAGTGTGCCTGACGTTGTGCAGGTGTGGTCTTGCATCCTGCAGTAATCACCATTTCGCTGTCATGTGCGGACACATACTCAACAAGTGCATCAAGTTCGGCCGGATTGAAGCTAGGCTTTCTTGGTGGGCCGGACTGTGTAGCCGTGTCTGGGGCATCAGCTTGTACTGAACGAGCACTCTTCCTCTTCCGCTTGGAAGGTGGTGGGTATCCTGAGTGTCCTACGCCGGTCTGGACACTAGGGGCAGGAGCCCCGGTGGACTGTGAACTAGGAGTGTGGGAATGAACACTCATCATGGGATTTGGTGCAGGCATTAGCTGAAGTGTGATGTAGTCAGGGGGAACGTCAGCAGGATGGACTGTGACCGACACTGTCCTGGCTGGGAGACTCAGGGCTGGGGTCGATGGAGCCGCAGCTGCCCCTGCAGCCTCCCCACCCTGCCTACTCGGGGCAGCAGATGACATAGCTGCCCCTGATCCACGTGGCCTGGGGACACCAACGTGCACCGCCACACGTGGCCTAGACCTGCTGACCTGGAAGTCAGCCATGGAGTCACCCTGTGCCAGGTCTGGTGCCACAATGGGCTGGTCCAACGAGGGCTGAGCAGGGATGGTGTCAGCCATGTTATCCTCAACCAGGGGGGAGGGCATGGGTGTCCCTGACTGGTCACCCACACATGGGGGGCTAGGGACACCCTACAAGTCCCGACCACGTCCCCTACCGTATCCTCCACGGCCACCTCTTGTGGCTCGGCCACCTTTGCCACCCTTACCGCGTGCTCGCCTCCCAACCATGGCACTGATGTTGTTGTGCGTATGGGAGTTGCAGTAAACTATTGTCCTGGGCAATTGGGGATCAAAGGGGTAGGGTACTAGATGGAATTCGTACCCTAGTGCTCCAGCAAGGCTGTATGTGACCCCTGGGGGAATATGACGGGTCACGCAACACACAGGCACCCCAAAAAATGGAGATAATGTGCACGCAACCCCTCCTAGACCACGTGCGTGGAAAAATAAACCTGCACTACGCTGTGGCACCCAGAAACACAAAAATGAACGTATGCATTTCACACGCAGCCTAGACTGACCTCTGAAGGGGTAGGCAACACACGGGGCAAGCACAGATGTTAAATACGTGCGCGACTCACCAATTGCCAGGAAAAATCATGTGAAAAATACGCGCGTGTGCACGTTGGCAACACCCCCGCCAAAAGAAGAATTGTACGCTGTCTGAGGAGACAGGAGAAGTGAACGCTGTTTGAGGAAACACGCCCAGGAAAAAGACAAAAAGAGAACAAGCTGCAGAGGTAACAGGGAGTACGAACTTGGAACGCCGTGAAGTAAATCGCACGTGAACCAACAAGAAGTAAAGATTTCACCCACTCGCTCTCCACGAAAAGCAAGTACAAGGAAATGGCGTTCTACACGTACCTTTTAAACATGCCCACACGTCCAGCGTCACTTCCGCGTGTACACGCTAAGGCCCTATCCTCCAATTACACGAGCTGACACTCTGACGTGCAGTCATAGGGAAACGCACGTGCATGCACGTGACAGATGCGCATACACGCTGAGGCCCTTTCCACAAATTGCACGCTATGACATTCTGACGTGCTTATTTTTTCTACGCGCCATGGAAAACGCACGTGCGCGTAACGTCATAGACGCGCCTACATGCTGGGGGCCTTTGGGCCAATGAATTCGCATACGTGTGCTGACGCACTTACGCGCTAAGGCCCTTTCCTCGAATTACACGCAGACGTGCTTGATTTTCACGTGCCAAATCACTCCGTATCAAGCTGGCCACGCGTAAGCACATGGAAGACCACGCTCCTGCCCAGAAGGCCGAATTACTGCCCCCCAGAGCCCCGAGCATGCTCCCACCTGCCATCTGCTGCTGCCCGATTGCCTACTGCCCACGTGCCCTGTCATTTGCTGCCTGCACATCAGCCAGGTGTGCTGTTGCTGTGACCACCCCTGCTGGAACCGAAGACTCCCGACTGGGATTCCATCGCTCCACAGACCAGCCCCAGGACCCAGTTGCCCACCCACTCCTGCCTCTGGTGTTGTCATGTCGGGCACTGCAACATCTGACACCACTGGCAACCCCCAGCCCCCCAGCCAGAGAGGCAGAGGGCCACCAGCTTCACTGCCACCGAAGTTGCACCCAGGCTGGTGGAGGATGTGCAGGCAGCAGGAGCCAGGGCACGGGCACAGGCACAGCAGCAGCAGCAACGTGGTGGGAGCCATGATGGCTCGGGGCCTTCGACATCGGAGGGGCAGGCATCGGCCGGAGGGCAGGAGGACCCAGGACGGGAAGTGTCTTCCGTGTGGCAGGGGTTGGGCCACACCATAGATGTGGAGCGGCAGCGGGCGGAAGAGGCACGGCTCACGACGGTCAGGGCGGAGAACTCCATGCGGAGGGCCCTGAGGCGGGCCGAGTGCCTCGAGGCAATCCACAGGGAGTAGGAGGAGAACATGTCGTCGGCCCTGAGAACCCTCGGGCCATGGAGGAGGACCACCTCCGGGACATTGAGCAGGAGTTCGATGATGCCCTGGCCCGGAACATCCAGAAGTGAGCTGTCGGACTAGCCCGCTGCCCTTGTAAATAGTTCTTTATTGTTAAGTTTCCTTTCGGTTTTGTTTTGTTTTGGGGCGGTTGGACAATGCCGCAACTTCTTGTATATAGTTCTTCATTAGGTAGTATTTTATTTTATAGGTTTCATTTAAAGGATTGGGCACATGGACCCTGGATGTTCACCTTGTACATAGTTTGACAATGGATTTGGATTTTTGATTTTTTTTTCACATGGATCAATCTTTTTTCTTATTTTGGAACATTGGATTTATTTTCTCAGACTGACACTTTGGAGACTTGCTTTTGGATTGCCTTTCATTTGGATTTCATGCATCTTTTTCATTTATTGGACATGCTGGATTTCATTTATTATTTCCATTTTCTTCTGTTCCATTTCATTGCCTTGCTTTTCTGTTTAATACATTATGATTTTGTACTTCAATGTGTGGTATTCTCTCTTTGGTTTCATGCATGCCACAATGTGTGTTCTATCATTCACATGCTGTCATTGTGTGGGTTTGACGGATATGTGTTGATATGCAGACTAGCCATTTGGGATGCATCATGTGCTGGTGATTTCTTTGTCGGTTGGATGTCATACCTGGTGGTGTGTTCGGACTGGGGTGGCGTAGGCAGTGTATTGAGTGGGCTTGGGGGCCATGATTATGGATCGTCATGAGGTGTTGGGGGGACATGTATGGGGGCCTGCTGGCAGGTGCCCTGCACTGCTGGGGGGTGGGGGTCCAGGGGGACATGAGTGGGGGCCTGCTGACAGGTGCCCTGCACTGCTGGGGGGTGGGGGTGCTGGGAGACATGAGTGGGGGCCTGGTGGAGGCTGCCCCACAGTGCTAGGGGGTGGGGGTGCTGGGAGACATGAGGTGGGGCCTGGTGGAGGGAGCCCCACAGTGCTGGGGGGTGGGGGTGCTGGGAGACATGAGTGGGGGCATGGTGGAGGGTGCCCCACAGTGCTGGGGGGTGGGGGTGCTGGGAGACATGAGTGGGGGCCTGGTGGAGGTGCCCCATAGTGCTGGGGAGTGGGGGTGCTGGGAGACATGAGTGGGGGCATGGTGGAGGGTGCGCCTGGATGCTGGGCATTGGGGGTGGTGCAGGGGGACATGAGTGGGGGCCTGCTGGCAGGTGTCCCACAGTGCTGGGGTGTGGGGGTGCTGGGAGACATGCGTTGTTGATCAGTAGTGCAGGGTGACATGTGGCTTGGCTGGGGGGCATGCCCATGGTGGATGGGCTGTCTGCGGGACATGAGCAGGGGTGCAGGGTAGGCCCCTGTGGTGTGGGCTGCCTGCAGGGGCCGTGGAGGGTGTAGAGGGAACACCTGGGAGGACCCACACGGCCAAATCACGTGTAGTACTCCCCGTGCACCCCTGAAATACACGTACCCTGCTGAATTTGCGTGTGGTACTTCCCGCGCACCCCTGAAAGACACGTGCCCCGATGGAATCACGTGTGAAACTTCCCACGCACCCCTAAATGACGTGCAAAGGGGTACGCGAAAAACACAGACACCCGCTGTGTGAATAATAGCGTGTGCGTGTATTTTGTGGGTGCGCGGGAAGTTTAACACGCGATCGGGCCTGGGGGAGCAGGGTACCACTCACCGTCTGCCTTGCGTGTAGAAGAACGCGTAGCCAACACCCACCCGCTGTGAAGTAATGGTGTATGAACCCCAACGCCTGCATAACACACACAACACACCCCACGAAAGGCACGTACTGAGCAATGGAAATCCAGGTGGGATCTTCAAGCCCTGCCAGGGCAACACCCGTGGGCGATATGTCACAGAAGCACTTACATTCTAAGGGCCTTTGGTCCAATGGAATCGCGTATGCGTGCTGACGCGCTTATGCGCTAAGGGCCTTTCCTCGAATTACACGCTGACGTGCAAAATGTTCACGTGCCAAATCACTCCGTATCAAGCTGGCCACGCGTAAGCACACGGAAGACCACGCTCCTGCCCAAAAGGCCAGATTACTGCCCCCCAGAGCCCCGAGCAGCCTCCCACGAGCCATCTGCTGCTGCCTGACTGCCTGCCTATTGCCACCATGCCCTGCCATTTGGTGACTGCACATAAGCCATCTGCAGGGGTCCAGTTGCTGTGTCCACCCCTGCTGGAACAGAAGACTCCCGACTGGGATACCATAGCTCCACAGCCCAGCCCCAGGACCCAGTTGCCCACCCACGCCTGCCTCGGGGGTCGCCATGTCGGGGCAAACACCATCCGAGACCACTGGCGACCCCCAGCCAGAGGGGCAGAGGGGCACCAGCTTCAGTCAGAAGGAAGTTGGTGTCCTGGTGGAGCTTGTCCTGGGGCATTATGATGCCCTCTTCGGATCAGCACGCGCCGACAAGGAAGGACGGACTCGGATCTGGACGGACATCGTGACTGCCATCAACGCGGAGGGGGTGGCAGTCCGACTATTCCATCATGTCAAGAAGCGCTGGGAGGACTTCAGGTCCAGGACCCTCAACAAGGCCCGGCGCCTTTTGAAGGCAGCAGATGCTAAGGGGCGCCGGGGTCACTTGTCGAAAGATCAGATGAGGGTCCTGGAACGCATATCCCCAGCGCTCCAGGTCCAGGTCCTTGAGAGGCAGACCCGTCTGGAGTCGAGCGGTAAGTGGCCAAGCATTGCTGTGTGAGACAGGGCATGTTGCAGTGTGCTGGTTGTCTGATACTTGCCTGTATGTGTGACATAGGACATGTACGCGTGTGTGTGTGCAGGGACATCATGGTCATGCATTTGAGAACAGTAATGTGTGAAGCACACGGTTGGTGTATGTGTTTAAATGCAACATGGGGAGCCCTATGCTGAATGGACACATGAGAGCATGCCAGTCTCTGTTCCTGGACATGGGTGGGGGTGAGGGATGGGTGCTGATGCCATGTGCATGTATGGTGTCCATGCCTGTGTGTCTGACCTGCGTGTCTGTGACTTGTGAATGCCATGGATGCATGACACATGTCTGTGACAATGTTCAGAATCACTGATGCAGCCTAGTTATCATTGCATCCACTGTGTCTGGGGTGTACGAGTCCAGATGGATGAAAGTACGGTGAAGTGTGTGCATGTGATAGGCATGACCCATGATGCATGTGAGTTCATAAACAACATTGTATGTTTCAAGAGTCCCTTGGACATGTTTGCTAATGTCCATAGCATGCGCCATGCCTGTTACTGCATGTGTTTTGCCTGCACTGACCCATGTGTTGTGGAAGGACATGATGGAAGGGATCTTTGACAGTGCCACTCATCTGCTATTGCTTCCTGTCTAGGGGACCATTGTACAGTGCCCTGATGCTTGTGTTCTTTGTCTCCCTCTACACAGCGCAAAGTGAAGAAGAGGGCGGAGACGGCGCTGTGGAGCAAAGCAGCCGGGATGCCCCCACGGCTGCAGCGGAAGGGGTGGGTGAGCCCCCACAGGGGCTTGCAACGGCGGAAGACGAGGTGGAGCCATCCAGGTTGGTGGTTTCCACAGAGGAGGAGGAGGCCGCTACTGAGCCGCACATGGGGCCTGGTGGGGGCATCCCTGCTGGTGCAAGTGGTGCAGTCCAGGGCCAGGGGCAGGAGGCAGCACAGGTCGCTGTGAAGGTGCCTGTGCATGTCACTGTCCCTGACACTGTGACTGCACCACCATGCACCAGCAGGGATGCCCCGTCGCAGACCCGTCCGCAGGTAGGGGGGATGTCCATGTCATCTGACTCCCCTGCACCTGCGGATGAGGGGACCCCTGGCTATATGGAGAAGTCCCTGATTGGTGTCGCATTGCGCACGGGTGTAATTCGTGATGAGGTGCGTGCTTCCCGGGGGGAGCACGCACATCATCACTAAGAGCACCGTGCCAACGTGGCCCAGTTGGGAGTGGCCATGGTCGGGGGTTTCATACATGTGTCGGGCACTCTGGCGACCCTCTCCTCCTCTGTGGAGGCTATGCGCCAGTCGGTCTCTATGCCGTCTTCCAGCCCAGATGCCACCAGAGCCCCCTGTGGACCTGCCCCGACCAACGCAGCCAACTCGGTGGGGATCCCATCCCTGCTACAGTCGGGAGTCGGAGGTCCAGCAGGGGTGGACACACCAGAAACTGGACCCCAGCAGATGAAGGATGTGACGGCATCATCGGGCAGGGCACGTGCACGACGGCGTCTGTGGATTCCATCAGCCTGGATGCCGTCGTGCTAGCACAGGCAGTTGCGTCGGAGGCAGCGGCAGACTCGACATGGGAGGCCTCATGGCTCGGGTCCATCAACATTAGGGGTGCAGGCATCGGCCGGAGGGCAGGAGAACCCTGCAATGGGAGTGTCTTCCGTGTGGGAGCGGTTGGGCCAGCAGATAGGTGTGGAGCAGCAGCGGGCAGAGGAGGAACGGCTCACAATGGTCAGGGCGGAGAACTCCATGCGGAGGGCGCTGAGGCAGGCTGAGTGCCTCGAGGGTATTTGCAGGGAGTTGGAGCTGGACACTGCATTATCCCTGTGAGACCTCAGGGCCAGGAAACATGCCCGCCTCCAAGCCATTGAAAAGGAGTTCGATGATGCCCTGGCCCATGACAACAACCAGTGAGCCGTCGGACTAGCCCGCTGCCCTTGTAAATAGTTATGTAGTTATTGTTAGGTTTCCTTTGCTTTTTATTTTATTTTGGACCTTTTGGACAATGGACCACATTTTTGTATATAGCTTTTTTATTAGGTAGTATTATTAGATAGTTTTCATTTCTTCTGTTGGGATCATGGACCCTGGATTGTTTATCTGTATATAGTTGAGTGTTGGAATTTATTTTTTTATTTGGAATTTACCCATGGAGCAATGGTTTTCGGTTTGGATTTTCCATTGGATTTACTTTTTGGAACTGTGACTTTGGACACCTTTCCTTTGGATTATGATTTGTGGTTTTACTTTATTTTACAGACATGCTGCTTTTGGTTTTTAATTCCCATTGTCGTTTGTTTATTTTTGATTCCATTTATGTTGCTTTTAATACATTTTCTTCATCAAACTTCAATGTCTAGTATCATCTCATTAGTTTCATGCATATCATGATATGGGTTTTGACATTCACTGACACCCATTGTGTGTATGTGAGAGACATGTGTTCATTTACATACTTGCCATTGGGGTTGTATCATGTAATTGCCATTTCTAAGTGGGTGGATACAATACTTGGGTGGGTGTTTGGCATGTGGAGGCAGCCCATAAGGGCCAGGGATCTAGATTGTGATGACGTGTTGGCCTGGGCACATGAGTCGGGGCCTGGTGGAGGGTGTCCCTGGATGCTGGTGGGTGGGGGTGCTGGGAGACATGTGCGGGGGCATGGTGGAGGGTGCCCTGTGTTAGGCGGAAACCTGTGCAGTTCCCTCTGGTACCACTGCAAAAGATTTAGGACTACAGGTGTTCGGCAGTAAACCCACTTGGTAGCAGTCTGTACCACACAGATTCACTTGGTAGCTGTGGCTGAGCAGTCAGACTTCCCTCAAGAAGAGTTAGGCAGTATGTGGAGTATACAAAATAGGGCAATTTACACAGTAGAACAAGCAAACACGGAACAGAGCTTCGGTGTAAAGATATATAGTTATTTATTTATAAAAACACATCTATGAAAAACACACTGGCAATAATACGGCAAACAACTTCAATTACAATTACTATAAGTAAATCAATCCCCATAACAATAGTTCGACAAGTCTAGGTTCAACTGCACCACTTCTTTGCAGACAGAGGTGAATGTTTTAACCTAGATGGCACTCTAGTATTCGTTAGGACGGGAGAGAAAAGGCAGGGTATGAAATCAACTTGATACCAACACTTTTACGAACAAATGCAAGGCAAGTAAGGCAGGGTCTACTGTAGATCGCAAAGTTCAGAGGCCAGGCCCACTCGGAGAGAGGCAAGGCGATATGTCCCAAAAAGTATCACAGTGGAAATGCACTTCGAGTCTTTGGCACAAATTGTCACAGAAAGATTGGACCAGTTCAGAACAGAAAGTTAAGAAGGCTTGGAGGTGACCCAATGGAGAGGCAAGGATTAAGACACCTCACGCTAACCGACACAAGGGAAGCCAGGCGGACACGGTACCTTGTATGTGGAGAGACAGCTCCGGCGAGGACAGTTGTTCCTGGTGGTGGATGCAAGTCGGGGCTTTGCCAAGAGAAGAGATGATCTCGTCGTCGAAGGAAAGTTGAAGATCGTTGAACCATCAGGGAAGAGACCAGCCACGGAGTGCTCCGTCACAAGGCACCACCCTTTGGTCGCGATACGGGTTAGTGGCTATCCGGTTGCCAGGGTGCTCAGCACGGGCAATTCGACCACTACGCCCTGGAAGCGAAGAAAAAGCAAAGGGGACTGGTTGTTCCCACCAGTCAGGGGAAGAAGACACTCCAGCTGGGAGATCTCCTCTGTCGTTGGGAAGTGGTGAGTCGGTTCAGCAGGGCTCCACCGGAGGTTCGTCGTTGCAGGTCGGCTCAGCTTTACCCTTGTTGGATTCTGAGATCCTCTGGTGACTTCTGAAGATCCAGTCCCAAAAGCCCTGCTTTTATGCAGAAAACCCCCATTCATTCAGCCCAGCTGTCAATCAAAACACGCTAAGTGGTGAGCGGGGTGGCTCACCACTTGGGCCAATCACACCAGAGTGTGACTTGAGTTGGCAAGGCAACTCAGTCCAGGGTGCCTAAACCCCCTCCCACACCCCCTGTGGTACCCAGACAGAATGGCACCACTTTGGAGGGCCTCTCTGCAGAAGCCCGCCAAAAGTGGAACAAAGGGCTCAACATTTGGTTTAGGAGTCACAGAGACGAACACAGATGCCATTTTAAAAACCGAGTTCCGCCAGAAAATACCAACCGATAGATTTATTTAAGATAAATAAACCGGTGGTATGTTAGAGATTAACGAGAAAAAGTATTAACCACCAACAATGGGAAGAATCCCAAAGGGTTATATTCGGGGTCGAATATAACAAGTAGTTTCCACTGCCACCAGCCAAAACTCGACGAGGGGGGACGGGACAGTGCCCCCTCGAATAACAGACCCAGGGGTAATCGAATTGCCCCTACTAGTATGGCACAATAGGATGGTTTGTACTAGTTCTGTTAGTAAATTTAGGTCTAGTAAAGCCAATGGTGACTTTACATGCCCTGGGAGACAGTAGTCAGTCCCAGGGTATGGAGTCTATGGTGGGGATCCTCTAGGATGCCCCAGTGTTACGGCACAGAGGGTGCGGTGTAACACACATAGAAAAACATATGAGACCCTATGGAGTAAAAGACCCCATAGCCCATAGAACACATTGACATTCAAAGGAATTAACCACATTCATGTCCAAGAGTGGGAGAACAAGAGTCTCACTCTTGGCAGGATGGAAAAAAACAAACTCCAGAAATCCAGCAAAGCTGCTGGGGGACTCACTAGGTTAGGAAATTCAGCCTAAACAGAGAATTCTCCCTAACACCCTGCACTGCTGGGGGGTGGGGGTGCTGGAAGACATGTGTGGGGGCATGGTGGAGGGTGCCCTGCACTGCTGGGGGACTCACTAGGTTAGGAAATTCAGCCTAAACAGAGAATTCTCCCTAACACCCTGCACTGCTGGGGGGTGGGGTTGCTGGAAGACATGTGTGGGGGCATGGTGGAGGGTGCCCTGCACTGCTGGGGTGGCGGTGCTGGGAGACATGTGTGGGGGCCTGGTGGAGGGTGCCCCTGGATGCTGGGGTGTGAGGGTGCTGGGAGACATGTGTGGGGGCATGGTGGAGGGTGCCCTGCACTGCTGGGGGGTGGGGGTGCTGGGAGACATGAGTGGGGGCCTGGTGGAGGGTGCCCCTGGATGCTGGGGGTGGGGGTGCAGGGGGACATGAGTTGGACATGAGTGGGGGCCTGGTGGAGGGTTCCCCTGAATGATGGGGGTTGGGGGTGCAGGGGGACATGAGTTGGACATGAGTGGGGGCCTGCTGGAGGTGCCCCACTGTGCTGGGGGGTGGGGGTGCTGGGAGACATGTGTGGGGGCATGGCGGAGGGTGCCCTGCACTGCTGGGGGGTGGGGGTGCTGCGAGACATGCATGGGGGCCTGGTGGATGGTGCCCCTGACTGCTGGGGTGTGCGGGTGCAGGGGGACATGAGTTGGACATGAGTGGGTGCCTGGTGGAGGGTGCCACTGGATGCTGGGGGGGTGGAGATGCAAGGGGACATGAGTTGAACATGAGTGGGGGCCTGCTGGAGGGTGCCCCTGGATGCTGGGGGGTGGGGGTGCTGGGTGACATGTGTGGGGGCATGGTGGAGGGTGCTCTGCACTGCTGGGGGGTGGGGGTGATGGAAGATATGCGTGGGGGCCTGGTGGAGGGTGCCCCTGACTGCTTGGGGGTGGGGGTGCAGGGGGACATGAGTGGGTGCCTGGTGGACGGTGCCCCTGACTGCTGGGGGGTGGGAGACATGAGTGGGGCCTGGTGGGGGTGCCCCTGGATGATGGCGGTGCTGGAGACATGAGTGGGGGCCTGGTGGAGGGTGTCCCTGAATGCTGGGGGGTGGGGGTGCTGGGAGACATGTGTGGGGGCATGGTGGAGGGTGCCCTGCACTGCTGGGGGGTGGGGGTGCTAGGAGACATGAGTGTGGGCCTGGTGGAGGGTGCCCCTGACTGCTGGGGGGTAGGGGTGCAGGGGGACATGAGTGGGGACCTGGTGGATGGTGCCCCTGGATGCTGGGGGTTGGGGGTGCTGGGAGACATGTGTGGGGGCCTGGTGGATGGTGCCCTGCACTGCTGGGGGGTGGGGGTCCTGGGAGACATGTGTGGGGGCCTGGTGGAGTGTGCCCCTGGATGCTGGGGTGTGAGGGTGCTGGGAGACATGTGTAGGGGCATGGTGGAGGGTGCCCTGCACTGCTGGGGGGTGGGGGTGCTCAGAGACATGAGTGCTGGCCTGGTGGAGGATGCCCCTGGATGCTGGGGGTGGGGGTGCAGGGGGACATGAGTTGGACATGAGTGGGGGCCTGGTGGAGGGTTCTCCTGAATGATGGGGGTTGGGGGTGCAGGGGGACATGAGTTGGACATGAGTGGGGGCCTGCTGGCAGGTGCCCCACTGTGCTGGGGTGTGAGGGTGCTGGGAGACATGTGTGGGGGCATGGTGGAGGGTGCCCTGCACTGCTGGGGGGTGGGGGTGCTGGGAGACATGAGTGGGGGCCTGGTGGAGGGTGCCCCTGGATGCTGGGGGTGGGGGTGCAGGGGGACATGAGTTGGACATGAGTGGGGGCCTGGTGGATGGTTCCCCTGAATGATGGGGGTTGGGGGTGCAGGGGGACATGAGTTTGACATGAGTGGGGGCCTGCTGGCAGGTGCCCCACTGTGATGGGGGGTGGGGGTGCTGGGAGACATGTGTGGGGGCATGGCAGAGGGTGCCCTGCACTGCTGGGGTGTGGGGGTGCTGCGAGACATGCATGGGGGCCTGGTGGATGGTGCCCCTGACTGCTGGGGTGTGCGGGTGCAGGGGGACATGAGTTGGACATGAGTGGGTGCCTGGTGGAGGGTGCCACTGGATGCTGGGGGGGTGGAGATGTAAGGGGACATGAGTTGAACATGAGTGGGGGCCTGCTGGAGGGTGCCCCTGGATGCTGGGGGGTGGGGGTGCTGGGTGACATGTGTGGGGGCATGGTGGAGGGTGCTCTGCACTGCTGGGGGGTGGGGGTGATGGAAGATATGCATGGGGGCCTGGTGGAGGGTGCCCCTGACTGCTTGGGGGTGGGGGTGCAGGGGGACATGAGTGGGTGCCTGGTGGACGGTGCCCCTGACTGCTGGGGGGTGGGAGGCATGAGTGGGGCCTGGTGGGGGTGCCCCTGGATGATGGCGGTGCTGGAGACATGAGTGGGGGCCTGGTGGAGGGTGTCCCTGAATGCTGGGGGGTGGGGGTGCTGGGAGACATGTGTGGGGGCATGGTGGAGGGTGCCCTGCACTGCTGGGGGGTGGGGGTGCTAGGAGACATGAGTGTGGGCCTGGTGAAGGGTGCCCCTGACTGCTGGGGGGTAGGGGTGCAGGGGGACATGAGTGGGGACCTGGTGGATGGTGCCCCTGGATGCTGGGGGTTGGGGGTGCTGGGAGACATGTGTGGGGGCCTGGTGGAGGGTGCCCTGCACTGCTGGGGGGTGGGGGTCCTGGGAGACATGTGTGGGGGCCTGGTGGAGTGTGCCCCTGGATGCTGGGGGGTGGGGGTGCTGGGAGACATGATTTGGACATGAGTGGGGGCCTGGTGGAGGGTGCCCCTGGATGCTGGGGGTGGGGGTGCAGGGAGACATGAGTGGGGGCCTGGTGGAGGGTGCCCCTGGATGCTGGGGGGTGGGGGTGCTGGAGACATGAGTGGGGGCCTGGTGGAGGATGCCCCTGGATTCTGGGGGGTGGGGTGCAGGGGGACATGAGTTGGACATGAGTGGGGGCCTGCTGGCAGGTGCCCCACAGTGCTGGGGGGTGGGGGTGCTGGGAGACATGTGTTGTTGATCAGTAGTGCAAGGTGACATGTGGCTTGGCTGGGGGGGCATGCCCATGGTGGATGGGCTGCCTGCGGGACATGAGCAGGGGTGCAGGGTAGTCCCCTGTGGTGTGGGCTGACTGCAGGGGCCGTGGAGGGTGTAGAGGGAACACCTGGGAGGACCCACACGGCCAAATCACGTGTAGTACTCCCCAGAACCCCTGCAATACACGTACCCTGCTGAATTCGCGTATGAGACTTCCCGCGCACCCCTGGAACACACGTACCCAGGACAATCGCGTGTGGAAGTTCCCGCGCACCCCTGAAAGACACGTACCCTGCTGTATTCGCGTGTGAAACTTCCCGCGCACCCCAGTAATAGACGTACCCCGCTTGCACAGGGCCAATCGCGTGTGAGACTTCCCGCGCATCCCAGTAATACACGTGCCCCGCTCGCACAGGGCCAATCGCGTGTGAAACTTACCGCGCACCCCAGTAATACACATACCCCGCTCGCACAAGGGCCAATCGTGTGTGAAACTTCCCGCGCACCCCAGTAATACACGTACCCCGCTCGCACAAGGGCCAATCACGTGTGAAACTTCCTGCGCACCCCAGTAATACACGTACCCCGCTCGCACAGTGCCAATCGCGTGTGAAACTTCCCGCACACCACAGTAATACACGTACCCTGCTGAAATCGCGTGTGAAACTTCCCGCGCACCCCAGTAATACACGTACCCTGCTGAAATCGCGTGTGAAACTTCCCACGCACCCCAGTAATACACGTACCCTGCAGAAATCGCGTGTGGAACTTCCCGCGCTCCCCTGCTATACACGCACCCTGCTCGCACAGGGCCAATCGTGTGTGAAACTTCCCGCGCAGCCCAGTAATACACGGACCCTGCTTGGCGTTTGCTGTTTGGCAGCCCTGTAAACTGGTCCAGGGTGAGCGCAGACATTTGCGATGAATTGGGGATTTTGATGGATTTTCCTTGCGCGAGGGTGTTCTTGGGGGCGTAACTGGCGCTGCTGCAGGGTCGCTGCGCCACTCTGCACCACAGCTGGTTTTGGGGGCTAAAATCCATGAATACGCTGTGCGATGAAATGGATTTTATCGCACGCGGCTGGCGCAGTGTATCGCACGGGGCACTGTGCGCCAGCCGCGTGCGCCACTTTTGTGCGAAATTCTATGAATGACCCTGATAATGTCAATATATTGAACTGGCACACACTGTGTGCCAATTACACACGGTGTACACATCTATTTTATATGTTTTTACCTTCTTTTATGAAAAAGTGACACAGTGCTGCTGTAAATGTAGATATGCATTTTGAAATGTTCTTCAAAATGCTTCCAAAAAATATGCATATATATCTCTGTGATGTTGGAACCAGTAATCTTTAGTACCATGCATGTTTGCTAACAGATTTGTAATGCTTGATTGTAAAACCTCATCTTTTTTTGCACTTTTTGTAGTAATGGCATAGCTGACATACTTTGAAAATGGGTACCTGATTTCAATGTGTGTGCAACTCCGTAGCATAGAGTTGCTAGTTCGGTTGGTATGATAAGAAACCTTGGCACACCCACTGTTACATTAAGTTGTGCAGAATATGCATGGGAAGATTTACATGATTTCCTACGCATATCCAACAAAAACCAAACAAACATAGATATACTAACACCTAGAGAACTTTGCTCTCTAGATCCTTTTAATGTTTCAAGATATTTCCATAAACGCTTCATTGCTATGCTACACTTTATTTGTAATAAAACTGTTCCTCGCCCCAGAGTACTGCACCACCTCTTTTGGAAAAAAGAATACCAAGCCAGAGGAGCACCACATATCCACATGCTTTTATGGATTAAAGATGCTCCTAAATTTGGTCAAGACAGTGATTCCACTGTTTTACAGTTTATCGAAAAATGTGTCACTTGTGAAATACCTTCAGAAGCAACAAGCAGTGATCTCCATGCACAAATTTTACAATTTCAAAGACACAAATGTGGGAAATATTGTTGTCGCAAATACAAAAACAAAGGGAAATACTACACCAAATGCCGCTTTGGTTTCCCTAGACCAGTTACAGCAACAGGTCAAGTAAACAACTTCATGTCTTCAGTTAGATATAGGGCCTCTTTACAAGGTAGGCAGTAAGGGATTACCGGCACCGTTAAGGGCACCAGTTCCAGTAATCCGTTACTGCCCTACTATGAGGTCCCTCAGCGGGTCCCGTCCTTAACGTGTGGTCAGACCACACGTTAAGGACGGGACCCGCTGAGGGACTTCAGAGCTAATAGCAGTACCGTTATTAGCTTCTTCCCCATTCCCATTGAGCCCTATGGGGGCTCGAATGGGAATGGGGAATGGTAATTGGCATGGGGACTTACCGGGTCCTCCAGGGTCGGAATGACCCGGTAAGTCCCCATACCGCCTACCCAGACCCAGAAGGCGGTAGGGGGTAGCCATGGCGCTAATAGCGCCATGGTTACCTCCTACCGTGTAATGAGGCCCATAGTGTTGAAGGTAAATCACCTAAGAACACATATTACTTAAAAAGAACATAAGAAACCAAATATATCAATGATTATAATGCAATCATTGCCCTGTTATGGATTGCAAACATAGATTTGTAGTACATTGCAGAAATATCCCTGCAGTTGCACGATATGTTACAGCCTACTTAAAGGATAGTTCCGGGACTTTTTTTTTATTGTCCCTACGGTTCGGCCATGTGTTTTTAAGCATAACTCGGTAGATCGTAGAAAACTTTCCTATGGACCTTACCCGACTTTTCGTCCATTATCGCACTCGAAATCAGCCGCCATTTTCAGATAATCCTATCATTTCCCCCCATCGACCTGGCTCACCTGCTTTTGCGGCACTAAATCAAATCCCCCGCCCCTGAGCCTGACATCAGCAGACGCGTACCGCCCATTTCCCAACGCCAAAGCACGTTTCGTGTCAACAATCGCTGCACCTCAGCTAATGAAGTTTCGCCATGGAAATGGCAGGACGCCTCTTTCCTCAATAAGTATAAACACACCGTTTCACAACACACAGCAGCAGATTTTCGATTCCATTATTCTCTCTGTGTTACTTTGAGTATTCTGTGACTCGTTTCTGTGCTCTGGTCAGCTACCTTCGCCGCTTCTAGGCCTTGTGAACACCTGTACCATCTCTGTAAATTATTTTACTTTCTTTACCACACAATGGCTACAATAATGCCGTATATGTACGAGCCCGAGTACACCGAGCAGGAACTACTGGAAAGGCAAGCACGCGAAAACGATGGGGATTCGGACGGCAGTTGGGAGGACCAGTCAACGGATGAAGAGCCTGGACCATGTCGCATGGACGGCGTCTCCACCTGGTGCACGTGCAATCGGTGCGAGCTAATGCCAACTGAGGAGGAGAACTGCTGCTGCCGTGAAAATTCCGGGTGCTTGGCCTACATTTCGGAAGGCGAGCCGAGTCCGCAATGCATCACCGAGCTGCCAGAGTTCAGGGAAGCCTGCCTCTCACGGACCGTGTTGAGGATGATGATGGTGCTTATGCACAAACTTCGCGGCACTGTTCGTCCGCGTAATCCGAGTAACGAGTAAGTATACTCTGGTTGTGATGTCAGTGATGCCACTACTATGTCATGGTCGTCTCCCACATATAAAATTACATCGACATATCATTCGAATGCATGTAAATTGGTTCCATATTGTGCATTTTCTAGATAGAATTTTTTTCAAAGCAGAATGACATTTTTTACCTGAATCGACAGTGATAAGAAAGTTTTGTCATTTTAATACAGTTTGCATCTTTCATTTTCACAGGTGGTACAGGCTGGTGGCCTATCATTGCTTCACTTGGTGGCTTCACGGGAGGCTCGGACACCGCGTTCGGAGAGTAATACCTGCCTGTGCGGTACTTGCCATTAGACAACATTTCCCCAGCGACAGTGGACAATACTGCGGATTTTCCCTGGATGTGCTGCAACCGGAACTTTACAATGTGTAATGTTTATTATTTATGTTCAATTGAAATTAAGATCTAAAATGAAACCCAACATATATTTTAACAATGGTTGTTTTGATTTTTTAAATGAATCTAGTGTGTCTCCATTGAATAGTCTTCCTGTGCCTTGTCTTGTCACACCACGGGCCTCATTACGACCCAGGCGGTAAGTTACCGCCTGGGCCGTGACTTTACCACCATGGCGTAAACTACGTTTACGCCATGGTGGTTGGCGGACTTACCGCCCCATTCCGACCTTGGCGGGGCGGTAAGTCCCCAATCCCCATTTACCCTTCCCCATTCCCATTTTTGCCCCATAGGGCATAATGGGAGTGGGGAAGGCGTTAATTACGCCACCGTAAATTACGGTGGCGTAATTAACTCCATGGTCCCTTAGCGCCATGGATTTTAACACCTGCTAAAAGCGGTTGTTAAATCCACCATGGCGCTAAGGGACCTCGTACTCAGGCGGTAAGGGTCGGCGCTGTTTACGGCGCCGTAAACCCCTTACCGCCTGAGTTGTAATGAGGGCCCACATGTCTCCGGCCAGCATCCTCCCTCACGCTGGCCGCCCACCTTCAATCCACATAACCGTTGAACCCGGTAAATAATCAATATGGTTGATCATAATAAATCATCCTTTTGGGCACCGGGTACAGAGATGACCCCCTCTGGCCCGTGCCGCCTTGCCACCACAGGCCAGCCTGCTGCTGACTAACTGCCTAGGCATCCAGGGTCTCCAGGGTGAACTGCACCCATATATTCTCCTGGGAGGGTGAGGTATTTATAAACTCACCCCCCTGCCTTCCATGTACTAGATCCTGCAGCCTGCCTCTTACATGCAGTTAGATGGCCTCTCCTTGGTGAGGCCCTGTGGCAAACGAGTCTTGTCTGCACGACCACCGCCCCAATCCACCCCCCACCCTATCAAAGGCAGTTCGCACCGGGGTACTTGTGCTGGCAAGTGGAGCTGTCAGGGAGCGATAAAGGCCAAGAGGTGCCAAAGACCATGTACACTTCAAAGTGGTCTATAGAGCATGGGTTGTTGTTCCCATGTCTACCTCCAGACCCCGTGTCTCCTGCCAAGCATCCCCCCTCACGCTGGGCGGCCCCCTGCAATCCACATAAGTGTGTCTCCATTCACGAGTCTTCCTGTGTCTTGTCTGCACGACCACCGCCCCAATCCACCCCCCCGCCCTATCAAAGGCAGTTCGCACCGGGGTACTTGTGCTGGCAAGTGGAGCTGTCAGGGAGCGATAAAGGCCAAGAGGTGCCAAAGACCATGTACACTTCAAAGTGGTCTATAGAGCATGGGTTGGTGTTCCCATGTCTACCCCCAGACCCCGTGTCTCCTGCCAAGCATCCCCCTCACGCTGGGCGGCCCCCTGAAATCCACATAAGTGTGTCTCCATTCACGAGTCTTCCTGTGTCTTGTCTGCACGACCACCGCCCCAATCCACCCCCCGCCCTATCAAAGGCAGTTCGCACCGGGGTACTTGTGCTGGCAAGTGGAGCTGTCAGGGAGCGATAAAGGCCAAGAGGTGCCAAAGACCATGTACACTTCAAAGTGGTCTATAGAGCATGGGTTGTTGTTCCCATGACTACCTCCAGACCCCGTGTCTCCTGCCAAGCATCCCCCCTCACGCTGGGCAGCCCCCTGCAATCCACATAAGTGTGTCTCCATTCACGAGTCTTCCTATGTCTTGTCTGCACGACCACCGCCCCAATCCACCCCCCGCCCTATCAAAGGCAGTTCGCACCGGGGTACTTGTGCTGGCAGTGGAGCTGTCAGGGAGCGATAAAGGCCAAGAGGTGCCAAAGACCATGTACACTTCAAAGTGGTCTATAGAGCATGGGTTGTTGTTCCCATGTCTACCTCCAGACCCCGTGTCTCCTGCCAAGCATCCCCCCTCACGCTGGGCGGCCCCCTGCAAACCGCATAATGCCACGACATATACACGTCGTTCATTCACAAACACACCCCTGTTTCGAATTATTTATAACCCACTTCATATTTCTAATGTGAACTTCTTTGCGCTTTGCTAGTCAACCTGTGAAGGTGCTGGTTATCTGCTCTTCGTCTCTGTGAACTTCCGTGACCACTTCGAGGAAACTCGTCAGTTTCAACCTGTGAACTGCTCCCTGTTCTACGACAAGAAACTACTCTGATCCCTGCATCTAACTGTTTGTTCGTCAAGGTAAGGCCATGCACCATAATCATTTTGCGTCCAATTTCTTTTCGTTCAAGACAGTACATGCAAGTAACTAGTCACATGTTCTGAGTTTAGTCAAATTATTTTTCTATTTTTTTAAACTTATTCAAATACTTATCCGCATGTGAATAACGTGTATAGTTCCAAGAACCAAAACGAACCTTGCATTGAACCTTTTATGTGTCATTTAATTTTTTAACACATTGGTATTCATAGAGAATTGTTGATCTTTACTTTTCAGAATTTTCCACAATGCCTGCCTGTTCCATTGGCGGTTGCCCTTCGAAGACCCATAATAAATCTGAAGGTACTATAATGCATGTTTTCCCTAAGACAATAGATCAGATAAGAGAATGGGTCCGATATTGCGGATATCCACCGTCTGAGCTTGAAAGTAGAGTCCTAGAAGTCTTTGCGGACAAGAGGGGTGATCGATACCGCATCTGCAGCAGGCACTTTACCTCTGACATGTACTCCACATCATTGCTAATAAAGAAGAACACACCGCGAGCGAGGCGAAAATTGCTCTCAACCGCTATTCCCACTCTATTCGTCCACATCCCTCCACTGGTGAGTCAAGTTTACGTATTTATCTCTCGGCCTTGCGGTAGTGTGTAGCATTAGCTAACAATAATTTCCCCATTTATGTATCCACTCAATATGAAGGCGGAAGATTCTCCATCCGTGTCGTTATTGCAGTCATCAGCCACTTCAAGCGCCTATCGGGTAATCTTACTTGGCTATTCTGCCACTGACTTGTTTTAGGCATGTAAATCGATAGTTTTAATTTATCGTGTAATTATTTTACCTAATGGTACACCCTTGTACTCGTCCTCTAGTCTTTGTTTTCAGTTATAATTATTGTTATCCAAAATAATGCAAGTACTGTCTTTCAGGGAGATGCTGAGGAGTCCAACGTATTGACGACTACCGTTGATGTCACTCAGATGCTCGAGGTACATTTCCGGACAGTTCCATCGATGGAGATCATCAGATCCTGCATTCTTGTAGCGTGATTGTTACACACAATGTTTCTTTCGTTTTTAGCCATCGATATGTCCTTCTGTCGTCGCCCTCCTATGTGTCTTCTTTTTTCAATATTGTGTTCATTACTAATGGAAGTCCTATGTTTCAGGGAGTCGATGGAGCATTAGTCCAAGAAGAAGGGGGAGCATTCAGTTACGGGTCGGCGCAACAGCTTGCAGAAGTGTGCACCGCAGTTACATCGTCCCTTGATGTTCTTATGCATTTCGAGGTATGGATACTGACAGTTCGATCAAGCGAAATCATATGACGTGATTACATCCGCTATACTTCCTTCTTTATTAACGCAAGTACTATGTTTCAGGGAGATGACGGAGCTTCTTCTACAAGAACATCACCCCTAGTAGTTGATGCAGATCTCTGGGTGGTGACACTTCCAACGATCGAGCAAATCGAATCATATTTAGATATCCATTATTTATTTTAGACAACTGATCATTTGTGCAGGTCTATTTAGATGAGCCGTTGACGCCTGCACAAAGTTTATGTTCTTTTTAACAAAATAGAAAACCATACTAATGCAATTACTGTGTTTCAGGGAGTTACTGAAGCATCATCATCAATGGAAGTCTATGAGGAGCCCGAGGTATGGATCTTGACAGTTCCATCTAACTAGATCAACTATGCGTGAATAATTGTCATTTGAATGTTCTACACAAAGCGTTCATTCGTGTTTTGCTATTGAGATGTACGTGGGTATTGGTCCCCAAGTACATTTTGTGTTTTCAATATTATTATACATACTAATGAAAGTTCTATGTTTCAGGGAGTCGATGGAGCGTCAGTGCGTGATGGATGTGCTTATCA
Organism: Ambystoma mexicanum; assembly: GCF_040938575.1. Classification (NCBI taxonomy): domain Eukaryota; kingdom Metazoa; phylum Chordata; class Amphibia; order Caudata; family Ambystomatidae; genus Ambystoma; species Ambystoma mexicanum. The sequence continues at coordinate 615,673,369 of NC_090930.1, forward strand.
TGAAAATATAGTCGTTGCAGCGCAAGAGGAAGTGGAGACATGCACACACGAGTCGGAGCAACAGCATCCTGATGTTGAAGTTCGAGGCAAGAAAGTTTCAAAGAAAAGAAAGCAAAAGAAGGTTAGTGTCCTGGTCACTATATTATGTTGTTTTTCACTGTTAATAGTTCAATACTGTAAGTTGTGTTTAAACTGAACATCCCTTTTCCAATCTGTCCTCTAGTTGCGAGTGGGTGCACGAACTAGATCTACACAGACAGTGAAGCGAACGAGAGATGTTGCTTGTCAAACCTTTTGGCAGGGACTTGAGACTGGAGATGCATTGTGCCAATGGGAAGAATATGAAGTGATTGACAACGGAGCTATACCACATCCAGCCATTGATAGTGAATGTCCTCCTGGTAGTTCGGATGCAGTCGGAGATCAATTCACAGAATCCACACCCGCAAAAACTAAGACCGCGAGAAAGTTGAAGAAATTGTTTTATTCACCCATCGCCAGAGAAGGAACAGATGTTGCAATGGAAGAGAATGAAGTGGACGACAATGAAACACCATCAATATCACTGAACATAGCGGAAGACGATATCAGAGATTCTACCTTTCATGTGAGTGACATGTCCTCAACGTTACAGGCCGAACCAGCTGGGATACAGAGTGACAGTATAAGGAAAGAGGCCAAATTCATTGTATTCGATAGTTGTTTGATTGATATTATTATTCGGATGAAATGTGGGCATTCGGTTGGTGGGGAAGTATGTGGGGAGCCATTGATTAATGTGACTCGTGCAATTCGAGGCACTAACCTTAAAATACATGCCACCTGTACAAAATATCATCCTTTCTCATGGTCTGCACAACCCATGCTGGGGCAACTGCCAGCAGGCAATCTACTTTGTGCAGCGGCTGCACTTTTTAGTGGTTCAAGTTTTAAAAAGTTAGAGTCTTTCTTTCAGTTTGTGGGAATCCATTTCATTGCGAAAACTCAGTTCTACAAATACCAAACCGATTATCTATTTCCAGCCATTAGCGAAGCTTGGAGAATGGAAAAAATGTCTATTGATAGTACATTCGCGGGCAAACGGTTCAGGCTAGCCGGTGATGGACAGTGCGACAGCCCAGGATTTTCAGCCAAGTACTGCACCTACCACTTTCAGGACATGGAAAGTAAGAAAATTGTGAGTTCGGTGGTCGTGCAGGTGTCACAAAGCACATCCTCAGTGGCCATGGAGAAAGTTGGCTTTGTAGCATCATTGCAAGAACTACAATCGCGGGGAATGGTGATCGACCTGATAGCCACGGACAGACACGTTTCAATTGCCAAGACAATGAGAGAAGAGTACAAAAATATAAATCACCAATTTGACGTTTGGCATCTTGCAAAAACAATCAATAAAAAAATGTCGGCTGCAGGTAAAAAAAAAAGATATTCAAGGTATTTCACAGTGGTCCAAGTCAATCAGCAACCATCTTTGGTGGAGCTCAAAAACATGTGGAGGGTCGTTGGAAATTCTACTGGAAAAATGGCGGTCAGTAATGCTACACTGTAACAACGTTCACAGCTGGACCACAAACCAACATTTCCACAATTGTGAACATGGCCATCTGTCCACAGAGGAGGCACGGAAGAAGAAGTAGTTGATTCCTTCATCACCCACTCACAAAGCCATTGAAAAGATTGTATTTGATAAAACTATAACAAGAGATTTGAGGCGACTCACGGAATTCTGCCACACAGGAGATTTGGAGGTGTTCCACAATATGTGCCTAAAGTACAGGCCAAAACGATTGCATTTCGGCACGGAGGGCATGATAAATCAGACTCTTCCAGCGGTCTTGGCACATAACCATAATGTTGGCCGTCAACAAAGTAGGACGACCGGAACTTTAGGGACGCTTCGCTACAATAAGGCCTTCACTAAAAGAAGTAAACAATGGGTGATCAAACCAGTGTTTGAGGATATGCAATATGAGTTTATTGAGAGACTTATTGTTGACGTCCTAGATAGGCACATAAATGGAGTTGTGAACAAACCTGTGCAGGGGACAACTGCATTGCCACCCAACATTGCCTCTGTTCCATGTCCACCTAAAGCAGAGCTCATTGAGAAATACACATCACGGTTTAAATGATTGTAATTTGATTGTCTGTTCTCTCGAGTCTCCTCATGTTGCAGGCCCATTGAATATGTGTATCTATGTAATGTGTAAATAAAAGTGATTGCTCAGTGTACATGCAATGTGTCTATCCAACCTTGTTCATTTGCGCATTAAATTAAACCAAACAGTAATATAAATCATTTTTCAAAAAATATAGAATGTCTCCGTATTTATGGTTCTCTGGGGCTGCAAAGCACGCAGACAAAATGCAAAGATGGAGTGTAAATTTCAAGTCCTGTGAGATGGCCTTACACTGAATGTAGCTAACTAGGAATGTGTGCTCGTTCAAAGTGAAGGTCAGCTGCTTTGATTTTTTGCTCGGGTGCCGGAATGGCCCACGACTCAGTATAAGGTTCTATTGTTATTTGACCTTGACAGGCCGGGACCATCCCGAAAGACTTCTTTTTGGGGGAGTGGTGCAATAACGTAAGAAACGATAATGAATAAAATTTCAGAAACGATAGCCATTTAATGTTCGTTCATTAGAAGAAATAACGTCGGCATAGAAGGAGTGGTATTTCTGGGCTGCCCTATGCACAGACACAATGGAAAATGCAAATATAATGTAAGTAACTCTTTAGATGAGTTGATACCGCAATTTAATTACTATACAGTAGCTTTAAAGACGGGTTAAGTTGTACTTGTTCGTTCTGTGTGGCATATTGTTTTGTACCGCGCACTATCTTGAGGAGAACCATCTCCTTTTACGGAAGCACCTCAAAACCTTCCTCTTCGCTTCTGCTTTCTCTCTCCCTCTCCCCTGCTACAAATGGTCTACTGTCTGCGACCTCGGTCCTGGGCCCTTCCACTCCCCACCTGCACTGCCTCCCTGTCAACCCCTGTTGTGTATAGGCGCGTTGCAAATGCCATATTATATCATATCAGTGACGAAGTTGTCCACTGGCGCTCAGGCGGCTCTGAAAAAGGCGGAGGAGAGGGGGTGGGTTACTGGAAATGACGTATAATACCCAGTTGCACTGTCCTAGCTATGAAATAATTTCCCGACCTAATATATAAAATGAATAATTTTAATAAAGATCTGATGGTGAGACTAATTTCATTTTTTATGTTTTTCAAACAGGTACATCCTTCATTATTGTATGTGTCACGAGTACCAGACACCGGCGGATGGCTTTTTCAACCGCCAGCTGCTTCTCCGCGTGAACAACGTTACCACCCTGACCATTTTATGGGACGATCGCCAAGTACAAGTATGCCCTTACGCGGTACTAAGGGCTAGATGCAACATACAGACCGCTGTGGTGGCCTAGTGCCTCGTTGTTGGAACAGCCATGCGATTATCAGTGCGACCGAAGAGCTTATTTTATCGTAAACCAACACCCTGTGTACTGCACACGAACATTGCTTGCCTCAAGACGAACTATTTTGGATCGAGAGCAAAGAAAAATGCAAATCGCTGAATATTCTCTAAACGTTTGATGTCCAATAAATGTACTTTGCCAAATGTACAATCTTGCCGTTTGCTTTTAAACCACAGTTTCATATTCCGAATTGTGGCGCTGTATTGTGAGATGATCTAAGACCCTGTGTACAGCAAAGGAACATTGCGTGCCTCAAAACGAACTTTTTGGAACGTGAGCAAATAAAAATGAAAATCGCTGAATATTCTCAAAACATTTGATGTCAAATAAATGTACTTTACCAAATTTACAATCTTGCGGTTTGATTTAAAAGTACAGTTTCATATTCCGAATTGTGGCGCGCTGTGTTGTAAGCTAATCTGTGTTGATTTCCGGGTTCTGTGTGGAGTCGCGTAGAAGACGCCTGGGCGCGTTTGCCTACGCAGCACAGTCACGTCACGGATAGAGGCGGGGAATATGAATGTTTTGATAAAGTCTGTTTCAGGGGCGGGGGATTTGATTTAGTGCCGCAAAAGCAGGTGAGCCAGGTCGATGGGGGGAAATGATAGGATTATCAGAAAATGGCGGCTGATTTCGAGTGCGATAATGGACGAAAAGTCGGGTAAGGTCCATAGGAAAGTTTTCTACGATCTACCGAGTTATGCTTAAAAACACATGGCCGAACCGTAGGGACAATAAAAAAAAATTCCCGGAACTATCCTTTAACCAAAGCAGAAAAAAACAGAGCTTCAAGACCTCTAGGATGACCTATCATCAGACAAAACACTGTCTCAGAAATTGTACAGTTTAGGCATAAAAATGCTCTCTCATAGAGAATTTGGCTCGCTCCTATGAAGCTGCAGACCATTTAACTGGTACTGCTTTGTATGGAAAATCTGAAAATATAGTATGGCTAAGTCTTGGTCCTGCTAAATCTAGAAAACGAGTTCTTAAATCATAAGACGACATAGAAACAATAGCCAAAAATGACCCCTCAGCCAAGATATTTTGAAAAACAATTTACTAGACACATACTACCCAAACAGGAGTACCACTTCGGAAACCATGTGTCTATTCCACATAGCCCAAAACTTCACATAGAAAAATAATATAAAACCAGATGAAAATAAAGGTAGATACAGAGTGACAAATAGTGAGGGTAGCTTAGTGAAACTTACCAAACAAAACTTAATTAATCATATCAAATTAAAAACTCCTCAACATAAAGAACTATATTACATGTCCCTGCTACAACTTTTTAAACCATGGAGAAAAGAAGAAGAGTTACTAGATATCTATGACTCCTATGAAGATGCTTTCTAAGCAAATGAAAGCACTATAATCAATTTAAACTTCACACAGTACAAACAATTGTTGCACAATGAACAGCAACACGAAGAAGAACTCCAGGCCCAACTAGATAAGGACACCCCCGATAGTAGTCAACCTTCTGTAACAGGAAGCCAAGGACCACTGGAACATCCACTAATAGCAAATGAGGCAGAATTAGCTATGACAGAAGTAGAAAACACCATGGGCCTCATTAGGAGGTAGCCATGGTGCTATTAGAACCATGGTACCCCCTTACCGCATTCCGGGTCCGGGTTCTCGAAATAGGGACATACCGGGTGATTCCAACCTTGGAGGACCCGGTAAGTCCCCATTCCGAGAACCAGAGTTGACTTTGCAGATGTCAGAAAATGCAATTTTCCTTTACAATCTTAGAACTGCATTTAGAAATTCCTGTAAGGAGATTGTAAAGGAAGATTTAGAGTGTACAGTATTACTATACATAAAAACAAAACAAAGGAAAAGAAAAGGTGTTTGTTAACAAATGAAAACTGAAAAATCAAAACCATAGACTCCTGTCCAGTGCTCAGCCACACTGGTCTGCAAGGACATTCATTAGCCTGCATTTTAGGAACGGCTTGCAAAAGCACTTTCCACCTCATCTAAATGTTAGCAACACACCATTCTACTATATGCAATATTGTGCATCGACTATGCTATGCAAAAAGTCCTGCAAAATTTAAATAACATTCTCCTACATGGAACAGCCAAAGAACTGCTTCAAGAAATAGAGCACATCCAATGTAAATACTTTGCAACTGTAGGTGACTAAGAAAACTCTGTACCTTTAGAAAACATTACTGAAAACCTCATGAACACCAATTTCCTAATAAATACATACAAAATAATAGCTAAGTTTCAAAACGCCTCAGCTGAAATCCCATATCAACTATATGTCTGTTGTCGCAGAACTTTTTCTAAAAAGAGCACAAAAATAGTAGATCCAGCCTACAACATAGAAGACAATAAAGAATTCCAATGGTTCTAGTTAGCTTCATATCTAACAGCAGAAGCTAAATACAAAATAACGAAACCCCTCAAGAGTGTTCAGGTACTGTAACAAAAAGCTTGTCAATAACCAAATGCCATCACGTGCTATCACTTATAACTTAGAAATATTCACACTTGCGAAAGCACTCCAACAGCTTAACTTGTACGAGAGAATTGTAATATGAACAGTGCACCCGTTTCAAGCTTTAACAGGCCTTCAACGAAAATCAGCTAAATTACTTCCATCCGAGTTACTAAAGGGCATCCGTGGCAAAGTCATATATTTACCCTGAGATCTAAAAGAAAATGTACAAACTCTAGGAGTACAACGGCTAATAGAACAAACTTTGATTGTACTAGTTAATGGGGTACCAAGAAAATACAAACAAATTTGACAACAAGTAGTTGACTTAAACAAAGCTATTAGCGCCATGGCTGCTTCTAAACCCGGGTCCGTGTCCGGTCTGGTTAAATGGGAACATTCCGACCTGTGCAGACCCGGTGAGTCCCCATTAAACCAACCATTCCCCATTCCCATTTGAACCCTCATAGGGCTCAATGGGAATGGGGATGGTGCTAATTATGGGCCCATAAATTACAGGCCTGTCATTAGCACCCTGGTCCCTTAGCCGGACCCCCAAAGGACGTGTGGTCAGACCGGGTTCCTTACCGGTGACTGTTAACCCTTACCGCCCAACTCGGAATGAAGCCCAATGAATACTACAAAGATATAAACATAAAGGAAAACCTCAGAGAAACCACCAACATTATTCAAGAGTCACCAGAAACTGGCCAATTTGAACTTGAAGATCCTGCTACTGCAGCCAACTTTTTTGACCAGTACAATTCACCAACTGCACTCCAAAGACACAATTTATGATGCATTAGAAACACATCAAATGCATCAAGCCAAAGGATCCCCAATGAGCATACGGGAAAACAGTTTAGAAGCACATTTTTTTTTCCTCTACTCTTTCCTAAAGGAAAAGGAGTAAGATATGATAAAAGGTCTGCACAAATGAGTGCATCAGAATATCGCTCTTTACAAATGTATTCTGAAGACCACCCCACCCTCCGAAAGTAGACTAGCAACTCTACGTTATAGAGTTGCACATGCATTAAAAAAGGCTCTAACTTTTTAAACATATCCTCTAGCCAACTGCTTCAAACAATAAAAGACAAAGATGAAGTTTTGCAGTCAAGTATCGCAAGTCTCTTGGCAAACATGCATGGTACAAAAGAATGACGGTTCTGACATCACACTGATGTAAATTGTACGCTAAGGAACCTAGGCACAACCACATGTTTTTTGTTACTTTAAGTTGTGCAGAGTATGCATGGTATGACTTGCACAACTTCTTATGCACTGCAAAGTAAAATAAAGATGGAATAGATATAAAACCACCAGGAGAACTCTGTTCAAGGTACTTTCACCATCACTTCATTGCCATGCAGCATTTTATCTGGAATAAAACTACCCTTCATCTCGGAAAAGAGAAACACATCTTTTGGAGAAAAGAATATTAATCCTTGTGTGGATAAAAGATGCTCCAAAATGTGGCCATGATAGTGATGCCACTGCTTTACAGTGTATTGAAATGCGGAATGTACACATAGTCACACAATACATTGCAGACAATTCCACTGCAGTTGCAAGATATGTCACAGCCTATCTCACCAAAACTGAGAAAACAGAACTAAATGACCTCTCAGATGACATATCATCTGACAAAACAATATGACAGAAATTGTACAGCTTTGGTATACAAATGCTCTCCCATATATAATGTGGGTGCTACAAAGTTGCAGACCGTTTAACAGGTACCGCCTTAAATGGCATATCTGAGCACATTGTCTGGCTGAACCATGTAAAAAAAGAGTATTAAAATCCCACCAAGAGACAGAAAACATAGACACAAATGATCCCAAAAGCCAGGACATTTAAAACAAATATATTTAATTGACACATACTACCCTAACAGAAATACTGCTTTGAAAATATGTGTCTGTATGGCATTGTCCAAAAATACACCTAGAAAAACAATGTGAAACCAAATGAGACAACTGGCAAATATTCAGCATCAACTTGTGAAGGAAGCCTAGTGAAACTCACCAAACCCAGTCTAATTAATCATGTAAAGTTATCATTCAAATCTCCACAACATAAAGAACTGTATTACGTGGCCCTACTCCTACATTTTAAACATTGGAGAAAATAATTATTAGGTGACTATGACTCATGTGAAGCTCCATTCAAAGCAAATGAAAGCAGTATAACAAATGACAATTTCAAACAATACAAACAAATGTTTGACAATAATGAAGACAAGAGGAAGAAACTGATGCTCAACTACACAAAGACCCTTACAGGAGGCCAAGACCCACTTGGAGAACCAAGCATTCTAAAAGAAGCATAAATAGCCATAACAGAAGAAGAACAAAACATGTAATCAATATAAACAATCTGAGGAAGACATTTCAGTGCTGGAATCACAGCTAAATGATGAAAAACTGACCATTTACCTAGATGTCACTGAAGAAATTGAACATGGTTTTAAACATGAAACTACCATTAGCTGGTATCAACCTGTAGCTGTACATATTATACAACTCTGCTCCTGTATTTAAGTGGTGAAGGTGGTTATGGTAAAATATTCTTAATTAAAATATTTAGCACATTTCTACAAAACTTAACAAGCAACAGCATCTTGGCTGAAATAACAGACCCCACAATTTTAGCTGCCTAAACCATAGAGTTGTAACTTTATACTGACTAATATGAATACCAACACAAATTAGAATACTACAAAATATCAGCAGAATCTACTACTGAAGTATGCAGAATTGTAAAACAAATGAAAGTGTTCCTGATAGATGAAGTAAGCATGGTTTCCAACCTCATGTTAGCTTTAATTCATCTCAGAATGAAGAAGTCATGAATACCAAACACGAAGAACTGTTTGGAAGAAACTATTTAATTATTTTTGGAGACCTCCTACAGTTAACTCCAGTGAACGTTCAACCCATTTTCAAAACATTCGGATTCAAACAATGCCACAATACACTCAGCAGCATTGGAAATGTAAATCTCTGGCAACATTTCAAGAGCAAAGCCAAAATGTGGCTCAGGGCGCAGGACCGTCCAAACTTCCACGTGCCTCATGGACCATGATGAACTCTGCTTTAGTCTTAACACTCTGACTAATTCCATTTTAAATATACTGTAAACACCTTGTAAATATCTTGTAAATATCTTGTAAGTACCTTCTGAATGTTATGTTGATGTCTGGTACATACATTGTCACTGTAACCTCAAGAAATGTGCCCAGATGCCTTTGGGCCAGGCGCTCTATACAAATAAATAACATTTAAATACAAATAGATTTTCAACACAGAGAATTAATTCAAAACTTGTGCCAGTCTGCTGACCTCACATATGCTAACATTTTAAAAAGCATCAGAACTGGTCTGTTTACTAATGATGCAAAATCCATCTTAAATAGTAGACTAATCCATGAGATATATGGACGAAACACATCTGCTCCTGATGCCATGGACCAATTAACTCAACAAAATCTAAAATGTATGTCCTTAATGCCAACCCTTGCAAAATCTAGTCAATTCAATGTGGAAATGTAACCCATACTGCATATCAGCTCCACAGACAAACTAGAAGTGCACAGCATGACACTTCATATGTGTCAACAAGCAACGGCAAAGCTAAATAGCTTAGAAAAATATATCTCCAACAAAGCCGGATTGAAGAATATATTGACTTTATGTCTAAACTGCACAGTAATTCTAAAACATAAACTTGACGTAGAACAAGGTTTAGTCAATGGAGCAACTGGTACAGTTGTTGGCTTACAAACATATACACATGACAAGAACATTACATTTGTCAACATCCACCTTGACAATATTGCAGAAGTTAAAACAATTTGCCTGACAATAGCATGCTTCTTTCTTTTCAAAGACGTGCACGTATGCAGAGAGCAATTTTCTCTACCTCTTGCATGTGCTGTCACTATTCACAAATCACAAGGTATAACCCTAGATCAAGCATTGATTGACATTGGCGGCACAGTCTGTAAAGGAATGAGTTATATAGCTCTATTATATCTGCGTACACTCAATGGTCTATTCCTAGTTACATTTGATGCAAACAAAGTCATTGCTGACTTTCCTTGCTTCCTGCAATAAAACAGACTATGACCACTATAATCCCCTCATCTAGATATGTACCTTGTACCTCAAAACATAGCATTGTAATAGACAAATAATAGAAACAGAAGCGATAGCAGATTTCCCAACAATACCACTAAAAAAACTCCTTCTGCATCAAACTAAACAACCACAAAACTGTCCAATAGAAAATCAACTCAAACAGCTCGGACAAGTTGTGTTTGCAAATGCTCGTCCTTCACATAAAAGCCACAAATAATCCTGACAACACTTACAGTGTCTCAGGTATAAGGCAAGAATGTTATCATTTACCATAAACACACAGGAAGATCCACTTGATTTCCTAATGTACTTACCACAAATATTGGAAACCAAAAGGAAACCAAAAACATCCCTATAAAGGAAAGTTTCCAGATTTCCTACACATGGGAACATACATGCACTATCTGCAACCATGTTTCACAAGACCACATCCCTAATGAACGATTTGTGTATGTGTCTATATACGAAATTGAGAATTCATTCCATTTCACCATCTTCTGCAGAATGCAAATCATGGCATATTATGCCCTTTTTGCAATTCAGACAATTACTCCACCATAAAAATAAACTCACACAACCAATATGTCAGACTAATGTTTCTAAGTGACAATGCAGATGGTACCAAAAATAACTGTAAGCTTACAGGCCTCACACACGGGCAAGTATCTCTTGGAAATAAAACCTTCACAACTTGAGGTATAGTATACAAACACTGTTGCCACAAGTACTTCAGGGCATTACACTGCATAGTTGCAAAAAAAAGTAGTTGGTTTGAATATAACAATGGGCCTCATTCCGAGTTTGGAGGTAGCCATGGGGCTATTAGCGCCATGGCTGCCCCCAAAACCGTGTCCGGGTCCGGTCTGGTGGAATGGGGACTTCCCGGGACTTCTGACCTCAGCGGACCCGGTAAGTCCCCATTCGAAATGCCATTCCAAAATTTCCATTTGAGCCCCATAGCTAATTGCGGGCCTGTTATTAGCTCCAAGGTCCCTTAACGGGTCCCGCAAAGAACGTGTGCTCAGACCACATGTCCTTTGCGGGTCCCGCTAAGGGACCTCGGAATTGGGTGGTAAGGGTTAATTGGCACCGGTCTCCTTATCGGTGATTGTTAACCCTTACCGCCCAACTCAGAATGAGGCCCACTATCTCCATTACTCCAAAACATAGTTTAACAGCAAATTTAACAAATGCCTACTTAATATTCCTTCAACCCAAATGTAAACACTAAATTATAGCAGAATGAACAGTTAGAATATGCAAGCAGGTATCTAAATACATCCATAACACTACAATAGCACGTTTGACAGTCAATCTAGGTATAATACACCAAAAGGTATCCAACTACAAAAACATCCTTCATTGCAAAGCACTTCAAATACGCCAGCGCAATTCTTATACGACAAAAGATTTTCTAACAGGTATTTAACTACTTCATGCATTCCCTTAATCACAACTACTTCAAACAAACATACTACCACCCTTACACTCACGTAACTGTAGTCAGGTTTTTTTTTTTTATCCAGTACAGATGTTTTGTTTCCAATGACCCATTTCCCGATGATTATTTGGGGGCCAATTCATGGAACAAAACGTGTGCCGAAAATCTACGCGCAAGCAGCCGCAAGGAGGCGCAAGCAGGCGCAAGCGGAATAAAACAGGCGCACGCGTGCGCGTGCGATTCATGGAAGTCCCTGCGCGTGTACACCCCGGGATGTGCGCCAAACCCGTGCATGGCGCACAAGTCACTGCAACATCCCGAAAGGCGTGCGCGACGCGCACAGTGAAAGCGCACAACCTCGGCACATACACCAGAAAGTGGGCGGGACACGGGGCGTAACGCGCGGAATGGGGAACAACGCGCGAAAATAAGGGCGTAACTGGGGATGTACTGCAGGGAAGCAGACGGAACGCCCACACTCACTCGAACCACACGTATTCATGGAATCGAATAGGGCAAAGCCACGCACAGCCAAAGACACGCACAAGCCAAAACACGTCCGCCACACGAAGGCAGGCGTAGCGTCCCTGCGCATTACAAAAGTGGCAACAAACAGCAATTGGGCCTGTGCGAGCGGGCTACATGTATTTCAGGGGTTTGCGTGAACTTTTTCACGCGATCGGGCCTGGTGGAGCGGGCTACGTGTATTTCAGTGGTTCGCGTGAAGTTTCTCACGCGATCGGGCCTGGGGGAGCGGGCTACATGTATATCAGGGGTTCGCCTGAAGTTTTTCACGCGATCGGGCCTGGGGGAGCGGGTTACGCGTATTTCAGGGGTTCGCGTGAATTTTCTCACGCGATCGGGCCTGTGCGAGCGGGGCACGTGTATTGCGGGGGTGCGCGGGAAGCAACACATGCCATCGAGCGGGGTATGTGTATTTCGGGGGCGCGCAGGAAGTGAAACACGCGATTGAGCGGGGTACGTGTATTTCGGGGGTACGCAGGAAGTTACACACGCGATTGAGCGGGGTACGTGCATATCGGGGGTGCGCGGGTAGTTACACACGCGATTGAGCGGGGTACGTGCATTTCGGGGGTGCGCAGGAAATTACACACGCGATTGAGCGGGGTACGTGTATTTCGGGGGTGTGCGGGAAGTTACACACGCGATTGAGCGAGGTACATGTATATCGGGGGTGCGCGGGTAGTTACACACGCGATTGAGCGGGGTACGTGTATTTCGGGGGTGCGCGGGAAGTTACACACGCGATTGAGCGGGTTACGTGTATTTCTGGGGTGCGCGGGAAGTCACACACGCAATCTCATCAGGGTACGTGTATTTCGGGGTGCGGGGAAAGAATCCTACGCAACATCAGCAGAGTACGTGTATTCCAGGGGTGCGCGGGAAGTTCCACACGCAATTCCATCAGGGTACGTGTATTACAGGGGTGCGCGGGAAGTTCCACACGCAATATCATCAGGGTACGTGTATTACAGGGGTGCGTGGGGAGCAGCACACGTGAATTGCACGTGTGGGTCCTCCCAGGTGTTCCCTCTACACCCTCCACGGCACCTGCAGGTGGCTCACACCACAGGGGCCTACCCAGCACATGTCATGCAGGCACCCCATCCACCATGGCCATGCCCCCCAGCCAGCCCACATGTCAACTTGCACTACTGCCCACCAACGCATGTCCCCCTGCACCCCCAGCCACCAGGGGTACCCTCCACCAGGCCCCCACCCATGTCTCCCACCACCTCCCAGCAGTGTAGGGGCACCCTCCACCAGGCCCCCACCCATGTCTCCAATCGCCCCCACCCCCCAGCACTGTGGGGCACCTGCCAGCAGGCCCCACCCATGTCTCCCACCACCCCCACCCCCCAGCCACCAGGGGCAGCCTCCACCAGGTCCCCACCCATGTCTCCCACCACCCCCACCCCCCAGTAGTGCAGGGGCACCCACCACCAGGCACCCACCCATGTCTCCCACCACCCCCACCCCCCAGCAGTGCAGGGGCAGCCTCCACCTGGCCCCCACTCATGTCTCCCACCACCCCCACCCCCCAGCCACCAGGGGCAGCCTCCACCAGGCCCCCACTCATGTCTCCCATCACCCCCACCCCCAGCACTGTGGGGCACCTGCCAGCAGGCCCCACCCATGTCTCCCACCACCCCCACCCCCCAGCCACCAGGGGCAGCCTCCACCAGGCCCCCACTCATGTCTCCCATCACCGCCACCCCCCAGCACTGTGGGGCACCTGCCAGCAGGCCCCACCCATGTCTCCCACCACCCCCACCCCCCAGCCACCAGGGGCAGCCTCCACCAGGTCCCCACCCATGTCTCCCACCACCCCCCAGCAGTGCAGGGGCACCCTCCACCAGGCCCCCACCCATGTCTCCCATCACCCCCACCCCCAAGCCACCAGGGGCCGCCTCCACCAGGTCCCCACCCATGTCTCCCACCACCCCCCAGCAGTGCAGGGGCACCTGCCAGCAGGCCCCACCCATGTCTCCCACCACCCCCACCCCCAAGCCACCAGGGGCCGCCTCCACCAGGCCCCCACTCATGTCTCCCATCACCCCCACCCCCCCAGCACTGTGGGGCACCTGCCAGCAGGCCCCACCCATGTCTCCCACCACCCCCACCCCCCAGCCACCAGGGGCAGCCTCCACCAGGCCCCCACTCATGTCTCCCATCACCCCCACCCCCCAGCACTGTGGGGCACCTGCCAGCAGGCCCCACCCATGTCTCCCACCACCCCCACCTCCCAGCCACCAGGGGCAGCCTCCACCAAGCCCCCACCCATGTCTCCCACCACCCCCACCCCCCCAGTCACCAGGGGCAGCCTCCACCAGGCCCCCACCCATGTCTCCCACCACCCCCACCCCCCAGCAGTGCAGGGGCAGCCTCCACCAGGCCCCCACTCATGTCCAACTCATGTCTCCCATCACCCCCACCCCCAGCAGTGCAGGGGCAGCCTCCACCAGGCCCCCACCCATGTCTCCCACCACCCCCACCCCCAAGCAGTGCAGGGGCAGCCTCCACCAGGCCCCCACCCATGTCTCCCACCACCCCCACCCCCCCCCCAGTAACCAGGGGCAGCCTCCACCAGGCCCCCACCCATGTCTCCCATCACCCCCACCCCCCAGCACTGTGGGGCACCTGCCAGCAGGCCCCACCTATGTATCCCCCCACCCCCACCGCCCAGCGACCAGGGGCCGCCTCCACCAGGCACCCACTCATGTCTCCCATCACTCCCACCCCCCAGCACTGTGGGGCACCTGCCAGCAGATCCCACCCATGTCTCCGACCACCCCCACCCGCCAGCAGTGCAGGGGCAGCCTCCACCAGGCCCCCACCCATGTCTCCCACCACCCACACCCCCCAGTCACCAGGGGAAGCCCCCACCAGGCCCCCACCCATGTCTCACACCACCCCCATCCCCCAGCAGTGCAGGGGCAGCCTCCACCAGGCCCCCACTCATGTCTCCCACCACCCCCACCCCCCAGCAGTGCTGGGGCACCCTCCACCAGGCCCCCACTCATGTCCAACTCATGTCTCCCATCACCCCCACCCCCAGCAGTGCAGGGGCAGCCTCCACAAGGCCCCCACCCATGTCTCACAACACCCCCACCCCCCAGCCACCAGGGGCATCCTCCACCAGGTCCCCACTCATTTCCCCTATCACCCCCACCCCCCAGCAGTGCAGGGGCAGCCTCCACCAGGCCCCCACCCATGTCTCCCACCACCTCCACCCCCCAGCAGTGCAGGGGCAGCCTCCACCAGGCCCCCACCCATGTCTCCCACCACCCCACCCCCCCAGTCACCAGGGGCAGCCTCCACCAGGCCCCCACCCATGTCTCCCATCACCCACACCCCCCAGCACTGTGGGGCACCTGCCAGCAGGCCCCACCCATGTCTCCCACCACCCCCACCCCCCAACCACCAGGGGCAGCCTCCACCAGGCCCCCACTCATGTCTCCCATCACCCCCACCCCCCAGCACTGTGGGGCACCTGCCAGCAGGCCCCACCCATGTTTCCCACCACCCCCACCCCCCAGCAGTGCAGGGGCAGCCTCCACCAGGCCCCCACCCATGTCTCCCACCACCCCCACCCCCCAGTCACCAGGGTCAGCCTCCACCAGGCCCCCACCCATGTCTCCCACCACCCCCACCCCCCAGCAGTGCAGGGGCAGCCTCCACCAGGCCCCCACTCATGTCTCCCACCACCCCCACCCCCCAGCAGTGCAGGGGCAGCCTCCACCAGGCCCCCACTCATGTCCAACTCATGTCTCCCATCACACCCACCCCCAGCAGTGCAGGGGCAGCCTCCACCAGGCCCCCACCCATGTCTCCCACCACCCCCACCCCTCAGCAGTGCAGGGGCAGCCTCCACCAGGCCCCCACCCATGTCTCCCACCACCCCCACCCCCCCAGTCACCAGGGGCAGCCTCCACCAGGCCCCCACCCATGTCTCCCACCACCCCCACGCCCCAGCAGTGCAGGGGCAGCCTCCACCAGGCCCCCACCCATGTCTCCCACCACCCCCACCCCCCAGTCACCAGGGGCAGCCTCCACCAGGCCCCCACCCATGTCTCCCACCACCCCCACCCCCCAGCAGTGCAGCGACAGCCTCCACCAGGCCCCCACTCATGTCTCCCACCACCCCCACCCCCAGCAGTGCAGGGGCAGCCTCCACCAGGCCCCCACTCATGTCTCCCAGCACCCCCACCCCCAGCAGTGCAGGGGCAGCCTCCAACATGCCCCCACTCATGTCTCCCATCACCCCCACTCCCCAGCCACCAGGGGCAGCCTCCACCAGGCCCCCACCCATGTCTCCCACCACCCCCACCCCCCAACAGTGCAGGGGCAGCCTCCACCAGGCCCCCACTCATGTCTCCCACCACCCCCACCCCCCCAGTCACAAGGGGCAGCCTCCACCAGGCCCCCACCCATGTCTCCCACCACCCCCACCCCCCAGCAGTGCAGGGACAGCCTCCACCAGGCCCCCACTCATGTCCAACTCATGTCTCCCATCACCCCCACCCCAGCAGTGCAGAGGCAGCCTCCAACATGCCCCCACCCATGTCTCACACCACCCCCACCCCCCAACCACCAGGGGCAGCCTCCACCAGGCCCTCGCTCATGTCTCCCACCACCCCCACCCCCCAGCAGTGCAGGGGCAGCCTCCACCAGGCCCCCACTCATGTCCAACTCATGTCTCCCATCACCCCCACCCCCAGCAGTGCAGGGTCAGCCTTCACCAGGCCCCCACTCATGTCCAACTCATGTCTCCCATCACCCCCACCCCCAGCAGTGCAGGGGCAGCCTCCACCAGGCCCCCACCCATGTCTCCCATCACCCCCACCCCCCAGCAGTGCATGGGCAGCCTCCACCAGGCCCCACCCATGTCTCACACCACCCCCACCCCCCAGCACTGTGGGGCACCTGCCAGCAGGCCCCCACCCATGTCCAACCATGTTCCCCACCACCCCCACCCCCCAGCACTGTGGGGCACCTGCCAGCAGGCCCCCACCCATGTGCAACTCATGTTCCCCAGCCAACATGTAATCACAATCTAGATCTCTGGTCCCTATGGTCAGCCTCCAAATGCAAAACACCCACCCGAGTATTGCATCCACCCACTCATAATTTGCAATTACATCACAGAACACCAATTGCAAGTTCTGAAACAAACACATTTCCCTCACATACACCCAATAGGTGTCAGTGAATCTCAAAACACATATCATGAAATGCATGAAACCAATGAGATACCACACATTGAAGTTCACCAAAAATAATATGTATTAAAGGAAACATCAATAGAATAAAAAATGAAGAAACTGAAACGTGAATGTAGAAAAATGAAAAGAAGCATGTCCGTCAAAAAAAGCAAAACCAAAAATAAAAAACCAAAGTAATGTCCAAAGTCAATGTCCACAAAACAAAATCCAATGGGAAATAAAAAAGAAAGCCATTGCTCCATGGTCAAAAATAGAAAAAAAAATACAATCCAACTGTCAACTATGTACATGGGAACAATCCAGGGTCCATTATCCCAACAAAATAAAGGAAACCTATCTAACTACACTAACTAATAAAATAAACTATATACAAAAATGTGGCCAATGTCCGAAAGGTTCAAATTAAATAAAAACAAAAATGAAACCTAACACTACCTAGAAACTATGTACAATGGCAGCGGGCTAGTTTCACGGCTCACTTGTGGATGTTCCGGGCCAGGGCATCATCGAACTCCTCCTCAATGTCCCGGAGGCGGTCCTCCTCCATGGCCCCGAGGGTCCGCAGGGCCGCCAACGTCTCCACCTCCAAACCCCTGCAAATTGCCTCGAGGCACTCGGCCCGCCTCAGGGCCCTCCGCATGGAGTTCTCCGCCCTGACCATTGTGAGCCGTGCCTCTTCCGCCCGCTGCCGCTCCGCATCTATGGCGTGGCCCAACCGCTGCCACACGGAAGACACTCTCTGTCCTGAGTCCTCCTGCCCTCAGGACGATGCCTTCCCCTCCCATGTCGAAGGCCCCGAGCCTTCATGGCTCCCACCACGTTGCTGCTGCTGCTGTGCCTCTGCCCCTGCACTGCCTCCTGCTGCCTGCACATCCTCCGCCGGCTGGGGTGCAGTTGTTGATGTGGCCACCCCTGCTGGAACCGAAGACTCCCGACTGGGATTCCATCGCTCCACAGCCCAGCCCCAGGACCCAGTTGCCCACCCACTCCTTCCTCTGGGGTTGTCATGTCGGGGCAAACACCATCTGTGACCACTGACAACCCCCAGCCAGAGAGGCAGAGGGGCACCAGCTTCAGTGCCACCGAAGTTAGTGTCCTGGTAGAGCAAGTCCTGGGGCAGTATGATGCCCTCTTCGGAAGTTCCCGCGCCGACAAGGAAGGACGGACTCGGATCTGGACTGACATCGTGACTGCCATCAACGCGGAGGGGGTGGCAGTCCGCGACTTACAGCATGTCAGGAAGCGCTGGGAGGACTTCAGGTCCAGGACCCTGAACAAGGTCCGGCGCCTCTTGAAGGCAGCGGATGCCAAGGGGCGCCGGGGCCACTTGTCGGAAGAACAGATGAGGGTCCTGGAACGCATATCCCCAGCGCTCCACGTCCAGGTCCTTGAGAAGCAGACCCGTCTGGAGTCGAGCGGTAAGTGTACATGCATCCTGATTGTGAGCAGTGCGTGTGGTGATTATTCAGTAGTGTGCAGGTTGCACATCTGTTTGTATGGGGTCGAGTATGGGTGGGGGTGTACAGGGCCGTGGGGCTGACACATGCGAGGTCTGTAATGTGTGAGACATGGATGGTGCTTGTGTGTGTAGGCTTGCATGCCAAATGCAGTTGTGTGGGCACACATGTTTGGATGAATGTGTATGTAAGTAGACATGTCCGTGATGTCACGCATGTATGTTGTTTTCGGCTGCATGTATCAGCACTGTGTACATGTGCATGTGTGTGTATTTGACAAGGGTGCAACAGTGATGCAACATGGATGCATGTGACAGCGGTATGTGGAAGCCTGATTGGCAGATGTGACATGGATGCCCGTCTGAACAGTGCAACACTTGGCAGAGGTGTACACATGCATGCAAGTGTGGTGGTGTGTGTACATGTGTGGTGCACTTCCTGTGTTACATGTGATGTCTGGCTCACCTTTGGCTGCTCATGCTGTTGTATGTGTATGGATGGTGGTGGCAGTTGCGATATGGCTGTGGTATGGCTCATGTGTGTGAGTTGTAATGACATGTGTGTTGGGGATTGTGATGACATGTCTGAGGTTTGCCAATGCCACTCATGTACAACTGTCATGTGTGTATGTGTCCATTGTACAGTGCCCTGATGCCTGTGTTTTGTTTCTGCCTGTCTGCAGCGTCAACTGATGAAGAGGGCGGAGAAGGTGCTGTGGAGCACAGCGGCGGGGATCCGACCGCCAACCGGAGACGCAAGGCCCGGCTCCCCTCCCAGTTTGTCATCTCGTCAGGGAGTGAGGAGTCCGGTGCCGCATCCCAGGCCGCAGCTGCCGGGGGGAGGTCCAAGAGGCGGAGGTTGGAGTTGGACTCCTCGGCAGCAGAAGGGGCAGCTGGGACCCCACAGGGCCCAACAGGGGAAGATGGCACGGAGTCATCCAGGTTGGTGGGGGGTTTGGTGGGGATCCCACTGGTGCTAGTGGTGCAGTGCAGGACCAGGGACAGGAGGCAGCACAGGCCGCCGCGGAGGTGCCTGTGTGCAATCCTGTCCCCGATCCTGCCCCTGCATCATCTTGCACCAGCAGGGATGCCTACGTCCAGACCCGTTTTCAGGCAGGGGATGAGCTCACGTCAACTGGTTTTCCTCTGCCTGCGGATGTGGCTATCCAGGTCCGGGTTGAGCCTGTCCTGGCTGGTGTGGCGTTCCGTCAACGGACCATGCGAGGTGACCTGCAGTCTTTTCATGAAGAGACTGCGAGTCATCTCGAATGGCTCGTTGACCACGTCAGCCTGCTGGGACAGGTCACCCAGGCCGGATTCCTCCGTCTGGTGGGGCTTGCTCCGACCCCCTCCTCAACTGGACCCCCTACGCGCCAGTCGTCCTCTGTGCCATCTTCCCACCCATCAGTCACCTGGGTGCCCTGTGGAGCTGCCTCTGACGGTGCGGCCAGGCTGGTGGAGGAGGCATCCCTGCCACAGTCGGGAGTCGGACGTCCAGCAGGGGTGGCCACATCAACAACTGCACCCCAGCCGGAGGAGGATGTGCAGCCAGCAGGAGGCAGTGCACGGGCAGAGGCACAGCAGCAGCAGCAACGTGGTGGGAGCCATGAAGGCTCGGGGCCTTCGACATCGGAGGGGCAGGCATCGGCCGGAGGGCAGGTGGACCCAGGACGGTGTGTGTCTTCTGTGTGGCAGCGGTTGGGCCAGCAGATAGGTGCGGAGCGGCGGCGGGCGGAAGAGGTGCGGCTCACAATGGTCAGGGCGGAGAACTCCATGCGGAGGGCCCTGAGGCGGGCCGAGTGGCTTGAGGCAATCCTCAGGCGGTTGGAGGAGGAGACAGCGTCGTCCCTGCGGACCCTCGGGGCCATGGAACAGGACCGCCTCCGGGACATCGAACAGGAGTTCGATGATGCCCTGGCCCAGAACACCACGGAGTGAGCCGCTGGACTTGCCCGCCTCCTTTGTATATAGTTATATAGTTAGTGTTAGGTTTCCTTTATTTTTTTTTTTATTTGGTTGCGATTGGACAATGCGCCACATTTTTGTATGTAGTTCAGTTTTTAGTTAGTTGTCATAGTTAGGTTTCATTTGGTTGGGCTCATGGACCCGGGATTATCTTGTAAATAGTTCTTCAATGGATTTTTATTTTTTATGGAGTTTTTTCATCGCCATGGAGCAATGGTTTTTGTTTATCATTTACCCTTGGATTTCTTTTCTGACTGTGACTTTGGACACCATTTATTTTGATTGTGCTGTGTGTTTTTGATTTTTTTCATGGACATTCATCTTCTTTTGGTTGTTTTGCTTTGTGGTTTTTCTCATTTCATTTCCATTCAAGTTGATTTTAAATACATTTTTATTTTCATCCTTCAATGTGTCGTATCATCTCATTGCTTTCATGCATGTCATGTTGGGTGTTTTAACATTCACTTGCAGCCATTGTGTGTGACAGACATGTGTTCATTTGCATTATTTACATTGGGTGTGTAACATGTAATTGCCTTTGATATGTGGGTGGATGTGATAGTTGGTTGGGCCTTTTGGCAGGGGAGGATGGCCATTACGGACATGATTGGGGATTGGTGGGACCCAGGTGCAGGGGGGCATGGATGGGACATGGGCGAGGGCCTGGTGGAGGGTGCCCCTGCACTGCTGGGGGGTGGGGGCGTGAGAGACATAGGTGGGGGCCTGGTGGAGGCTGCCCCTGGTGGCTGGGGTGTGGGGGTGGTGGGAGACATGGGTGGGGGCCTGGTCGAGGCTGCCCCTGGTGGCTGGGGGGTGGGGATGGTGGGAGACATGGGTAGGGGCCTGGTGGAGGCTGCCCCTGGTGGCTGGGGGATGGGGGTGGTGGGGAACATGAGTTGGACATGGGTGGGGGCCTGCTGGCAGGTGCCCCACAGTGCTGGGAGGTGGGGGTGGTGGGAGACATGGGTGGGGGCCTGGTGGTGGGTGCCCCTGCACTGCTGGGGGGTGGGGGTGGTGGGAGACATGGGTGGGGGACTGGTGGAGGCTGCCCCTGGTGGCTGGGGGTGGGGGTGGTGGGAGACATGGGTGGGGGCATGGTGGTGGGTGCCCCTGCACTGCTGGGGGGTGGGGGTGGTGGGAGACATGGGTGGGGGCCTGGTGGAGGCTGCCCCTGGTGGCTGGGGAGTGGGGGTGGTGGGAGACCTGGGTGGGGGCCTGGTGGTGGGTGCCCCTGCATGGCTGGGGGGTGGGGGTGGTGGGAGACATGGGTGGGGGCCTGGTGGAGCCTGCCCCTGGTGGCTGGGGGGTGGGGGTGGTGGGAGACATGGGTGGGGGCCTGGTGGAGCCTGTCCCTGGTGGCTGGGGGGTGGGGGTGGTGGGAGACATGGGCGAGGGCCTGGTGGAGGGTGCCCCTGCACTGCTGGGGGGTGGGGGCGTGAGAGACATAGGTGGGGGCCTGGTGGAGGCTGCCCCTGGTGGCTGGGGTGTGGGGGTGGTGGGAGACATGGGTGGGGGCCTGGTCGAGGCTGCCCCTGGTGGCTGGGGGGTGGGGATGGTGGGAGACATGGGTAGGGGCCTGGTGGAGGCTGCCCCTGGTGGCTGGGGGATGGGGGTGGTGGGGAACATGAGTTGGACATGGGTGGGGGCCTGCTGGCAGGTGCCCCACAGTGCTGGGAGGTGGGGGTGGTGGGAGACATGGGTGGGGGCCTGGTGGTGGGTGCCCATGCACTGCTGGGGGGTGGGGGTGGTGGGAGACATGGGTGGGGGACTGGTGGAGGCTGCCCCTGGTGGCTGGGGGTGGGGGTGGTGGGAGACATGGGTGGGGGCATGGTGGTGGGTGCCCCTGCACTGCTGGGGGGTGGGGGTGGTGGGAGACATGGGTGGGGGCCTGGTGGAGGCTGCCCCTGGTGGCTGGGGAGTGGGGGTGGTGGGAGACCTGGGTGGGGGCCTGGTGGTGGGTGCCCCTGCATGGCTGGGGGGTGGGGGTGGTGGGAGACATGGGTGGGGGCCTGGTGGAGCCTGCCCCTGGTGGCTGGGGGGTGGGGGTGGTGGGAGACATGGGTGGGGGCCTGGTGGAGCCTGTCCCTGGTGGCTGGGGGGTGGGGGTGGTGGGAGACATTGGTGGGGGCCTGGTGGTGGGTGCCCCTGCACTGCTGGGGGTGGGGGTGGTGGGAGACATGGGTGGGGGCCTGGTGGAGGCTGCCCCTGGTGGCTGGGGGGTGGGGGTGGTGGGAGACATGGGTGGGGGCCTGGTGGTGGGTGCCCCTGCACTGCTGGGGGGTGGGGGTGGTGGGAGACATGGGTGGGGGCCTGGTGGAGGCTGCCCCTGGTGGCTGGGGGTGGTGGGAGACATGGGTGGGGGCCTGGTGGTGGGTGCCCCTGCACTGCGGGGGGGTGGGGGGTGGGAGACATGGGTGGGGGCCTGGTGGAGGCTGCCCCTGGTGGCTGGGGGGTGGGGGTGGTGGGAGACATGGGTGGGGGCCTGGTGGTGGGTTCCCCTGCACTGCTGGGGGGTGGGGGGGACATGGGTGGGGGCCTGGTGGAGGCTGCCCCTGGTGGCTGGGGGGTGGGGGTGGTGGGAGACATGGGTGGGTCCTGGTGGGGGCTGCCCCTGGTGGCTGGGGGGTGGGGGTGGTGGGAGACATGGGTGGGGGCCTGGTGGAGGGTGCCCCTGCACTGCTGGGGGGTGGTGGGAGACATGGGTGGGGGCCTGTGGAGGGTGCCCCTGGTGGCTGGGGGTGCAGGGGGACATGCGTTGGTGGGCAGTAGTGCAAGTTGACATATGGGTTGGCTGGGGGGCATGGCCATGGTGGATGGGGTGCCTGCAGGACATGTGCAGGGTAGGCCCCTGTGGTGTGAGCCACCTGCAAGGGCCGTGGAGGGTGTAGAGGGCACACCTGGGAGGGCCCACACGTGCAATTCACGTGTGGTGCTCCCCGCGCACCCCTGTAATACACGTACCCTGATGGAATCACGTGTCGAACTTCCCCCGCACCCCGAAATACACGTACCCTGATGGAATCGCGTGTGGAACTTCCCGCGCACCCCTGGATTACACGTACCCTGCTGATTTCGCGTGTGTAACTTCCCCAGCACCCTGAAATACAAGTACCCTGCTGATATCGCGTGTGGAACTTCACGCGCACCCCTGAAAAACACGGACCCTGCGGAAGTCACATGTGTAACTTCCCCTGCACCCTGAAATACAAGTACTCTGCTGATATCGCGTGTGGAACTTCACGCACACCCCGAAATACACGTACCCTGATGGGATTGCATGTGTGACTTCCCGCGCACCCCTGAAATACACGTACCCTGCTGAAATCGCGTGTGTAACTTCCCCTGCACCCTGAAATACACGTACGCTGATGGAATCGCGTGTGGAACTTCCCGCGCACCCCTGGAATACACGTACCGTGCTGATTTCGCGTGTGTAACTTCCCCTGCACCCTGAAATACACGTACCCTGATGGAATCGCGTGTGGAACTTCCCGCGCACCCCTGGAATACACGTACCCTGCTGATTTTGCATGTGAAACTTCCCCTGCACCCTGAAATACACGTACCCTGATGGAATCGCGTGTGGAACTTCCCACGCACCCCTGGAATACACGTACCCTGCTGATTTTGCATGTGAAACTTCCCCCGCACCCCGAAATACACGTACCCTGATGGAATCGCGTGTGGAACTTCCCGCGCACCCCTGAGATACGCGTACCCTGCTCGCACGGGCCCAATCGCGTGTGGAAATTCCCGCGCACCCCTGAAATACACGTACCCTGCTGGAATCGCGTGTGTAACTTCCCCTGCACCCTGAAATACACGTACCCTGCTGATATCGCGTGTGGAACTTCACGCGCACCCCTGAAATACACGTACCCTGTGGAAATCGCGTGTGTAACTTCCCCTGCACCCTGAAATACACGTACCCTGCTGATATCGCGTGTGGAACTTCACGCGCACCCCGAAATACACGTACCCTGATGGAATCACGTGTGGAACTTCCCGCGCACCCCTGAGATACGCGTACCCTGCTCGCACGGGCCCAATCGCGTGTGGAAATTCCCGCGCACCCCTGAAATACACGTACCATGATGAAATCGCATGTGCAACTTCCCGCGCACCCCTGAAATACGCGTACCCTGCTCGCACGGGGTCAATCGCGTGTGGTACTTCCCGCGCACCCCAGTGATACACGTAGCCCGCTTGCTGTGCTGGTACAGGGTTAGCGCAGCCCTTTGCGCTGGATTGGGTATGTTGATGGCTTTTCCCTGCGCGAGAGGCGTTCTTGGGGGCGTAACTGACGCTGCTGCAGGGTCGCTGCGCCACTGTGCGCCACGGCTGGTTTTGGTGGCTGGAATCCATGAATACGCTGTGCGCGGAAATGGATTTTGGCGCACGCGGCTGGCACGGGGATTCGCACGCGCACACCATGCGCCAGCCACGTGCGCCACTTGTGCGCTGAATTCTATGAATTACCCCCTTAATGTCAAAACAACCGCAGTGTGTCATACACTAATGTTGTACAAAACATAGTACTTAGAATGTACCGTTTATTGTGGTCTAAAAAAGAAAATGTTATTTAAAATTGTATACAACTTCAGCTTTTGAACTATCATGTTTAACTGATTGTACTGTTTTTTCCACAGAAAATAAACCAGCGATTCCAGCTTCATAACGCTACAACACTAAGTAACCACAGCAATTATAATCAAATACATATTCTATGAGCACTATCCTCAATTGTATAACAATCATAAGTACCATATACAGTTCAATTACATCATTCATCCCTATTACAAACATTTTGTACTCTCACTACATTACCTACAATTACTATACACGTATTGCTACTATGGTGATTTTGGCCATACTCCTACTACATTACCTATAATTACTATACACATGTTACTCCTGTGGTGATTGTGCCCAGTGAATGTATTCTTGGGGCTATGGCCTGTGGCCATGCCCCCCAGAATCTGGCCACTGTCCTGAACCACCACAATACAATTAACTATGTGAGAAGTATGTTCCATGGACCATCAAATAATAAAACTCACCTTGAACCCCAACACCTGCAATCGAAATGATGTCTGTGGACACCAAAATTGACTGCGGACTTGTCAGCATTTCCCAACCCCTTTTTCACCTGTAAAAACAGGTCCACGTTACCTTCATTCCACTTCCCTACAATTTCTACACCCTCTTCCAGCCATCAAATAATCCCAAATGTCTTTCCCAAGCTGTTTGTTCACGTCGCTGTCCGCAAATTACCACAGTGTCTGTGGACAGCTACAACACCTTCCCGGCCTTTTTGAACCTACAGAAATAGCCCCATATCATATATTTTCCACCACCAAATGACCCCAAAAGAAAATGTGCAGATGTTTTCCCCACTGTAATGTCCATGGTCAGCTGCGCCTGTCTGCGAATCAAACATGGCAGGTGTTTCCAGAAATATGACGCACCTCACGCTCTCCACCATCCAATCAGTGGGTGCGTCTGATGTTTGCGGACCTCACATCGGCCCCTGGACCAATCAATGGCCCGTCTGCAGACCCAACAGGGAAATGAGTCACTGGACTGAACACAGATTTCACTAAATTTGTTTTACCTTCTTTGATGTCATTTTAAAAACAGCTACTGGGTGGATTTACATAAAATTTACAAAAGCACACTTTCGGGAGCAAGAAGCTGCTCATGCCGCAAATCTGATGAAAATCCGTCCAGCGGTTAGGATTGTAGGCATTTTTTTTTAATTGCATTTATGGGAAAAACCACACAAATTGGGAAGTTTCCCTCCTTGCACGAAACCTCAACAATCATTGCAGGATTAATTTGACGTGCCATATATGCTTTTGCAAAGTTTCTTCAGTATACCTCCAATGGTGCACAAAGTTATAAGCCACCCATAAAGTGCTCTTTCTTTGGTTGTGCAACTTAACCATAACTACAGGGCCACTATTGCAGTAGCATCCCTGTAGTTATGTTTAAGTTGCTCAACTCATAGAAAGATCACTTTTTGGGCATCTTATAACTTTGCGCCCCCTGGATGGATCCTTACCAAAGTTTGCTAAAGAAGTATAAGGCCCCCTCTGAATTTATTAGACAAGTTTGGTGAGGTTTCATCAAGGGGGGGCAAAGTTGTAGTGGGGTCCCAATGTTTTTTTTTGTCGATAGACACAATGGAAAGAAACTGTTGCTCATGTCTACAGCCGAAACCGCTGGACGGATTTTCACCAAATTTGTGGGAGGAGGGGCGGCTTTGTCCTGAAAGCGTGCATTTGTAAATTTGGTGTAGTATTTTTTTTTTAACTGCCCAAAGGTAGCTATAATACATTTGTGAGATCTGGGTTCGATCGGCGGGCTAACTTCCCTGTTCGGTCCACGGCCGGGCCTCTGATTGATCCAGAAGGCAATGTGAGGTCAGCGGACATCGGGCGCAACCACCGACTGGATGGTGAAAAGCATGAAATGTGTCCGATTTTTTTAAATGCCCGCCATGTTGGATTCGCAAACATCCACCAATGTCTGTGAACATTGCAGTAAAAACCTATTGAAAAACACAACATTGCACTAGTGAAACTCATCAAACAATCTCTTGGAAGGTGGGGAATGATGAGGATGGGATCGGATATGGCCATAAGAAGCCAAAGAACAGCAGTTTTTCACTCCTGAATTCCGCGAACAGTCTGGATGTTCGGGTACAGTCATGTGATGTTCGAGAACACTTCAGATGTTCAGGGACATCCATGCCTATTTCTGCATTACAGTGTTGGTGAAAAACAGGTTTTGGATGGCTTATAACTTTGGTGCCACTCAATGAAACTGCATGCAATTGTATTCTAGACCCGATTTTGAATGGTTTCAGAAAGTGTGGATCTGTTTTGTCAAGAGGGATTGCAATTAGAGAGGGGGTCCCACAATATTGTACAGGCTTATAAATGTGGTGTAATTTGATGAATCTGCACACAAGTTTGCTTAACGATTTAAAATCTAAATATACATATTTCTGCAAAGGTTGGTGGGATTCTGTCAAGAGGGGGCAAAATTAAAGGGGGTCAAAAAAATATTAAAGGCTTATGAATGTGGTGCCATTTGACAAATCCGCACAAAGGTTTCCTAAAATATTTTAGATCTAGATATACATGTATTTGGAAAGTTTCTTGGGATATTGCCAAGAGGAGGCTAAATTAGAGGGGGATCTCAACATTTTTAGATGCCTTATAACTTAAGGTCTTGTTGCTGCATGACAAATGTGGACAAAGGTTTTCAGAAAGATTATAGACCCAATCATGAATCTTTGTATGAAGTCTGAATGGATTATATCAAGTGGCTGCTAAGTTATATGGCTATTGTATGTA
The DNA here is from genome assembly GCF_040938575.1 of Ambystoma mexicanum. NCBI lineage: Eukaryota > Metazoa > Chordata > Amphibia > Caudata > Ambystomatidae > Ambystoma > Ambystoma mexicanum. Next base: position 615,701,429 of record NC_090930.1, read on the forward strand.
CCTACATTTTGACACTTTTGAAAAAATAAAACTTGGGTGGATTTCCAGCAAACTCATTTAAGGAGCATTGAAAAGGACCTTAAAGCTTGGTTTTGGGCATGTGCCTGTGTTTTATTTTTTGACAAGTGTCATAATGTAGGTACACAAAATAGTGATATACCTTTGGTGACTGAGGTATAGCCTGTGGCTATGGACAGCGGCCAGATTGTCTGGTTCATGGTATAAGGTCATGACCCGGACAATCTGGCTACTGGCAATGACCACAAGGGACAACACATGGGGTTTAAGTGACCATGTCCACTTGGGACCGGCTATGTGGTAAAGTTGGATAGGTTTGAAAGGGAAAAAGAAATGTGCTTGTGGTAATATGGTCATAGGGTTCTTTCCTCGCCTTCTGCAGGCTGCCATGGAAAGGGAACAAGGGCTCTGTGTGGAGCGGTGGCCATCTTGGAAAAGGATTTTCCTTCCTAAAACATATTTTTTTTTAGCACCCCAGGTTCCCATCTTGGGAACACAGGTGCTAATGTCTTTCATCCCCCATTGCAGGGGTTGGAATGGGGGATAACGGTCCGGAGCCCTTGTTATCTGCCCTTGCTTCACTTGGGCAGATTACTTGGCCTGCCGGGCTGTTATCCCCATTCCAGTCCCTGGAACAGAGGATGAATGCCACGTTATTCCCACTGGCATAACACAAAATGCTAATGGAAATGTTGGAAATTTTTATTGAGTCTATGTACTTTACTGAGAAATGTAAAGTAGATGTAGTCTATAAGATTTTTACCTTTTAACTGTGAAACGTGGTTCCTAAACAAACCTTTCTTTTGTTGGTTTTTGATGTATTTAGTTTTTGCAGGAGAGGTTAGAACATAAGGTGTGGAGGGAAATTAGGGAAGAGGCAACAAGCACTAATATGGAGGGGCAGGTGGACAGGGGAAGATGTTGTGCGTGTGTTACTTCGAAGGTAGGGGGCAGTGTTTCTCATGCTCCTTGCTTACAGCTTCAAAAGCACTCCAGAATTGCTTCCCCCTGCTGAGTGGTGTGTTGCAGTATATGCAGAGGACAGTTGTCCTCAAAAGATATGGATCAATAGCCTCTTTTATTGATTGCAAGGTAGCTGGTGGGAGTTTGTGTCCCACAGAAGTAGGCTGAGTGGTTACAGTATTGGTTGAGCAAGATGATGTGGAGGAAGAAATCCAACCACTTGCTAAGAAAGGAAGATCCATTCTGAGAGCATTGCGGTGGCTGGATTTGGTGTGGCAGTGAATGGAGGTGGTCGCATAGGGGTACTGTCCAGGTAGTTCCAACATTGGTAAAGAACTTCCCCACCCATGATTCTCTCTGAGTGCTAGAGGTAGGCACTTCCTCTACCTCATCTTCTTGGTCCTCTTTATTGTCCTGCACCTTTTTTGTTGTGTTGGTGCTCCAGCAGGTGGTACTAGTGCCTATTGGGGAGGAGGGATGGCAATAGTTGATGCCATTTTTAAGATAAATAGCAGTTTTGCTAATATTTTTCCAAGTATGTGTTTTGTTCTAGATTGTTAATGGATAATGAGTAAGAACAGGTGTAGGAGCAGTGCAAGGGTATATTATGAGCTTCAATATTCCTAGATCAGTAGAAAATGCAGTTCTGAACTGTCCTCAAAGCACAGACTCAATTCCACAGTTTGGACACGTTCGAGGACACATCATCATGTCATGTGTGAGCGCATGGTCACGTGGCACTGTCACGAAGGTTTGCAATGATGTCAGATGTTTGCATATGTCGACAGACACACAAATAGTGGAAAAAGTTGCTAATATTGTACAGAAGTGTTAAAAATGATGCTATATGGTGGGAAATTGCAATAGAAGTGAAACTGTGTAAATTGGACACAAATGTTGCTATATTGGGGTGAGTATGATATTAGTAAGTATTAGGAAAATAGCATGCACTGGTAAAATCCCATGAAATTCACAGAAAAATCTTTGTTAAAAGGGACATTTTGGTTATGTTGTACTAATAAAAGTCTATGCAATTCAATGAAAAAACTTTGTTAAAGGGACGTTATGGTTACAAGTAAAACTGAAAAACCTCAGAAATTCGCCAGTTATGATAAGCTAAGCAACCATAACTCGCGCCACCACCGTGCACTGCTAAGATTACACCCAGGACATCAATGATGACATCACAAATGACATCACATATCTGACCGGCTTTTTTTTGTTCACTGACATATGTGCATATTTTTATTAGTGCAATTTAACAATAATGTACCTTTGACAAACTCCCAATCTTTCCAACACATGGGATACCTACCAACCCATCGACATAGACACCCTCATAATCCCTAATACCAAACAAAACCTGCATACTTACTGGATGATGCTAGCTCAACTCAATCCACATGCAATTGCATCACCAACCTCGCTCCCCACTGGCTCAATATGAACAACTGTTGTCTATCACAAGATACTATACGATAAGTTCTCAAAACTGGACAAATTGCACCCATTCTAACACGTCATCTTTAGACCCAATACTCCCCAAAAATGACCACCCCATCACTATCCTACCATACCTCACCATCATCATTGAACACTCTAGGCTGCAGCACAAGTTTGGCAGTAACCCTTAAATGCGGCAGTAGTGCTATTACCGCTGCATGTAAGGGTCCGCCAGATCATGACCTTGGCGAATTTCTCCCCAGCTGGGGTGAAATCCACGGCAAATTTGCCGATTTTCAGTGCGTTTACCACTGGCGGGAAATCCGCCACCAGTAATAGCGCGAATTTTCCCGAATGGGCATAATGGGGAATGGGCAATAACCATTCCGCCAAATCCGTGATCCGGCGCTAATAGCACCGGGGGGTTTGGCAGTAGGGCTGTTGATGCCAGCGCTAATAGCGCCGGCGTTACTGCCCAACTCGTGATGAGGCCCTTTGTCACTACCAAACTTCAATAGTATAGTACAAGCCCACAAATCACCTATCCAATACCTTTCAATCTGGCTTTTGACCTGAACACAGCAATGAGACTGTTACACTTCACATCCTTGATGACCTTCATAGCATGAAACCATTCTACTCAACATCCTATACGACAGGATGGAACTATCATGCAGCATCATATACTGGTTCACCTCCTTCCTTAGTTGGAGTGCTGCATCTACTATGTGTGCATATTCTGTGTTCTTTCTACAGGGGTGGATTTTCGCAGTGTTTTCTAGTTAGTAAACATTGTTCCTGGGGGGTTTGACTAAAGTATATATTGTTATAGAACCTTGATTGGTCATTCCTTTATGTTGGACTATTATACTTTGCTGTTTGTGATGCTATAGAAACGCCATTTGCATCCCTTCTTAGAGCATAGCCTTCCCTTGGCCCACGTTACTGCAAAAGGCAAAGTGTCAAATCTCTTAACTGTGTTTGTTTTAGCTTTATGATTGTGCCGGCTCTTCGTTTGTAGATGTGTGAGGGCAGAGTAGGTGCTTTATCATCTATTCATCCGTGTACTCCTGCAAGACAGAAGTCAAGTTGTTACATCGGTGGCAACAGTGGTCGTTTTAGCTGGAGACTGAGCACTGCCACTGGCCTCTGGGAAAAGCTTCCAGTCACCTAGCTTCCTCCAAACCATGGAGAATTTAAAGCAGTTCAATTTTCTTCATCTTAATGCACATAAGAGACCCCTGGCTTTACAAAGTTGTCTGAGTTCAGATAATGACAATTTGGCTGAAGAGCAGTTGGAATGTAAAGAGCAATAGGAATTATGCCAATACAGAGATCAGGGCCAAGGAAGAAGAAAAAGAGAATGGGATAAGTAAGAGACCATATGCTAGGGAGGAGGGGGCATATAAAGGAAAGAGGGATTTGGATGATAAAGTTGGCCTAAGTGAGAAAGGTGCTTGGGATAATGAAGAACACGAGGGACTGGGATGAGGAGGAAGGGTGGGAACAGAGAAGATAATGAGGGACCTGCATGAGGACCTGGACAATGGATGTGAGAGATACATTGGGACAATTAAATGAGTAAACTGAAGAATGGCAGGGACTGGATTATGGAAAAGGGACCGGACAAAGAAAAAGAAGAGGAACCAGGAAAACAAAGAAAACTATTGACTGGGAGAGGAATGGGTATAGGGAAAGAGAAAGATATATGGGACAATGAAAAGGAAGACACACTGGCTAAAGGAGCAGGGATGAAAATGCTTGTGGACTAGGAGGGAGGTCTGCGACAAGAAAGTAGAAGAGGTTCTGGGACTAGGAAGATGAAAAGGGACAAGAACAAAGATGAGGATGTGTAAGAGGAAATAGGAAAATGAATGTTAGACACAAATAAGATGAGCAACAGAGACTTCGTTGAAGGAGAGGTGCTGGGAAAATGAAAAAAGGAAGAGCAACTGGGGTAAACGGACATACTGTGACTATAGTGACAAGTAGTGACTGTGGCCAGGAAGAGACACACTTATTCGAAGAGGGACTGGGACAAATCAGAGAGTTAAGGAAGAGGGACTGGTCATGGGACATGGAAGAGGGAAATGGATAATAAATGCATACTTGGGCAAGAAAGTATGACTGGTTTGTGAAAAATGAGTAGCATCTCAAATGACGAAGAGGAAAAGGGATTGAAGAAGGGAGAGGGACTGGGATGAGTAGAGTGGCACAGAGGAGGGACTGGTATGAGTAAGAGGTATGAAGAGGAGAGAATGAGACAAATAATTAGGAATGGGATAAAGAAGAGAATTATGCACTTAGATCAAAAAGAAGGACTGACATGAGTAAGAGGGATTGGGTCAAGGCAGAACAATAGGTACAAGGAATACAGAGTGAGTTGATTAATAGGGACTGAGTTGAGGAAGAGGCACTGTGGAAAAGGTAAGAAGGAGGAACAGGAATGAGAAGACATACCGCAATGAGAAAGATAAAGAGGAACTGGGACAAAAAAAGAGGATAATGAATGAGGAAGACAGACTGGGACTAAGAAGGGAGATGGGATGAGGGAGAGATGATGGCATGTACAAGAGGAAGAAGAATGGTTATGAGAAAGAGGGGCTAGGATGAAGAAGAGAAAGGCAGGCCAGGGAGAGGAGTAAAGACTGGGACAAGGAAGAACTGGGACAAACTGTTTTTTCACCAGTAGGTTTTAGCCAGTTTGCCGCCATCCATGATCCAAGGTCCTCAAGGCAACCCCTAATCCGTGCAGCACTCCCAGACTGAGTGAAATCAAGGTGGACCAAAATATGCGTTTCATTGGCATAGGAGTAGTACCGGAATCCATGGGACTGAATAAGACAGAGAAGTGGCCTAATATAGATGTTGAATTGGGTAGGTGAAAGTGTGGAGCCCTGTGGCATGCCACAGGACAAAAGAACCAGCCTGGAAGAGAAACGGGGGAGAGAGATAGACTGAGAACGGTGCACAAAAAAGGCAGAACACCATGCCAGAACTTGGCCAGACAGGCCAGCCACCTATAACCGGGAGATCAGGGTGGTATGATCAACCGTGTCAAAAACAGGAATGAGACCTAACAGAATCAGTTCTCTGACACCCCCCTGATCCACCAGGCGGGCAAGATCATCCATCACGGAAGTGAGGACTGACTCAATACCACTTCCAGTGCAAAACCCTGACTGAAAGGAGTCAAAGAACCTAGATAATTCCAGAAAAGAAGAAAGCAGAAGAGAGATGAGAGACTCAAACAGCTTTATAGGAAAGGGGAGAAGTGAGATAGGGTGAAAATTAGCAAGCGCAGGAGGGTCTGAATAAGACTTTTTAAGCAAAGGAATCACAAGCGCATGTTTTAAGGCATTAGTAATGCATCAGTCACAAATAGAAATATTCACTGCAGATGTAATTAGTGGGATGATATTGCCAGAGAGCTCTTTAAGAAGCACAAGAGGAATAGGATCAGACAAAGATGTAGATTTAAGCCGATGAATGGCTGTAAGAATGTAGGAAAAGCAGACCAGGAAGAATTTAGCAAAGTAGGAAGATGAGAAGACTGATTAGTCACAGGCTGCATAGCAGAACTGCTAATGCTGTGATGAATAGTCTCACTCTTGTTATAGATAAAACAGGAGAGAGAGTCACATAGAGCTTAAGAGGGAGCAGCCTGAGCTCCCAGCTTAGCAGGAGAAGAAAGAGAGTTAACCAAATTAATAAAGCCTTGGGTTGGTTAACAGCTGCCTCCACCTTACAGCTGAAAAAAGATTCTTTAGCAGAAATAATGGCCTTATGATAGGCTACCTGGACACAGCAAAAGGAAGTTTTGTCAGCAGGATATTAACCGGCTCTCAACTTCCTTTCAGCCTGCCTGCAAAGAAGCTTTCAGGCCTAGGTTCCTCGGAGAACCAGGGTTCGGAAGGACAATCTTTCTGTTTACAGAGCCTGAGAGGGGCCAGATTATCAGCTATGGCATGAAAAGCAACATCCAGTGCCAACAAGGAACATGGCACATCTTGGGCGCATTGAGACAGGAGAGAGCCTGCTAGGTCAGAACTTGAGAGCCGGTGCCAACTATGCTTAGGCACAGCAGGCTTTGCCACAGGACTGACAGGATCTGCACATGAGATGAAGAAAGGTACTAGAAAATGGTCAGACCATAGGACTGGACTGGGTAAAAGAGTAATTGTGGAAGCCCTAGGAGCAAAAATAAAATCTAAAACATTTCCCAGTCGATGAGTAGGATCAACAACTAACTGAGGAAGACCAAGGTTGGACATAAAAGCTAGAAAATGTGATACCTCCCGACCATTAGTTGTATTTCATGGAAGATTAAAGTCCCTAACAATCAAAAGATGTGGATATTTAGGCTGGAGATCAAGCACAAAGGCAAGAAACTCAGCACATAAAGAATTACCAATACCCGGTGGTCTATAGACAACAAGGATAGACAATGTCGAGGTAGGGGACACAGAGATACAAGCCAAAAGATGCCCCATCTTGAGGGATTGACTTGGAACGGTGCACAAAGCCTTATAAAATAGTCTTATGCATAATAGCTACTACACCCCCAGTATGATCGGAGAGGCAATCAACATGAAGAAGCTCATATTTATTGGGGAGTGCTTTAACAGAGGGACTAAAAGTTTTGCAGAGCCAGATCGCCGTTAGAAACAAAAGATCAGGTTGAGAGGTACGGACCAGATTACAGCAATCCAAAGCATGGGCTACTAGTGAACAAGTATTCAAAAGGCATCAGTGAAGAGCATAAGCCTTGTGAGTGATCTTAATACATTTGTGAAAGCCAACCGGACATTGAGTATTAAAAGGGGCCAGGGATATCAAGATGTTACAGTCCAGATAGCTGTCTTGTGTAGGATGGATAGTATGGCCTACAGAAAGCACGTCACGCATGGCTTGTGCACAGATGAGCACAGGCGGCTGGACTTTAGCGTGACTTCAACACACTGAACCTGCACCTGCTGCGCTTGTCCGCTGCACTACGAGGCCAGTCATTTATACCAATACACCTAATGTGGTTGCTAAGCCCTGCCCACTAAGGGAAGAACATAGAGAACAGACCGCAAACCGTGTCTGAAAGTAGAAAAAAATCAGGAAGCTTGGCACATTCCTGCCGCTTTAGGAAGCGCTACAAAGAAAACAAAGCAGCATTCCAACAGGGTGTCCAGTCACTCATCCACACGGTAATCGTGCAATAAAAGAAATCAATCACAGTTTAAAAAGTACAGGTCATACCTGCCAGTAAAGTGTTTCTTTTAGTTTAGTTGGGAGCATAAATCAATTTTGTAGAAGAGCTAAACAAACGTAAAGAGAGATACCCCAAAACTCCTGAAGGACTGCAGGTGGTGGAGGCATAGAGATTTCCATACAGGGCACGTGGCACCCCAAGGTAAGGTGGGGTTCAGGCCTGAGGAGTGTTGGTGCAGTTGGCATCACATCATCTGACGTTCACTGCGGCACCAGCTGCATTCTGAGACCTTCCGGTTTGTGCTCTTCATGCTTGCTTGTGCAGGAATGGCAATGACTAAACTCTGAAGCCCTCCATTGAAGTCAGTGCCAGCACATAGTCCTTTTGGTACTGACTGCATTATGAGAGTCTCCCCAGCATAAACAATTGCTATGGATATACAAAACAAAGAGCCTTCCCAATTGATTGCTCACCACATTAATCACATGAGAGAGCCACACTTACTACTTAAGAGCATGCTCTGCTTATGAGAAGTGGTACAACTTGAAGAGGATTCAACGGCATAGTACAGGCGGGGCTTACACCATGGGTTATTAGAACATTCTGAGTGTGGCCTGTGTTCTCCCTTGTCCTGGTGAGCATGCATTTGAAAGGGTGGTATCAACTGCTAACCATAACCTAGTCACAGATAATAAAAAAAGTACAGTTGATTTCTTATTATGCAACGCATCCAAAAAGTGTCAGATCTTCTAAAATCTCAAATATGTACATATGTGTTCAAATATTTACTTTACAGTTCAAAGTCAACAGGCTAAAGCAAGAAGTAAAAATATGTCTCTGCATTTCCATAATATATGTTCTTGTGCCTAATCAACAGTTTCTGTTCTTACTCAAGATATTATATCTAGGACCTAATGTGGCAAAGCAGGGTAAGAGATTAAGACGGAGAAGTAGGTAAATCCTTCTCAGCTTTAATGAGGGAAATGTAATCGGATACTGTTGGAGCTCGTTATATATGTATTGGGCCGATTCTGAGGTACGTGCACACGTAGGAAAGTGTTCTTCCATGAAGGAGGAACACTTTCCTCACCAGCACCATTTTTCGATAATGTAAGAATGTTGGACAGGGACATGCAAGTCTCAGGTTTTGGATGTGGCTGATGTATGGCTTGACAACAGCCCTAGCAGCCATCAGGAATGCAGGGCAGCTACGTGCAGGGATTCTTCTCCTAGCAGCACTGGTTTAGCATGCCCAAAAAGGAGTTAAACTCTACTGTACACTTATGATTATAGCATTTCTATGACTACAACACAGCGTTTCTACTTTAATGAAAGTTCAAGAAAACTTACCTAAATTAGAAAAGTGGCAGTCTTTTAAGGAATGCTTGAAATGCCACTTAAGCACATGTTTCTCCCACAATTAGAAATGTTAGCAGCTTTTCCTGCAGGAAAGCACATCTCCTCTCCAATACTCCCACCCACTTCAGAATGGTGGTGCTGGAAACTGGAGGGGAGAATTTCGTATTCCCACACTCTTTTTATCACAAGCTCAGAATTGGCCTCGTAGTGCCCTCTTCGTGCCAACCATTGTGTGATCGAGTAAAACCACATCGTCCATGTAGTCCCTCCACTGTACATGTTGTTGAGCTATTCATGGTGGGAAAATGCAGCCATATCTTAGGTACTTAGGCATGTCGGACATGTTAATATTAACAGAAGGGGTGCAAGAACACACCCATTCTTTAATCCCATACTGATATTCACAGGCTTAAACATTCTATTTTCACTGTCTATGCATATCTGGACCGAGGTGTTACTGTAGAATGCATGTTATCAGTTTAAGAAACTCAACCATAACTCTTATAATTTAATCTATTGAAATGTCTTATTTGCACTTGATTTTGCTTGTAAAATCTTATGTATTTTGAAATATTGTATTATTAAAATTGTATTGAGTTTTATTTTTATACATACATTTTCATGTGTGGAAAGTTTATTCATGTAAACCACACTAAGTAGTAAAGAAAAAAAGAAAAAAAAGAAAGGGTGATATCAAGCGATTTGTATTTGCATTATATGGACTAGCCTACAGCATGAAACAGGAGAAACCATTGCTTCCTCATTGTTTAGAAGATGAATAAAAGAAGGTGCACACACAACTCACTGAATTCATGTATGAAGATATGGATGGATGGGATGTAGAGCACCTGAGTGACTATGAAAAATAAATCTACAAATGGCACCTTCATTGCAATCCCATGGTCAATGTGGTACTTGTACCCAACTGGTTTGGGTTCAAGAAAACCTAATTTCCTCTACTCAACCTATACCATACTTCTCGTGCCAGGTCTTTCCTTCCCAATAGGAACAATCTACTGAAAAAGTGTGTTCTAATTGTTTTTAAAGCCATGTATTCTACCATTAGATGTAGCAAGGTCTCCTTGGGCTCTTTTGCAGTAGTGACGCATATGTATATTTTCAAATGTCTGAACTGATCTCTTGGCCAATATTGCCCCTGTAGGCAATAGGTTGTGACGGAAGCGCAAGAATTGACTCCTTGTTCTTCAACACAGGAATTGGTTTAAATAGGTTGGCAATATGCCCAATGGTTTCTCAATTCTGGGCCAAGTGGTATGAATTTTATTGTTCGTAACCATAGTAATAGTCTCAATCCAGTGAGCCTCTTTTAACGGGTTTCCAGGGGCTTACCGTCAATTCAGTGAACTGCGACCCTAATTAAATATTAAATCTCAGAGAAGGCGGGGGTATCCTACTCCCCTCGACCTGGTTGAACATATTCTACCTAAGTAGAAAAGTAGTACCACCACTAAGATTGTACTCTAAAGTCAGCAAACAGACCAGCTGTATCCCCAAGCCTGACATAGTGTATACTCTTAACATTATTCTTATATGATGAAATTTGGACAGGTACGAGAGAGTGATACTGGACATAGAAGGACTGGAAGAAGGAAAGGGAAGAGGTACTTTGATGAAGAAGAGAGACTGGCATGAGGAAGAGCAACACAGACTGGGGCAAGAATGAAGAATGGGGAACAATAAAATGGAAGGGAAGAGGTACTTTGATGAAGAAGAGAGACTGGCATGAGGAAGAGCAACACAGACTGGGGCAAGAATGAAGAATGGGGAACAGTAAAATGGAAGAGGCTGAGGAATAGGAAGGTTGTCTGTGACAAGAAAGAGAAAAAGGGAAACAGGCTTAGTAAAGGAACCATAGACAGCCTTTGAGGTTCTGCTGTCCTCCTTTGTATATGTGTTTTAGACAGATACACCCCTAGGCAATGCTAAATGCCAAACATGGCAATAGAAACCACTCCAAATTGGAAACCTTGATGAAGGATTGCCCACCATACTCAAGCTCTTCAAGAAACTGTGAGAGGAATCCTAAGAGGAATTTCATGTGGGAACCTTTGTGTTTGTTTGGATCAAGATGCATCAAGAGAGATATTCAATTTGGAATACTTAAGCCACGAGGAGAGATTGCGACTTGGGGCTTCATCAGACCTAAGGATTTTTTCTTTGAATACTGTTGTATTTCCACAAGACAAACTGATGTTTTAGGTGACTCTGAGAACACATACATGCTGCTAAACAATTTACCTGATCATGGTTAAGTTACATGTATGCTCATTACTAGCCCTTGATGAAGTGGATTGGTGTTTTACTTGTAGGATACGACAACCAAAATGTATTAGGAACGTTAGTCCATGTCTGGTGAGTGTTTGATCCTACTTGGTCCTTTTATAGTTGGTGCCAAAAGTAGGATCAACCAGCCTAGACACATTAAGTCACACAGCAAAACCTTCTATAATGATATATTTTGCAACTTTAACTCAAAGGTTCAGTTTCAGAAAAAAAGGGAAGATTGTACTAAGCTGACATTTGATGATTGCCTTAAATAATACAAGTGCTGACATCCTGTCTGGGGGTCTTCCTGTGCTGACAACATGCACCTTTATGACAATTCCAAATAGCCCAAAAGAGTGTTGGCCCGATGAATCCCAGAACTCTTTTTTACGTGCATGATTATCGAAGCTCCGATCCCATGAGACATTGACAAGTCCAACCAATGATATTTTTTCCACAAACAACCACTGCATTATTGGAAAAGAGAGGGATTTGATCTAAATGCATGTCCATGTAGATATTCCATCAGGTTGCTGTTGGATCCTGTCACCACCACCCGCATCCATTTCAAACTTTGTACTAAGCTCACTGCTGTCACAGTCCCCATTGAACATCCCTCAGGTTGTACTAATATTGAATTATATTTAAGAACACCTTTAAAAGAACAAAAATGATATCATGCCTATGTCTACTGTGAGAATATATGACTCACAAAGATCTCATTTGAAATGGCAACACAGAGAACAGTAGCCCCAAACCTATTGAGAGGTGCAGCTTCGACTGATTCAGCTGAAGACCTAGACAGACCATTTCACAATCCCCAGAATCTGTCCGGGAAGTCACTCCATTACTTCATCTGCCACAGTATTAGGAATCCCATCTTTTCTCAGACCAACTCAATCAATACACTAGGTGATGCGGGTGTTACAATTTGTGGGAAATCAAGAGAAAAGCGGGAGGGCAAGAAAGGTTGTTGTTTGTTAAGGTGTGTTAAGGTTTGTAGAAATGTGTTGATTATTTTATTGAGACTGTTTAATCAGAACTGGCTTCACCACTTACATACAGGAGCAGAGGGTTATAATTTGTGAAGCTACATGTTTTAGTTTAATGTTTAAAACCATATTCAATTTCTCCAGTGATTTCTAGATAAATGGTGAGTTGTTCATCATGTAGCTGTGATTTGAGCACTGGCAAGTCTTCTTCAGATGGTTTATATTGACACATGGTATTTTCTACCGCAGTCATGGCTATTTCTGCTTCATTTAGAATGAGTGTTTCTCTAAGTGGTTATTGGCTTCCAGTAAGAGAAGGTTGACTGCCCTCAAGAGTATTTATATCTAGTTGAGCTTCAATGTGTTCCTCTTGTTGGTGTTCATTGTCCAACATTTCTTTGCATTGTTTGAAATTGGCATTTGTTAGACTGCTTTCATTTGCTTTGACTGCAGTTTCAAATGAGTCATAGACACCTAGTAATTCTTCTTCATTTTTCAAGGTTTAGAAAGTTGCAGTAGGGCCATGTAATCTGGTTCTCTATGTTGTGGAGATTTAAATTAAATGATAACTTTATCTGATTAATTAGGCTGGGATTGGTAAGTTTTATGAGGCTTCCTTCACATGTTGAGACTGGATATTTGCAAGTTGTCCCATCCAGTGTGACATAGTTTTTGTAGGAGTAGTTTGGGGTTATGTCCTACACCACATGTTTTCGAAAACAGTACTTCAGTTTGGATAGTATGTGCCAATTAATTCGTTTTTTAAAATGTTCTGGCTATTGTTATCACTCGTGTCTATTGCTTGGTAGGATTTTAGTACTCTTTTTCGGGATGAAGCTGGACCAAGGTTTAGCCAGACAATTTGTTCAGATTTGCCATATAAGGCTGTACCTGTTAAATGTTCTGCACCCTCGTAGCACCCACATTTTCTACAGCAGTGCATCTTTATACTGAAGCTTTACAATGTTTGTGATAGTGTTTTATCAGATGATATGTCATCCCAGAGGTTGTTTAGCTCTGTTTTCTAAGCTGTTGCATATCATGCAACTGCAGTAGAATTGTCAGCAATGTAATCTATGTCTATGTTTGCATTCAACAAGAAGCAAATGATTGCATTGTAATCATTGATATAGTTGGATGCATCGTCCCTTTTAATGTTGTATGTATTTTAGAGGATTTGCCTTTTACGCTGTGCCTAACATGAAGCTATTTCCCTGTCCTTTTGTGAAAACAGGTCTAGGGAAGCCAAAGCAGCATTTGCTATAATATTTACCTTTGTTTTTATATCTATTTCAGCAGCATGTGCCGCACTTGTTTTTGGCAGAGTAGGATGTGTGTATGTAGGTCACTATATGTGGCTCCTGAAGGGATGTTGCAGGTTATGTATTTTTTAATAAACTGTAAAACAGTGGTGACTTTGTCATGGCCAAATTCGGAAGCATCTTTTATCCAGAAAAGCATGTGGATTTGTAGTGCTCCTCTGGATTGATATTATCTTCTCTGCAAAAGAAGTGTTGCACTTCTCAGAGCAGAGGGGTAGGTGTATTGCAAATGAAGTGCAGCACGGCAAAACAGTGATGGTGAAAGTACCTTGAACAGAATTCTCCTGGTGTTTTTATATCTATTCCATCTTTATTTTTGTTTGCAGTGCATAAGAAGTTGTGCAAGTCAACCCATGCATACTCTGCACAGCTTAAAGTAACAAAACATGTGGGTGTGCCTAGGTTCCTTCCTTAGCATACAAAATACATCAGCATGATGTCAGAACCAGTATTCTTTTGTACCATGCATGTTTACCAACAGATTTAGAGATGCTTTACTTCAAACTTCATTGTTGTCTTTCACTTTTTGAAGCAGTTGAGTAGGGGACATGTTTAATAAAATCAGAGCCTGTTTTAATGTGTGTGACACTCCATGTCATATCTTCCTCCCTTTCCTGTAGGAAAGAGAAGAGGAAACTAATGTGCTTCTACACTTTTTTCCCATATGCTCATTGGGGATCTGTGGGCTTGACACACTTGATATGTTTCTAATACATCTTAAATAGTATATTTGGAGTGTAGTGGGTGAATTGTAACTGGTCTAAAATATGGGCTGCAGTAACATGATTTACACGTTCAAATTGACTAGTTGCTGGTGAATCCTGAATTGTTGGGGTTGTTTCCTTTTAGTTTGCCTCATTGTTTATATATTTGTAGTATTGGTTGTTTTCTTTTAGATATTATTGGGCTTTTCTAATTTTGTTCAAGTCAACCAGATGTTGACAAATATTTTTGTCTATGGTTGGTACACCATTAACTAGTACAATCAAAGATTGATCTATTGGTCGTTGTACTCCTAGATTTTCTACATTTTCTTCAAGATTTAAAGTAAAATATAGTACTTTGCCACGGATGCCCTTTAATAACTCAGCTGGTGGTATTATAGCTTGAAATAGGTGTACTGTTTGGATTATAATGCTCTCGTACAAGTTAAGTTGTTTATGTATTTATATATTAAGAATTCTTGTACCATCGCGCCGCATGCCCATAGGCCTCAGGTCGCAGGCGCACACATAATCGGCAAAACAAGAGTGTGAGAAAGAGAAACCAGTGCTGAAGTGTTTGAGAGCCTTTGGAAGTGGGTATATTTCTAATTTATTAGTGATAGAACCTTCTGGCATTTGGTTATTGTCAAGCTTTGTGTTGCAGTACTTCATATATTGTATATGTTGTTGCTGATGTTATATATCAAGCTAATTTGAACCATTGTGATACTTCATTGTCCTCTATTTTGTAGGCCCTATCTACTTCTTGTGCTCTTTTTATAAAAATGTCTCTGATAACAGACACATACTTGGTATGGTATTTCAGCAGATGTGTTTTGAAACATAACTATTTATTTTTTTCTATGTGTGTGTTAGGAGGTTGGTGTGTGAGAGGATTTTGGTAATGTTTTCTGTTACTGAATTGTCTAAGTCAAGTTCAGTTCGAAAGTACTTACTTTGGATGTGCTGTATTTTTTTGAGGATTTCTTTGGCTGGTCCATGTAGGATACAGTTATTTAAATTGTGTTGTTGTAGAGCACAAGAGTTTGCATAGTATAGTCTATGTGCAAAATTCTGTATAGCGGACTTGTGCGTTGCTAACATTTTGATTTGGTGGAAGGTGCTTTTGCAAGCAGTTCTCAAAATGCAGGCTATCGAATATCCTTGCAGACCAGTGTGGCTGTGTACTGGACAGGAGTCCATGGTTTGTAAAGGTTTCATTCTATTTTTGTCTTTTAGCTTGACATAGTTATTGAGGAATTGTTGTAAACATATGAAGGATTGATGTCTTATGTTACACATTGAGCTGCATGTCCATTTGCTCACTGGACGGTTTGTTTGCGTGAAAGGAACATTGGGTTGAACATTGGTTGGGGACTTTTTTTAATTTAAGGTTTTCTTTTGCCATAATGGTGTCTCCTAACATTTCATACCCTCGGCCAGCACTGTCTGTGACAATTGTTTGTTTTGTTTGTTCTGGATTATTAGCCTCTTTATTGAAATATGGTTCTGTGCTGCTTGTGTTCATCCATTCACCTTCACTGAAGGTTGAAACGGTATCTATATTGACATTGTGCATGTTTACAAGTTATTTTTGTAATATATTAATTAATTTAGTTAGTGGTTTCATTCTGTTTAAAATCAATATAAACTATGATCTTTCAATAGAAATCCACTGATAATTAAATCAGGAAGGATTAGTCTCCTGTAGTAGTTTTCAAGGTAGATCATGAATTTCAGCTTTTGTGATAAGCTTGTGAAGAAATCTCTGCTGGAAAATGTTTTGTAACATTATTATTGTGGATTGATTTATAGTGGTTACGTTAAGACTGGTACATATATTGTTAGTTTCATTAATAGGTTTGCTTTGATTTCTAGATATTGTTGTACTTTATATTTTGCAAGAGGGGCATCACCTTTTTTAGTCATGGCTGGTTTAATGGTTTTGAGTGTGGTTACTAGCTCTTTTGTTTTAATGTTTTCTATCAATTTCTTAGAGGTGGATGAGTATATGGTTTGCTTATATTTGTATCTGTTCTATGTTGACTTTCTTTTCTATGGAGTTGCTTTTCAGTAGGCATTGTGTTGTGTCTGTTGGAATAAAAGAAAGTTTGGGTTTGAAAGTTATGGAATTTTACAGATTTTGGGAATCTTAGAGGTGGATGAGTATATGGTTTGCTTATATTTGTATCTGTTCTATGTTGACTTTCTTTTCTATGGAGTTGCTTTTCAGTAGGCATTGTGTTGTGTCTGTTGGAATAAAAGAAAGTTTGGGTTTGAAAGTTATGGAATTTTACAGATTTTGGGAATCAGATGGTTCTTGTGAAATATTCAAATTACACTGAGCAAATGTATCTGAAAAATATGTACAGTGCATATGACCACCTGTGTAAGCTGTTCTAGGAAATAAACACCAGAAAAGCAAAAATAAATTCACAAATGACCCTTTTAGGATCCACTATTGTACAATAAATTGTTTAAATTAAGTTTAAACCTTCCAACCCCCTTACATTAGACAATCTGTCCACAGACACTATGGTAGTCTGTGGACAGCACATGCCACATATGGGTCTTGATTATGCCTGGTATGGAAAGGGGACTGTGGGGATTGGCCAATGAGGCATTGTGGTTTACAGGGAGACAGGGTACCATGTGTTTTGTTTGTTGTGTGCAGTTAAAGATGGATGTGTCTATGGCTATTAAGACGCAGAGTGTGTGGATTGTAGGTGACTTTTCAAATCAGTCATTGAAGGTGTATTCTGAATGTCATGGCATCTTGGAAGTATTGGAATGGCATAAGTAGATGTTTTGTGGCATGCAGTTTTGGCTTAAACTGGGCAAGGTTGTTCTCCTTCTTTGAGAGTACGGCTCACTTTAAATGCCTAGACATTATAATTGTGCATTGTGGGGAGGACAGTTTGGGGTATGTGACTCCAATGTATTTTTTTCCAGTTGCCCAGTAGGATTTCTTGAAAAGCCTAATGAAACTGTTTTCTGCTGCAAGGATATTACTTTCTGAAATGAATCAGATTCAAGCATAGAGATGCTCAAATGTTTTCAGTCCAGAAATGGAAGAATTGAGGCAGCTTGTCAATAAAGTTGTATCTGCTTTTTTATATGCTGCAAGAATGTCATATTTTGAGACTGACAATATAAGGTGTGATGATGTGAATTTCTTCCATAAGGATGGAGTTTATTTTACAGATGTAAGAAATGCAATTTTTCTTTACAATATTAGATATACATTGAAAAAGTTCCTGTAAGAAAATTGTAGGAAAATGTACAGTGTATAGTAATAGTTTACATTAAAGGCAAAAAAAGCAAAACATAGATGTCTGTTAACAAACCCAAGAAAAGAAAGACACAGCTTCTTTTGAGAGCCACCACTAAAGAATAAATAACTGAAATTGAGTTTAAACTCCCCCCACCACTTTGAGTGGCCGTGATGTCTGCAGACTACCATACTGTCTACAAACTATATAGAGGCTGTAAATGTACCTGTGAATTTTTTTCTCACTTCTATTTTTTAACTGTGAAAGATGGCTTGTGTTTTTTTTAAAAAAAAAAAAAAGTATTGTTTTGGCTTTTTGTGTTTTTTTCTCCACTAGAGCCAAGGTAAGGTGGCGGTGGGAAGGGATTGAAGTGAGGGAAGGTGCAGCAACCACAGAGGCAAAAGGGAAGGTGAACAGCGGAAGATGTTGGGCAGGTCTTACTAAAGGTAGGTGGCTGTGTTTGCTCATGCTCCTTGACCGAGGCCTCGAAAGCACTCTGGAACTGCTCTGCCCTACAAATCAGTGCTTCACAGAAAAACATAGCACTGTGAATATTGAAAGGTAAAGGTCAACAGCATTATGTATGGCCTGTAAGGCTGCTGCTGGGATCCTCTGCCCCAAAGGAGTCCCCTTTGTGGTAACAGCAGCAGTTGAGGAAGATGGGGTAGAGGGTATCAACCTACTTTTCCCTGCGAAAGGTAGTGCCTTCCTCAGAGCAACTGGGTTGTTGGACTTGGTGTGGTACGGCATGGAGGAGGTGCCATATAAATAAAGGCCCGGTTTTCCATGACTGAGCATCGAACCTTGGCTGCATGAGTCTTCGGCACATTTTCAATGGTGGTGAAAAATCGCCACACCACGGACTGACTCTGGGTACTGGAGATTGGGACTTTCTCCACCTTATCTTCATCTTCCTCTTGATCCTCATTATCTGTGTCACCGTGCCTGTTCCCCAGTCCAAGCCCTCCAGGTTGTTGAGGTCATGGTGGTGGTGGTGGTGGTGTCTGGGAAGAAGCAATGGCCATAACAGATTCCATGATGGTCTCCAATAACTTCTGCAAAACAGATCTGCAACACAGAAAAGCAGGTACCCTCTCTTGGATAGCCAGATTGAGAATGAGGAAAAGTAATGGGTGGGTCCCTTCTAATGAACCGTCCGCGGACAGTCGTGCCACCCACAGAAAACAGCGTCAGAAATAGGCCTTGAAAAGTGCGAGATCAATCAAGAATGCGTCTTGGAGCTGTGAAAGGGTAACATTTCAGTTTGAACCACCCCAGATTGGTGGAAAATGCACTTTTTAAATGTCCACAGCTAGGACACCGTCCGTGGACATGCCATTATGCTGCACGGGTGCAGTCACATGATGATGTCCGGAGATGTCCATGGCCCTGACGGTTATCCAGGGACACCCATCATTTGTCATGTCATCTTTGATGCACTGTTTTGTTAGTTTTAGCAGTGCACGGGGGAGGCTGTTTAGCTTACCAGAACTGGCTAATTTCAATGGTTTTTCTGTTTTACTTGTAACCATGGCCGCCCCTTTAACAATGTTTTTTCACTGAATTTGATATGTTTTTATTAGTGAAACTTAACTATAACGTGCCTTTAACAATGTTTTATATCACTGAATATATATATATATATATATATATATATATATGTAAACACATGGAGGATAGAAAAAACCTGCACTCCATGCAGGAGGTCAGTAGATCCCAACAAATGAAAAAAAAAAACCTCGAATCCAGATAAGTGGAAAAGTCGAGTTTAATGAATGGTAAAAAATACAAAATAAATGGCAAAAACACACAGCAAGCAATACAGGACGCCTAGGCAGTGTCCTTAACGACGCGTTTCGCGCTTCCCTGAGCGCTTGATCACGTTAGGAGGACGTGTTGAAAATGAAAGTTAATATTGTAGACTGGTCCTTCTTCCATGTTGCCAACCAACCTAAGCTTACAACCTTGCATGAAACCATAGCGGCCATTTTAGAGTGTAGTCAAAAAGCTGCTTTAACCATAGAGAGTGCAAGTTTAGATACAGCAGTAAAATACAGAGCACATTAAAATCCCACACTATAAATGCTGAAACGGAAAGTTGATAAATAGACAAGTCAGACAATACAATGGATGTCAAAACACATTGCTATACAAGAATTAGTACACATGAGCAAAAATTAGAATTAGTATAGAGTCCGTAGCTGTGACATGGTACAAATATTTTACTATAAAAGCTTAAAAGCTAATCATGCCAGTGGCAAGCAAATCTAAATACATAAATGTATAAGAATGAAATGCAAGTGCATATCTTCGCTAACCATGGCAATATGTAATATATGCTCCCAGAGTAGAAAACAGCTTGGACAAACCTATATGTAACTTGCACGATAAAAACATATAGCAAACTGCAATATAAAGTGCTAGTGCATTGGACCGTAAACATAACACACTAACCATGTAGCCTAGTCAACAAGGTAGGCATAAACAATTCATGGGGGATTTAAAAACAGTCAGTGAATGCATGCTCAGTAATGAAACATGTAGCAAGCTGCAATTTAAAGTGCAAGTGCAATAGATCGTAAACATATCACTCTAGCAGCATAGCCTAATCTAAAAAGGTTAAGTAATCATAAAATGCAAGTGCATTATTCATTGAGGATTTAGCAATCAGTGAATACAACCTTTAGGATAAAAGCATGTTGTACACTGCTATATAAAGTGCAAAGGCATGAGGTCGTAAACATGTCACTCTAGCAGCATAGCCTAGTTGAAGAAGGTTAAGTAATCATAAAGTGCAAGTGCATGACACAATATTGGAGCTTATTATGGAAAAAGTACAAGCAATCATACCATGGAGGAACAATATCGACCACCAGACTTTCACAGTACAGATATAATCATGTACTCACTAACTTCAGACCCCCTAAACACAAAAGAAAAATTTAGGGAAGACAGCCAAAATTCACCAACTAAACAATGAAAAAAGTTGGATGACATAAAAAATAAGAGTAAAATCAATAAACAATTCCAGGCCAGGTCAAAAAAACATTTTTACAAATAAGTACAAACGAGAAGAGAGCAGGAAGCAGTGTGCAAATGGCAGAAGACCAAGATCAAATAACACTGAGCAAGAGAAGAATAAAAGGGGGAGATTTGTGCAAATGCATGAAGGAACAAAATAATTAAAATAATTAAGTTCCCACAAAAGTATATAACTCCTCATCCACATTGTGCCCGTTAGGATATTTAGAATCAAAGTCCAAAATAAACCTGGTTTCAAGCTGTCTCAGTTTTAGAGTGCGATCACCACCCCTTGGGTCAATCGGTACATGAGCGACAGCAAAAAATGTAAGTAAATGGACATCACTGTCATGTTGCTGCCTAAAATGTTTGGCCATGGGGTACGTGTGGTCAAAGTTCTTAATAGCTCTGAGATGCTGTAGGATGCGGAGCTTAAGAACACACGTGGTGGATCCCACGTACCATTTCCGGCAGGGACAGGCTAAAACATAAACCACAAACGGGGTCTCACAGTTGATAAAATGTTTCAGCTTAAATTCAATGCCCGTAATAGGATGTAAAAAAGATTTACAAATAGTTGCATGAGGGCAGGCTTTGCATTTTTGGCACTTTGTAAAACCCTTAGGTAAGTCAGGTAACCAATTGGTCCTGATGGAACTTTTCTGGACAGGGGGCAAAAAGCTGGAGACCAGTCTGTCCTTTAATGAAGGTGCCTGTTTGTAAGTTAACGTGGGGCATTTGGGGAGTAAAGGACCAATATCTTTGTCCAGCCTGAGGATGTGCCAGTGTTTAACAATAATCTTACGGACATCACATGAGGCCTTATTAAAAGTAACAATAAGGCGAGGATCATCCTGGTCCTTATTTTTACTCCTGCTAGCAGAGCCATGTAATAACATTTCTCTTGAGAGTGACCGCGCTTTTAAAAAGGCCATCTCAATGATCTTTTTTTGGTACCCTTGAAGTAAAAAATCAGCTGCAGCCACCTTGCAACAGTGATCAAATTCCTCAATATCTGTGCAGTTGCGCCGAAAGCGAATAAATTCGCCATAGGGGATGCTGTTTTTACAGGAGAGCGGATGACAGCTCGTGGCATGAAGTGGCAGACCAGTGTTGGTGGGTTTTTTATGTAGGGAGGTATGGATGCCTAAATTGTCCAATCTTACATTAACATCCAAATACACGATGTGAGTAAAACTGTGGCATTCAGTGAATCTCAAATTCACATCATTGGTGTTAATGCTGTTCACAAAACAAGCCCACTCGTTCTCATTTCCCTTCCAAATAATAAAAATGTCATCGATATACCGCCACCAACCAATAACTTGTGTGGAAAAACAAGCTAAAAGTAACTCAGACAAGAAAGTAGCCTCCCACCACCCCATAGTAAGGTTAGCATACGATGGCGCAAAGGTACTACCCATGGCAGTGCCCCTAACCTGGTGATAGAAGGAACCCTCAAAAAGAAACACATTGTTAGTTAAGCAAATCAAAAGCATATCCAAAATCATACCATTGTGCCCCAAATAATTCAAAGAACGAGTGTCCAAAAAATATTTGCAGGCTGCCAATCCGATCGTGTGATCTATAGAAGTATATAGGGAGACAACATCTAAGGTTGCCAACATTAGGCCCCCCTCCCAAGGTATATCAGAAATATGACTCAAAAAGTCCTTGGTATCACGTAGATATATATATATTCACTGGTACCCTTTATTGATTTAACATTTTAACTGCAAGCGTTGGTTGTAAATGGCTTGCTTTTAGATTTCTTTGTAACATGCTCACTCTTGTTTATGGTGGTTGCACTTGTGGGTGCATTTGTACAGTTTGTTTGTACATTGTGCACGCAATCATGAAATTCACCTGGTCATGTCTCAGGGTGGATTCAGTATTTGGCAGGGTGAATAAGCCATTGATGTGTGTGCCCTGCTTTCCCTTCTGTTTGGAAAATACATAAATTGGGCCACATTATGAGTTTGGCGGTGTGGTAAAAAAGTGATGGTAATTCTGTTACCACCCCTTGTCAGCGGTAATGGAATTACCACCATTTTTTACAACATCCCTGAATTCTGAGTTTAGAGAAAACATTGAAGATTCACCTCTAGCAAAAAGCTGGAGGCAGATTGTCCACTTTTTTGTAGTGGAATTACCATATGCTGTATGTACACCAAAATCCCCATTGAGTTTTTGGACTACAGAAATGGGGTATTACACCACCCTACCACCATTTATAATCCTGTTGTAAGCCCACTGGACCGAGTGGCAGTCACGGTATATGATTTTGGCTGTGATTTGGCAGATTTACCACTGAATTACCACCAAACTGGTAATGAAGCAGATGGATTGTTTATCTGCACCAGTGACCTTGGGCACTTAGTTATTAATGCATGTCTACGAGTGTGTTCCACACCGCTGTTTTCATGGTAACACCTTCCATGTTTTGCAATTGGGAAGTGTCTTTGTTGTGTTGTTGCTCCATTGGGGGTTGTAGTTCTTTACCTGACGAAATAGTCATGTTGAAGTGTGCTCTGACATTTGATGAATTGGCCTTTCCTTTTCTGATTTATTCAAGGAAGCATGCTGGTATATCGATCAAAAGAAAAACAATTGTATTGTTGCTAGGAGCCAAGTTATGAATTTGCATGGTTTTTGTGTTGTGGTTTTCCTCTCTTGTACGTGAATATTTCACTATTCTGTTTAAAGTTGGCAAAGAAGAATTTCACATCTATGTGGTCCCACTTGATTCTAATTTTATTTGATTTCTTACATTTGTAAAGCACCCAAGCCCAAGGGCATTCTAATTTGCTATTCCTTGCTAAATTCTGCCCATCTACTCTGAAAAGGCTTGTTTCTTTTGCTACTGCATGCTCCCCCAATGCATGTCTGACCTTTTCCTCAGCCCTATAGAATTTTCAGAAGTTCATGCTGGGAAATTATAAATCTTAACAATACTCAAAGTACTGAATTCCGAGCAATTAAAATCAGCCCCAGACATGCCTGACAAGTGACTAACTCTGATAGTAAAGTTGAAGAGGGCAATTGTAAGACTTCATGTCAGACCAACTGTATCAAACTTTGAAGGATGAAGGCTGAGTTGTTCTTCCACACATTTAAACAGGGGCCATCCATATCACAGATAGATCTTTGCAGAAGGGGCATTGGCTTAATTAGATATATTACTGCAGAGTTGAATGTGCTGTGCTTTCTCGGTAACATTCATAGATGCACAGGACTCAATGTCCTCATTTACATGTCTTTATGCCGAAGTAATTTATAAAGAATTCCAATATATCGAATATTTTATATTTAAAACTGTTTTAGTGAATGTCCCTTTTTTGGGGGGTCCCACCCGAAACTCCCGTTTTGCAACACGAAAAAGCCATCCCAACCATTTCCCAAAAATATTTAACCCTTACCCCACCCTAAATGCATTCACTATAAAATTGTTCATTATTCGATGTATTGGTATTATATATAAACAATTTGATATAAACACTGTATACCAATGTCCTCCTACTGCACTCAACCCCAAACCCCAATCCAGCCTCATCCATTCCACCCCTCCCTTTGTAACATTTCTCTTTTTTTCTGCAGTTTCAAAGTTGTTTTGCGTAGGTTGTTGCATCCTCGCATGGCCAACACACTGTCAATCATTGCTGAATTTGTATGACTCGTATTAGAGATTCAAGTAGATTTACAGGCCAATTCATAGAATTCGGCGCAGAAGTAGTGCAGGCGCCTGGCGCAGAGAGGGAGCATGCGCCACATGTGCGCCAGGTGCAGCGCAAAACAGCATTTTGGCACACCATGTATTCATGGATTTCCCGAGCCATTTGCAGCCGTTGCGCAGAGAAAATCCAGCAGCACCAGCAATGCCCCCAAGAACGCCCCTTGGGCCACAAAAAGCCATAGAAATCCCCAATATGGCGCAAAGGCCTGCGCTAACCTTGGACCAGCATACAGCCCCCCTACACCGTATTTGCGTGAAAAACAGCACATACCCTGCTTGCGGCAGCCAAATCGTGTGAAAAGGGCCTTGCAAAACCCAGCAAAATTTTGTTCCAGACTCGCGCCAGCAAAATCGCGTGAAAGTCTGCTTGCGCACCCCCTTGAATATGCGTAGCCTGCTCGCGCCAGCCAAAACGCGTGAAAATCTACCCGTGCACCCCCTTGAATATGCATACCCCGGTAGGGCCATCCAATTGGCGCGAAAAAGGCCTACCGTAACCCCTTCAATACGTGTACCCTGCTTGTGCCAACCAAAACGCATGAAAACTCCTTGTGCACCTCCTTGAATACGCGTACCTCGCTCGTGCAAGCCAAATTGCGTGTAAAGGGCCTACCGTAACCCTGCAAATACACGTACCCCGCACGCACCAGCCAAAGCACATGAAAACTTCTTGTGCACCCCCTTGAATACATGTACCTTGCTCACGCAAGCCAAATCGCGTGAAAAGGGCCTAACATAAGCCTGCTAATACGCGTACCCCGCTTGCACCAGCCAAATCGTGTGAAAACTCCTTGTGCACTCCCTTGAATACATGTACCCCGATCGCGCAAGCCAAAACGCGTGAAAATCTACCAGCGCCCCCCCTTGAATATGCGTACCCCACTCGCGCCAGTCAAAACACTTGAAAATCTACCTGTGCATGCCCTTGAATACGTGTACCCCGCTTGCGCAAACAAAATCATGTGAAAAGCGCCTTCCGTACCCCCGCAAACTCGCGTACCACACTCGTGTCTTCTAAATCATGTGAAAAATGCCTTGCATGCTGGCAGCACCCGCAAACACACCCTGCAGGCAGCCTACACCACAAGGAATCACCCGTGACCATGCCTGCAGGCAGCCCACACCACAAGGGACCATCCCATCACCTGTGAGCGTTCCCACAGGCAGCCCACACCACAAGGGACCCCCCGTCACCCGTGACCATGCCCGCAGGCAGCTCACACCAAAAGGGATCTACCCCCCATCACCCGTGACCATGCCCGCAGGAAGCCCACAACACAAGGGATCCCCCTCCCCCATCACCTGTGACCATGCCCACAGGAATCCCACACCACAAGGGACCCCCCCCATCACCCATGACCATGTCTACAGGCAGCCCAAATGGCACCATACACCGCATGCAGGCCCCCACTCATGTCCCCCCAACAGTGACGGCAACCTGCAGGCAGGCCCGACTCATGTCCACTCACCAGTGATGGGATTGACAGGCAGGCCCCCACTCATGTCCCCCCATGATTAATGGGAACCTGCAAGCAGACCCCGACTCATGTACCCCCAACACACACATTGGGCATCATTATAAGGCTGGTGCTCCCGTAATGAAGGGGGCCGTTACGGGACCGGCCCCCTTCATTTCGGGAGCACCGATTAGAAGCTTCCCATCGCAAGACCCAAATAGCATTCCTGTTAAAACCAGGCATGCTTTCCGAGTCCCGAGAGAGGGAAGAGGGAGGCAATAACGGGCCAGATGTAATCTGCCCGTTATTATCTCCCTCCCCATTCCCATTGAGCCCTATGGGGGCTCAAATGGGAATGGGGATGGATTCCTGCAAGGAGGAATTACCAGGTCCTCCTATGTCGGAGTAACCCGGTAAGTCCCCATTGCAGGAACCCGGAACTGGCTCCATGGCTAACTCCATTCTTGTAATGAGGCCCATTGTCACAACATACAATCATGCAGCAAATGTCCATCCAAATGCCACACCACGCTGCCCCTCCACGGTGCAACTCTACACCTATCCATTGGCCCCACTTCCCAGTACAGGCCCCATGGCATATTATTCACAAAAGCACACATGCATGCACCCAAAGACATGCCCAAAATGGCCCCACAGCCATGACACATGACTGAGCCAATGACGATTGCCACATGCCACAAACAAGTGAGAGCAGACAACACATAGATTGAACTGCATGCAAATGTATTAACAAAAGCAAAATACACCAAATGAAAATCAAACATGAGAATGAAAATGAAATGAAATCCAAATCCAAATCCAAGAAGAAAATTCAAAAACGTGAAAATCCATAAAGTGGTCCTTGTCCAAAATAATGTTTTCCATTCCAAAGGTAAACCATAAAAAACCATTACTCCACGTGAACAAAAAAATCCAAAAATCAAACTAAGCACATCTGTATACAATGAAAGGATAAAGGGTCAATGATTCCAAATGTCTGAATAATCCACGAAAACACCACAAAAAACAAACTATATACAAAAAGTGGAGAAATGTCCATGGACTCCAAAGAAAAGAAAAAGAAAGGAAACCTAACACTAAAGAACTATTTACGATGGTGGCAGGCTAGTCCTACAGCTCACCGTTGTTACCAAGAGTTTTGGCCAGGGCATCTTTGAACTCTGTGTCTATAGTTCGGATTTGGGACTGTGCTCTGTCTTTGAAGGCTCACAGAGACACCACCATGCTCTCCACCAACTCCCTGCGAGTCTCCTCAAGGAACTCTGCCCGTCTCTTTGCCTGCCGCATGGAGTTCTCTGCCCTGACCATGGCGAGCTGTGCCCTCTCTGCCCACTGCTGCTCTGCAACTTTTTGCCGGCCCATCGACTGCCACAAGGATGACACACTTTGTCCAGGGTCTTCCTGCCCTCTGGCCAATGCCTGCCCCTGTGATGTATTTGGCCCCGAGTCCTGACGCCTCCTACGTCGAGCCTGCTGCTGCCGTGATGCCATCTGCCTGTGCCACTACGACGGCCACCGGGATGATGCCAACCACCGGGGCCGTCGTGCACATGCCCTGCTTGAAGGTGTGTGCACAACCTCCATTCCCAGGGGTCCTGTTGCTGGGGTGACCACCTCTGCTGAACCTCTAACTCCCGACTGTGGCAGGGATGGTATCTCCACCAGACTGGCCGTGGTGGAGGAGACAGGCCCACGGGGGGCCCTGGTGGCATCTGGGCCAGAAGACGGCATGGAGGACGAATGGCGCACAGTGGATGAAGAGGAGGAGGGGGTCGCAAGAGCGCCCAGCACATGGAGGAAACCTGCGACAATGAGCCGTCCTAGCCAATTCAGGATGGCACACACCGGTTCGTGATGACATGCATGGTCCTCCCAGGAAGCATGCACATCATCACGAATGACGTGTGTGTGCATTGCGACACTGACTAGGACGGGCTCAAGCATGTCACGGATTGCCTCATCCGCAGGTAGAGGAAGGTCAGTTGACGTGGAGTCCTCCTATACCTGCGGATGGGCCTGGACTGAGGCATCCCTGCCGGTGCACAGTGATGCAGTCACAGTATCGGGGACAGGATTAGGCACATGCCCCTCCGTGGTGACCTGCGCTGCCTCCTGCTCCTGAACTGCACCAATGGCACCGGTGCTGTCACCCCCTCCAGGCCCCATGTGCCGGTCTGATGCTGCCTCCTCCTCCACCTCAACCACCACCAACCTGGATGCCTCTGCACCGTCTTCAGCACTGGAATGTCCCTGTGGGGGCTCACCTGACTCTTCCGCTGCCGAGGAGCCCACGTCCAACCTCGGTCTCTTGGGCGTCTCCTCAGCAGCTGCTGGCATAGTCGCTGACACAACACCAGTCTTCTTGCTCCCGGAAGATGCTGTAGCCTGGGAGGGTGACTGAATATTTCGTCTCCGCCTGAGGAGGCATCCCTGTAGCTTTGCTCCACAGCACTGTCTCTGCCCTCTTCCTGAAGAGATATCCGCTGTAGATAGGGAGACATTGAACACAAGCATCAGGGCACTGAACAATAGTCTGCTAGACACAAAGCAAATGCACATGAGTGGCACTGTCAAACGTCACAACCATCATATCCGTCCACAACACACGGGTCAGTGCAAGCAACAAACATGCACAAACAAGCATGGCACGTGCAACAGACATTTGCATGCATGTCCAAGGCACTGTTTAAACATCAGAAGGGGGGTTGAACCTCCCATGCATCATGGAACATGCCGATCACATGCACACACACCACCGGCAGTCATGCATTTGGCCATGTCTACCTTCTGTCATAGAGCACGCATTGTTAACTGTGTCACATCAGTCAATCAGGCATTGAGATGGCCTTGTGTCATGCATGCATGGCGTTTCACAGTCACACACTCACCACTCAGACACACGCACATGTACACTGTGCACGTCCATGAAGGTGACATAAGCATCCATGTATCACACCACAAACATGGCCGAGTACAGACACAGGCATGTGTGCATCGTCACATGCTGGTGCAGATCATGCATTGCAACACACACATCATTGATGTGGAACACGCATGACTGTACTCACATGCAGCACCGCAATGTCCCTGCACACAGACATCCATACATGGGGCATCCCAGACATACGGCCAAGGTGCACTCTCCAGCCACACCTCAACATGCTCAACGCTGGACAAGAACACATGGCCACTTACCACTCAGCTCCAAATGGGTCTGCAACTCGAGGACCTGGTGGTAAAGCACTGGGTGTATGTGATCTAGGAGCCTCTTCTGGATGTTGCTCAACTGGGCCCGGTGCCCCACTTCATCCTCAGCCTCCACGAGGCACCGGGCCTTGTAGAGGGTCCTGGACCTGCAGTCCTCCCAGCGCTTCAGGACATGCTTGTAGTCATGGAGTGCCAACCCCTGCTAGTTAATGGCACCCACAATTTCCTGCCAGATCCTCCTCCATCCTTCTTTGTCAGTGCACGATGTTGAGAAGAGGGCAACATAATGCCCCAGGACTTGCTCCACCAGGATGCCAACTTCATTGGCAATGAAGGTGGCAGCCCTCTGCCTCTCTGCCGGGAGGTTGCCACTGGTCCCAGATGGTGTTTGGTCCGACATGGTAACCCTCGAGGCAGATGTGGGTGGGCAACTGGGTCCTGGGGCTGAGCTGTGGAGTGATGGTACAGCAGTTGGGAGTCTTGTGTTACAGCAGGGGTGGTCGCAGCAGCAGGATACCTGGCAATGTCTTCCATACAGGCACCAAATTGCAGGGCATGTTGGCAGCAATCACACTGAGTTGGCTGGCAGCAGCAGATGGCTCTTAGGAGGCAGCTCGGGGCATTGGGGGGCAGGTGAATGGCCTTGTGGGCAGGAGTGTGGTCTTCCATGTGTTGTCGCGTGGCCAGCTTGATGCAGAGTGACTCCACACATGCAAAAAAAGCACTTTAGCATAGAATTTGAGGAAAGGCCCTTAGTGCGTAAGTGCGTGAGTGACGTGACACGAGCGGGCGTTGCCTTCGGTACCGGTTAAAAGTCCACGTAGGATGCCATTTTGCTGTATGTGCTTTTCGTGGGGGCTGACGCGTGTGATTCTTCTTCTTCTTGTGGGTTTACATGCGATTACTTCACAACGGTTGCAGTGCATACTTCTTATTTCCTGCGGCAGTGCTTACTTCTTGTTTTTGCAGCTGCAGACACACGCTTGTTATTTTCTTCATTTTTCCAGGCAGACGGTGAGTTGCGCACATATTATTCCCACTGTGGTTGATCCCGTGTGTCGCGTACCCCATTTACGAGGTCATAGTAGCCTGCGTGTTCCACGCATATGCATTTTTTGTGTTTCTGGGTGCCACAGCATACTGCAGGATGTTAATTCCATGCACATGGGGTACCAAGGGGTTGCGTAAAAGTTTGTTTTTGTTTTCAGAGTACCTGAGTGTTGCGTAATGCGTCATTTTTTCCCAGGGGTCACAGACAGCCTTGCAGGAGCACATGGGTACCTATTCCATTTAGTACCCTGC
This sequence comes from Ambystoma mexicanum, assembly GCF_040938575.1. NCBI lineage: Eukaryota > Metazoa > Chordata > Amphibia > Caudata > Ambystomatidae > Ambystoma > Ambystoma mexicanum. The sequence goes on from NC_090930.1 coordinate 615,731,732, forward strand.
CCCCTTCACCCCAATTGCCCAGCACTATTGTTTTCTGCACCTCCCATTCACACAAGTACATCAGTGTCATGGTTGGGAGTCTACCAAGTGGCAAGGAAGGCAAAGCTGGGTGACCTCCCAAAGGTGTCTGTGGCAGGGGACATGGCCAGGGTGACCACGGTGGCAGCGGTGGGCAACGTGGGCAGGGTGGCCGCGGTGGGTGATGTGGGCAGGGTGGCCGACGAGGGCAGTGTATCCAGGACCATTCAGGGACAGCTAAGCCCCCCCCCGCGTGTAAGGTCGATGCAGCTGACACCACCCCAGCTCAGGGCCTCTAGCCCGGCCTGTATTGATCACAGAACAGGCATGGGATGACTCACAGGCCAAGTTCCATGTCACGAAGTCCAAGCCACTTTTGGCAGTGAAAGTTGCTGTCACCAGGCCATGTGGATCTGGGGCAGCAATGTCATCTGCTGCCCCAAGCAGCCAGGGTGTGGAGGCTGCAGGGGCAGCTGCAGCAGACCCCACCCCGGCTCCGAGTCACCCAGCATGGACAGTGTTGGTCCCGGCCCCTCACACCAAGGTAGTTGTGGCACTGGGTCTTGGCAACAGCACCCAGCAGTCAATGCCTGCAGTGAGATCTTTGGTCATCATGCCATTGCCTGTTTCCAGTGGCAAGTCCATCTGCGCTTCAGCCCCTACTGACTGGAGGGGCGGAAGCCACTCAGGGTCTGCACAACCTCTCAAGAGGAAGAAGCATGCTCCTGTCAAACATGCTGGGACCCCAGACACGGCTCAGCCCTTCAGCACATCAAGAAAGCAGAGTTTCAATAATGTGGAGCTGGACGCACTTGTGGGCTATGTGTCGAACATGACGGCGACATGCTGAAGACGGCAGGGTGCAAAACTGCACCTGCTCAGCGTAGGGCACACTGGAAGTGCATTGTGGACTGCATTAGTGCCTTGGGATACGTGAAGCGCACAGCTCAGGATTGCTCGACGCATTGGGATGACCTCAAACGCTGAGCTAAAAACAAACAGGCTTATAATTACACCTCTACTCTGGTGACTGGCAGTGGGACACCACCAGAGGACAATGAACTCACAGAACATGAGGCGATCGCTGGAGGGTTCATCGCAGACGATCAGATCCAAGGCGTAGGAGACCTCCCAGATCTGGAAACAATGTCCGGTTAGTGTCCATGCATGACACCTCTTGCACCTGAAATTGTGTCTGAATATTTTAATTACTGTTAAGTGCCTCCTCAAAACCTCCTCCATTTCAAGCCTTCCCTGTTACGACTCCCGGCCACACATTGGGGAGAGCACACATTATTGAAGATTTTCTTCGACCAAATGACTATTATGTCCTTCACTAAGATTGATCAAACCACCAACAACCGCGCTGAAACCTTTGTTTTTAGCGAGGACGAAGCACAACGTATTCTAGCCCTAATTAAAACAACTGGGGAAGAGCTTAGTAGCTCTGATAAACCAGAGGTGCATATTAAACAACTTGAATGGAAAGTACGCTTACTAATTAACTTGAAACTTCATGCTTCCACATTGGCCCAATATTTCAAGACTCAGAGGATTCCACGTGGATTTAGGGTGAATTTGGAACCAACATTGCGCCAAATACTCAAAAAGTGTTCCCTGTTAAAGACTCCAATGAAGCAGTCCCACTAAGTCAGTGCCTTGTCTGGGATTGCTCAAGGGAAGCCCTTATTTATATATTTTTATGACAAGTTATAATCTGGATGATGATCCCTTGTATCACGCCCCTCTCTGAGAATCCCCCTGACCCAACTGAGCCAAGAAGTAGGTTTGTTTTGCAAATTGAAAAGGTTTATTTGAAAAATTAAAAAATAGATATATATCACACTTTTATTATAAATTAATATTTGATATCACACTTAGATATATGACAGTGATCAACAATGGATAATGTTATACTGGCACACTGGTTTAATTACTTAGGAGTAGTATAGAGGATAAGGTAGCTGAGAATGCTTTATTTGGTACAAGGAAATGCAAGGTTGAAAAGAAGCAACACAGGAATAAACTTAATATGATTTCAGCAAAACATAATATAATCACTTTTGCCTTTTTGGCAATTCACCCCCCCTCTATACAATGTAAGGAGGTGGAAGTAACACACACAGTCTTCAGGAATACAATCACAGAACAATACAAATTCAGTTCCCCCCTAGCAAGTTTAGAGAAACAGGGATGATTTTACACACAGGCAAAGTACTTTAAAGGTGGTATGCAAAAAAGGGAAAAATATGCTAAAATGATTTTAATTCCCTCTAGAGCTTCAGGGTGAGTGAGAGATACTTTAAATCAGTTCAGGCCAGCCCTATCAATGATTCAGGGATGGTTACCAGGTTGAAAACGGAATTCCGTAATGGAAGCAAAAGACAAATATTTTTCCACGTGGCTGAAATGAAGCAAAATGTCAAATCGCAGCAATTTAGCAGCGTGCATCGAGCGCAATTACGGAGGAAGTGTAAGGAGAAGCAAGTCGGTTTAGAGCTTGTTGGAAAGCTTAGAATCTTAGCTTTAAGATGAAAGGTTCAACGGTTCCGGAGATACGGACGATTTTGTGAAGGTAGTTTTTCAGAAATGAAATTTTAAAGTTTCAAAATGACAGATGACAGTTTTGCAGCTTTGAATCAAAAGAAGGGACACGATTTCTATGATGCAGTTCTCAATAGGTTAAAATAGTTTGAATAAGATTATTTTAAACTAAGAGATTGGTTTTGCACAGTTCTGGCTGAGTTCTCCCACTATATTTAAGACAGGAATGAGACTTTGTCACGGATCGGGTCAGGATTGGCTGCGGTTCTCTCGCCACTTGGTACTGGTTCTGCGCACAGCCATCTAGGTCAGCTCTCAGAACTGCACAGTTCTGGTCTCTCTGGATCTCTGGTCTCTGGAGATTGATGGATTTGAAGTCTGGAGTCTCCCGGCAAAGCGTTCCGCAAGAAAGTGGAAAGTGAATGTCCCTACCTGTCCTGCACAGTCTGCTTTTATGTGTTTAGAAAGTGGGTGGGTCGGCTCATTCTGCATGCCCAACCTTCTCAACTTATCATTGGCCAGTTCCTCCTCTCTCCCTTGATTGGGGGACCTGAGTTGTGTGTCAGAGTGAAGCTGCCATTTACAATCTATTGAAGAAACGCCCCTTTGCTTTTGCTTTAGAAAATCATTCTCATAACTAAACATATTTCCCAAACGCACAAGTGGTTGACATTACATGGACAGAGTGCAGATGACGTAAGGTACATACTGGCCCAACTCTGATCTTCCTTGGGGCTTGCATTCAAAAATGGCAACTTATTTTTGTTTTTAGTTGGTTTACCAATGTTAAATCTTTACCCAAAATTACACAAATGTACACCCCCCTTCTACACATATTCCAGTAATTTACTACGTCTCTAGCATAAGCACAGTGTCTGCAGTATTAATAATTAGCGGGGTTCGATCCTAGGACACCGCACAAATTGGAGTTTGGTCTCAAATCGTGAGGGCCTTTTTACATTTTGTGGACCCCCAAATTGCACATTTCTGTGAGCTTAATACAAGATTTTATAAGCAATTTAATCAAACATACATTTGCTGCAATATGAATTCACACTCCAGTCTGGCCCGCCCCTAGGAACTGGGAGAGTCAGGGATCACATGTCTCTCCTACCAGGCAGAGCTCTGTTTACAGTCAACACCCAAATCAGCATATCCTATTCAATGGAAAGAGTCTCTTGTGTCTCCTGAGGTCAGCAGGCCAGGGGGCCACTCTGCATTTGGTTAGCATGTCCATGTGATCTCCTGGGCTGTTGCTGGTAAGGGCTGGTGTGAATGCTTTGCATGGACAGAGGCCCTTTGAACTGTTAATTGAATCAGCCTGCCTCCGGGGAACAAAGATCCTCTTGCATTCCTGAGATACAGTTCTACTGTCAGAGTTTAGACTGCAAGCGCCGGCTTGTGTCCAAAGCTGGTACTGCACCCATTTTTTTAGGAGCTTAGGAGCTGTCTTGAATTTGACAGGAGGATTTTGCTTGACAGCTCTAATCCTTGCTGCCATTGCTTTGATGGGCACCCTTACAGTAGAGTGGTGATGTGGAACCCCCCACAAGAAGGTAGAATCTTTAGAGTGGTCTTGTGCAAATGATTTTAGCAACTTTTTGACATCAATTAAAAACGGATTTTGAACAAATTGAAATGTACATTTTGAGCTTGCACTTCAGAGAAACAGCGGTGATTTCAAGGCGCTTTTGATCTAACAGGCACTGCTATTTTTCCTTTGGCACCACCTTTCACCCCTGGCGCTTCCGGTCCATCACGCTTGCACTAGTGGGTGGCAGGTTAGGCGACCATTTTGGTGTGTGCAAAACTGCGCAGTTCTCCTGGTTCTGGGATAGAATGATGTGCGGCGACAGCTCAATCCCCACATCTACCCAGTCTATTGATTTAGTTTTGTTCTGGGATAGAATGATGGGCGGCAACAGCTCATCCCCACATCTACCCAGTCTATTGATTCAGTTTTTGTTGTTGCCTAATAATTCAACATGGGTCAAAACCCTTGACAAGCCCCCCCGCCCGACTGCGCATTGATTTCGAGTTGAGGGGAGTCGGGTGCAAAGGATGTTTTGATCCACGCGCTGGTATGTCCGCATCGTCTTCTTCCAATTCCGTAGATGGCACAGTTCAGCATCTTTTCCTCCCTCCAGTTGGATAGATCGGTTCTCCTCGCCGGTCCTGATGGGAATATTGGGCGGTACCCCGGTCCCCTCGGATCTTTACTCCCGGTCCCTGGGTCGTTCTCCTTGGCCAGTCTCCGGGTTTCATCTCTCCTAGGATGATAAAGCAAAGCGGCAATACACCTTCCCAGACATTTTTCCACCACTATTAATGGTGTGGCGAACATATACATTTTATACATCCAGATACATTTTTCAGTCTTATTAAAAAAAAAAAACAAGATATAACAGGAACATTTTCATACCAGAATCATGATATTTTAGAGACTATATGTGGGATATTTTACGGTTGGAACTGAATTACTCTGGAGCGGCCCCCTCTGGGATTCCAGAGGATTCCTCCAGTTGCTGCAGAGTGTGCCTGGGATGGCAACACTTTAGCTGATTTATATGTACCCACTTGTCTTCCCCTTCCGCCAAACTACCTTTGGGAATGTGGATCTTATAAGCTACTGGGGAGATTTTGTCTATAATTTCAAATGGTCCCTTCCATGTAAGCAAACATTTTCGCTGTTTGGCCTGGTTTCTTTGGAAATTTTATAGATAGACCCGGTCTCCCACCTTATATTCCTTCCTGGTGGTTTTCAAATCATAGTGAGTTTTCATGCTATCAGCTGATCTTTCTAGATTCCGCTGAGCATAGGCAAAAGCATGTTGGAGGTGATTCCTCAAATTCTCCACATACTCATGAGTTGTGGAGGCATTGATCAACGTCTGCTCTTGGGTCCTATAGAGCAAATGCTGGGGAAGCACCATCTTGCGTCCAGTCATCAACTCAAATGGTGACATTTTGGTTGCAGATGAAGGGGTAGATCTGATGGCCATTAGGACCAGAGGTAATCGGATATCCCAACTTGGCCCAGAATCTGCCACAAACTTTTTTAATATGCTCACAATGGTTCTGTTGTATCTCTCTACTGCACCTGAAGAGGCTGGCGGTTAGCAATATGTAGCTTCCTTTTGACCCCCAGTATTTCCCACATCTTTGTCATTACCTCGCTGGTGAAATGGCTACCTCTGTCTGACTCAATCCTTTGAGGTAGACCAAAAACGGGAAAAGATGTGGTTAATCATCAGGGCAGCTGCTGTTTCTGCCTTGCAGTTTGGGGCCGGGAGACATTCCACCCACTTGGTAAACAAGCATGTGACCATCAACATGTACTTGTTTCCTCTAGATGAGCGAATCACAGGGCCTACAAAGTCGATTTGCAAATCTGACCATGGCAGTGTCATCCCCCTCTTTTGGAGAGGCGACCGGTGTGTGAGGGATGTTGGCTGAAATTGTGCCCACACAAGACACCCCTTCAAGTATTGGTTGAGGTCCTGCCCCATATGTGGCCAGTATACAACCTCTTTTAAGATTTCCAGTGTTGTGTGAAACCCCCTACGACCGGCGGTGGCCGCATCATGGGTGTGACTTAACATCAGGCTTCGGAATGAGGTAGGAACCACCCACTGATCATGGCTTGGGATTTCCTTACCAATAAACCGTCTTAGATTCGGAACATCTTTGGACATTTCATCAACACTCTAAGGTCCTCTTTCCCGATGTAATCGGTATCCTTCAGGGGAAAGTTCTCAGGGTCCTCAATGTGTTGGTAAAACTTACCAATTATTGGATCCCCCTTCTGAGCCGTAATCAAATCGGCATCTGGGTCTCCTTACTCCATTGTGAAGTTGAAAGATCATTGTGAGCATTTGTCTGGGACCTAGTGATAGCAGTAACCTAGATTTCCCCCAACAGGGACTCTATTTCTATTAGATCCCCTTGGATGGCCCCAGTTTTGGCCAGCTGATCAGCTAAGTCATTTCCAGTTTTGTCTGGTCCCTCTACTTTGGAATGACCCTTGATCTTTTTCCAGTAGATGGTCATCCCATTCGATGTGACCAGATCATCAATATTTTGGATTAACTTCCCATGTTTCAGGGGTTTGTTATTAGCACATAACATGCCTCTGGTTTTCCAATTAACCAGGTGCTCCATGAACCCGTTCCAGACATAATACGAATCTGTGATTATGACCAGTTCGTGGAGTTGATGTTGGACAGCAGTGAGGATGGCCTGATGCACAGCCATCAATTCTGCTACCTGTCTACTTCGGGGACCAATTTTGTACCCAGCGGAGGGTTCTGGGGACTCATTCACCCATGCATTCCCTACGCCGGCCCCCAGTTCTTTTTCCCCGTGGTTGTCAACATGGTAAGAGCATCCATCCACATAGACAGTGGGCATTTCCTCACACTTGTCCTCTTCAAAGACTTAGTGGGGGGAATTAAGGTATACCTCCATGTTGTCCTTGATTTTTAGACTTTCATCCTCAAGACAGTTTTCTCTGGCACAATCATGCAAGTCAGCCAGACCTTGCACGAGGGGACTCTTCTTGTTTTGGCCATATCTGACCTCATAGGATAGCCTTGCATTGACAGAATCCAGAAAGTAATTCGGGAATTACTCACAATTCCGGCCCGGATTCTGTCACTTTGGAGATATTGCAGAGGCTGGTGTGAAGTCTCCACTATGATGTGTTCCCCCTGGATGAACGGGCGGTAATTCTTCAATGCCCACACTGTTGCCAGGAGTGCCTTCTCACAATCATTGAATTTTTCCTCCACAGAGGATAAAGTTTTGCTCGCATAGGAGATTAATTTATTGACCTTGTCATGCTTTTGGTATGATACTGCCGTCAAGCATGTATTAGAGAACCCTGTCTCCAGGAAGAACTTCTGACAGGGTAAGCTAGGCAAGTTCTTGTGAGAGGCTTCTTTTGAGCTGTCTTACTGCCTCGGATTGTGCTGGACCCCATTCCCACTTGACCCCCCCTTCAAAAGATGAATCAGGGGTCTAGTAATCTCTGCGTAGCCCTCAATGAACTTTCTGCTGTAATTAGTCAGTCCAAGGAGGCTCCTTAGTTCCTGCAGAGTTGTGGGGTCTTTTAGTTTCTGAAGGGCTTTCACTTTCTTTTCCTGGGGACAGAGACCCTGAGGAGTAATCTCATGCCCCAAGAAATTAACATGGGTTCTACACCACTGTGCTTTTTGGAAGGAAAGTTTTGCTCCAGGGCCCCACAACTTGGTCAGGACATAACGGATCTCTGCTATGTGTTCCTCAACAGTTGAGCTTTTAATGAGGACATCATCTACATAAGCCAGGTTACCCATCGCACCCAGGTCGGGCATGGCCTTGTGTAGGAAAATGTTGAATTCATTGCCAGAGTTGAGGTATCCAAAGGGAGTCCGGGTCCATGGGTACTGCTGGCCCCCAAAGGTAAAAGCCAGTTTGTATTGGTCCTCCCTACTGACAGGCACGGTCCAGTCTCCATTGATCAGGTCTATTGCAGTGAATACCTGTGACCCCTGAATCTGGGCCAGCCCTTGGTCAATGTAGGGCAGAGGCCATCGGGAAGTATGGATGAGTTTGTTGAGCTACCTTAGGTCGGCGCAGAGTCTCCACTGGCCGTTTGGCTTCAATATTCCCAGCACCGGATTATTGAAGGTGCTCTGTACTGGACGGATTTCCCCCGGGACTCAAGGCTCTTAATTATTTCAGTAAGGGACTCCATGGATGCGAGAGGCAAATGATATTGCTTCGCAAACACTGGAGTCATGGCAGGGTCCGTGGGAATTGTTGTCGTGTGGATGTCAGTACGACCACAGTCATATGAGTCTACCGCAAAGAGATCTTGGAAATGTAAGAAAACTTGTTTCAACTTTTGCTTCTGTTCCAGAGTCACACAGGCATCAGCTAGGATGACTCTCTCTTCCACCATCTGCCTGAAGCCTGGAAAGACTTCTGGTTTGGCTATCTCAGCGGCCTCCTCCAGCTGGGTGGAGAAGTCCCTGGTCAGAGTGCTGATTTGGACTGGAGGCTTCAGGTGGGAAAGGCAGCCCTCATGGACCTGGAAAATCACCTCATCCCCTCTGAAGTCACAAGTCACATCTTCCTTACGATAAGGGCAAGAAGTGTACACCAGGAAGTTCCCCCCATGCCGGGTTAAGATCCTGTCTGGTGTTGTATTGTCATCACTGTCACTGTCAAAACAGTCCTTGGGGATTGGTCCTAAATGTTCATTTCCTAAATCAATGGAGAAATGTCAGTCATCAACCGCCATTCCAATAATGGTGCCTGCGGCTAGAGTAATACTCTTTAAGTCGCTGTTATCCACCTCTATTGGAATGGTGTCATGTTCTATGTTGACTAATGGTGTTGGGTTTACCCTTAACCCGTGCTGTTGGAGGAAAGCATTTAGATGAATATAAGCATCAGGGTTTTTCAATTTTTGTCCTCTTAACTTTCACTTCTAGGGAGAATTGTCGGGTCCTTTCTGGGATGGTGACTTCCTCTTTAATCTGAATTTCAACTGCATAAGGTAGCAATTGAGCTGACCTAAATGCTTTTTTTGGATCATCAAAGCCCATGGGATTATCCGCGAATTGGGACCAAGCTTTGAAGTTTATTAGGTCCAAACTAATGGCAAAGCGATTGAGAATGTCACTGACTAAGTAAAAGGCAGCAGCGACGTCTCGCACGACCCAACAATTATGGTCTATGCTCTTGTTGCCAATGGAGATTTTGAGCATACACCTGCTTGGCAGGAGATGTTTGGAATTGGGTGCTTCCAGGTCCATTTCCCATTTGTCTATCAGTTTGAATGTGGGAATGGCTGGATCTTTTGGGAGTTGGCGGAACATGGCTTCGCTGATGAAGCTCTTACCGTTGTTCACACACACTCGGGCGAGAACAGAGTCCTTCCCATCATTTAACTGAACAGGGATGAACAACTGTTTTCGAATTTGCTGAATATCAGCCAGGCTCTGAGCTGATTTCACATCTTTCTGGACTATCGGAGTGGGAAGGTCTGATTGTGGATTGGTGAAGAATTTCAGAGTATTTCCTTCCAGTGTGGAATACCACCTTAAACTGGAAAGAAGGTTGATTTTCAGAAATAGAGAGGACCCCCCATCACCAGTCTGTTGTCCCACTGCTATTACTGTCACGTCTGGAATTTGGTTGTTCTGGAAGTGAAATTCTACTTGGTCAGATTTTTGTTCAACCATGTGGCACATGCCGTTTAAACTAACATGGTTGATACTTTTTTTTAGTTTTATTGGTCGGCTAGTCTGGGTCCAGAGGACCCTGTTTACGCAATCTATTAGGGGTGACAACCTTCTCAGGAGGTCATTCCCTAGTAAACAAGGGGTGCCCTCTGGAGTCAATACTATGACCGGGTGTTTCACCTTGTGTCGCCCAATTTTGATGTCCAAATCTGCAGTCCCCTCGACGGGAATTTCCTTCCCGTCAAAGTTCTGGAGTTGTCCTGGAAGACATGTGAGAGGAATACGGTAATTCTCCCCCCTTCCTGCATTTAGTTCATCAAAGGCCCTTTTGGACAGAAGGGTAGTTTGGGATCCAGTGTCTACCAGTGCCAAAATTGTACCCTGCCCCTGTACTTGTACTGGGGCATAATATCTTCCCTCCTTCTCCTCAAGGGGGCACAGATAATGCACATTTTTGGACAACTGGTGGGCTCATTTTCTGGTTTTGGACATTTGCAGAGAAGAGATTTGGGCAGAATTCTGTGGAGAGTCATGGGAATCTGAAAGAAAAAATTTGCAACTGGATATTGATGCGGTGTTTGGTTCCCCTGGTTCCAGTTCTGGGCCGCCCACCCCCCCCCTTTTTGGAGGCCATCACCTGGATGGGTTTGAACCAGGGGTTTTCGGTCTTGTTGGTTCTGGGATAGAATGATGGGTGGCAACAGCTCAATCCCCACATCTACCCTGTCTAGGTTGGAATCCCTTGGGACCCATTTTTCCTTGGGAGGAGTTCCCCCATCTCTGAAGGAGAAGATCCTTTTCCCAGGATCCTCTGAGGATCCCTCTCCCTCAAATTGGAAGATCTGTACCTCCTCCACAAAGTGGGTCTGTTTGGGTACTTTGTTTCTCCTACCTCCTCTCTGCTCATTGGGCGGCAACTTCCTGGGGTAGGAGATTTTGTTTCTGGTTCCTGGGTTTCCAGGGGCTGTTTACAATTAGGGAAGGAAGGTTCCTCCAAGGCTTTCCACCCCCCTCCCCTTGTGCCTCCTCCCTGGGAACCGGTGGGTTATCGGGGTGCTGCCCCCGTCATTGTTCTGGAGCACCAGGCCCAGAGTTTGGGGCATTCTGCAGTGGCATACTCATCTGAGGGTCCTGTTGAGCCCTCAGTATGTGACCCAGATCCCGTGCCATATTTTGGACCTGGCGCTCAAGTTGGGAAACCCGCTCAGGCTCATACGGGGTTCTGTTTTCTCCCCTGGGCTGATCCTGGGAAGTGTAGCTATCCCTTCTCTGGTAGTGCCCCGGGTTGGGAAGATTTGGGTACCCCTCTACCCTTGGCCTCCCCTCTCCCGGATTAGGTTGTCTGGGCTCAGGGAATTGGGGAAAGAAGGATGGATGGTTTTGGGGTTGGAAATTGGGTGGATACTTGGGAAAAAAGTTCTGCCCAGTGTTTGGGGAATTTCTGCCCTTGTGTGCGAAGTTAGGAGGGAAGTTCCCTGGATCAGGTGCTTGGCTGGACCCCCCCCTTGGGCTGGAGGAGTCCACACATAACCCAGGGTTGGTCTGTTTCCCTTGTAGCGGGGACTTACATAGTCAGGGGAGCGAGGGACCCCATTTGTGGGATTACCTCCTTGACTCCCTGTCTGTGACTGGCCCAAGGGCCTACTGGGCTGTGAATTGTTCGGTGCAGGCAGGTTTTTAGGCCCCCCCATCCCTAAATCTAAAACGGGGGCAACCTTTACCTCTGCCACCTTGGCAGCAACAGGGGTGCTGTTGGTTTTTGGGTTTTTGGGCTGATTCTTATTTTCCACCGGTTTCTGCACCTCATAGATGCGGGTGGCTTGCTCAATGACCCAGTCTAAAGATCTTTTCTTGTGAAAATCTCTCACGGGCTAGGTCATTATGTATTTGGGGAGTGCATGGAAAAATGTGTTGATGAATTCTCTGCTGTCCGTGCGCACCCTTCTGGTGGTCTGCGCAAAGGCACGCTTCAATTCTTGCACAAATTCTTGTGAGGCCTGATCCTCCCCACATTGCAAATTGTAGGCTGCCTTGCGAGCCTCTTTGGGATTCCGGTGTGCAGAAAAATGTTTCAAGATGGCCGCCCTATATGTGGACCATCTTGAATGGTTTTGGTCCTCCAGCCCCGCAAAGAAACTGGAATATTCTGGGGAGAATGTCCATTTGATATACTGAATGCAGCTACTGCTGTCCTTCAAATGGGAAGTCTCCATCATTTGCTCATAGAGCTCCAAGTGTTCCCAAACAGAATACTTGGCGTTCTTGTGATAAGGCGTGATGACACTCCTTATTGCCTTGATCTGCTTTAAGGGGTCCTTAAGCAAGGCCTTTTTTGCCTTATTGGCCTTTTTGGTTCAGGTAACCCTGGTCCACTCATCCTCTGACTCAGAGGCACTGCTCCCAGAGGTGCCCGTCTGATCTTCCAGGTTTTCCTGGATTCTGCGAGCCCGGGAAAGGCTGGCAGAATGTGAGGACCTGGTCTCCTGTGTCCTGGGCCGCTCAGAGGAGTCTTCAGATCCCTCCTTGCTGCCAGGATTTGATGGGTACCCCCCCACTGACCTAACTGGGTGGAGGTTTTCAGGATGCCCTTAGTGGGCCTACTCTCCTGGGGTTCCCCACTAAATTGCACTGTGCTTAGGTGCCCATACCCGGATGCCCGCCCATCCATTCCTGGGAGGTACTGGCCTATGAACCCCATACTTTTGGCCAGATAGTAATTTGCCCTCCCTGTGGCCCTGTGCTCATGTGCGCCAGGGGACATGGGGGTGGCAGAGTCCAAGGACTGGCAGAGATGAAGGCCTCTGGTACTAGGGCTCCTGAGGTTATGCTCAGGTGTTTCCCTTTGCCAGCGAACTTCATCTCTATCAGCCCCTGCTCCCTGTTGCAATGCAAGAGCCTGCGTTTTCAGTTCCTCAGTTAAGGCCTTACTAAACTCTATCAGTCTCTCCTGCATGGCTACCTTTTGCTGGAGCCTATGATTGTGCTGACAGAGAGCCTCATTCTCTCTCTGTGCCGCCTGATTGGTCCTGGAATACTGGGCCAGTCTTTGCTGCAGGAGGGTTACCTCCTGAGTCCCATCCCTACTGGCCTGCTCCTTTCTTTCCAGAGCATCTTCCACCCTCCTGGTGTGCTCTAACAAGTTCTGATGCTCTTTTTGGAGGTCACCCAGCCCCTGGAGGGCCAAGTGATTTCCTTCCTTTTTTACCCTTTAATTGGCAGACTTCCTGGCCTAAGGTGTCCCTTACCTGACTAAGAGCCTGCATCTGTGCCGCCAGGTCGTCCCTCTGCCTTTGAAAGGCACCAGCTTTCTGGCGTTCTTGATCAAACTCCGCCTGGGTATCCAGGTCTTTCAAAATCAATGTATTGCTTTCCTCTTTCTCTCTATCTAGGTGGCTTTGCAGGGTGACTACCTGCTCTGCGCATGCCCTATTGAAGTCCAGTTGTTGCTCCAGCTTTTTCTGGCTCTGCAGTAGGGCGTCCCAACCTTCTTGGTACTCCTTCTGCAAGGCCAGAAATCTGTTATCCTAGTCAGACGTTTCCTGTTGCAGGATATCCATTTCCTCCTTTATTTTAATAATATGCTGCCTGCTATCATTTTCTGACTCCCGGCTCCTCTGCAGCCTCTGCTCAGAAGAGACCAGGTCATCTTGTTGTGCTCATCCTTGGCCTTAGGGGCCATATATAGTTCACTCAGGGCCACATGTAAGGGACCCTGATCTTTCCATTTATCTGACCCTGTTTCAGTGATCTGGGGTGCGATTGCCTGCAACCAGACCGCCTGGTCCTGATGAGCCCACTCACCTCTCACAAATAGCTCATGTAAGAGGTGTTCTCTGGCTATTTTGATATCTACCAATGTCGTCATTCTTGAAATTGAATTCTTTCCTGACTTACAGAAGTTTGTATTTTATTTTGCAAAACAGACCGTTTCCTTAGAGCGTTCCTATGAGGGGTGTTTTTACAGTGTAACACGGCATGGTGATCCAACGGAATTTATATATTCTGTCAGTTAGCACACTGTATTAATCTGCACAAGTGATAGATCTAATCCAGAATCCCCAGCTACGAGCCCCCACTCTGTGAAAGACTCCAATCAAGCCGTCCCACTAAGTCAGTGCCTTGTCTGGGATTGCTCAAGGGAAGCCCTTATTTATATATTTTTATGACAAGTTATAATCTGGATGATGAACCCTTGTATCATGCCCCTATCTGAGAATCCCCCTGAACCCACTGAGCCAAGAAGTAGGTTTGTTTTGCAAATTGAAAAGGTTTATTTGAAAAATTAAACAATAGATATATCACACTTTTATAATAAATTAATATTTGATATCACACTTAGATATATGACAGTGATCAACAATGGAAGATGTTATACTGGCCCACTGGTTTAATTACTTAGGAGTAGTATAGAGGATAAGGTAGCTGAGAATGCTTTATTTGGTACAAGGAAATGCAAGGTGGAAAAGAAGCAACACAGGAATAAACTTGATATGATTTCAGCAAAACATAATATAATCACTTTTCCCCTTTTGGCAATTCACCCCCCCCCTCTATGCAATGTAAGGAGGTGGAAGTAACACACACAGTCTTCAGGAATTCAATCACAGTACAATACAAATTCAGTTCCCCCCTAGCAAGCTTAGAGAAACAGGGACGTTTTTAAACACAGGCAAAGTACTTTAAAGTTGGTATACAAAGAAGGGAAAAATATGCTAAAATTATTTTAATTCCCTCTAGAGCTTCAGGGTGAGTGAGAGATACTTTAAATCATTTCAGGCCAGACCTATCAATGATTCATGGATGGTTACCAGGTTGAAAACGGAATTCCGTAATGGAAGCAAAAGACAAATATTTTTCCACGTGGCTGAAATGAAGCAAAATGTCAAATCGCGGCAATTTAGCCGTGTGTGTCGAGCGCAATAACGGAGGAAGTATAAGTCGGTGTAGAGCTTTCTGGAAAGCTTAGAATCTTAGCTTTAATGTGAAAGTTAAATTTCGTTCCTAAGACAAACGGTTCCGGAGATACAGACAATTTTGTGAAGGTAGTTTTTCAGAAATGAAATTTTAAAGTTTCAAAATGACAGATGACAGTTTTGCATCTTTGAATCAAAAGAAGGGACAAAATTTCTATGATGCAGTTCTCAATAGGTTAAAATAGTTTGAATTAGATTATTTTAAACTAAGAGATTGGTTTTGCACAGTTCTGGCTGAGTACTCACACTATATTTTGGACAGGAATGGGACTTCTTCACGGATCGGGTCAGGATTGGCTGCGGTTCTCTCGCCACTTGGTACTGGTTCTGCGCACAGTGATCTGGGTCAGCTCTCAGCACTGCACAGTTCTGGTCTCTCTGGATCTCTGGTCTCTCTGGATCTCTGGTCTTTGGGGATTGATGGATTTGAAGTCTGGAGTCTCCCGGCAAAGCGTCCCGCAAGAAAGTGGAAAGTGAATGTCCCTACCTGTCCTGCACAGTCTCCTTTTATGTGTTTAGAAAGTGGGTGGGTCGGCTCATTCTGCATGCCCAACCCTCTCAATTTATCATTGGCCAGTTCCTCCTCTCTCCCTTGATTGGGGGAACTGAGTTGTGAGTCAGAGTGACGCTGCCATTTACAATCTATTGAAGAAACGCCCCTTTGCTTTTGCTTTAGAAAATAATTCTCATTACTAAACATATTTCCCAAACACACAAGTGGTTGACATTACATGTACAGATTGCAGATGACTTAAGGTACATTCTGGCCCAACTCTGATCTTCCTGGGGGCTTGCATTAAAAAATTGCAATTTATTTTAGTTTTTATTTGGTTTACCAATGTTAAATCTTTACCCAAAATTACACAAATGTACACCCCCTTCTACACATATTCCAGTAATTTACTAGGTCTCTAGCATAAGCACGGTGTCTGCAGTATTAATAATTAACGGGGTTCGGTCCTAGGACACCGCACAAATTGGAGTTTGGTCTCAAATCATGAGGGCCTTTTTCATTTTGTGGACCCCCAAATTGCACATTTCTGTGAGCTTAATACAATATTTTATAAGCAATTTAATCAAACATACATTTGCTGCAATATGAATTCACACTCCAGTCTGGCCCGCCCCTAGGAACTGGGAGAGTCAGGGATCACATGTCTCTCCTACCAGGCAGAGCTCTGTTTACAGTCAACACCCAAATCAGCATATCCTATTCAATGGAAAGAGTCTCCAGTGTCGGCTGAGGTCAGCAGGCCAGGGGGCCACTCTGCATTTGGTTAGCATGTCCATGTGATCTCCTGGGCTGTTGCTGGTAAGGGCTGGTGTGAATGCTTCGCATGGACAGAGGCCCTTTGAACTGTTAATTGAATCAGCCTGCCTCCTGGGAACAAACCTTTGAAGACCCAGTTAGCTCAAGATCCTCTTGCATTCCTGAGATACAGTTCTACCGTCAGAGTTTAGACCGCTAGCGCCGGCTTGTGTCCAAAGCTGGTACTCCACCCATTTTTTTTTTAGTAGTTGTCTTGAATTTGACAGGAGGATTTTGCTTGACAGCTCTAATCCTTGCTGCCATTGTTTTGATGGGCATCCTTACAGTAGAGTGGTGATGTGGAACCCCCCACAAGAAGGTTGAATCTTTAGAGTGATCTTGTGCCATGATATTAGCAACTTTTTGACATCAATTAAAAACAGATTTTGAACAAATTGAAATTGACATTTTGAGCTTGCACTTCAGAGAAACAGCAGTGATATCAAGGCGCTTTTGATCTAACAGGCACTGCTATTTTTCCTTTGGCACCACCTTTCACCCCTGACGCTTCCGGTCCATCACGCTTGCACTGGTGAGTGGCAGGTTAGGCGACCCTTTTGGTGTGCGCAAAAATGCGCGGTTCTCCTGGTTCTGGGATAGAATGATGGGCGGCGACAGCTCATCCCCACATTTACCCAGTCTATTGATTCAGTTTTTGTTGTCGCCTAATAATTCAACATGGGTCAAAACCCTTGACATCCCTTGATTTGATATTATTAACTATCGAGGAACTAGCTCACAATCTGAAAACATTAGATGAGGATATTGAATGGATAAAATCATCACTAAGCACAGGCCTCACAGCCGACCAACTTCAGGAAGTCCTGGATGACACAAATCAGAAGTTACAGAAGTATAAACAGGAACTAGAGACCAAAAAAATTAGGAAGTTCAGACGTGATACACTGGACTATAAACTTGATATCGTGTACACGTGGCAGGAATACTACGGTCATCGTCCTAATAAACCATACCCAAGCCATACATCGAAGCAGGGACCATCTGGAGAAGAAGCCTCCACTTCTCAAGCTTCTAGTACTGAATTGGAAGTTCAACCAACTACTGAAGCAAGAGGAATTGTCAATCCACAGGAAGAGCAACCAAGTGAAGACAGAACTCATTTTTTAGAAAAGGACTCATCAGACGAGGGGGTAAGAATAATTCCACAGAGAAAGAAACTACAAAAGAAAAGCTAGTAGTGAATATATCCTCCTATCCGTTATCACATCAGGAATTACAGGTCCTTAACAAAGGTTTGTGATTCATTCCCCAGAGCAACAGTATGCTTTTGAAAGAAAGAATTGACTTCTTCAGATTGCTCCGTAAAATGAAATTGCGGCTCTTTTTCGATGAGTGTGACGAAGACCAGGACCAACAGGATGCATCTAAATTTCTTGAAATCAAACCGAAGAGTGTATTTAACCCACCTGTTCAGAAACACATCCCGTCGGTGTTTGAGAAATCGGTCCTTCATGAATTTAAGAAACTGCACTTCTAAAGCAAAGTACATGAGAATTTCACTGTGAGAGAAAAACAGACTCTAAGGAACCTACTGGTTAACACGAACATCATATTTAAACCTGCTGATAAGGGAGGGCATTAGTTTTGATGGACAAAAAGGATTATATTAATGAGATTGAAATACAACTTGCTGATCCAGAAACCTATAGGGAGATTCCATTCAATCCTACAGCACAGGTTATGCAGTTGATACAGGAAACACTTGATGAGGCCCTGGAGAGAGGAGCTATATCAGAGAAAACACACATTTTTGTGGAAAATAAACATCCTATAATTCCGGTGATATAGATTCTGCCAAAAATACATAAAAGGCTTATAAACCCTCCAGGGAGACCTATTATTGCTGCATCAAGTAGTTTACTGGAGCCTTTGGTCCAATATCTGGACAGGATCTTATAGCCCTTGACTCAGAATACAGCTACGTACCTAAGGGACACCATGCAATTTTTACAAAAATTAAAAGATGTACAGTTTGTGGTGGGACGTGATATCCTTTTCAAGATGGACGTCACTTCCCTCTACACAAATATAGTTCACAAAGCAGGCCTAGAAGCCGTTGAATGGATCCTGCTAAGATCTGACAATTGTCTGGGAGACCATCTCTTTGTTCTTCCACTTCTTAAAATGGTCCTGAATAACAACTTTTTCAAGTTTGGTGACAGGTTGTTTCTTCAGACTTCAGGCACTAGCATGGGGGCCACTATGGCCCCATGCTATGCCAACATCTTCATATATTATTTGGAGCACAAACATGTATTGTCATCACCAAGGTGGCAACAACATTATCCCTCTATGTGAGATATATAGATGACATATTTGGGATATGGTAAGGACCAACTGATGAGTTGAATGCATTTTTTGATATGATGAATACGATGCATACGAGGATTCGCTTTACAGTAGAAATGAGTCAATCACCGAATCATTTTTTGGATATTGAGGTCTACACTCTGGCACAAGGCTTGGCCACAAGAGTATTTACCAAGGCAACAGATCGAAATAGCTTATTATTAGCTACTAGCTTCCACCCGCGGAGAACCATTGAGAGTGTACCAATGAGCCAGTTCCTGAGATACAGATGGAACATATCGGAATCAACAGAATTTCACAGGCAATCCATGCTATTGGAGTGCAAGTTTGTAGCAAGGGGATATGCTACAACATTGATTCAAGAGATTGCTGAAAAAACAAAATCAATAGCGAGGGAGACTCTCCTAGCTCCCAAACCCGTACAAACTGGAGACTCTTTGGTCTATGTGACTACATACTCGACTCAGAGTGCAAGGATTCGGAGGATCATCCATAATCACTGGCAGATGCTACAAATGGATCCCCACCTACAACAGTTACTCCCCCCCCCCCCAAGTCCCAAGATTTGCTTACAGGAATAACAGAGCTCTAAGATCGAGCCTGATAAAAGCTGAAATACAGAGACCTGAGACCAAGAGCACGCACAAGGGTATGGTCCCACGCCAGAATTGTCCGCACTGTGCAAATTTGATCAGAGGCAACAGCATCGTACACCCATATTCTGGAAAACCAATTTGGTTAAAACATTCTTGTACCTGCGATGCCACAAATGTTGTGTATGGACTGAAATGCCCTTGTGGCCTATATTATGTAGGGGATCACGATGAGGAAGGTGAAAATACGCTGGTCTGAGCATAAATCGAATATTCGCACAAATAATCAGAAATCTCCAGTAGCCAGTCATTTCCAGCCAGACCGACATACTCTAGCACAGCTTAAGTGTGTAATCCTTGAGCAAATAAAAACCGGTCCACAAGGGGGTGATCTCCAGAGAAAGCTTCTTCAGAAGGCGATCATGTGGATCGATTTATTAGACTCTTTGAGCCCAAGAGGCATGAATGTGGAATTTGACCTGATGTGTTATATCTGAAGTTTTAAAATGGACATTTGATTCCCTTATGTATTACAACAAATGAAGGATTTGATATGTAATAAAGTCAAAAGTATTTGGTTTGAAGCACAAATTAGGGTTAATCGTGTGGTCATCCTGCAAATAAGGAACTAGCTGTTAATTTTCATATGCTAGAAATGGCTTGATGTTGAGTAACATTAGAATCTTATATTTATGTTTTTGTTTCACAGTGGGTGCCTATGCGAGTACAGACGTTTTCACCCTTGGACTCCTTTAGATCCGATTGTCATACACTCATGGTACTACCTTAACCATTCTGTGGCCAAACAGGGGGGCTGGGGCAGATTTTTAATTTTCTGCACCCCCCCTCTGTTTGGCCGTATTTTTAACATATGATGTTCTATTGGGACTGATGCCTGGACGTACCGGATGTGTTGTGCGCAGGGCGAGTCCCATGAGGGCACAGGGTTACATACTAGGCACTTCAGGAGGGGTGAATGTTGACACTTTCACTTTTTCATCTTTTTTGTTTAGATTGTCACAACTAGCTTCGGGATAGTTTATCACTACTGTGATTGTGTATAAACGTACTTTGTATAGTGGAAGATGTGCTAGCACGTATTTTAAACTTTTAATGTGGGTAGTCTGTCTCTCGTTTAGGGAGCTTCAATTATGGCCGTAGAGAGCAGAATGTTTTTCCTGTTATGACAATATTGAGGGAATCTATCATATGTGGGGAGTGTACTCCCCTACCCTTTCAAGATGGAGGACGAAAAGCGCATACGCTCTCACTTCCTTGTGATGGCGAATGTAACGATATTTACCTGTGTGCGCATGCGCGTATTTACTAGTTGGGTGTAGCGGTCCAGAGGGTTGGTTGGTGCGGAATTACTGTACCAGTGTGTTTGGCTTCCAGTGCATGGTAACATGTTGCCACATAGGTAAGCACTTTTAACTAGAGAGGAGGCCTGAGAGCAGGGACTTATTTACATTAAGGAGTATGTAATTACTCCGATCGATTTATTATTGATTTAGTATGTGGCATTTTTGACAATTTGTATGCTTGTCACTTGTAGGCTATTCACGACAACTGTAGGTGTACAGCATTACGCCAGAAGCCTCTTGGAACTACTTGAAGTTTGATGATCTGGAACTCACCCAGCCTTCATTGAGTTTGGTGACATTTAGATTCCCCGATTGGGGGTGAGTACACAATGTGATTTAACACTTAGGTGTTTTTGGGTCTTGTTCGGTATTCTATTCACTCTCAAGTGAGGCCTTTACACCTGGTTCACAGAGTGGTGTTAGGGATCTATCTTGGGAGTTGGTTTGGTAGTAATTTGCATGAAGTTTGAGTAAGAGATTGATGATGTTGGTACTATCTAGTGAATGTAGTGATACATGTAATTTTGTTTGTTTCTTCTGGTTAGGATCCTCCCAGAGACTTTGTTTTTTCCTATCCAAGTGTTAAGGTTGGTACATGGTGGTGGTGCAATATTGCTTAGTGACCGATTAACATGCGATGAGTATCCTGATGGGTGATTGTCTGTACTTTCATAGGTTTGCCTACATTGGTGAAACTACATTCGGAACGATTAGGCTTTTCTGGCCCTGAAGATGGATTGTTTACCAATCTGAAACGCGTTGGCTTTGTAACAACTTATATGGAAGCCTGTTTGGACATATGGATAAAAGGAAGCAATTTGACCTTTACTTCACGCATTTGATAATTCGTGACATCTAAGGATGGAATTGCACTATGTGGGATTGAAGAGTCATGCTATAATGTTGATATGTTGAAATCTAAAACAGGAATAATGGGATTGTATGTTTGATTTTGTGTCTGACCTAACTCTATATCCGCAGAAGAATTGTGTGATAGTAATAAATTCATGTGTCAGTTGTAGACAGAATTTTGAAATTACAACTGAAGAGAAGGTACTCATTTTGAGTTTTTGTTATTATGTTGAACCTGTGTTAATTTGTTGAAATACATACTAATAATATGGTCTATGTTTATTAAATGAGATTTGTATGTATATTTGTATGTAATGAATTTTGTTTATAAATAATTGTATGCAGTAGAATGAAGTAGGGGCTTTGATACCACACTTAGTCCCTAACATATATACTGCAACAATGATCCTGCACACTACTGGGGGTGCATATAGTAGATGCCCACCAGAGCAGTGAAGGGAGAGGAAACATGACTTCAGCACTCCAAATGTGCGCTCCACAATGGTCCGGATTGCAATATGGGGTTCTGTATTTGCATCATCATGTAGTTGCTCGGAGGATAGGCACTGTCCCCTGGGGAGGTGATGATGGTTGTGATTAGTTGGGTTTGGTCATTTGTCTGTGTGTGACATGCATGCATGTGCACAGGCATTTGTACTCAACTATGAACCATGTGTAGCCATGCCTCCCAGCTTCCAGGACCTGGTTTAGTGGTGACATTCTGAATATTAAACTATCATGGGTGGACCATGGATAGTTTGCGTAGACAGATGTGATGATTCCCTTGGCATCGCATAACACCTGCACGTTAATGGAATGCCAGTGGGCATGTATATGTGCCTGCGGACTGAGGGGCATGCAGTCATGATTGCCAACAACTGGTTTAGAAAGCCTGACGCGTGGGCTGCGTGATGCCACCAACTATGGCAGTTGTCCACTGAAATGAGCCAATGGCCAGAAAATGCAGTATGTTGAGCACCTTTTCCAAGGGGCTCATTGCTTGGGAGCACAGGGTGGGTGATGTGAAGTCATGCTCCCACTCAGTGACCCGATCTAGGATGATATGAGGTGGAAACCTATACCTATATATTGATCATTATCCTCCCGGATATAGACAGAGTATACACTGCTAACTTCTTTTAGCCAGTAGTATACCGGGTTTCCTCTCCTTATAAGTAGTTGGACACCTATACCTGCCATAGACCTGGTCATCAGGCATTCCGAAAAGGCTGGTCCTGGGTTTAAAAAAAAAAAAAAAAGTGGGGCCTGGCTATCCTCCTCCTCCTCCTTCTCCTCCTCCTCCTCCGGTGTTCCTCGATCACTTCTGCGAGGAATGGTACGTTCATTGTAGCTGTATGAGCTTGTTTGTTGTTTGCATGCACTTTTATGCTGCGGTGGGGCGCTTACACCAGCTTCCGCCTGGTGTATGTGTTTCTGGCTGTGCGCGTCTTTTGGGGCGTGCAGGTTTGTCCTTTTTGATTCCATGAATACGTGTTGTTAGCGCATGTGTGGGTGTTGCAAGGATTTTGCATCGGTACTTCCCCCGTAACGCCCACATTTTCGCGTGTTGTTCCCCATTCCGCGTGTTCCGCCGCCTTTTTAGGTATGTGCATTAGACGGTGTGCGTCTTCACTAGGCGTCTCATGTACAGCCTTCGGGATGTCGCAATGACGTGTGAGACACACACAGATTCGGCACCGGTCCCAGGTAAGCCTTCCATAAATCGGGAAACGTGGACTTGCATGGGTTTCGCACGCGTGCGCTGCGATTTTCATGATTGCACCCCACTTTTCGGTGCACACTAATTCCATTAATTACCCTGTCTGGCTGGAAGAAAAATCTGCAGTATCATGTAATCTTGCCAAATCTCACTTGGACATTCAGGGGATCAACTTTTGAAAACATTCTCTACGTCCTACATCAGATCTGTTTTTATAGTACTCACAATAGTCTGCATGTGTACAATTATGGGGTTCAACCACTGAATCCAGGCAATCCAAGACATACATTAGCAGATACATGAAATAGGTTTTCCTCTGTTTTCACATCAAAATGTAGTCTCATGTCGTACACTACTGGGAAAACTGCTCTCACTGGCCTCCCAACCTCGTGTCCATGTAGGTCTGCATCAAGTGGTTCACACTGATTGAAATATTATTGGCAGACTTATTTTTGATAGGTACAACACTCTTTCTCAGATCACAATCACATCCAGATTTCTACTTAGTGGTGTCTCTCTCACCACCCTTCTCCCAATCAGTAACACAACTCAAACAGTTTGAAGTTGTTCTGCCTCACCCATGCTCGCTGCACTTTCCAATTATGCATCCTTGGAAAATTCAAGATTTGCATTCCTTTTCTGGCAATCATTTTTTGGGCATTGCACATTCTCCAACCCTTCCTTGGGATTGTGGTCATCTACAGGGGCTTTTTTTTGGCTGTGTGGCTTTGTGACAGTGAGGTGATAGACGCACAGAGGCAGAAGTAGCTGAATAAGCGTTAGCACATGCGTACCAGCAGTCCTCTGCAAAGTAGCCACGAGGCATCTACTGTCTAATGTCTGCCTCCTAAGATATATGGGATCTTCATGGGCCTCATTATAAGTTTGCCGGTCCGGTAGTATCGGTGCCGGTTACTACCGGACCGGCAGACTACGAGTTGTGCTCCCAGGAGCGGCATCCGCAAGCACAACTCGTCGGATGCACCAGCAACATTCATGAATGGTGTCGGTGCAGCCGACCTCCCCATTCCCACAGGGCTCAATGGGAATGGCGAGTAATCAAAACCGGCACCCGGCAATGGAGCCTGACCGGGTCCACCGGGATTGAAATGCCCTTGTACGTCCCCATTTCGGGTGCCGGTAATTACATGAGTTTGGCAGCAGCCGTGCTGGTTTTACTGGCACGGCTACAGCCAAACTCGTAATGAGGCCCACATGTCTCCTTTCCCCAAGTACACCTGCAAGTGTGATATGCATGTGTGCTTCTTCGGTCTGGAGCTCTTGCACAGTGCACTTCCAGTGGTTTCTTGACCATGTGCATCTTTTGATTGCAGAAAGCAAGCATGTGAACAATAGGGACTCCCTGCTGTGCATGGGGCACCACCATACACATGAGGACACTTTCTTTAATGTAAACCAACAAAGTTGATTGTTTCATTTGGTATTAAGGTCTGGGACTAATGGCCCCTCCTCTAAAAGAAATGTATGCACTGTGCAGGGAAGGCAGCACGAGGTGCCATTTACACAAGTTTCACACTTCTGCTAATCTAAATCCTTGAGGAATCTGCTTGCTCAATTTCTGAAGGTGGAATTTGATTAAAAGTTTCAATTGGCATTCTCAAATGTATTAAAAAGTTGGCAAGTGTGTTAGTGTCAGAAAATACAGAGAACTCACAGATGCAAGTTGACCGATATCCCAATATGATTGAGAGGATAGCAGAAGCAACATGGATTGGGCTTGTGTAACTCTACAATTGAATCCATCCGAACCTAGGCTGGGAGAAGTTGACTAAATCATATGTATATGTTTCATGCTTTTCAAATGAAAGACAAGTTATTTCTATCAGAATGTATTGAGATATGCCAAAACGTGATTATAATCGCACAGACCGTACTTTCACGTTGACCCATATTGGTTAGCAATAAGCACATTTTCTTTTTGCTCTGTGAACATGCGTAGGTTGCATACTCAGAGAAATAACCCGGCACATTATAAAATATGCAGTATTGCAAAACAATTGTCCCTTCACATTTTGGGTGAGTAAAACTCCAAGAACAATTTCAATAGATAATCAATTTCTCGTTATCTAGGTAGTTCAAAAGCACATGCCCGCTTATAGACCTGCTACGCTGCTGCCTCATGATTACTTTCCCAGGAGTTCATTTCTGCCGCTTTAAAGTGGCACTGATCAGGATTTAAGAGCTAGAATCAGGGTGGCAAGCGACAGATTTATTCCTGAACCGGTTATAGGGGATTTAGAAGGAGGCACTTCACCGGGCTCTCTGATTATCTGCTGACGAACTCATAATCTTTCCGTAAGTCTTTTAGAAATCAAGCAGTGACAAAACAGCACTCCTATAATCAGTTGTTCATTCTTTCTGTAGAAGCGTGAAACCTGTATTTTGCCCGCTCTCTTCTCGTCAACCATTGTGTCGCGTTTGTTACACTTTTATGGCATTGTGACATGTTGATGATCCCAGGCAAAATCTACACAAGATAGCCTGTCTAGCAACAAAATAAACAGCCCAGGTTGTGTTTTATGCTAGCCATATCATTCTCTCTGGCGTAGGAATGAGTCATTTGTGAAAATTATGTTTGCTTGCCCTCGGAATGTATTTTGTAAATCTACTTATTCATTATTATATGGGGGCATTTAATGCATGTCCATTCCCTGAGATCATAAATTCATAACTGCTTGCATTTATTCTGTTCCATATATCTACAATGTGTGAATTTTAATGAGACTGGATTTTGAGCCCTCTGAATACAGATAGCAAACATACCAACGGGTCCAATTGCTAGAACTTTAGAACACTGCCTTCCTGTCCTCACTACTGTAAGGATTAAAATGCTGGCGATGTGTATGTGGCAGATTTGTTTCTTCCCATTGTTTGATTTTTGGGGTCCCTGTGAGGAATTGCCATCTGTCAAGTATGTAGAAGCCCTGGCTTTTCTTATTTGTATTAATACAACGATTCAGGTTATTCCATCTCAGAGGGAGTGATCTCCTGACCAGGTCCCCTTTTCATAAGCTCCATAACAATAAGCATAAGTGTCATGTGGCCTGTTGCACCAGTCTTCTGATCTGCAGTGCCTGCTCTCTAGTGGAACAGAGCAGATTACAAGATCACAACTGCCCATTTGATGTCAGCACAGAAGCTGCATTTAAAGTCTGCACCTCTGTTCCAAAACCACATAGTGATGAAGAATAATTATTCTGGTGGCACTTTAAACATAAAACCATCCCCGAGTTTGGGGTATGGTGGACAGTAATTCACAGAAATATAACAAGCCACACCTTTTTGATATTATACATGTGTCAACCCTGGGAGCCCACACCAGATGTGGTAATATTGGGTGTATTCTGGTCAGATGACCTGGCCATGCCAGCCTGCAGGGCACAAAACGGAACTAATGTGCCTTTTCTTTGATTGTTTGTGAGGTCTGGTAACAGCTCTCCTCAGCACGACAGCCTCGAAAAAGGAGCATTCCTGGGAAACAATCAAAGAGTACACCCAGCACAAAAGCGAGCCTACTTAATGTGCCCAATCCACTTAAAGCATACAAAAGGGACCTTTGATGTTATGAGTCTGACAATTGGGCAGGGTTAGTGTATACAGAGGGAGCCAAGCACAATTGGGCAAGGCATCACCATCTTTTTTCTCTTTGTACATCTCTTTCCTTTGCGTCGCTCCACTTCCTTTAGCACAAAGCACTTTGTGTATGATGTAAGAAGGCAATGATCAATTGTCTCCAGACCAGGGGTTGGACCCCTTAAAGTATGCTTGATTTTGTCCAATCACTTGTGAACATTTCCCTATAAAAGAGGGTGTCTCCCCCTCCTTCTTTCTTTCACCTTTGGATGTCTTGACTTATGGAAGTGAGAGCAAGCATTCTGAAACCTGGAATGGAGGACTTCAAGTGCACAATAATAGTTAAGGAAAATTGACCTATCACTCCTCTTTCTTTCCTTTCGCCTTTATTCAAACCCCAGTTGCTAGATGCTATACCATACCCCATTGTCATGCTGGGGGACTTAGACATTTCAATGCCCTCTAGAGCCACCCAAATTGACTCCCCCTCCCTCCACTCCCCCCACAGTCAGCTGACAGACTCTGGTGGGAACTCTATTGACTATATCTTTCCCTCGACTTCCTTCTCCTCTTCTGACCTCTCCTTTCCTCTCATTTGACCCTGCTCTCTCTGATTATTCCATTGCTCACCTTGAACTCTTTGTCCCTACACCCGCTACTACTTCTATCACCTCTTCAAACACCAAGCAGAGGTTCAATCTGGACTCTTGCCAGTTACCATGATGATATGTAGGACCTCTCACCTGTCTGTCTTCCCTATTCATACCTCTTCCATTGCCCATGATCTTTCTAACTTTCATTAGATAATTTTGTCACATTATGTTTTTACAAACATTATCCTGCACACTCATTCACACATTCCCATCCCTTCTTCAGCCATGGATCACTTATGAGATTTAGCCCACCTGATCAAAGAAGGAACACGGTCTGCAACACTGTTGCAAATCGTAGAACCCTATCCTACTCCTGGCTTACAAAACATATCTTGATGCCCTCACAGCCTACTTCACAAACCTAATCTCCTCCCATTGCAATCACCGCAAAAACATACGTGGACATTAATCTACTTTTCAAGCATTGCTCATTCCTCACAAACCAATATGCATTGCCCTTCCCTTGCTACTCATGACTTTGCATACTCATTTTTCTCTAGATACAATGTGTGACACTTTAACAGGCCTCCCTTGTATTTCCAACTTTTTCTCCCCAACCGCTCCTACCGAATTACATGTCGTACATTAAAGCTGCATGGTTCTACATCCTGGTCCACCATCTTCTGCCCTGCTGACTCCTTAACTTCCTTAAGAAAGCACAATAACATCAACAAAAAAGAACGTACATGCCTGCTCCGGTAAGAATTTTATTTTGTCTTTGGCTGGAATGTCAGACATTTGTACTATTGTTGTGCCATTATGCCGAGTATACACATGATTCATTCTCTTATGCCAAGCTAATACAAGTTAAATGTAAGGTGTTGAGTAATGCCTGCTTTCATAATATTGGAAACATTTTAATTTGCAGTCATAAACTGCTAGTTTATTATAAAACTGATATGCAAACTGTGTTATCAAATTCAATTTTATTGTTCAAACCGCAGCAAGTAGCTGTGGAGACTATAGCTGTACAGTGGTTTAATACAACAGATAGCAAATTTAGTATCATATCCGACGTTTAACAGGTACGAGTGTCGGGAGAGAACAGAAGGTGGGGAAAATACAAATGTGCTTGATCCCTGCTGATGGTATGTTGGTTCCTTCAACATTTCATTCTCCACGATCTCCCATATGTATGTATATATGTATTTATGTATGTATGTGTCTTTGGGATATTGTGCCCAGCTTCTTACTAATATGAGCATATAGATGGAGTTTATTTTGAATTGCGTAAAATGCGATGGTCTAAGATCATGGAATGCTCTTGTAATTGCAGTTATAAAATACTCTGAATCACCATGTTGCTCCTTAAGATTAGAGAGTTGTTGGAGACAACCGTTTTCTTTATGTGTGATTTGGACAGAAAGGCTACTGGATTTGTCACTGGAAAAATACCTGGGCTGAGAGGATAGCTCAAGGACAATGCGTTTGCCATGGCATCAGTACCACACTGAGCAACACATTTTTGAATGTTGGTCCCACGCTTAGAGAATGTTCTCCGGTATTAAGGATGCAACAAACGATGAATTAATGAATGACTGGAAACATCTGTGGCACTGTTAGAATACTTATGGGGGAGCTTTATTCCCTTGCCGTCTTCAGTTTGAGTGATTGTCTCGATGAATGAGTGCTCTCTGTAGGGGCCATTCCCATCTATCCAATGATACTATACTGGTTACATTGATGTGGTTGTGCTTACATAGTTTACACAATTTTTATATTCCTTAGCATGTGGGATGAAAGGCTGGCATGCATGCGTGCGTTATTTCATATACGTTCTATGATTGATACAGCCGATTTTATGATCGCATCCACTTCTACACAGAAGTGTCTTTCCCTTAATATGTTGAACATAAGAATTTCTGGTACTTCTAGGCAATTGTAATATACTACGATTGCTTCTTTCTTTAAATGATTGAGGGTCTCATTACAAGTATGGCGGTGCAGGAAAAAATTGGTGGTAATGGAATTATCACCACTTTTCCTGCACTGCCATACTACGAGTATGGTCCTGGAATGGGGGATTTAAATCCTCCTGCCGAAAATCGTCGGAAACTGTGGAATTCCGCAAAAAATGACCCATCGAGTCCAATGGACTCTATTAAAATGGGGAGTAACTCCACCACTGCCACTTGTAATCTGGCAGTAATTCCGCCAGACCAAGTGGTAGTAACTTCTGTTGAGCAGTATCACAGTGAATTTACCACTGGAATATCACACAACTGTAATGAGGATCCTTGTCAGCATGCATTGAGGACCTGAAGTGGTGGACAAATATGCACAGTGAGAGACCCTCAGACTGATCTCGACTATTGAATATGAATATGCAGAAACATGAAACTAGCAACAGCCGTACCTTTCGTTCTTTAACAAATTGCAGTTTGTAAGACAATTAAACAAAAGTAACAAGACCAAAAGAGCAATGGTCTCTTTCGCTAGTGGACATACGGAAAACATGACAATGCAAAGGAAATGGTTGCTGAATATCTATAATTAACTATGAGTGGCAGGTTTCCTTGTTGTTATTGTCAGCGTGTTGGGCTCCTCTGAATCGGTGTTCATTCTGACATCCTGAAAAGGAGATTTCCACACGGGGAAGGGCCATTAGCCATTCACGGTGGCTGGAAGAGCGGGTGAGAATAAACATTCTACTGCCACTGTTGTAGCCGACGAGGCCCTTCCCCGACTTGCACAATTTCTTGTATTTGTGGTGGCAACAGAGAACCTCTCCTTGTTGCCTCCCTGCCCTCCCATGGGCAAAAAAAACAAACCCCTTGCCAACACCCTCACCCCCTCCCAATTTACCTGCGAGACCAGAGCTGTGATATTGGAAAGGGGACTTAGTCCCTTTACAGTACTGCAGGCAACTTTTAAAAAAAAATAGTTTTTTCCCCTCAGGAAATTGGCTGCACAAGCAACACAGCCAATCTCCCAAAGAAAAAAAAACAAAAAACATTTGCACCCCTAATAAACACTGCGGTGCTAATTACTTTCACGCCCCTGACGTAGGGTGGACATGGCTGGTAATGGCTCGAGCCCTCTCCAAAGCGCTCACTTTGCTCCGGCCTACCATGGCTTGGGTTGGCAGGGAGGCCGTTACCAGCTGTATCCACCCCCCCACTGGGGCGTGGCAGCCATTTTATACTAATTTTGTTCTTTTTTGGGGCCATTTAAAAACTAAATGAAAAGTACACAATATAATTAATACAGCAGAAACATAGTCATTACTGGAAACTGCATATTAGTAATAGTGTCAATTTCTTCTTTTACAGTACAGTCAGACATATCTACTAAATATATACATGTTATTCAGATTAAATGTACAGTCTGAGAGTTCAAATGGAGTCTAGCATATTATGCTGTTTTCCAATCAAACACCCACTTGGTAAATGACTCATTTGTGAACAGTCGCGTGGGCTTCACTTGAAGACAGGACCCTGCCGATCATATGTGAATGACAACAACAATTTTAACTGTAACATTCATATGGATATGGGTGCATTTATAAACCAGACCAAGGAAACATATGGCTAAGAAACTGCACTAAAATCAGGAACCTGTAAGTGGCGATTAGGACATAAAGTACATGTTTCATTAGCTCAATGTTGCAATTTAATTCATAGCATACATACAGCCTCATTGTGAGTTGGGCGGTATCATGACTGGGATACCACCCAACTTTATTTGCGTTACTGCGCAAACCTCCAGCGGTATTACTGCCAGATCACAGGTTGGGTGGTCACTGCAATACCCCATTCCCCATTTTCGGTGCAATTATCCGCTGGCGCTATTACTGCGTGGTAATTGCGCCAGAAATAAGCATTTTTGCAGCACATTTACCCCCAGCTTAGAGCATCACCCAACTCGTGATGAGGCCCATAGTTTGCCTGTGCCACTTTGTATAAAAGGGCAGTGGAAGTTGTATTGGGCACCTAAATCGTATTATTTGAATCGACACAATAATGTGTCACCATGTTTATTTAACAAATGCAGTTTTTATTGAAATTATTAGTGTTGTGTGACTAGGTACTGTCCATGCACTGAAAATACTGGGTCATAGACACCATATTAAAGGACGTCTACCTGCTTTCAGATAGTTCACAAAACACGTTACGTCTTGTACTGCAAATGTTTCCCATCATGAGGGTAAATGAAAAGTAACTAACTTCGAGGACCTTAATACGCACTTTAAAAACTATTCATTTAATGTAATGTACAGACTGGGTTAAAGGCAATCTGGCTTGGAACTCAAGTCATCTGACCATCTTCTATCTGTTATTACCAGCAATGAGTTTATGAGATTGTGAGTGGGGACATGTTCATACTAATCAAATTTAAGATTTGATGGTCAGGAGTAGCTCTAAGGTATCTGGCATGACCTAGCATACAGGAAAAATATCTGGAGAACTAGCAGCTAGTGCATGGCATGCCACACATTTGAGATCCAAACTGTTGCCCATTATATATGCCACATTGTAATGTGATTGGAATTGTGTTTGATAATGTTTTTCTTATGGTGTGATTGTTTTGTGGAAAGTTTTTTAAACTGTACACTAGGTATTATTAATATGTTGCATTTTTTCTTTCAAATGTCTTATATGTGTCATAATGCTCCTTTATACACATTCCCAAAACTGGTTATTTTCACATAGGTATATTTGAATGGCGCTGGTTCAACTAGGGAGTCTCTAGCTCCGGGTATTGCTTGTTGTCAAGCCACCTGGGCTCTTTGAATCCACAAGCATGAGATAAATAGCTCCCAGCAATTTCACTTGCTGCATTCCATTTGACGTGGACAAAAGAGAACACAATAGTCAGTATTGCACATGGTGCCAACAGTTTTCATATGTCTCAAACCTTTGAACTTTCCACAATGCAAAATACATATTTGATTTATTGCTTATTTATATAGCGCCTATACATAAAATGGTGTTTCAAGGTGCCACAAGACAAAACAAGTGTGTGTGGGGAGGTTTTTGAGACTAGGAAGAAAACAACAAGAACGGTCCTACTAGGCCTTGTGTCATTCGGATGGTGCAAGTGCAGTAACAAGGAGTGCAGGGGTGGGGGGAATGGAAACATTCTAGGGTGGGAGGAAAGTACAGGGTAGAGTGGCGGTATACAAGTGCAGGGTGGAGTAGGGGACTATGAGGGCCCATTAGGCTAGACAAGTGCCAAAGGGGGGCAGGTGGGCAAGTGCCAGGGGCTGCAGCAAGTGAGGACCACATTCTAAGTGTGAGGACGGGGGTGGACCAGGCTCGGCAGGGATGCACACCCCATCAGGCTAGTGAGGGGAAGGGGGCCCGGAAGTGCAAGTGCAGGTTAGGGAGCCCGAAGTACTGGGGGGGGGGGAGACTGGGCAAGAAGGGTCTTGTGTCCTGTAGGACTCAGAAGGGACCAGGCAGCCAGTCCATGAGGTAGGGGGGGAGAGAGAGAAAGAAGGGTATTGAGAAGCTTCTGGAACTTAAGGAGATCCGGCTCAAGCCTGAGAGGGGCAGTGAGGCCATTCCAAAGGGAGGGTCCTGCCAAAGAGAGAGATCTACCCTGACTCTCTTCTTAGAAAAACATCTCATCTGCCGAGAATTAGAGGTAGAAAACTGAAGTGCTCTACTAGGGAGTTATTTAGGGAGAGATTTGGATGTAGCGATGTCCCATGCCCCAGAAAGACTTGTGGATGATGCATAGGGTCTTGAACTTGATCCTCAGAGCCATGGGGAGCCAGTGGAGAGTTTAGGGCTGGAAAGATGTGGTCCATGGGCTTCAGGCCAAGGATAGGTCTCACAGCCCTATTCTGAATTATTTGAAGGTGGTAAGGGAGGATAAACGTAGATTGAGGAAGATGCTGTTGCAGTAGTCCATGTTAGAGAGGACCAGAGCTCCTGAGACATTGAGTTAGAGGGAAAAGGTGAGGAATGGGAGAATGCCTCTGAGGAGGTGCAGCTGAAAGTGGGCCTTCTTGGCAAGGTCTGCAATGTGACAAGAGAAAGCAAGAGATGTGTGGAAGAGGACACCAAGGTGTGGAAGAGGACACCAAGGTTTTAGCCTCACAAGAGGGGGAGGGGAGGGGACTCATGGAGAGAGGGGGGGGCAGAGAGTAGGAGGGCGCAGGGGTCTCAATGAGAAGAATCTCAATCTTACTGGCATCAAGGCAGAGATCGTTAGCAGTGCACCATAACTGAACAACAATCAGACAGTCAGGAATGAGAGAGGAAGAAGCGGAGGGAAGCTTGAAGGAGAGATGTGTGTCAATTGCATAATACTGGAAGTGAGAAGAGAAGGAGGAGACCAGGGATGCCTGAGGGGCAAGGTAGATTTTGCAGAGCCACAGTGAGATGATAGAGCCCTGTGGGACACCACAGGTGGAGAGTGTGGTGGAGGAAAGGGCCCAGTTGAACCTGGGAAGGTCAGTCAGATAGGAAGGCGGTCAACCAGTCCATTGCCAAGTCTGTGATGCCAAGGATATATAAGAGTGGCACGATTGACCATGTCAAAGTCAGAGGAAAGATTGGGAAGGATGAGAACGGAGGGAGAGTTGGAATCAAGATTTGAGAGCAAGTCTTCATGGGTATTCAGGAGAGCAGTTTCCGTCCATTTGGCTGCTCTGAAGTCGGACTGGTGGTCGTGGAGACTACCAATAGATTCAGTGTGCTGGATCAGTTGGGAGATGACCAATTTATCGATGAGTTTGCCCAGGATTGGGGTAATGCAAGCAAGCAAGGGTCGTCGGCAGAGGGCTTTTTAAGGAGAGGGTGCAAAGGTAAGTTCTTGAGGGGTAGTGGGAAGGAGCCAGTGGCAAAGGAGTGATTGCAGAAATCAGCCAAGGCTGGAGCAAGGGAGGCAATATTGTCCTTGATTGTTTGGAAGAGACTTTCATAGAGAGGACTTGTTATGATATGGCATTTATAACGCGCATGTTTAGAGACCTCATCTGGTGCCATGGGCGAGAAGGAGGAGAGTAGGAGGGAAGGGCAAAGGGAGGGCAAAGGGGGGGGACAAGGGAGGCCAAGGGAGGCCTGAAAGCAAGAGAGGGAAAAGTTAGGGGAGTGGAGGAGAGTGGGCGCAGGATGTTCTGGGTTTTGGTTGTGAAGTGGGAGGCCTGTGCAGTGCAGAGGGCTTGGGATGGCAGAGGAGAAATGGAGACTGCAGTAGGATTGGCAAGTTCCTTTCAGATTTTGAACAGTTCAGCCGTGCTGTGGGTGGCCCCAGAGATGCAGGCTTGGATATGGGACCTCTACTTTGAAAGGATGGAGAGTCGGTATTGCCTTTGGAGCAGGTGGCAGACCAGTCTGCCAGTGGATTTTCTTGAAGCCAGCAACTCCGCACTTGCGTTTGAGAGAGGCAAAGTTAGAATCATACCAGGTGCAGATCCTCATCCTTCATCCAAGGTGTGTCCGCTGAGTGGGTCAGACCGGAGGATAGAATGGTGAAGGAAAGTCACAGAGGCTGTGGCAGCATTAGGAGAGTCAAGGTGAATATTGAAGTCTCTAAGGAGGAGAAGCTTGGAGGTAGAGGCCAGGAGAGAAGAGGTGGGGTCAGATCATTCCAAAAGGAAGTGGGAGAACGGACCAGGAGTCCTGAAGATGTGGCGAGAGTCAGTGAGAGGACAGAAGAGACACCAAGCCTGCAGAGGAGGCATTCGAAGGAAGAGTAGGATTGAGTGCATATGATAGTATGGTTCCATGTGTTTTATCCCCGCAAAAATATCGGCATACAAAAATATCGCACATTTTTTTGCGGTGATATTAAGGCATGGAACCTGTGGGGGGACACCCAACCCCCATATTATTTTAAAAGGAGCTGGGGACAGCCCTGCGACCCCCACTCCCAAAAACCCCAAATATTATCCCCACTAAAAATATCGCCTATGGCCGTTCCTGACGAACATATATACGGCAATTTATTTGGTGGCGATAAGATTACCCAATACCGATAGTACCGGGGACTCATTCAGCGAAGACCAGGGCCACTCTGCCTCCAGCCCACTTAGGCCTGGGCTTAGAGAGGATCTTGTAGCCCTCAGGGAGGAGTGTGTCAAAAGCAGTGACAGAGCCAGAGCTGGCAGTGAACCACATCTCAGTGAGAGCGAGGATGTCAAGGTCAAAGTCTTCAAAGAGGTGACAGATAACAGAGGAATCTTCAACAAAGCGAGAGTTGAGGGTAGCTAAGTGAAGCTGGTTGCCACCTTTAAAGGTCTTCTGAGGAGGTGTACAGGGGTGCGGTACACCCTTCGGTGGTGGCAAAGGTGTCAGGGGGGGTGGCAGAAGAAGGAGTGGCAGGAGAAAGGAGGAAGATGGGCCAAGAGCCCTGGGCCATGACAGTGCCATTCTGGTAGACATTAATGATGAATGTGGAGGATGGGAAGTGGTCCAAGAATATTTGCCATCTGGGTCCACCATTAATCGGTGAAGACCCCAAAGGTCTGGCGATGGAGCGATAAAGCGGATGTCAGTGACAGTCTGCCTGGAAGAAGCGCGGACGTAGGTGTCAGCAATGGGCAGGACTGTATTGGAGACGAGGAGATCTTTCGTGAACTTTTTCCTTCCAGGCTTTGGAAAAGAGGAAGGATAGGTGATGGAGTAGCAGTTAAGAGTAAATAGGAGAGATGCAGAGCACCATGGAGGTAGAGGGCAGAGAGAGACAGAGAAACTGCACAATGAACTGACCAGGCGGCCTGGCAGCAAGACATGCGCAGACAGATCAGGGTCACGAGAGGAAAGTCAAGGCCACAGAAGAGGGACCTCAAGGCACAAACAAGGGTGGCGTGATCTGCAGCATTACCAGATGGAAGGGGAACGTGTGGTACAAGAGTCAGACTAAGCATGGCCATCATGCTGCTCATGCAACAGATGGGGGAAAAGCATACATTCTTTGTTTGTTTGCTATAATGTCACTGGGGTCTTTTCATTTCCAGTAAGTGTTACAAAGGCCCTGACATTAGGTATCAATAATGACCTCCTCATGTGCCTGCTGATGCTTCTTCAGGGAGGGCACTCCTATTCAGACGGATGACCTGGAGAAATGACAATATAACTACTCTTTGTTGTTGGAACAAACACCACAACAGATAGAACTTGTGCAGATGTTAAATTTGCTCCGAAGTAACTTTCCCGGATATTAAGGGTACTTATCCATGGAGCCCGTTTCCTCCACAACATCCCCCACCCTCATTGTCCCCCGTCATGATTTTTGGTTGGCTGCAAGGCCAGGGATCATCAGTCTCAGCTCCCCTTCAACACTGTATGTATTGGATGATGTACTGTGCACTATGCACTCCCCATTGCCATATCAGCTCTGATCTCCCGCTTCTTGCTCAAGTTCCAGACCGCTATAACAGTCAGTGGCTACTCCCTCTGATGCACCCCTTTTCCCTGCACACCACGGTGTGCTCCCTGGCTTCACACTCACTCACCATGTTGCCCTGCATATGCCATACAGCTCCAAATCTTGCCAAAGGCACCATTGTCCAGTCAGGCAGTTATGAAGGAGGCTGACCCTCCAGTGCCACAGTCGCTATTTAAAATGGCAGGCGTGACTGCTCCATGGAGCCTTCGACTGAGAGGTTGCCCCGCTTGCCACTCTCACGGCGCAGGCTGGAGTAGCTTCAATTGGTAAGAGTGCTTACCCTGAGGCAGGGCACTCATCCGCTCATATAGGCAAGCCGAGAACACCCAATTGTTAGCAGTGTGAAAGGCCCTGCGGCACCCGGCACACATCCACTCTCTCCTGTACTCTTGCAGCAAGCCGCTCCCTCCCCTGTTCCTCCAGTGGTCACTGCCTTCCACCAAGGATCTGACACCACTCCACTCTGCCTGCGCTGCCTCACAAGGCTCAGGCACCAACCCCCCTCCTTCCTCCCCCAAATCTTCCTGGTCACTCTCTGACGCAGTACTCCTGATGTCCCTGCCACTTACCAGGCTCTATATTGTTCTGGCAGCCAATCGAGCAGATCCCAACACCGGAAGCACATCAGGATCTAGATTGCGACTTTGCCTTGGATAGCCATTTCGATTATCAGGTACATTATTTTGGGGTGGCTGTCGGAAGTAATAATAGTCATTTTTGCTGGATTCTCGTGCCTCAGAACGGAACTGTGTAACAAGCAGCCATCTTGCTTAATCTAAATGATTGTATTCTGCTTCTAATACTGTACTATCTGGTGCACATTCCCTCCCCCACTCTTTTTACATTACATGTGACCCATGCTCATATACAAATCTTCACTAGTTGCCAAGATACACTGGGCCTCATTACGACCCAGGCGGTAAGTTACCGCCTGGGCCGTGACTTTACCACCATGGCGTAAACTGCGTTTACGCCATGGTGGTTGGCGGACTTACCGCCCCATTCCGACCTAGGCGGGGCGGTAAGTCCCCAATCCCCATTTACCCTTCCCCATTCCCATTTTTGCCCCATAGGGCATAATGGGAGTGGGGAAGGCGTTAATTACGCCACCGTAAATTACGGTGGCGTAATTAACTCCATGGTCCCTTAGCGCCATGGATTTTAACACCTGCTAAAAGCAGGTGTTAAGAGCACCATGGCGCTAGGGGACCTCGTAATTGGCGGTAAGGGGTCGGCGCAGCTAACGCTGGCGTTAACCCCTTACCGCCAGGGTCGTAATGAGGCCCACTCTGTGCAAGGGTCAGGCCACACACTTTTTGGTTGGCCTCACACTATTTTGTTCCTGGTGCCACAACAAACTGCTGCTTCTTTGGCACAGCCTGACACAAATACCAAGCAAGCACCATTATTACCAATGAGACACACACACACACACACACTTCTAAAAATACAGATAGTCATGACCAAATATAGTACATATATGCCCAAATAATGGCACAGCAATGAACAAATAATGTACACACATTGCACATGCAGATACAAAAACAGCCCCATGGCACTAATCTACTTATCCTACCACAGCATGGGTTAATGTGTTGATGAATGACTGTTTATCAGTGCACAGAACAGTGGTAGAAATACATGGGGTTCTATGGATGGAAGACAAGGGATACTAAGTTTAGTATCTAATTCCAAGTTTAATTGTAATGCCCATGGTATTTGCAAAGGGGAAAAAACACACTATTTTAATCATACCAAAGATGTCAGGGTCAACAAGGGAGAGTCCATTGTTAGCTGGTCTTCTATTTAACCTATAGGAAACACAAATAAAGAAAAGTGTTTCACTGAGCAGCTGCACATGACATTCAAAAGTAGTAATTTAAGTAAGGAACGGTTTTAGCAGGAAATGTACTTATCTGATGGGAGCTTGGATTTGCTACACTGCCATCTCCTTGACTGTCAATACATGTATGGGATTTGGAACCTGTGGAGGTAAAAATGAATAAATAGCTTGGGTTCCATGATATACTTCCATTTTCTAACAAGACTAGTTGGTGGTGCCACACACATTGTTCTGCCATTAGTCCTTCGAAATACAGATCTGATA
This sequence comes from Ambystoma mexicanum, assembly GCF_040938575.1. Lineage (NCBI taxonomy): Eukaryota > Metazoa > Chordata > Amphibia > Caudata > Ambystomatidae > Ambystoma > Ambystoma mexicanum. The sequence continues at coordinate 615,770,364 of NC_090930.1, forward strand.
CTGACTTTAGACATATGCGATGAAGCACCCCACTGCATTTAATCCCATGGTAATCCAGGTCCCCGAGTTTACTTAGCCATCTATCACAGAAATCTTCTACTCCCTCATGCCTGCAAACTATTCAGCATCATGTTTGTGGCGACCCTCCTTTTGCTCTGAGTTTATTATCCAGGAGAAAAACGACTCCATCCACTTTTGATTTATGTTCACTATTGCTAGTACCCTTCTGCTCCAGGTTAGGTGTTTGGGCAACCAGACTTTTAATTCATCTTCTATTATTTGGAGGATCCTTTCACTATGTGGCCAGGTCAGGGTCTCGACCCCTCCCAACCTGTCATGGGCATACCAAGGCATATGCTAGAGCCGATCCTATGCCACAGGAGGGCTGAGGGAGTTGGGGGGCTTAGGCCCTGACCCCCCCGGGTGTATACCACAATGTGTCTGGGTTCCTCCTGTTTCTGGCCCTATGGATAAGACCCGGTACAGACAGGAGGCACAAACTGGTTACCTAAATGGAAATTAACTACCCTTTCCTCATTCAGGAGCATAATAGGAGACCCAACACTCATCGCACAAAGCACAGAGCTGTTGGGGAACTGGAGCTAGCAAGAGACTGCACAGGCATAGGGCAGACACAGAACACTCCTCAAACCTTGTATGTAAAGTGAGTCACCAGGAATGGAAGAGGAACAGAAAACAATCACAGTGACCTCATGGCCGGCAGTAGAAAAAAAGGAGATTGAAAAGGGATGTGGATAAAGGCCATCATGAAGACTTCCAGGGGAAGTCCCAGCCGAGAAGGGAAGGGTATGGGAGGAGATGACAGTAGATCAGCTAGTGAATGACCGGGGGAAACAAGTGAGCCAAGTGTCCAATGGAAGCACAAGAAGTATCTAGACAGATAAGGGAGGGCTATAAAAATAAAATCCAGGAGTGTCAGCCGGCAGTGAAAGATGCGTATGCGAGGTTGGGAGGAGTTGAAGTCTGACCAAAAGACCACAGAAGCATGTGCAGTAGGTGGAGGACTGATGGAGGGTTTTGGTTTATTTGGATGGAGCAAACGTAAGGCTTTGGGACTGAGTAGTTGGTACCAGTTTGGTTTGTATGTGCCTGAATGAGAGAGTAAGACAGCGAATGAGAGGGGGTGAGGTTATATCAGGATAGTAAAGGGCCAGTAGAGATAGGAGGGGTGAAAAGGTAGACTAGGAGGCAAGAGTAGAGAAGGAGAGAGACACAATTGAGAGGCAGGAGGGTGGAGTAGAGACATTGTGAGGTGGAGGGAGATCTAGAAGGGAGCGTAGAGAATCAGGAGGGAGTTAACAAGTAGAGCAACGGGGCTCAAAGTGCACACTTTCATTGTTTGCCCATTTTGTAGCTTCCATTATATTTAAATGTGCTCTAGATGTGTCTTAATTCTTCTTAAGTACATTATCAAGCAGTGAAATGTATTTGTAATGCAGCAGTTGGCCTGGGCAGCCAAACGTAACTGTTGGTTTTAAGTTAACTAGGTTGAGGCAGGAACTAAAATAGCTCCTTGCAATTTCAGCCTCTGGCGAAATGAGAAGAGGGAGGGTGATTGCAGATGGATTGTTGAGATAGCGAGGTAAGAGGAAGAAGAGGGTGAAGTAGATTGGAGACAGGCATAGTTAAAGGAGGGTGTTAAAGAATCATCTGGAAGGAAGGCATGCCAAGATGTCACAGAGGGTGCCAGAGATATAAGCTACTGGCTTTAGACATCCCATAGCATAGGATGGATTAGGCAATAGGGTGCCTTTGCTATAGTGATTATATATGGCAATACGACATTTTGGAGTAGAGAGACTAGGCAGGGAGGTGACAGCTACCTTCATGAGTGATGGAAGAGGTATAGGGCCCATACCTAGACTTGAAGTCCCAATTGCCTCTTTTTTGCACATATTTTACAATACAAAAAGGTAAAAACCTATTTAGATTGTCTCATGACTTATTGAAAAAAACTGTCCCAGTAGATGAAAGGACTAAGGTAGATTCTACAATGAGGGCAGAAACATCTTCTAATAGAGGAACAGCATAGCGTGCTGGACAGCCATACCTTGCAATGATTGCACACAGATATGCCTGCTTCTTGTGCACCCTGGGCATGCCAGAAGTGCACGCCAGTAGTGCATATAACAAACATGTTCACTGTGCTGGCAAAACACCTTTCTTCCCTCCTTCTGCTGCTTTGGCTGACTCCCACCCTGGCAGAGCCCTATCTAACCTTCATCTTTCTATCTCTAACACTCTTGATGTACTTGCACCAGTCACGAGGATCCGCTTGAAGCCCAAATCCAAGGGCAATTCGGTATGACTCAGACCTCGTCACCCTCAAACGCACGTGCAGTGTGGCCGAGAGGAAGTGAAGCGCATCAGGTGCACCCTGTGACAAACTGAACGTCATCAAATACACAACATCCCATTGGTTCCACAAACTATAGGGCTCTTTACTACGTGGCCCTCTATAATTGGTTGGCACACCTGTATCCGTCAGTACTTTTAAACATATGCCAGCAGCATGCAGGCTGGCATCCAGGTGCTGGTGGGCTGGTATTGACCATAGCTTCCCACCAATTAGCCTACTATCCATCATCACTCCACTGTCTGCCAGTCAATTAGCCCTTTGAAGATTAGCCTTGAATTTGTGCCTGGCAATAAGAGGGAGTATTGCATACTCCCGTCTCCTGGAGTTGGCGTAGCACGTCATGATTATCTATTTTCACTCATCCACATGACTGAATACCATGTTTTAGAGCTCTGCTCCATTTAAAATATTTAATGAACCTCCAACGTCTTCATTGTTCTCGTGCCCATCTTCTGAACGGGAGATCATTTCACACACTTGTTACCACTGTCTGATCCTTCAGGCCAAGAGCAGCCTTCGCTTCTTGATGCTAGTCCAGCCTCGACTTTCTTTGATTCACCTCTGTAATTCAATTGCTTTTCAACTGCGACACATTGAAAAAAGCCTTTCTTTGTCTGGGTCCAGCTCTGCTAAAATGCGTAGTGGAATCGTCCATAGTTAATTCATCCTTATACATATATATTTGGCGCATTCCACAATCTATTCATTTCATAGCTAGCCTTAAGAATACTTTGTCTGCGTGAGTTTCTACCATCTGCACACGTGTAAAAGGACTTGATGTCTTAATTGTTTCTGTAGCATAAACATCTTCATTTCGATCACGAAATGTAGATAATCTTCGACACTTTTTTAAGACCCATAGAATGTTTACATTCTCTTGTCTCTTCATCTCTTCTGGGTGCGCCAGCCCTGCTTCGCTTCGTGTGACATCACCAATCTTCCCTTTCGCTCACTTTTCTCTATTCTTCTGGGATTTCTTTCAAATGGCCATCATATTGTCGTGTATGCAGGTATGGTTTTCTCAATGGGAACCTTGCTTCCAGGATTCTCTTTGGTATTGGTATCTTCACTGGCACTGCACATATTTCACACTCTGGTTCCCAACATATAGGCAACATGGGAGCGGTGCTTTAGGTGGGGGCACTTGGCTCCTCCTCTACAAAGGGATGATTTTTTAGAAGTGGCTTGACATGCGCTATTTTAAAGGCTTTAGGGAAGACGCCTGAGGTGAGGGGTTCGTTTAGTATGGCTCTTGCATGTTCTCCTGCGCAGGTAGAGGAGAATGTTTCCTTTAGAAGAGAGGTATGGCAGGTGTAGAGGGGCAACCTGGAGAGTCTGCTGGCTGATAGTAGGTCAAGGAACTCGTCTCTGGAGATGGGTTTGAAAGAGTTGAAGGTTGGTAAAGTGTGTGTCAGGGCAATGGGATCAGGAGGGGCCGGTGTAGGGTAGAAGGTAGCAAGGAATATTTTGTGTTAAGGGTTGCCATCCTGTCAAGTGCGGTGTTCTAGAAATGTAGAGAGAGGGAGTCACAGAGCGATTGTGTGGGAGTGGATTTTGCAGAGGCGCAGGTAGGTTTTACGAATTTGGAGATGATCTTGTGGAGTTCTTTGCTGTTGCTGCCACAGTACGGAATTTGTTTATTGCAATAAGCTTTTTTAGCCTTTCGAATCTCAGATTTGTAATTGTGGTGGTGGAGAGCGAACATGGATCTGCCGAGATCAGTTTTAGATGCTCGCCATTTGCGTTCAACAGAATTATTTAGTTTTTTGACAGTCCTCGAGTGGGGCGTGAACTATTTGGGGGATGGTCCTTTGTGTGAGGTTGCGGGGTGCAAGGAGGTGAGAGGGATTAGTGGTTCTTTAAGCCAGGAGTCAAAGGAATCAATGGTTAAGGGTCTACCAGAGTGCAGCGTTGGAGGGGGCTGGAGTAGCACGGCTTCGGCTAGTTTGGGGAGTACCTTGACTTTGTTCCAGGATTTGTGATCAAGGGTGGAGGCAGCTGTAGGAGGAGAGGTAGGTGTGTGGATAGAGAATGGGATGGTAAAGTGGTCTGTCCAGCTAAGTGGTTTTTTGACTGGATATATAAACCAGGTCATAGGAGCTGAAAATCGCATTGAGGGTGTGTCCATCTGAGTGGGTTGGACCAGTGGCATGTTGGGAGAGATTGAGTGCATCAAGACTGTCAACCAGTGGATGGGTCATGGGGTTTCTGGGCATATCAAACCAGATATTGAAGTCTCCCAGGAGGGTAAGAGATAGGTGATTTACCTGAAAGGTAGCTATTGAGTCACAGAGATTGTTGGTGAAATGTCTGTCATATCTAGGGGGTATGTAGATGATTAGGAAGCAGTGGGTGAACGTTGATGATAGCGAGAGTTTTACCAGAAGGGATTCACAGGATGTGTTGCATGCCTGGTGATCGACAAGTGTGAAGTGAAATGGGGTTTGTAGAGGATTGCCACTCTGCCACCTCTTGAGGGTCTATTCTGGCTGTTAAGCGAGTAGCCAGAGGGCAAGGCCTTCTGCAAGACTGGTGCAAAATCTTTGGAGAACTAGGTTGGGATTGTCAGAGGATAGGAGGTCAAAGATGCTGTGTCTGTCCCTTGCTATGGAGCGGGCATTAAAAAAGGAGGCATGTGACTTTGTGAGGGGAGGTAGTTTTTGTGACACTGATCGCAGGCGCCAGATGAGGTGGGGGGTGTGGTAGGATCATTATAGGTGGTAGAGTCTGGCTTTGGGGTAGAGGGGGAGCTGGATGTCTGGACTTTGAGTGTTGGGTGAGAGGTTTACGTTAACGGGGGCGGGAGTAGTAGGCGGGGGGTGATAGCTATGCAAGAGATGAGAAGGGGATCAGGGGGAATTGGGAGGGTGGTGAGTGGATCACTTGAGGTGTGGGGGTTTAGGCAGCTTGTTTCTCACTCGGGTCTGGAGAGCACTGGGGTTTTTGGTGTATTGGGTGAGAAGTCAAGAGCAAGGTGGTTGAGACTGGGAGAAGGGGGAAGGGGAGGGTTTGAAGGTAGGGGTGGGTAAGGCAGGGAGGTTGGAGTGATGGTGAAGTGGTGAGGTATGGAGGGTCAAGGGAGAAGACCAGACACTTTCTGCTTTTTGTGGGTTTTGGTGGCATAGGAGTGTGGGAGAGGGTAGGAGGGTTAGAAGGGGAAGGGGGCAAAGCTATCATTCTAGAGAGGGCGATACAAGCTGCTTTCAGAGAATGGAAGTGATATGAAGGGTCGGGTGAGTGCGGCATGGTTCAGATGCTGAGGAGTTCCTCAGGGGCACAAGGGTGGTGTGCTGGAGGAGGGGGATGCACAACGTTTGGACTGCTAGAGGGCTGCTCTAGCTTGTGAGTTTATTGAATGGGGTTTCTGGGCAGGGAGAATGGGGCTGTTCTCAACAGATGCTAGAGGAAAGTTGGATTTTGATGTGTTCAGGTGGGTTGAGGAGTGGGGGGTGGGCGTTTGAGGAGACAGGTGTTTGGCACGCCAGAGTGCTCCTCTGAGCTTGGAGTTGGAGGGGGGGGTGATGGTGGGAAGGCAGCGTCCAGGTGTATTTATGTTTGGGTGTAGGGGTCTTGTGTTGCGACCAGAAGCGGGATAAATGGGGAAGGTTCATGAAGTTGGGTGCTAGAATCTGGGTTATGAGCTGGTAGCGGTTAGTTAAGGGGGGAGGGTCTTGTATATGGAGGCCGGGAATGAGGAGGGATCGAAGAGGTGGACTTTGTTGAAGTGGGACCAGATGCAAGATAAAGGGGGGGTTAGGATATGATATATGATGTGGCATTTATAACGCGCCTATACACAAGTGTTTTGTGGCACGACGAGGCAAGGGAGGGGAACAAAGGGGGACAGACAACGATCCTACTAGGCCAGATGTCATTCAGATTGCGCAAGTGCGAGGGAATGGAGGAAGGAAAAGTGCAGTACAGGGGAATAGATAATAACAAAAGTAAAATAACACCCAGCATGTGGCAAGTGCATGGGTAAGTGCGGACATCAGCTATTGAGGTCTGGTAGGGGGACTATAGGGATACAGAACAGTCCCCAAGTGTGGGGGTTGCCAGGTGGGCAGTGCAGGTGTGTGTGGGAGGGATCTGGGCCTGGGATCAGAGGGTGTCCAGGTAGCCAGTGCAGAACCGGTTTCAGCTAGGAGGTGAGCAGGGGAGAGGTGGTTGAGAAAGCAGAAGCAAAGACAAAGGTTTTGGTGGTGCTTCTGGAACAGGAGATGGTTCTCCTCAAGTTTAAGGGAGGCTGTTCCAGAGGGAGGCACCTGCCTAGGAAAGGGATCTACAACCAAATCGTTTCTTAGAGAAGCGACTGAGCATGAGGGAGTTAGAGGCGGATGAGCGAAGAAATCGAGAAGGAAGATATTTAGAAAGAGCGAGTTGAAGGTATTGAGGCCCCAAACCCCAGAAGGCCTTGTGGACGATGCAGAAGGTTCCTGAAGTTGGGTGCTAGAGCCTGGGTTATTCGCCAGGAGGGGTGAGATAAGAGGGGAGGTTATGGTGCAGGGAGGCCGGGAATGAGGACGGGTCGGAGAACTGGTCTTTGTTGAAGTGGGATCTCGATCCCGGGGGGGAGGTTATGGGCAGCACCTATAGATTGATGTACTTGTAACAGAAGATGTAGTGACTCTAGAATGAAGAACCAGCGTCTAGATTCTGGCCACAAGGATAGTTGGAGAGGGTCAAACAGGGATCAGCGGTAGAACGCAGCAGCTCTGCATGCAATAGTGGGGCCTAGATTCGGAACGCGTTCAACAGAGGCCTAACACGTGACAACGGAAATACAATAACCTAGATCTAACACCTGTGTCTAGATTCTGCACAACAGCGTGGTGAGAGAGGGTTAAACAGGGGCAACAGTAGAAAGTGTCAGCTCTTACAAGCAATAGCTGTTCCCAGAATTGGGACGCCTGGAGAGAGGGAGAGGGGCCCAACACAGGATACTAGCAAATGCAATAACAGAGAATGCAAAAACCCTAAATGTAACAGCAGGGCCTAGATTCACGATCCCAGGATCGAGGGAGAGAGGAACTACGACAACAGCAAGTGCAGTAGCAAGTACTATACACTCATCATAGATGTGGACAGCAGCCCCTAGACTAGGGACACCTGGATAGGGGGAGAAAGGGCCTAGCACAGGGGGCAATTCTATAGTGGCACTCTATAGATGGGAGACAATGCAGTATTAACAGTTATCAAGGCACGTGACACAGGTCAACATTCACAGTTTACTAAGAGGGACAGTATTTGCAGTATTATCTCAAAGTGGGCTTTCAAGGAGTGATTCACAGTACCATTAACAATTTCTAATTGTGCGACGCCGTTAAACAAATCACAGTACTATCACAGTGTGCCACTTCCTAGGTGTGAATCAATAAAACATCAATTTCTAAGAGTGTGATGCAGGCAAATCATTCACAGTTCTATGCAAGTGTGGGACTTTCTAGGTGAGCATCAATACAGCACTAAGAAATTTCAAGTGTGCAACACAGGCAACTAATTCACTTCCTAGGTGAGAGTTAATATACCATTAACTGTCTCCAAGTGTGCAACGCATGCAACATGTACAATCCTAAAGAGGGAACAACCCCAAACAATGCCTGCAACAGGCTTCTAGGGCAGATTCTAGAGGAATCACCATGACTGTACTTCAGTATCAGCTTCACACCCTCTCCCTTTGTAAGTCTGGCAAATAAAAGTCAGGGGATTTATACAAATCATGAAGTACCTCTATTGAAACAGTCAGAGCTGTTAAAGGATGCTGATTGCGATATGACTGTAGTAATGGTGAATTGTAAAGCGAAAGTGGTGGTTGCAATACAAATGTGGATATGGCAGTTTGCAAGTTAGAAGAAACGCACATCTCTTGGCCATCTCTCTGGCAGGTATGGATATGAAAGAAGGTGTACATAGAGCACAAAGTTATTGGGGTACAAGGGAAAATGCAAGACGGGAGGTACCAGGTGCTCTACATGTGGGTCCGTTTTTTGGTGCGATGTGCTGAATGCATAGAGGCTTTTGTGTCCAAAGGGGAGCAATGTGTGCCCATGCTGCTAGAATATATTCTGCACCATGGGCACCATTCTACAATATATTCATGGGTGTGGCCTGGGCTGTCATATACAAGTTGATTGTAAGGGTAGAGTGTTCTTGGGTCCATTAGGAGGGATGTTTATTGTGTGTTGCAACAAGTAACGTGGGGAGCAGTCAGAGACTCCATTGGGCAGGTTGATAGGGGGTGTAGAAAAGGCTGAAACTGCATTCAGTTGATCATATTAAATTAGAACGAGACATGAAACTCAGAGTAGAAGTCCAATCAAAACATGACAAATGCCTTAAAAAGGCAAAACAACCTGGTGTCCTTCCATTGGCCTCTCGCAGAAAGTCTCTTTCTTGCCTTGCTCTCTCAGCCGCACATGCTCCAGCCTCACACTCTCGCTTTTAGCCTCACACTCGTATATTTTACCTTGCGTGCCACAGGATCTAGGAATTGGCGAATGGGGGAAAGCAGCCATGGAAAAAATCTTTTGGAAGACTTTACTGGGGCAGTGGCCAATTCAACATACATTTCAGGGAAAATTAAGACTATGAGCAGGAGCTGAAAGCAGCCCTAGGATATCTGGCATCATCCGGTAAGCAGATGCTATAGCTAGGGGGAACAAGAAGTTAATATATAGCGTGCAGCAAATCTAACTTGCACAAGGAGAAAAGGAGATTTTGTTCTCAGTTATATACAGCATTTTTTGTAGATGTGTACTAATGCTCCTTTATGCAGATTCCACCCATGCACAGTTAATACACGTGTGTGATATCAGATGCCTTGAGGAGTGAAAAATAGCTCTTGGTAGATGTTATCAAGTAAACCAGGCTCTTCTAGCCACTGAATAGCTCCGATCAACTCACACCCTACAATAGAAGGAGTGCAATTTGCGGTATGCTCACGGTTCGAAATTGCCAGGTGCTGGAGTTTACCTCTTGCTTGTAGTCTAGAAGGGCCTGGTAAACTTGACCCCAGCAGCTACTTTGGGCTCCCCAGGTCACCTGGTGATATTCAAACATAAGTACCTAACATTATACACATTTGCAGACATACAGAGTTAAGTGAGCCCTAAGACACATTTAAAAGCACAATGGGCCATATATTGGGAATAAAATGGTATAGTATCAAAATCATGTAAAAGTTTGTTCTCCAGCATGCTACATATTGTTATGTACTATTTCTGGGGTTGCCCTGCACTCTCTAACCTCATTTCAGAGACCACATAAGTAATCTTCAGCCTCTTCTAACTGATATTTTGGAGAATCAATATTTGTGTAGGTTTCAATTAAAGGGCGTGTTAAATGCTTATTGTTAACATTTGAAACCCAATTCAACACTTATTGCAGTCCTTTGAAGATAGCAAATGAAATAATGAACGTTCCAAGGCGGTATACCCAACCCAATGAGTTTGCTAAATAATGCTGGTATTTTCATGCACCGCTCATACTGTATTCATGCAGAGCGTGAGGCACATATTATGAAGTTAGGGGGACTGGGTAGGTATTTTTTCATGAGGACACGGTACCAACATTGAACTTCACTCCAGCTTCATTTTACTAAACGCTTTATTTATTTTTGCTTCTTCAAATGACTGTTACATTCACACCCCATTAACTGAGGATCGTGTTATCTCATTCACTTATCACAAGTCCATAGCTCTCAACCATTTCTATGGCAAAGGCGGGTGAAATCACCCGATTTTGTTTTTGGCGGGTGAGACGCCCAATGGAATGAATGGGCGTGCAGGAGGCTTGGCGGAGGAGTCAGCCCTTTACAAGGCGGGTGAAAGAGTTGAGAGCTATGACAAGTCTCCAGTATGACCGGCATTGCATTATTATACTGAACCTGTGATACCTAATTCAATAGATATCTGCTTCTGACCATTTTTGCTGTATCAATGGTTTAGAACCTCTCCCATACTTTCGGAGGATTTGCAACTCACGGATTGCTTCTGGACTTACTTTACAGAAGTGATGCACACTGGTGATTTCCTATTATTTGGTCACTTGTGCTGATATATTTGATACTGTACCGCCATCATCCCAAGAGGAAATCGGGGTTGACATGGTAGGTAGATTTCACCCTGGCACACAATATGGTACTTGAATGGTCAAGGGGTCGCAGAGTGCATCATTTGGATGTGTACTTGTCTTTTATCTTCCACTTTACATTCAAGGTGGATCACATGCCCTAGAATCTGAGAGGGTAAGAGTTTAAGATTGTTGAACACTCTGCGCATTTGGTGAGGATTCATATAGGGCCATACAATACATATTTTTAATTTGTGAACTACAGCCAACGGGATAATACCCTGGTGATCAACATAATCACCCTTTGACTTTCCTTATACTTATCACCACAAATGGGGGTAACCACCTCTCTTATCGGGAACAGGATGACAGGGTGCACTAACCACTTACCCAAGTCTATATCACTGCAATGGGAGTTTTGTTAATGGGTGGATCTAATGTGACAAGTGCTGACATATGTCTTGCCAATACTCTGCTAAATTAGAGAATGTACTAAACATGTGAATGTGTATATTTTCTCTTTGGTTTGTCTTCCGCATTACTCCACCCTACCAAACGGATGTATGGTATGTTCTTTTTATTATTCTTTAATTTTTCCTTTTTTATTTTATATTATTGTTCATCAATGTATACTTTTATTTTTGCAATGACCCAATTCTATTTATGTGTTCTTCATATTTTTGATATGGTCTTGTCCCTAAATTCTGATAATGTCAAATCACAGTTCTTTATATGGCACAGCCTTGATAACGACCACGAGGTCGAAACACGTGTCGGCTGTCTACTTCAAGAATAAATCATACAACCACAGATAATTATCTCTTTTTGTAATTGTTATGGCACATATCTGATAGAATAATCAACCAGAGTGCGGTTCACCTTTTCTGATTCACCTTCTTATTCACTTTTTATTATTAGTTTGGGTATTAGGTGGCGAAAGTATTGCATTAGAGTACAGATAGGGAGAAATAACATATGAGGAGGAACACACAGCTGGTAGATGTTGTTTGGTTACTTGCCCACCCATTGACTGTCCATGGCCGTGCTAATTCCTGTGGCTTTTCCCACCCAGTTCCTGCCCCTGCCCGGCCAAAACACCTTGTCATTGGAACTCTTTGAGCTCACTTTAAGCAAACCTTACCGTCAAATTATGCAGTCTTAGCGGAGTCCTAGTGCAGGTCAGTGTGTTTTCAAAGCCGTCTTCTGGGAGTTAATGACTTAATTGGAGTTGTAAACCTACTACTGGTGTAATAAAAATGTCTTAACCAGGCCTGCCTGAAGTGACTCGTTTTACAAACACTATATCCATCACTGAAGACCTGTTAAAAACAACCATTGGCAAAGCCAACAGTTTTGGCTTGTGTATAAGTACTAGACATTTGCTGCCAGGCACTGCTATTAGATGCCCAGGTACTCCACCATTTTGCACCTGCTACAATTAATGGCCATTTAATACCACTACGGCAGTGCCTGACACATGCCTTTCCCATACCTACACAAAAGGCCAAACAGTTGGCTTTGCCAGTGCTTATTTTTAAATGTACCTTCCGTGGAGTGCTTGCTTGCCAGCACCAATTTCACTAACTTCATTTAGAAGCCCAGCCACCCAGCACCACCAACCCACAACACCCAACTTAACCCTAGCAAGCCAATCACCCAATCCCTATTACCCAACCTTACCCCACCAGCCCCACCTTCGCTGCAGCACTTCACTCAGACACCCCAAACAGCCTACTATGCACAGCATGTGACTCAAGTATGCCTCACTCCAATACCTCAAACCACTGTGCCTAGTAGCCCAGCACCCATCCCACTACCCAAAATCAATCAGGAACTTCTCCCCAGTGCCCCCATAAACAACCTTTCCACCAGCAACCCCACCACCCAATCTCACCAAAAACACCCAGCACCCAAATCCACTCAGACTCACCCAGCACTCAATCTCATTCTAGAAACTCACCCCTGTATCCTTCTATCCAGCCTCACTCCAGCACCTCATCCCATTGCCCCATTACCCAACCTCATCCAAGCACCCTCACCATCCAACATCCCCACAGTGCCCCACTCTTACTCCACAACATCAACTGTGCATGTCACCTTAGGTCCTTGACCTGCTAACATCGACAGCACCCCTCAACCCGACCTACCTCCAATACCTCTGGCCAGAATTCCACCACCCTCATCACTCCAGAGCCTAACCACCAACCTACCCCAAAGCCTCACTCCAGGGCCCACATCACACAGATTCTGCAGCACCCAACCTTAGTGCCCCACCAACCAATATCACCCCAGCAACCTGAAGGTAGCAGAGTTGGCGGAGTGGGGTAGGGAAGTACAGGGATAGGAAAACCCCAGAGGGGGAGAAGTAAAGTAGGGTTCAGTGAAGTGATCAGCGATTTTCAGGTTCTTCCTGATGTGCGGGATAGATGAGTGTAGATTGTTCTGCATTAGTAACCTGTTTCAGAGATGGGGTGCATAGCAGGAGGAGGCCTGCTTCCTATGATTTTCCGGCTTTCAGCAATTCAAGCAAGTAACAAAACTTGCATTGGACACAGTTCAAAGTTAGGCGTCTCTAGGTACTCTATGGAGGAAGAGCCATGTGACAGAACCACAGTCTCCTGTTAGCGAAAGGACTGACAAATATGTTTGCAAAATGAAGGACCTACATAAAGGTAATTCATGTAAACAGTGAATATCTCAATACAGGTATGTTACATCCAGCTTTTGATTTGTGATGTGTAAATGTCGTTAGGTCACATTTACACTAACCTTCCTTCCCAAGTGAGACAGATCAGAAAGTGTAACAGATGCATGTTCGGGAATTCCGGCGGTATAGCCAGGAACCATATTAAAAGACAAGCAGGGAAACATGGTGTGGTATAAAGGCTGGCATTGTGAGGGATATCAATTTGGTGGGTGGGCCACTTTGGGACTTGGGATGCACCCTTATTATTGTAGAAGATAAACTTCGGGGCAGGTAAGCTACCAAGCAGGCAATGGATGGCTGTTTATGTGGTGGCAGGCCAACAGAGTGGTGACTGCTGCTAAGGAGATGCACAGTCTCAGGAGAGTATGGGGAGGGTAAAGATGGGGGAAAGCATTGCGGGACAAAGGGCTGTATCTGGGATTTTGTTATGAGTGGTTGCGAAGGAAGCTGGCAAATAGAGGGGAGCTTTTGAGTGCTGGGGAAAATTCTCCTAAGAGGAAAGGGTGTCTTTTACAGTGGTGGCAACATGAAAAATGTATTGCATAAAAAATGGCTTGATCGCAGACACCAAAAAGACATAGGGAAAAAATAATAAATTAAAAGCTTGATGATGTCTGATGACGAGAAGATGACCTCTAATGTAGTTTGATGTTCATCAAATGACTCTGCGTTGGTCTCTAATGTCATCCTTTTGGACCAGGGCTCTGTCCGGGATGAACTTCACTGAGAGCCAGGGGGGAGTTCTCTGCCTTGTCATGCGCCAGATCTGGGTGCAAGTCACCGTTGGGGTCCATGTATAGAGGCCCTCTCCACACACCGTGATGTGGGCCTGTGACCTTGAATCGCAGTGCCACCGCCCAGTTCCTGCTTGCCTTCCCGCAAGGGATTCAGCAACTGTCGAGGCAGTCATTAAGTTACTGAGCATGTGCACTGCAGAGCGTGTTGTGCAGGCAGCTTGTTGTGCTTGCATTGTAGATAATGCTTTCACAGTGGCCCAGTAGAAAGTAATGGAACACATTTCTTCTATCACACGAATAATGCAGGCAGATGATGGCAATCAAACTGTCAACTAGGATAACGTACTACTCAAAAAATGTTTCTTCTTGCATTCATGCCGTTAATCAAGCTTGTGTATACTTCTAATTAACTACACATTAACTGATTACAACACAAGTGTTTTCCTAGTGTTGGAACCACTAAAATATAATTTTTCACAGTTTTTTTCTTAATAACAAATTACGCTAATAAGCTAATACATACATTACTGAAATTGCTCACATTTCTTCTCCAATATTGTGCCAAACATTTAATCAAACAATGACAACTTCCCTCCAAATTCGTGTAGCTATTCCCCCTAGCTCCTTTTGCTGCCTGAGTCACTTTCAAAACCTTAATGTATGTATTTGTATTTTTTCTTGGAGAGGGCTCAAAACATCATGCACGATCATGCCCTTCGTGTCATCTTGAAAGTGCTGTTAAAAATGTGTAAATGGTGTGAAAGTATCCCAGTCATTGAGGAAAAGCTGTTCTGTCTGGCAGAAGACAGATCATAATGTTGAGTGACATTCTGTTCCCTCGATTGTCTTATATAGTTTACACAAGTATGTCCCCCCACTAATCAATACACATGGCAAGTTGCTGACTGTTGTATTTGAGTGACTGACTCAAAGCCCCTTGCAGCGTATGCAGACAAGTGCATCACTCACATTTGAAACCAGAAAGGGGCGGGATCTCTCCAGATGCAGGTGGGCAGAACTAACATCAGCACCACAAAATATATAACAAGCCTCAAGGGGTTGTACACAGGCAAGGGGGCAAAGCTTAACTCTTATTTGGCAGTAATGTAGGTGCCAACCACAGTATAGAAGGATTTCACAAAATCGGAAGGACCCACAATTTAACAGTAAGATGTTGCATCTTCAGACCGTCAGTCTAGCCTTGCATGTTGAGGAGGAGACCACAGACTTCCCTTCCAAGATGTTATGTCTTTCTGGGTAGTTTTGTGAAGCGACCAAGTGATCATTTTTAAGATTCCCACTAATAAGTATTTATTTCATTTTATTTCTTTATTATAAGAAAAATACAGGGAGAATAGTTGCATTTGTGGCACATAAATACTGCCTACAGAGATTTTGTGGGCATAATTATGGAGCAGAGTACAGCAGTCGTTAACAATGGAGAGAGAGAGTATTGGTGGAGGACCAGTTGATGTCGATGGAGGTGTTAACAGTAACCGGGGACAAGGACACATCGAAGACAATACATTAAATTCATGTAAGGTAGAGTGGCCAAAGTGCAACGTTATGGGGCATAGGGGACTGGAAAGTACAGTGGCCATTGCTTGGCTACATCAGGAGAGAGGCAGGATAGATGAAGAGGTGCCTCTTCTGACAGTTGAAGGGCTTTAAGGTTAGATTTAAATAGTGGTAGAGAATGAATTGAGCGGAGCGGGAGAAAAGAATATTCCTAAGTAGGAAAGCGAGAATAGAGAGGGATCAGAAATCAGAATGAGCACCAGGGGCTTGAGTGGTGGCCACGCAGTGGGTCAAGGAAGATCTTAAAGTATGAAGAGGATAGTATGGTGTGAGGTGGGCAGTTAGGTAAGCAGGGACATGGTCATTTATTGTTTTGAAGATGATGCAAAGAAGTTTGTGTTTAGCGAAGAAGTTTCACCAATCAATTTTGCGGTGGGCCAAAGAGGTAGAGGTAAATCGGTGAAGGTTGAAAAGTGTGCGGTCAGCTAATTTTGTGGGCCTCATTACGACCCAGGCGCTAAGTGGTTAACAGCGCCGCAAAAGGCTGCGGCGCTGTTAACCACTTAGCGCCTTACTATGAGGTCCCTTTGCGGGACCCGACCTGAACGGCTGGTGTGGACCAGCCGTTAAAGTAGGGACCCACAAAGGGACCTCGCAGGCAATTACGGTACCGCAATTTGCGGTACCGTAATCGCCGCCTTCCCAATTCCCATTGAGCCCTATGGGGCAAAAATGGGAATGGGGAAGGGCCATGGGGAAATGGGGAAATACCGCCCCGCCAACCTTGGAATGGGGCGGTATTTCCCCATTTCACCATGGTGGACTCGTTACAACACCGGCACCAACCATGGTGCTAATAGCGCCATGGTTTAGCGCCGGTGTTGTAATGAGGGCCTGTGTCTTTATCCTTGGTGAGAAAGCATAGTTGGGAAGGCCATAATGAATACTAGCACAATAATTAGTTTTAGAGAGGACTAGGTCAGTTATTAGGTGGCTGGCAGTGTTGAAAGAAAGGAGATGGTGTATTTTGCAGATATATGGGAGTTTTGGTCTGGCAGCTGTATCAGATTTCAAGATAAAGAGCAAAACGTTTTGAGGTGGGTCAAATTCAACACCAAGGTTGCAAACAGAAGGAGAGTAAGGACGGTAGTGAGGGGAGAAAATAAGGGCTGGGGAGAGTGGGGGATTGTGTGTTTGGTAGGAAAGTAGAGAACCTTGCTTTTCATTGGAGTTGAGCATGAGCAAGTGGGATGCCATCCAATATTGTATGGCAGTGAAACAGTGAGAGATGTGGTCAGGTGGAGAGGGCGGCAATAGGGATTTTGGAGGCTGAGGGTAGAGATGAGATGAGAGTAAGGTTGAGGGAGTCCTGGTTAGAGCTGGATGGACAGGGAGTGGATGGAAGAGAAAGAGTGATGTGGGCAAGTGATATCAGTGGATGTGGCGCGAGATGAAAGGAAAAAGTGATTACAATGTTTGATTTTTTGTAAACATAACCAAAATTATGGTTTGAAAGGTTTACATATTTTCGTGAACCTTTAAAACAAAAGGTATGCAACATTATTGTAAACTGGTGTACATTTTTGTTAATGGTTTACAAAACATTTGTAAATCTTTCAAACCATAGGTTGGGTATGGTTTACAAACAAGAAAACCACTGTAAACACAAGGTTTTGCACGTAGTTTACATTGTTGTAAAATGTTTGCAAACATAGTGTACACTCATTCAAATATTGTGTAAAGTCTAAGTAGACATTATGTTTGCAAAATGTTTACAATGGATGTGTAAACTGTTGCAAAGTTGAAGTTAGGCAATGGTTTACCAATTTGAGAACATTGGTAAACTATCATTTTCATGCAGTGTTAGGACGGGTGATGGTTGTTGTTTGAAGAGGAAGGAGCGTAGCATAGTGTAGGTCAGAGTAGAATGAAGTTGTTCATTCGTCCTATGTAGAATAATAAAATTAGTTTAGACTTGTTGGTGTGTGTGGATGTGAATTGTTGGTGGAAGTGCAAAGCTCTGAACGTATACAATGCATTTAGTAAGCAGAGGAAAAGACCAAAGCTCTGAAATCCAGAAGGATTTAGTAGGCGGAGAAGAAAGCCAAATTTAGTCTGCAGAAGAGAGCGCACAATTACTGAGAATCCCTAAGGACGTTAGAATATATACAAAGCCAAAGCCAGACAACTCCACATATATTGAGTTGTCCTGGGAGTGCCTTTTATAAATGGGCTTGCAAGATTTTCAAATCAATTTACAGTGATTCGAAGTGTCTTGCAAAGTGAAGTAAGGGTATTTTATGGCACGGCTCGCATCTCGAGCTAACTCAAAACACGTTGAATCAGAAGCACCACCATAAATTAGTTGAGAGAATTTTGAATCGGTTTAAGCATTTACACTCTGGGTACTGTAAACTTTGTCTAGTGACATGGATCAGTCGGATTCAAGACTCTTCAAGCCCGAAGTTGTCTACCAGTTTGAAGAGTCACAAATTGTCTTAACCTATTAAAGGCTACCCAGCTCCAATTTTCCCTTTCTCTAGTCTACTCACACCACTATGTTAAGTTATAAAAAAATATTTAAAAAATTAGAGAAAATATAATTATTTGAAAAATAAAAAAATAGAAATACTTATTTGATAGACTAGAACATATAGCAAACATCACTTTCTTGATGTATATGTATATTACAGGGCCTGTGATAGCTTCCCTGTAGTTATGGTCAAGTTGCTCAACCCATAGGAATTTGGGTGGCCTATAACTTCACCCCCGCGGATGAATCCTCACAAAACTCTGCAAGAAAAAAGTATATGGTCCTGTTAAATTGATTTTGCAAAGTTTAGTGATGTTTCTTGTGGGGGAGCAAAGTTATAGGGCGGTCCCAAAATGTGTGGTTTTCCCATACACGCAATGCAAAACATTTTGCTCACACCTACAGCCCAAACCACTTGACAGATATTCACCAAATTTCCGGCAGGAGTGGCAGCTTGGTCCCGAAAGCGTGCTTTTGTAAATTTTGTGTAAATTCTGTTGAGTATTTTTTTTTAAAACAGCCAAAAATTAGGTAAAATAATGTGTGATATCTGGGTTCGGTCCCTTGATGCGTTGTGTCACAGTACATGCAGAACACTGTGACCCTCAAAAGGTAAAGATCTTCAGCGTCCTGTATGGATTGCGAGGTGGCCGATGAGATCCTCTGCCCCAAAGGAGTATCCTGTGTGGTAGAAGGAGCTGTTGAGGTAGATGGTGCAGAGGAAGATAGCCTGTTCCTCCCTGAGAAAGGAACAGCTTTTCTCAGTGCAACTGGGTGGTTAGAACGGACGTGGCAGCGCATTCATGAGGTCTCAAAGGAGTAGTGCCACTGTTGTCCATGACTGAGTTTCACCCCACACTCAGTGCATTCAACATGGGCAGCCTTTTTCTTTGGGACCACACCCACCGTCTTAAAGGACCACCACACCCATGATTCTACCTGTGTGCTGGAGGCAGGCACTTCCTCTACCTCATCTTCGTCGTCCTCTTGATCCTCGTCTACATCATTGCACCTGTTCCCCTGTCCAGGCCCTCCAAGTTGTTTAGGTGGTGGTGGTGGTTGGGGTGGAGAAATGGTCATTGCAGGAATAGTAGGTGTTCTGCAAAGCAGGTGCTGTTAGCTGCTCTCTCTTGGATAGCCAGATTGAGAATGAGGATAAATAATGGGTGGGTCCTTTCAGAGGAGCTGTTGGAGGACTGCACAGCTGTCTGCAGATTAACAAGTTGAGAATAGGCCTTGAAAAGTTGTAAAATGTTGCCAGAGCAACTAACCATGTTTCTAGGACCTCTAGAAGGGTAAACATGAAATACCCTAAATTGTCAGAAAATGCAGTTTTAAACTGTGCGCTTTGACAAACACTGTTCGCAGGCACCACCCATTACGCTGCGCAGGTGCGGTAACATGAGGACGTGCGGGGACGTCCGCAGACCTGGTGGCCATCCATGGGAGACACAGCGTGCATGCGTGTGAGTTTCTGTAGAACAGGCGCAGTGTCCTCAGACAAATTAAAAGTGTGCCATGCAAAAACAGACATGTGCGGACACCGCACCTTTACGGGGGCACCTCCTTTTTGTGGGAAGACAGTCCTAGTGTCAGTGGGCGCATAATTGGGGTTTTTAGAAAGACAAAAAATAACAGAACAGTATATTTCTAGTATAAAATATACATTTATTTAGGAAGAGATTGGGTATCGGAATGTGAAATACAAATGTGAGAATTAAGAATTTCTGTTCAGTAATGATCAGGTGAAGAAGGGAGTGAGGTTTCATCATAGTGTCTTTCATTTAAATTTTGGGAATCCGATGGGGATCATTGCTGGGGTCAAGGAGGACAGGTGCAGGCAGGACAATGATATTGAACATTTTTAATCACATGATTTTTGACGTGATTTTTTTAAAAATTTTATTTAATCAGCTTGACAATCCATTGAGGAAACAAAAGGGAAAAAAAAACGGAAAAAACAATACACAAAACTGCTCAGATGAGGTACATCATGGCATCAGTTTGCAACTTGTACAAAGAAGATTTCACAATACAATGCATAATTATCACATGGACCATTTAGCATGAATGCTGGAGGAAGGATTTCGCCCCGGGTTTGAGGGGAGGCAAATCTCACAGAGAGCTACTGAGGAGAGTGGGAAGGATAGGAAGGTCCAGAGTCTGAGTTGGAGGACAGGGCAGACATGTGTTCGCAAAATCGTCGCCAGATGTCCCTAGGTCTGGAGTGTGGGTGTTGCGTGACCCCCCAGGCCTCCTCGGTGTCGTGCGCCCATGTAACCGCCCCGGAGTCGTTGGGCGTGCGTGGGTGCACTGGGGTGAAGCCAGGACAGTAGTATACAGCGCACTGCCAGCAACATACATAGTCCGGCTAACTTCCTAGAGTCGCGTTTGAGACTGGGGAACTCATGAAAGAGGCACCGCATAGGAGAAGGATCTATGGTGCAGTCTAGTATGTCTGACACAGAAGTGCATATGTCCTGCCAGTATTGTGTCAGGTGTGAGCAGTGCCAGATCATATGCAAGTAAGTAGCTTGATCGCTTCCACATCTGGGGCAGTGAGGTGAGAACTCTTGGAACATGCGGTGTAATTTGGCTGGTGTGTGGTGATACCTGTGCAGTACCTTGAACTGTACTAATTTAAACCTGGAGTTGTAAGACACCTCCTGGGTAGGTGAATACATTCGAGACCAGCGCTCATCAGTAATCTCGACTCCGAGGTCTTTCTCCCATTTGAGTTTTAGCTTAACAAAGGAGGGGGCAGCTCTGGTCTGCAGCATGTTATAAAGTCTAGATACTTTCCCTCTGAAGGCATTGGGAGAACACAGTTCAGTTATTATAGGATCATCCAGAGGGATTGCAGGAAACTCGGGATATTTGGCTTTGAGAACCCTCCGAAGTGAGGAAAATTGCTGCCGCGCTGATGGTTTCCGCTTAAGGGGTGAAGGAAGGTCTGACCACTCTAGGAAGTTGTCCCCTCCAAATACATCACAGAGAGTCAGGAAGCCAGCTTCCGACCAGTGGGAGACTATGGATTGAGGGATACATGGGACATCAGGGATAAAATTCCAGAGTGGAAGGTCACCATGAAACGGATTAGGCATTGTGACCATTACCCATATTTTAGTGAGTGCGAGTGATGTGCTAACCACAGGGTCTGGTGAGTCAGGATCGGTCGGGACGGGCTTGAGAATGAGGGAGCCAATCGTTCGTTCGCTGACCTTCAGTTTCTCAAGTCAGACATGAGGAGGGGGGTCCTCTGTACTGAACCAGTAGGAAGCGAATTGGGATTGAGCAACTATCAGTATCTGAGAATGTTGGGGGTGCCGAACCCGCCCAATTCTTTGGGAGTGGTGAGTGTAGTCAGTTTGAGCCGGACTGCACCAGAGTGCCAAAGGAAGGTATTAGTAATGCCGCGGAGCCTCTTGAAGAAACTGTCATCCGGCCATAATGGAATGTTTGTAAGGCGGTATAGGAGTTAGGGCAGCACAACCATTTTAAGGATTCCAATTCTACCAGCAAAGGAAATGGGAAGTCTAGCCCAACTCGCAGTTTTGGTCGTTAGGTTGGCTAAGTAATTCTGATAGTTGTCAGTGCGCAACTTCTCGACATGCCGGGAGACCGCCACTCGTAGGTAGGGAAAGGTGGAGTGGGACCAAGTAAAAACCTGGAGGTCGCTGGGTGGTTGTGTGTTGTCTGTGAGTGGAAATAAGGTCGATTTAGAGCAGTTTACTTTGAGACCAGATATCTGACCAAATCGGGGCACGTCGTGTAGGATTGGAGCTAGGTTGGTTTCTGGGGAGCGGATGTAAAGCAGAGCGTCGTCGGCGTATAAGGAAACAATATCTGCTTGCCCCGCTGTGCGTAAGCCCCTGTGAGAATGTGATTGGCGCATCATGTCTGCAAAGGGTTCAATCGCTATTGCAAAAATTAGCGGGGAGAAGGGACACCCCTGTCCCGTCCCTCTGGCTATCTGAAAAGGGATGGAACATCTATCCTCAGTGTGGACCCTAGCCACTGGGTTGTTATAGAGGAGTCTGACCCAGGATTGAAAGTTGGAGCCAAATCTACATTTTGCCATGACTCGCCACAGATACTCCCAAGACACTGAGTCAAAAGCTTTCTGCATGTCCAGGGTGGCTGCCACTGCCTGTGTATTTGAGTTAATCCTACTGATCACATTGATGAGCCGCCTAAGGTTTAGTGATGTGGACTTACCTGGGATGAAACCTGTCTGGTTTGGATGTATGATGTGGGGCATGAGTGGAGCTAGGTAGTTAGCCAGTAGTTTAGCAAATATTTTAACGTCACATTTTATTAGCGAGAGGGGGCGATATGAGCCACATAGGGTAGGAGGTTTACCAGGTTTGAGGAGAACTGTTATCAGGGCCTCACGGAGAGGGGGGGGAGTATGCCTACTTTGCAGGCCTCCTCCCATAGTGCTAGTAATTGTGGGGCTAAAATAGATTTATAACGCTTGTAGAAGTCCATGGGGAGACCGTCAGGGCCGGGGGCCTTGCCCGCAGCGAGTGCCTCGATGGCCTCGGTCAGCTCTTTGACAGTGAAGGGTCTATCTAGGGAAACAGAGGCTTCCATAGATAGGGCCGTGAGAGTGAGTTCCTCCACGTAGGCGTTGATTTCTGAGACATGGGGCTCATCGGCTTTCGCGTACAGGGATGTGTAAAATGCAAGGAACTCTGTGTTGATGTCTTGAGATGAGGTAGCTAGCGTACCGTCAGCCCTTTCAATTGCCAGGATGTTGGGGGCACCAAACTCGTGGCAAATTAGCCTGGCCAGTACGCAGCCTGGCCGCTCACCTTCCCCGTATCATCTAACTGCCCGGGACCATCAAGGAATTTAACTTTGCGCTCTGCAAGGTCGCAGAATCTATCCAGCTCCCGACCCAGTGCTGCCATTGCCGTAGGTGAGTGCCCTTGTGCATATTGGGATTCCAGGATGGTCAGGGATGATTCGCTGTCAGCGATATCTTCACGAATATGCTTCAGAATACCACAACCTTTAGATATGGCGATACCCCTGACGTATGTGTTGAATGATTCCCAGATGGTGGAACGTGAGGGTACTGAATCTGTGTTGACCTCAAAAAACTCCTCAATGGAGGACTCAAGTTCAGAGGCAAAGGTTGGGTCCAGGAGGGCATAGGGCCTCATTTTCCATTGCCTAGCTTTCCCAGAGTCGTGTCCCCAGGTTAGAGAGACGACCACCGGGGAGTTATCGGACAGCGTTCTGGGGAGGATTGCCAGGTGGGATAGGCATCTAATTAGTATGTTGGAAACGAGCCATCTATCTATTCTAGAGTGGGAATCATGGACTGAAGAGTAATAGCTGTGCGTGCGGGATTCAGGTTACATTAAACGCCAAGCGTCAACCACAGCCAGTTGGGGTAAAGTTGTGAGAATCGTGTAAGCTGCCTTTGAGAGCTGACAAGGTCTGCAGCCCGACCTGTCTAGGGTGACATCTTAGATTGTGTTGAAGTCTGCACCCCACATGATCGGGATCTGGGGGTAACTTTTTGAAGAATCGAGGCTAGGTGCAGGTAAAATTCAGGGACGTCAAAGTTAGGTCCATATATATTCAGGATAGACACCTCCAGATTTTGCAGTTTACCAACAATAAGTACATATCTCCCAAGGATATGCATGTGACTGGGAGCAACTGAACTTAAGGTTCCTATGAATTAAGGTGGGGGTACCTCTACTTTGAGTGGAGTAATTTGTGTAGTACATCTGGGGTCCCCACTGTTTAGCGAATCTCTCGCACTGCTCAGAGCGAGCGTGGGTTTATTGCCAACATAGTACTTGAACACCATGACGCTCCGCACAGAGTTGTATTTATCGCATCTTTCTGTAGTTACCCAGACCCCTAAATTTCCAGCTCATGAAGGTTAGGCTGTTATCCGCCATTAGTGTGGAGGGGTAATCTGAATTTTGTACTGTGGGTTTGAGTTGGTCCACGCCATCTCGGCCTAGGCCAATGTGTCATCACATCTGAGAAACTGTGCAGTATTAGTGTGTCATGTGTAACCTCTCTGGTGTTTGCCAAGACTTTTTCAACATAACTCTCTATCCCCCCCGCCCACATCCCTCCCCCAACTTGAGGAATGAAACCAAATCTCTGTAATGGGCCGCTGTGGAGCGCCCGGTGTTAGGGAGAATTCTCTCTTTAGGCTGAATTTCCTAACCTAGTGAGTCCCCCAGCAGCTTTGCTGGATTTCTGGAGTTTTTTTTTTTCCATCCTGCCAAGAGTGAGACTCTTTTCTCCCACTCTTGGACATGAATGTGGTTAATTGCTCGGAATGTCAATGTGTTCTATGGTCTATGGGGTCTTTTACTCCATAGGGTCTCATGTGTTTTACTATGTGTGTTACACTGCACCCTCCGTGCCGTAACACTGGGGTGTCCTAGAGGATCCCCACCATAGACTCCATACCCTGGGACTGACTACTGTCTCCCAGGGCACGTAAAGTCGCCATTGGCTTTACTAGACCTAAATTTACTAACAGAACTAGTACAAACCACCCTATTGTGGACGCTCTGATAGGAGTAATTCGATTACCCCTGGGTCTGTTGTTCGAGGGGGCACTGTCCCGTCCCCCCTCGTTGAGTTTTGGCTGGTGGCAGTGGAAACTACTTTGTATATTCGACCCCAAATATATTCCTATGGGATTCTTCCCATTGTTGGAGGCTGATGCTTTTTCACGTTAGTCTCTAACGTACCGCCGGTTTATTTGTCTTAAATAAATCTGCCGGTTGGTATTTTCTGCCAGAACTCGGTTTTTAAAATGGCGTCTGCGTTCACCTCTGTAACTCCGAACCAAAGGTTGAGCCCTTTGTTCCACTTTTGGCGTGCTTCGGCACTGAAGCCCTCTAAAGTGGTGTCATTCTGTCTGGGTACCACAGGGGGTGTGGGAGGGGGTTTAGGCACCCTGGACTAAGTTGCCTTGCCAACTCAAGTCGCACTCTGGTGTGATTGGCCCAAGTGGTGAGCAGCCCCGCTCACTACTTAGCATGTTTGATTGACAGCTAGGCTGAATGAATGGGGGTTTTCTGCATAAAAGCAGGGCTTTTGGGACTGGAACTTCAGAAGTCGCCACAGGACCTAGGAATCCAACGAGGGTAAAGCTGAGCCGACCTGCAACGACGACACCTCCAGTGGAGCCCTGCTGAACCGACTCACCACTGAGCACCCCGGCAACCGGATAGCCACTAACCTGTACCGCAACCAAAAGGTGGTGCCTTGTGACAGAGCACTCCGCGGCTGGTCTCTTCCCTGGTGGTGCAACGACCTTCAACTTTCCTTCGACGACGAGATCCTCTCTTCTCTTGGCAAAGCCCCGACTTGCATCCACCACCAGGAACCACTGCCCCCGCCGGAGCTGTCTCTTCACTTACAAGGTACTGTGTCCACCTGGCTTCCCTTGTGACGGTTAGCGTGAGGTGTTTTAAATCCTTACCTTTCCATTGGGTCACCTCCAGACCTTCTTAACTTTCGTACTAAACTGGTCCAACCTTCCTGTGTCAATTTGCTACAAAGACTCGAAGTGCATTTCCAATGTGATACTTTTTGGTACATATCGCCTTGCCTCTCTCCGAGTGGGCCTGGCCTCTGACTTTGTGATCAACAGTAGACCTTGCCTTGCTTGCCTTGCATTTGCTTTGAAAAAGTGTTGCTACCGAGTTTGTTTCATACCCTGCCTTTTCTCTCCCGTTCTAATGAATATTAGAGTGCCATATAGGTTAAAGCATTCACCTCTGTGAGTAAATAAGTGGTGCTTGTCGAAATATTGTTAGGGGATTGATATACTTATAGTAATTGTAATTGAAGTTGTTTGCCGTATTAGTGCCAGTGTGTTTTTCATAGATGTATTTTTAAAATAAATAATTATATATCTTTACACCCAATCTCTGTTCCGTGTCTGTTTGCTCTACTGTGTAAATTGCCCTATCTTGTATACTCCACATACTGCCTAACTCTTCTTGAGGGAAGTCTGAATGCTCAGCCACAGCTACCAAGTGAATCCGTGTGGTACAGACTGCTACCAAGTGGGTTTACTGCCAAACACCTGTAGTCTTAAATCTTTTGAGGTGGTCCCAGAGGGAACTGCACAGGTTTCTGCTTAACACCCGGCCTGGGTTTCGCGGTCAAGGAGCGGTCTGCCCTCTCAATGGCGAACTGTGAGGAGAGTTTAGGGGAGTCAAGGAGTGTCATAAGGATGTGTTCCACATAGTCCTCCATGGGCTCTGTAATATTGTCCTCGGGTATTCCAATAATGCGCAAATTGTTCCTCCTCGAGCGGGATTCAAGATCGCCATTCTTTTTCTCCATTGCTGTCTCCCGGCTGGTGAGCATGGAGACCGCAGCGCGTAGAGAGCTCAGGTCATCTTCAACAACTCCCAGTCTGGTTTCGACCTCAGCAACTCTTCCATCAGTTTTTTCGATATAGACTTTTATGGAGGAGATGGTCCCATTCATATTGTCCAGTTTGGTATGGAGTGTAGTGAAGCCATCCCGAATATATTCCAGCATCTTCTGTGAGTCGTTTGAAGTCGATGGGGCAGAGGTGGCAGGTTGCCCCTCTGGGTCATCGGGGGCCGGCTTGGACGGTGTTTTAGCAAACATGTTTAACAAACTTTGCTTTTTCCCCGCACCAGCTCCCTTGGTCATGGTGAAGGCCGGGCTTGGGGTCTGGGATCCCGGACGAAGGAAGGTACTCAGAGGTAGCAAGAGTCCCACAGTAATAGTTGCAAATTAGGGACACCTGGGTCTATAGTTATGTAGCTTCTGGGCCTGTGGGTCAGTGACCAACTTATTGCAATGTCATACTCCCAACCTTCTTTTTAAGTAGTTTGTGTGAACCTCGGTGGACAGGGTCCCCCCTCGTGGAGGCCGCAATGGGGGGGACCCCTAGGGCAAAGTCAGTGGGAATGAAGGCACCGGTAGAATGATACCATAGGACTGGTTTAGTATGAGACGGGTGCTGGGGTCCAGGGCGGCACCCCCACCCACCAAGTAGGCATAGGGCAAGCGATGAGTTCAAAACCGTAAAAAGTTCACTGGGATGGACTAGCCGGTCTGGTGGGTACACAGTCCAGAGAAGGCGGCCCCAGGCGGATCCAGTACCGGGGTTTCACGATGATCCAATGATCCCAGGTCCCCCCGCAGAGCAGGGAGCACAAGGCAAATGGGGGGTTGCGAACCTGGGTGAAAGTAGGTACCATAGCTCCCCCGGTGAAGGCTGCAGAGTAGGAAAATCTGGGTCTATGGCTATGTATTTTCCGGGCCCGTGGGTCATCATCTGATTTGCAGCAAAGGTATGATCCAAGCTTTCCTACTAAGCCATATGTGTGTCCTAAGATGTGCAGGGCCCACTCCCGAGAGGGTAACAGTGGGGATGACCCCTAAGACAGAGTCGGTGGGGGATGAAGGCACCGGTGGTACAGAATAGCGGGATCGGTTTAGTATAGGTCGAGCGCTGGAAACCAGGGGCGGCCCCTCCTCACCGCAAGTAAGCATGTTTTGACCACCAGAATCAGTGCTGCACAGGTGCACGAGGTGGACCAGCTGGCCTGTTGGTTATGGACACCAGTGGGGGTGACTCCAGTGCTGCTCAGGTGTCAGGGCGATCTCTCCTAGCGCAGGCTCCCCAGAGGGACAGGGAGCACGTGACAAATGATTCCCTCGGTGGTCCCTCTGCTGGATATTAATGCATTGAGTATGTTGGGGTGGGTGGGAGAGGAGGCCCCGCAGAATCCAAGACGATGCAGAGTGCAGGCCCCGAGCTGCTCCCCCCGGAGTGCTCGGGTAGTATGAAACACAAATTGCTGCGGGAGGCAAGCCGATTGCCGCCGCCTACTCAGTTCACTAGCGGGGGAAGAGAGGGCCCGAGGCCAGTCCTCAGTTGCAGGGGTTGGATCCCCAGTTACGTGGGAAAGACCCAGCCTCCTTACCTTGCTGAGAAAAACGTGGCCAGAGCGCCACAGGAGGGGGAGTGGGATTTTTGACATGATTTAAAGGTTCTTTAGTCATTGCTAATTTTATTCAATTTTTCAGACAACATCTTGATCTCATTATGTTTAGTTGCAGATGGGTTTTCTCTTTGTGATTCTTCAGATTGTGCATAATTAAATTCAGTTGTTGCTTCTTCATGGAAACTATGTATTGTAAAAAGGAAATTCTGTGAGGTTTCTACACACTACATTATTTATTTATATTAAAAGATGTATTGGATACCATTAGAGATGTCAGCGTCACTAATTTATTTTTTTGCAAAGTTCTCCTCTAACCACTTCAGTGTGTTTGCCATGTCTTTGAGCAAAGCAAATAGTGATTTCTTCTTTGAAGAAATGTTCATATAAGTAATGGTAATAACAGAGAAATAAATACAGTGCACTTACTATTTAGCGAGACCTTGTTTTACCACAAACACCTGGTATTTGTAAATGTGTATTCAGAGTTCTACTGAGGTGATAACATGAAGTGTACAGTTACAGTTATTGATTGGTGCTTTTCTTTATGTTGTCTTCTAAATGAAATAGAAAATGTGTACCTTTTGAAGTAATCATTTGTACAAAAAGGTACATTTGCATGTGGTGTATATAAGTAATGCTGTTTTATGCATATCTGTTTGTTGGTTGACGGGTAAAACAATGTTTTGTCTCCCCTGTGCTTCTGGGATGTGTGATTGTTACCTGATGTCTGTGGACTAATGCACTGTCCACAGACTCTGCAGCTGCTACATAGGGGTGTAGAGGGTTAGAGGAATAAGGAACTTGTTGCAGATTATTCACTGAAAAACCTTTCTTAAAGGGACATTATGGTTACAATAAAAACCGAAAAACCCTTGAAATTCACCAGTTATGGTAAGCTACACAACCATAGCTCGCGCCACCATCGTGCACTGCTAAGACTTACACCCAGGACAAGAAAGATGACCTCACAAATATCATTGATGACATCATTGATAGCATCACATAGCCAGGCAACTTGTTTTTGTTCACTAACATAGCTAGGCCTGGCAGTTTTCTTCACTGACAGTAACAATTTTAAAATGGAAAAGATGCTTTTTATCTAGATGTTAACCTTGCCCTCTGTTGTTATGGTACTTTCCTTACAGTTTGGTCTCAGCTCATGGTGCACATATATAGAGAAATAAGCATGCTTTGAACACACACACAATTCATTGTATACATACTAATAAACTCTAATGTTATTGTCATTTTTTTATAATACTCTTTCTCTCCTTCTCACTGCAATTTCACATGTGTGCCTCCGATTCCAATGCATTGCTTCTCTTTCTATGTATTGTTTGTACTACCACAATCGTCTAGTAAGTCTTGTATTGTTATCTATTAATTTCAAGTTTAACATTAGACAACTTTCTATTAGCCTTGCATTCATTATTTTACTGACTGATATTACCAAATTAGAAATATTGAACTTCTGTGGTAAATGCTGCACCCATGTCCTATGCAATTGTATTATTAGGTTCTTTTATTAACAAGAACGCTCCAATATAACATTGTGTTTGAATTAGTATGTTTTCATATATTAAATAGTTTGTGACAGATCCCCTGATCATACCTGATATATTGCTAATAACATTGTACACACACCCCAAGGTTTTATCAGAATTTATTTGATATGTGATGTTATCAGTGATGATATCAAGGACATTTGTGATGTCATTTTTCATGTCCTGGGTGTTAGTCTTAGTAGTGCACGATGGTGGTGTGTGTTATGGTGGCTTAGCTTACCATTATTGGCGAATTTCAAGGGTTTTTCAGTTGTACTTGTAACCATAGCGTCCCTTTTACAAAGTGTTTTCAGTGAATATACAGATACATACACATTCACACACATTTTCCTTTTAATTTATATGCCGTGTTTTTTGTTTTCTAATATTATTTATTATTCATTATTTTTGATTATCGATCATTATTCATTTTTATTATTTGTATATTGTTGTGTGTGATTTATAGATGTTTTTGTTCAAAGCCAGCAGCCACAAAAAACTCCTGCATCTCTGGAAGCTGCCTAAGACAGCATGAAGTCCAATCAAATGGCTTTCTTTTGGGGTGACATAAAGGAAACAAGAACATGAGAGAGTAGAAGAGACCTTTTTTAACACAGGGGCAAGTGTTAAAAAGTAAGGTTAGAGAGTGAGCCTAATCAACACATACACACATACACACAGGCAAAAGTGGATAAGATAGGCATCAACAAACACCAACATCATAATCATCTAACTATCCCTAAACTCACCCAAAGTTCTCGAAACGTCCTTCAAAAAACCCACCACATGTTCAGTCCACTCCTAAATAGACAGCCATATAAATCCTGCAATGGTAGCAAGAAACAGAATACATGTTCTGAAAGTATTAAAATCTCTTTTGGAATGGCTCAGTGTCTATGATTTGCTCAAAAAATTCCTCTCTTGATCCTTGGACCTTGTGTATGAACAGCAGGCCTCCAACCCTTCCTTTAAAATCAAGGTGAGCATTGCCCTTAGGGAAATCCATCTGGAACCCTACAAGAAAGGGTAAACACTAGCTTGTAAAAAGCCAAGTAATTAGAAGTCCTTTTGAACAAACTCTTGATAATATATAAACTCTTAAGGTAAGAGCTAGTTTAGCAAATCCATTGTGCAATGCTTTTATGTAGATATCCTATGAAAATCGCAAACATCTATATAACAATTAATTGTTATTAAAACATGAATCTTTATTCGGAAAGGAACCCAATGCATTTTGAGAAATCTTCTCTTAATCAGGGTCTTGTAGTAATAATTGATCTAAAAGATGATCAATAACAACAATTCATTTTGTATCTAGAACATATAAATCATCACTTATTTAAAGCTCAACAACACAGTATATTGTATTAACAGAAAACTACTGCTAATCAAAAAGTGAAGCAAATTCAATTTTGAAACAATAGGTTACCCAATTCTGTCCGAATGTCCTTTCGGTTAGGTGTTTGAAAAGAGAATGTTGGGAATTTCATATATCTAATTGTGTGTCAGTATACAATCAAACATACTCTCAAGCAAATCCATAATTGGAGAAACAAAACATTCATTTTGTGTTAGCACACATCAATAATCAATTCAGGTAGCACATCTAATGCAAATTGTCAGTAAGGGAAATGTATCTTCGAAAGTGTCCACCATGGAGATGGCCTCAGAATTATACCATGTTCTCACATTCACATGTATCATAGGTCCCATTAAGTTCAGCTAGAAGCAAGATGGGCCCATTATTGTCTAAAGTCATCTTCATAATCTGTAAGAAAATCTTATTGCTGGATGCTTTAAATCACCTCGCGTATTTGAGGTGTAAATGTGTGTTCCATAGATTGAGGAGATCCTGTAGAAGATCAGTCTTACAGAGATCATGGACTACCAGTCTTCTCTCCCTAAATATGAGACAGAGTGTTTTCATCAGACCTACTACCTTATGAGAGGGGTCCCTGCAAGAAGTTAAAACACTAATAAAAGAATGCTTACCCCAATATGGGAGCTGCATGGGATTTAATTTTAACTCATAGGATATCATATAAGATTACATTACAGCCAAACCCACAAGTCCTTACTCGTACGAGTACCTCCACTAGTCTGTGCCCTAACACCATACATTACGGGTGAATCCCCAAGTCTTCCCCCATCCCAGCACCACCACTAATCTGTGCCTCAACACCCTACATCAAGACCAAACCCATGGCAGCAACCGCAAGTCCTCCCCATCACAGCACTTCCACTAATCTGCACCCCCAATTCCGCATCACTCTACACCCACCCCTCTCCCACAGTACTTGCCCCAAAAAGGTGCTACATCACAGTAATGCACCTCACATGCACATCACCCTAACACCCACTCCAACATTGCACAGGAGTTGACTAAAATGTTAAATGCTTGAGTGAAAACTCATTAAACCAGCATACTTGCAGCAGTCCATGATGAATCTCTAGTCCACCTTAGTATACAACATATACTTCCTTGTCATTTAGAAACAACACTTGCCTAACACCAGCTCACTGGAATTTCCCTCCATACCACTTGCATTCAGGTACAAAACAATCACAGGCCCACAGATGTACAAATCTTGTTGGCTGCTAAACAGACAGAACTGTATGCGGGATCACACTCATGACATGTTGGGAAAAGGGTATAGTTACATACTCAACAGTAATGGATACCCAAACCCATTCACTGTCTCTACAAGGAGACAAACAGGGGTTCAGGCCTTCTTCAGTACAGTGTTAGTGTTAGCCTTACAATTGTTGCAACTGCAACACTTGCCAGTCATGCATCTTGAACAATCAAAAAGCCAGTTCACTGTGCAGCACTTAGCTTCCTCAACTCCTCTGACATGTGTCTTTCATGAACTGCACCTAGCAGACATCCTCCTCCAACTTGATCACTTAAAAGCAGTGCAGGTGAATCCAGGACAGTCACCTCTTCCATGGCTTCCCCTTCGATCACACACAGCATCACAACAACAGCCAACCGTATTGTTTCTGCAACTACACTTTAGTCCTTTGAAATTCAGGTGACATAGTCCTTCTGTGAGGTGCGTAGCCCAGTGAATCAAAGTCAGACCAAATCCCTTTTCGTCATACATAAAGCAATAAGCTATACCTGTCGTGGAAGTGTGAGCACATCTACATAAACAAGCAAGTGACAAAGTGTCATCTAAACTGATGTGGTACCTTAAAGGAACACACAAACACAATGTACAAGAACTGAAATCTGGAGAGGCAAATGGGCAGAGGTGAATGAGCTTTCTGCAGACACCGAAATATCCCTGCACTGTAGAACATATAACCAGATACCTAAACAAATGAGTGCCCGTCTTCAATAAGAGACTCATCACATCACAATAATATATACCTCTCATCTCGATATGTCTCCCCACATCGCCACCAATAGTGAGAAACCAGAGGGTGTCTCATCCACCAGTCCCCAGGGATCTCTCTCTCAAGTGGTGTTAGGCAGAATCATATGCAGTACGCTTTGGGAACACTACACACAAATAAGACTACAAGTGTAAGTACAATTTCACCTTTGGTACAAGCCTGTACTACACAAAAATGTGGTAGCAGTGGCTGAGCATCCAGACTTATCTCAAGAGTAAAGTGAGCAGTACAAGAGGTTACACAAAGGACTAGCAATCACAGTGGTTCAAACAAACACTTACTCAAAGTTTCTTGGTAAAAGAATATACATTTATTTATACAGTCAGTTGGAAAACATTCCACTAGTAAGAGCAGCTCAATATCACAATCGAATATACTACAATACACAACCAATACGTTTCTGAAGAAGTTTAGCTTGCCTGAAGTGGGAGCAAAATGGCACTTCAGTTACTCTTAAAACGGAGTAAAAAGACAAAGTTAAAAGAATGAATGCACAAATACTTTCAGAGATAGGGCAAATAGTGTCAGTTCACTACAACCAGCAATTCAATTCAATAGGCCTGGGCCAAAGTCAATGGTTCAGAGTTGTGGATAGGATAACACAGTTCTGGTAGTAAACTGTTAAGTCTTTGCCACTGTTTTAAGAAGTAGTTGGTCAGACGAAAAGTAATATGTGGGTTTCGGGAAGGACAAGCCTTCAAAGTTGGGTAAGTTTCACAACCTTTCAACCCGGCAGAAAGGATTTCTTGACCGCACTTGCACAGTACCTTTTCAATGAAGAAAATCTGTAGCTGAGGCAGTTATTCCTGGCAGTTCCTGCAGATCTCACTGTTCCTGAGCTTCAGTCGTGGGGGCAAGAAGGGGGACGTCGCTAGATTCTTGCACTGCCCAGGGAAGAGGCCGCCAGCTTGGCAAAATGCATATTTAAGGTGTGAGTGCCTTAAAGACCACAAACTGGTATCCTTCCCATTGGCTATTCGGTTTTCAACAGCACTCTGAAGAAAATTCGACCAGTGTAGGGACGGTGTCCAGGTGGCTTGCGAGTTGGTTGTTCCCACCAAACTCAAGGGAAGATATTAACCTTGAAGGGCTTCTCTATCGAGGATGTTTCAGGCAATTCAGACCTGCAGCAGGGCTTCACCGGTGGGCCAAGAGTTGCAGCAGTTCTCTTCCTTCAGCTCATCCTTGGTTCTTTTGTTCCAGTGGTCGACTCTGCCTTCCAAGTACCAGAACCCTGCTTTTAAATAGTTTTCTCCCATTCATTCCAGCCTAGCCGTCACTCACACAGCAGGGTGGCTGTCCTTGTTGGATAGCCAGCCAGAGAGCATCCAGGTCTCCTAGCAGACTAAGCACAGGGAGTTTTGGGCACCCCCTCACATCCAGTCCACCCCAGACACTCAGGCGCCAGAGGAGGCCTTCAGCACTGAAGCCCACCATCGGCCAACGTAGAAAGGGACCTAACCTGGTTTGGCGCGTAGAGACAAACACTACAATCTAAAGACACAAAATAAGCAAGGCAGAACTCAAGTACGAGCAGAACTTCCAGGATGAAGGCACACCTAATGGAGCAGAGCAACAGACCAAGGGATGAGAGCAGCAAGCGAAAACCCCCAAGAGATCCCTATTGGAGGTTATTTCCTCTGACAGACCATGAAAGACACATGGAGAAGGCCATATCCCACAAGTGAAGATTGCATTGTGTTCCAGGACACCAGTGACCCTCCTGGGTGAACGGCATAGTTGGGGAGACGAGGGCAAGCCTGTGGTACTAACCTTGACTCCAGAATTAGAAATTAGCAAAACAAGACAGAAACACACACAGCCTTAAGTAGCAACTTTGTATCACAAGTGAAGGCTGCACACGTGTGGGTGACATGCAAAGAAAGGCAGATCTGTAAATGAACTTTGAAGTAAAAGGCAACTGCGAGATCAGCGATACTAAGTACCAGAGTGGTCTGGCAAAAGGAAGAAGCCCATTCAAAATTATCTGTGAAAGGTACATTGTTTGAACCTAATGAAGTGAATAACTGAAAAAAGTGAATTAAGTGAGGGTAAATGTGAACTTTGAATCGAAGTGGACCTGAAGTGGTCTGTAAAGAGAGCCACGCATAATTGAAAGTCTTCAGCATCCAAAAGGGGTCCGAACCCGATTGAGGGAGAACCAAAGTATAAGTTTGTGTTGAACTGTGATGTGAGAAGTCTGAGCCCAACAGTGGGAGACCTACGATTTGTGTGCTTTAAGGTTGGAGCCCTGCAGAGGGCGACCTTTGTGAACTTTACATTGGTATACAATTTTGAATGTCAAGAAAGAGACTTTAACATGTTAGGCCAGGCGGGCCTCAATCCACAATTTGTAACTGCTTAGAGTGTTAGAAACTGAGCCAGCATGTGTTATCCTGCCTACAAGGACATCCTTGCTCTGTGTTGTTTAACGTGAGGAGGCAAGCTGGTCCAACTACTTTTATTCTTTTGAACACTGATTTTTCCTTTGCATACATTTCTCCTTTTTACACTATTCTGTACAAACAATGTGGCAAGCATTATGTTTTGTTAGCATAGGCCATTTTGATTTCACAGACTACACTAGGACTGTTTTGTTTATCATTTGATAGTCGAGACTACTTCCACCTTAGTTATAGGGCAACATAGATGTTTCTCCAACCCCCACATTTTTAATAAAGGTTTTACAAATGGTATCCACTGTGTCAGTGTCACACTTGTGATACCATGCCTTCCCTACAACAGACACACAATCAAAAACATATTCAACCAATACAGATACACAGAGAGCAAACATGCAATATCTCAGCACCATAAATGGTATCAGACAACCATACCTCTCTACCGCCACCCCTGCAACAGTCCCTTCCCTACCTGTGAAACACATGTCTACATGGCCATATGGGCAAGTCAATCAAATGAATGCCAACATGCCTACATCAAACAACCACCAGCTTGGATCAACACCCATGGAAACATTTACAAAAGAAGTGCCATGACACAGCCACGTACACCATGTAAATCCATGGCAGTCGTGCCTCTACTTTAAAGCACGGAAGTAGCCAAGCATCAGATGTGTATGATAAAGATGTGAAACACGTGCCACACCAAACATGTCATCTCTCTACTTCTACCATTTTCCACATATGTACATTAGCCATGAAGGCATCCTGCTAAACAGTTCACTCATCAAAAACACGCACACATGTTCCCCAGCAAATATAACCTATGTAGCATACCCTAAACCCAAATGACAGCCATATCCCATCCAAAGAATCACAAAAGTGTGCATACACCAGCAAGCCAAGACATGTTCCACATGGCACAAAGAGACAACAAACAGTGGGGCTGAATATCAAAATATAAATATATTAATGCAAAACTATATAAAAGAAATGGAAATTAAATAAGAGTCGTGGAACAAATAAATACAACAAGGAAACCTGCAACTACTGAACTTGATACAGGAGTCAGCTAGTCCATGCTAATCTCCAACAATGTTTCAGCCAAGGTCAATTTTCCCATCACATCCACATCTGCCTCTTGCAGGCTGTCAATGGTAGTAACATCTACGCCCAGTTTCCCTCCCATTTAAAGTGATGTAATCTCAGAGGTTTTTAGTGTAAAATGTATCACATTTTGAAACATTAAATTCCACCTATGTGACCACACCAGATTCTCCTCTCATGGCACAAATCAAATGACACAAGTTTTATTATTATGACCTGAATAACTTCTGAGTTAAAGATGTGTCCGTTTAACTCACTTTAACCTTTATATTCAAGTATTTCTCCCATATCAAAGTGGCAGGCTCATCCCTAAGCACATTATGACATAGCAATTTCCTGGTGTGTGCCATTTCTGAAAAATCACCTAATTTGCATAACTAAAACCCACATAAGTAAAATCATTTTTGTAGCCCTAAATACATCAGCTCAAACTGAGCATTTCACAAAAATTAATTTGTTTCTATGTGTTGAAGAGTTATGGGCAAAATGTTTGTATTTGTTCTCATGAGATGAGAGTTTTTATCTTGAACATCTTGATACAATTTAATTTTGATTGTATGTTAGTTATAGGTTTTTTGAATATGGGACAACTGTTGATAAATGTGTTTTTCTACCTTTCTATTTCTTGTACGATTTATATTTTTTTTAAAACAAGGTAGACGACCATTCCATGTTGGTTTGGTCATTTGGGTTCTCCCATACATTTGTCTTCAGTACTCTCTGCTATGAACCTTGAGGGCTTCACACCACAGCTGGACACCTGTGCCAAGTATCTTGGGTGAAACATCAATGGAAAACTCACATTCAAACAGCACATAGAAAGGAAGAGAAACAAGTCTTAGTAGGTACTTTCTCTAATGTGTAAAATGGAGGTATTCATCCAAGTAAACTACTTCAGCTGTGCTGGCAGAGCCTTGATCCACTCACAGCTGGTTGGTGGCAATGCCCTTTTGGAAGGGCTTCCTGTAACTGCACCAGAACACCTGTGAAGTTCCCTGCATGCTGCAGCATGACTCATCAATGGACTCTGCAAATAAACCCATATCACACCAACCC
This sequence comes from Ambystoma mexicanum, assembly GCF_040938575.1. Taxonomy (NCBI): domain Eukaryota; kingdom Metazoa; phylum Chordata; class Amphibia; order Caudata; family Ambystomatidae; genus Ambystoma; species Ambystoma mexicanum. The sequence goes on from NC_090930.1 coordinate 615,807,809, forward strand.
ACCTCGAGCTGATCTGGATCTCACTATGGATACATATCATGTTCATATCCTGTTGCATCACCGACTAGGATGTGAACCTTGAGTCCCCAAGCTACCTCACTGAGGACATCGGAATCAACAGAAGCCTGCAATCCACCAGTAGTACGGCAATGTGCATGTTCAAACTCTGATGGTGAAGGAAGAAAATCTCCAACAGACAGGATATCTCTGTCCCTAACATGTAGGTCCACACACCCTGCCCTCCCTGCGGTAGTTAGGACTAGGTGATCTGTTCTCCACTGCCTGATCCCCTCATTGCTTGTCACTCCCTTGCTGTCAATTGCCCACCCTTGCACTTCTGTGCTTGTTCCTTGCTTGCTTTTTCTCTGCTTCACTCGCTGTATTATTCCCCCTCTGATTCTGAGGCACTCCGTACCTTCTTAAAATTGGTTCCATGGTCAATTGATGCCCTTATGACAATTATAATGGAATGTTGATTGGTTGCATGTGGTGTCATTTCTTGTGTTTCTATGTGTCGTGTGACTGCTTGTATGTGTGATAGTTGATATTCACAGATGAGACAGGTATTGCCAAAGGTTTCAGATGCTAGGACCTCGTATATATGGCAATGGCACAAGATGTAACGATCATCAGTCAATTCTGGGTAGTTATCATTCACATGCATGATGTGTCCCCTGGAATCACAACTCACCTGCAAATTCATGAAATGCCAATGTTTACAGTTGTAATATATGTGCTCTCCTCTGTGTCTCAGGGGGTTTGCAGTGCTACCTGGGTGCAGTTGATGGCCTCCAGGATGATGGGACAGTGTTCAACTGCATAGAATTCCTGGCACACTCTCTGACTTGCCTGCAGTGTGCATGGCATGTGAAGTCCCTCAGCGATGCTCTGCACTGAACCTTTTGTACATTAGCCCCAATGAGTTAGTGAACTTAATGTTATTTTATTTTTTAGTATATTAGTAAAGTTGTATTTATTTGTTAAGCATTTGAAAAGTAAACTTTGATGAGATGGAACAGTTTATAAAATGTTTACATTAGCGTACAAGTAGAATTGATTATTTCAGTGTAAGAAAGGAAAGGCATTTATTTTTCATAGTTGAATATGCAGTTCTAAAGAAATCCCCTTAGAATGGCAACGTCTTATTTTCGAGGCAGAGAGTTGAGGAAATGGCTGACATGACATCTTGAGGTGCAGCATCCAGGCTCTGCGGCACAGTTTATATGACATTGGTGATCAGGGATTACTAGTGTGTCAACTGAGTGGAACCTGTATGTAGAATTAATAAGGGTTATTGTTGTGCTTTTAGGGCTTTTTAATTTCCTAAGAACAGTCTTACTGTGGCCCATTGTTTGCTTCAAAATATTTAGAATGCTCTCAATACAATAAGTTATTGTTTTCATTTAGATTTTCTGAGAGGACATAAACGGCCACCATGTTCTAATATGGCATGGAGATTTTCAGTAAGCCACACATATTCTTTAGCTGATCACGTTCAAGAAATATCACTGCTGTTTTTTGCTGAGTAATTATCTTCAGAATAGAATCGGGCTGGTTGGCTTGTATGGTACTGTAAAGTTTAAGATACAGAATGACGGGAGGTTATTCTTTCTGGCTCCCATAAAGTAACTGGCAGCTGCTTTATTGTATTGCTTTCATTAATACACCACCTGCTCTCCAATGTATACTGGTAGTAGTGTGATGATGCTCATCTGATCCTCTGCTGAACCCCCTCAGAAAGCATCACGGGTATTTTGTGTTTGTGGGCTGGATTGGCGTCCCTGAGAGGTGCTAATCCATGACTTCAAAGTGAACTCACATAGCATGCTGTTGCTTCAAATGAAAAATAATTGGTATGCTATGTTGAATTCAGCTATTTAACGAGGTAGACAACGATATAACAGTGATGCACTGAACTTCAAAGTGATTCTTAGGAATACAAACACTAGGCAGCAGTTACCTAAAACCTGGCATGAAGATTTAGTCAGCCTAAACTCATTCGCACAGTGTCATACGTGTTAAGCAACACGTGATAATAGGAGACCTACAGTGGAGTTAACTTTTGAAACCAGGTATGGTAAACAGTGCACATGTTAAACATCACTGTACCCAGATGCCTAATTGTCTTTTCCTTTTGTTTTACATTCCCAAAAAAAAAACATTGATGTAAAGACTTCGACTCAGGACATTCATAGCAACACATCTTATTCATTTATCTCGTGTTACTCCATTAAAAAGTTCTTTCTACTTTTGTCAAAGTCAGCCACTGGGTGGTGATCCATGCAGTAAAGAATACCATCCCTTAACTGCGTTGCATCATATATGCCACACATACTAGGAAGGTGGCAGGCATCTTCCAACATTATTGCTACTTAGCACCGTGTATTGCCTCCACAAATACAAAGTATGTATACGTGTCATTTCTGCATAACCAGACACTCACTTAAAGATTCCCCTCCCCCTCATCAGTTGCACTGTCCTCCTTTCTGTGGACACGGTTGTTAATCCTACCAAGCACACATTAAATTCATGCTGCATTCCAAGTAGACAGGAGTGGCTTCCCTGCAGCTGTAAACCACTCTATTAAGTTGAACACCGGAAGGCACGTCAGAACATCACAAAGAAAATGACATCACTGGGGAACACCTGTGAATTAGACAACTATCCTTGGAACACTTACATATGAGAAAGAGTTTCCAAAGAGGCGCCATTGCAGCACGTCTATGTCGGAACACAGTATTTTTCCAAGGACCAATCTGTTGAAAAACCCAAGCTCTAAATGGGGGAAAAGAAGTACTAAAGTAGGCAGACCATCCCATCCAAAGAGCTTAACTTCATTGATAGACCAGTGCTGGGATGTGATGATCCTACCTAGATACGGAAAATACCTAAGAAGAGAAAATCACGAGCAAGAAAGTCTTAGTCTTTCCATAGGCAAGTGTGTGGTGCAGTATGTCTCGTCCCTTTTCATCCAAAACCAGGTCAATATTGTTTATTTTGACATTACAATGTACCTACTAATCTGTCTGTGATTCTAATGCTCCAAGAATAATCTGTTTACATCAGTATCACATTCTTGTCAGTATAAACACATGTGAGAATTGTTACAACAGTTGCATTACACATTTGCTGTTGGAATCAATACAAACGAATACGAAGTGTCACTCATCCGACATGCTTTACCATATAATATAATCTTGCTTCAAACCAATTTGTTAAAAAAAAAAATACAAACTACCTATCTAGACCATCATATACTTGAATGATGAACGTACAACTAAAGCATGTTATGCTTGGGGCATTATCTTTAATTTATGTTAGATAATGTGTATGCTGTTGTATTTTTGTTCCGTCTAAAATACCCCTAATTCATATACAACACCCCTACTTTTCAATTAAACCTTTTTATAGAATTATTTCCCATTCAGACATGTTGATAGAAAAGCAATCTAAAATGATTTGTCACTTTCCTGTTTCTTCCCCTCTTTTTTTCTTTAACCAGGGACATTTGAGTGCAGCGAACTGCATTGATCCATGTATGCAAGTTATATTAACACAATAGGGGTCATTATAACTATTGCAGTGTGGGAAAGGTGCTGGTACCGGTGGCAGTAATTCTGTCACTGCCACTTTTCCTGCACTGCAAAAGTACAAGTTTGCCAGTGGGGGTCATTGATTTACCTCCAGCCAAGAGTTCGAGGTAAATCAGGCCCCCAAAGCAAAAAACTGCTGGAAATACTTCCAATCTCCTCCATGGATTCCTCTATGACTCCTTGGAATTGGGATTTACCATCCACAGAGGAGGAAGCGCAGGAAGGGGTCAGAACAGCCCACAGAGCCCAACCGAGAACATTGCTGTTCCAGCAAGGCCTTGAGGCATCACAGCTCATTGTGATGATCCACAAGCATACAAGTAGCCTGTGCATCAGCACATATGACTGCAGTCCCCCTCGTGAGACCAGTCAGCATGGGCATTACATGATATTGGATGGACACATCAGCTGGCATGGGAATGCTGGTCCGGGTGGAGGCATCCCGAAAGGTGGTCACTGCTGCCTCCAATGGCCAAGGGACAGGATTTTGTGCAGGCACCTCCACAGTGGCCTACACAGCCTCATGCCCTTGGGACAGATTACAGCATGAACACCCTCCTCCACGCCCCCACCTGACCCCATGGGCTGGGCTGCAACCGCCACATCCTCGCCTCCACCATAGTCAACCTCAATGACTCCAGGGTGTCTTCCTCTGTGGATGGTCTCTGTGTGGCATCACTGTGTCCCACCGCTGATGAGGAGTCTCCTGCCTCCTTTAGCTCCTTGGGCTTACCCCCAGCATTGATGCCTGATGGACCTGGCACTCCCTCAGCCACAACGCTCCCCAAAGATGAGCTGTCACAGGGGAGTGGCTAGGGTCTGTGCCTTGGTCTGGTGGCTTGGTCCCTACATCCCTCTGTCCACACTCCACAGCACCGCTTCCGCCCTCTTCTCTAGCTGCAGAAACTGAGAAAAAGGAGACGTAGAATATTGACATCAGTCTACAGTGTCAAAGCATGTGTGGCATGCACAACATTCACAGTAACATGAAGTCACTATTGATCAACTGGCAACAGCCAGCACACACAAATGCCCTTGTGATTCCCACAAAAACAGACAACACCAATCCAGGGTCAATAATGAGCACAGTCTTGACACGTTCACATGTAAACACAGCACAAAGACTGTGGTCGACAGATACATCCAAAGAAATATGACATGGCACAATAGCAATGCAAAGGTAACCCAACTGCAGCCTGCTGCCTTGCTACGGGAGTCATGGCACAGGGATGGCCAGAGAGACAACTGGTAGCTTGGCTAAACCCAAAATGCATGGAAGCCCAGATGGACTGTAGTACTGATGGGTACATATTGGTGGTAAGATACGCAGTGGAATGTTGGCTCTCAGTAAACACTCATTATTCCACTATAACAGCATGACCATGCAAACAGGACCTGCTTGGGCATCTGTCCACAAAATTACATCAAACAGCATGCCTCCCTGACAGCCAGACCTGTGAGCATGCAACACATACATGCACAAATTGCAAAGGAACATGTGAGTATGCTGTAGCCCCAAGCACATACACATAGCGTGATCACACTTCAACTCAGAGTACACATACTCTGAGTTGATGTGTAATCATTTTGCCAACAACCTCTCTGATTCAATAGCTACCATTCAAGTAAATCACCCATCTCTTACACTCCTAGGAGGCTTCAATATCTGGTTCGATATCCCCAACAACCCCATGACTCATCTGCTGGTTGACAGTCTTGAAGCGCTCAACCTCTCCATCATACGACTGGTCCAAGCCACTCAGGTGGGCACACACTTGATGCAATTGTCAGCTCCTACAATCTGGTCTATTTATCCTGTCCCAAACCACTCATCTGGACCGACCATTATGCCATACCTTTCTATATCCACACCCCTGTCCCTCCTCCAACAGCTCCCAGTGCACCCCCACAGGTTCTCAAATGCTGGAACAAAGTCAAGATCCTTCCCGACCTAGCCAAAGCCCTGCTTCTTCGCCCCCCTACAACACTCCCCCCCCAGATAGAGCCTCAACCATCGACTCTTTTGATTCCCGGGTTAATGACTCACTAATTCCTCTCACCGCCTTACGCCCCACATCTACACGCAATGGACAGTCACCCAAATGGTTCACGCCTCTCCTGAGATATGCCAAAAAAATAATAACCCTCTTGAACGCAAATAGCGAGCATCTAAAACCGATATTATCAGATCCGTGTTAGCCCTGCAACACCGTAACTACAAAGCTGAAATCCAAAAGACCAAAAAAACCTATTACAATAAACAAATCCTCAACTGTGCTAACTGCAGCAAAGAACTTCACATGATCATATCAGAATTCATCAAACCCACTTGCTCCTCTACCCAATTCACCCCTACATAATCACTCTGCAACTCCCTCTCCCTACACTTCTTCAACACAGCTCTTGACAGGATGACATCCCTTAACTTCAACCTGTCCCTCCCTCCCAATCATCCACCGCTCCTGATCCCACTGCCCCGACACCTATCTTCCCGACCTTTGACCCCTTCAAACCCATCTCCAGAGACAAGTTCCTTGAACTACTATCAGCCATTAAGCCCTTCGGGTCGCCCCTCTGCCCCTGCCCAGCCCCTGTCATGAAAGAAATATTCCTGTCTACCTGTGCAGGAGAACATGCAAGCGCCATTCTACATGAATCCCTCACCTCTGGCATCTTTCCAGATGCCTTCAAAGTAGCGCATGTCAAGCCACTCCTAAAAAGGCATTGTTTGACCCTCCCAATCCCAAGAATTACAGACTGATCTCCAACAACAGATTTCTCGCAAAACTCATTGACCGGACTGCATAATAACAGCTCAACTCCTTTGCAGAATCCAACTGCCTCCTCGACCCTGCACAGTTAGGCTTCAGACCATGACAAGGAACTGAAACCACTCTGATATCAATCTGGGATGATCTCAAGGTCACTGCAGACTATGAAGGCTGTACAGCAATGATTCTTCTCAATCTCTCTGCAGTCTTTGACACAGTTAACCACTCAATCGTCCTCAACTGACTTAACTACCTAGGAATCCGTGGCCCTGCTCCAAATGGATCGCCTCCTTCCTCACCAACAGGAAACAAATAACCCTCCTCTCACCTTATGTCGCAAATGCTTGCTCAGTGAACACTGGAGTACTCAAAGGTGCATGCCTTTCTGCTCTCCTGTTCAACCTGTATATGACCACTCTACCTGGAATCATCCGCATGCACATCTCCTATTACAACTATGCTGATGACACTAAAATTATCCTACAGATTCCCAAGTCAGGCACCAGCCCCCTTCCCGACCCAGAAGGCTGCCTCTGAGATATTGATTGATGGATGACAATAAATAAACCACCTCCTTTTGAACCCAGCCAAAACTGAAATCATGGTGTGAGGCAATATTTCCCTTCTACCACATCCACTCCCATAGCCCTCGTCCCTTGGCCCACCCCCACCCCTCCGATAATGTAAAAAACCTAGGCTGCATTATGGACTTAGGCCTAACCCTCTACTGTCAGATCAAAAATGTGTCAAAATGCTGTCACTATCACCTCAAACTTCTCAGACGCATATTTCCCAACCTCTCCTGCCCGGACAGACTTGATGCAGTTATGTCTATTGTGATGTTGATACTGGACTATGCCAACTCCCTATACCTCGGAGCGCACACACCAATTTAGCAAACTCCAAAGAGCCCAAAACGCTGCTGCAAAACTGCTCCTAGCCCTGGACCAAAGAGACCACATCTCACCTTATGCATCACTCACTGAGCAGTGCTCAAGACTGGCCCATTATACCTACAAGAAAAGTTAAAACCATAACTGCCATCCTGCACCCTAAAATCAAGCACTTCCCTCTTTCTAGTAATCCCAACCACTAACTCTGTCAGGATCGGAGGCTCCGCCTTCTCAACCTTGGCCCCAACGGTTTGGAACTCGCTCCCCCCTCAGATTCATCACACCCAAGACTATATGACATTCCGCAAAGCTCTAAAAACGTGGCTCTTTCCATAATACCAACCACGAACGTCTGAAGAGATTGAACACTAGCAACGTGATGACTAATGCTCAATGAGATCACAAACAATGTCAGCACTGAATTTGAGTATAAATCACAAATAAGCAATTGCATCGCTGAAATGCGGAAAATCGATCTCTGTTTAATCATAACTCCACACAAACTCTCACCTCCCATATCACAATGCTTACTCTGTACTGAAAACATAGGGCGATATGCTCTCTATTCAACAGGGAGCCTAATATGGGACATTCTAGCAGTTGAGTAATATATATAGATCCTCTGTGTGATGTCCCATATTTTGAGGAGACAACCAATGATCAATATTAATATAGATTGAGCCATGAGGCTCATGCCTGTCAGGACAATATTTTGTTCTTTAATGCTCAATGAGATCACAAACAATGTCAGCACTGAATTTGAGTATAAATCAGAAATAAGTAATTGCATCGCTGAAATGTGGAATATCGATCTCCTTTTAATCATAATTCCACACAAACTCTCACCTCCCATATCACTATGCTTACTCTCTACTCTACACCATCACACAATTAGAAGACAGCTACACCCCTCAATCAATACAGCCTAGCTGCTAATACCAGCGCATATCCAATCAACATATGTCAGACTTCACACATGGTGAGCATTGTCTAGGGGCTGCATGCTGCTGTGGACCACTGAAACACACATACCCCTGCAAAGCACACATGCACTGTAGAGCAGTGCACCACATGGAAACTCACTAGCAGCAGATGCCATTTCCACTTACAGATCTGGGGATAAAGTTCCGGGTAGAACATCTTCAAGAATCACATGTTAGTGGTGGAAAACCTGCGCATGCCTGCACAGTGCACCTCCACAGTGGCATCCGCATTCAGGGCTTGCAATGCATTGGTGTGGGTCCTGGACTTGAGGTCCTTCCATCGCTTGTGCACGTTCTTGGGGCAGCAGACTGCCACACCCTCCGTGTTGATGGCAGCCGTGATGTTCACCCAGATCTGCATGCATCCTTCAGTTCCCTCTACCTCACTGCTCTGGGGTGCTGCTTGGTGAATAGGATGATGGTGCAGACAGTGCAACCCCCTGAGGGAGGTGTGGGTGGGCAAACGAGTCCTGGAAATGGGCTGTGAAACAGTGGTGGCGGAATGGAGAGGTTTGAGTCTGACATGGCAGATGAGGTGGTCACAGGGGCAGACACAGTAGCACAGGCAATGGCGGGTTAACAGGCACTCCCAATGAACTACAGGTGGGCAGGAGGCACTCACTCTCAGCAGACAGCAGCAGATGGCAAGTTGGGAGGCAGCACAGGGCAGGAGGAGACAGTATAATTGGCACAGAGGCAGAAGAGGGGTGTCTTCCATGTCTAGCATCAGAGGGAGCAGAAAACAGAGTAAAGGCACTTCGTGTGCATGTTATGTGAAACACACTGAATGCAGCGTGCCTATCTGGCTCAATCCAATGGTGGTGATATGTAAGGGGTGCAATGCACATCCCTGGTTGTGTGCGCTGTAAGGAAGGCATGGTATCAAACAGTGAAGACAGACACAAGAAATCTCACAGCTCAAGGGTGTTTATTGAACTTCAATGGATTGGTTGAACAGCTATCTAACCTTAAATCCGAAGATGGGAGCAAGCTCCTACCATCAAATAATAAATAACGAAGCCCTAGAGGAGTCTTTGTCAAACTAAAAGGGCCTATACTAAAAAAAAACATTGCCTATCCTCACCTCTAAGAACAAATAGTGTGGGAAAATAATGTATACAAAAAAAGTGTTCAAGAAATAATGTGTCAGGATAGTTGAGCAGTTAGCTTCCCTTCCCCACATTTTCAGCACGGGATAAGGTGGCACACTCAAGCTTGGCACACTATCTGGCTTCTCTAGCATGAGGATGCAGTACAAAACATAGATATCTGGGCCTTCTGTGCCAAAGTATATTTCCCAATAAAAGACTCTTTTTTGCAGAGTGCCTAGTTTAACAAACACATGCCAAAGTTCCTTTCTCATCAGGTTTTTTCACATTCACAATTTCTCAGATTTACTGTTAATCACAGGTCTCCCTCTGTCAGGCTCTGAGCCCCTTAAAAACAAGTTCACAATAGGTCCCCCCTCAGTTGGGGTGGGATCTTGTAATCTCACTTTCCTTGCTTTCCACTCTTTAACAAAAATCAAAGACTTTCGACTGTGTGATGGATTTTGCTTAAACCGTTGTAGGACCACGTTGATTCACTTTATTCATAAGTTTCACTTTTAAACTTTACTTAAGCTTCTGCCAGTTCTTGGCTGGACACCTTAAAAAGAGACCTTCGATTGAGCACACCTGCAGTGGCAAACAACTCTGTTTCTTTGTATCGTACCTCCTCTGATTCATACTAAAGTTCAAACATCCATCGACAATTGAGCTTCACCACATCTTTCATCATACACATTAATATTCTTCACTCTTAATACAATGTTGCTGTTTATAACCTTGCCTTCAACACAGACCGGTCTGGTATTGGTCTCCCCAAGTCACTGACTGTGTTGATTTCTCTGGTGCTGCTTTGATCCTGCAGCTAAGGGCAGTATCACGGTAACTGCCTCTCCTGCCCGACTTGTCCAGTCATGCTGGAGGGCCTCCGTTATCTTTGGCATACAATGCAGTATCATTCAGTCTCATTTCCTGACATTATGCCTTTTAATCATCTGAAGGCTTCTTGGAAAGTAATGGTTTCTGGCCGACAAGGTCAAGGATATCTCCCTCCTCGTTCTCCCTTCTCAGTCTGCCGCATTTCTCCCCTTTTTCAGCTGCTGCCTGGAAATTTCTGCTCTTTTGGTGGTTTTACGTCGCTCAGAGTGTGCTTGCATGCTCCGCCTTTTATCTATGTGGGGAAGCTTAATGGAAGTCATGAGTGAGTTGTTGAAAGTAATTGCCTGACTTTGCCTTACCGTAGCAGTGTGACATGTCAGGTACATTGCTCAGGTAAGAGTCTGTTTTCTCTCAGAACGGGTACTCTGTGTGAAAGTGTTCATGGGGCAAAGAGGGGAGGTGAAGTTCCCTGGCATCCTACCTGGTAGGATGGGTTGAAGGTGTGGCAGGGGGGATACCACGTCTCATCATCAGGTGTCCAACTACGACTCCCCAAAGACCATTCTGCAAGGTTATCCTCTCTCACTGGTCCACCACCAGGGTCTGGATCAAAAGGCAAATGTCCATGCCCTGGCCACCTGAGGGAGAGATCCTTGGGGACTAGCGGCTGAGACACCATCAGGTTTCTCAGAGCGTGAAGGTACAAAGACAGATCGCATACACATTGTTGGGAGTGTTAAGCAAACCATTTCCTTCCGGTAATGTGTACCAAATGTTTCTTTTTGTGGGTTACCTCTGCACCTACGCACATTTATTTTTGCCCATTTTGAAGGCTATAGTGTGTTATGAATGCAATTCCTGTTTCGGGGTGCCTCTGCATATTGTGTTTTTTTCAGCTTTCAGAAGCTTTCTGGATATTTTAAACTCAATTTCTGTGTCTTGGGGTGCCTCGGCGTATCGTGTAATGCATATTTTTGATTTTGGGCTACATTGGAGCCTTGCTGGACCAGGCATCCATGTAGGACATCACGTAGATTGTTCCCTTCCACATATTACCCAGAACAATATACTGCTGTGCATTTTCTCATCCATTAAATTTGCCGCATGATTGGAAAGGCCCAAAAATGGAAAGGTAAAGTTAGTAGATGGGACATGGTGAGGGCACATCTGCCCCAGACCCAGGAGGATGTGCTGTGCCTCAGTCCGCAGGTGACTCAAAACCTGGACGTGGACGGCGACGTGGTCAGAGGCAGACATTTGAAGCAGCACCACCTATAGCAACTAGGTCCACAAAGGGATGCCCTGAAGAGCAGGCAGAGGCTCCACCCCAGGACACGGCAGAGGAGAAGGGTCTGCAGAGGAAGATGTGCTTCTCTGTTGAGGAGCTCTAGATCCTCTTTGAATATTTAGCGATTACCGTCATGAGATGTACCAGCATGCGAAGAACACACATACACCCGCAAAATTAATGCTGCAGATAAATGATCTCACATGAAGGACCAAGCATACGCTCATTGCCAACCTGGCCTATGCACTGGAGGGGGACCACCAGAGGAGGATCAGCTGACTCCATTTGAAGAGGCCCTGAGTCAGTTCATCACCATTGAGCAGGTGCTAGGCGTTGGAAGTGCAGAGACATATGAGGACACATGTGATGAGTCACATTTGTGTGCATCGGATGTGCAGACACTCATGGTTGACCTACCCATATATGTGTAGCAGTACAGCTGGCTGCAGTTGGCTACCAGCCTTGAGCAATGTATGTTTGCTTCCGGATAGACTTCTTTCACTTGTCTTGCATTCTGGGAGAATGCTATGTGGTTAACATGTGTGACACTTGTCAGTGTGACAGTACACAGCACTGCCTGCTTGCCTTCACAGCTGTGCCAGTACTTTCATGCAGGGTTTCAGTGTGAATTATTTGAAAATTGCAAGACCCCATGATGTGTACCCCTGAAATGTACACATCACCCACAGGGCACACCAAAAAATGCAACAGCCACATGTATCGATCTTTGCAACATTCTTGCGGCATGTCTCTTTGCATTGTACATCAAGCACATGTGATTTATGTTGAACACACACACATCATTTGCTGCTGAGTTGCATGTTTGTACTGTCACCTGTCACCTGCTCTTACGGGATGCCTTGTCAGAATGCATATCCAAGCTGCCTGCAATGATACTCGGTGTTGTAACCTGTATGCCATGGCGTCAGTGCCCACAGACTACTGCCCTGTTTAGCAGGCATTCTGTAGATGCAACTTAACTTGTATATTGCAAGGGGTAACACTAGATGAAACATAATATAAAACAGGTGATGGTGGGTCATCATTACAAGGTGGCCAGTCTGGTACTGTCCAACTGAAATTTCTATAGACAGCCCATGTGGAAGGATGCAGGCATGAATTATGCCAATGAGTGGGCTGCATTTCATGTCATGTATGTACATGGTCAATTTTCACATATTTAAATACACTTCACATTATTATCACCAGCCTGACATGAAAGGCCTGTATATGTTCATCAGTTGATGCATGAGAGACATATGCCTTCTTCCATGCATCATTATGGACGACACTCACACAAACATTGGCCTGTCTGTGTACTTGAGACATGCATACTTGGTCAGACATGTGTGATCTGTTTGAAATGTAATGACATGGCAGCTACATTGCCCACACAGATGTGGCCTGAGGGCACTGTTGCTCCTTGTTTCATAGGATCTGTAGATGCGGAGGTGCTGGTTCTCAGTCCAAGCATGCCCGGTCATGACTACTGACACGTCATTGTCTGGTGATTCTCATATACAGGGATTGCTGCCCCAACAAACTCACCTATATAGGATGCATGAATGTAGGGAATGACTGTGTCACTGACATACCACTCCCCGACCACAAATGACCTTTAGCAGTATGTATGACAAAGGCAGATCATGACATGTCATATGGGATCCACATGCACACAGACACAGCCTCCTCACAATCAGGCATGCATCAAGGGTGAATCGTGCACCATGGAGCAGGGCCATGCTTCAACTGACAATGCTGGCATTAGCGTCTCTACTCAGTGCTGGCCTGTAGTTTGTGAATATCATGTTGTTGAGGTGTGGCAAGGAGGTTTTGTACAGTGGAATATAGAATTTGAGGAAAATTATGTGATTGAGGGTGGGTACAGTATGACACACTTGTAGTAGATGCATAGGCCATTGTTCTCAGTGCACTGATGGCTGTACAAATGACTCAGACCTCGTTCAAAGGACTACCAAGTTGTGCGGTCACACAGGGCAAGGATGAATATAGTGGACAGAAAATACACACAATGTGCTGTGCCACTTCACATTTGGTGTGATTACAGCACCCATTACATGACAGTGTCATACAAAGAGACAGTTATTGACTGTCAGTCACTCACTCATGGTCTGTCTTTGCATGCCACTCCATATGACTGTGTCATGTGAATGGCACTCTCATGACTCACATTGTAAATTCCCAATACATATACCTGCATTTCATTGTGCTAGGCATACAGCAAGGGACTCACAGCCACGTGAATCCACACACAGGGTGCCGGTACACCTAGTGGCATCATTGATGTGACAAACCAGATGGTAACAGTCACATGTATAGTCACATTTTGGCATAGCACAGGGAGGCCTTCACTGAGAGGTTACCTCGCTGCAACATTACGAGATTGCTCGCGGCTGCCGCTCTGGATGCCTGGTCAGACCAGACGTCCAGAGCGGCACCAGCGAGGAGACCAGGATTCTACCGTCTCTACTCCAAACTCGTAATGAGGCCCATTGTGTATGCCACATATATACATCTAGGTGTCCACTAACGGCATGGACAGAACTGGGGGTGCCACATGTCAGCAAATGTTACAAATCTGTTGCTTACATCTGACAGCATGCCAAGTCACAATGTCAGATGTTAGACATACGTGTGTGTAAGAATCTATAGCAGTAATTTTAAAAGCAGCCAGCAAAATGAGTGCAGATGACAGTGATTTCAAAAAAAGCAGCCTGTTAAATGGGTGGAAGTGGGATTACACAACACCACTTTCAGTGTGGTTTGTGTAAATGCAGAAAACAGTACATTATTTAAAGCAGGTGGAATGCCACATTGAGTTATTATAACAGTGAATTAGGACTTCAATGGCAAAGCAGAATGTTTGCAAAAAGACAGCAGATTGAAAGTGCATGGGGCATAGACACAAAATGATGGGAATTTCCATCTGTGTAAGGTTGCATTGATGAAAATAACCCAGATTAACTAACTAACTACCCCTATGAAATGACACCCCAATAACTAATTAGTTCTCCTGATTAACATTGCAATGCAATGTCAGTGAACACAGATGGAACATCTTTCTTATTTTTCTCTCTCTTTTTGCTCCATGGAAAAGAAATATGCACTGTAAAAAAATGAATGGACTGTCTTTCTGCATTCTGAAGCTTCTTTGTGCTGGAAATAAGTTGATAAACATAAATGCTCTCGTGAGTGATTGGGCAGTGTGATCAGGCGCCTAGAAGTTGCTGAGACACCTCAAAAAGAAGACAGTTTCAGTCTTGATTGACAGGCAGGTTAAATAAATAGGAAGTGAACTGAAGGTTTGGGACGCTTCTGCTGGATTCTGCTTGCGGCTGGCTGCCGAGAGAATTCCGAGGCTGCATTCCTGGCATTGAAGTCTGCTGGTGTTTCAAGGTCAGCTTTTCAGAGTTCCAGTGACCGTGCAGGGCTCAGAACATTTCATTGCAGACAGTCAGGAGTGAAAAAGTAGCCGCGCAGATAAGACACAAAGGGCCTCATTACAACCGAGGCGGTAAGTTCCCTACTTTACCACCATGGTGTAAACTCTGTTTACACCATGGTGGATGGCGGATTTACCGCCCCATTCCAAGGTGAGTGGGGCGGTAAATCCCCATTACCCATTTACCCTTCCCCATTCCCATTTTTGCCCCATAGGGCATAATGGGAGTGGGGAAGGCGCTAATTACGGCACCGTAAATTACGGTGCCGTAATTAGCACCAAGGCGGGTTAGCGCCTTGCATTTTAACGGCTGCTAAAAGCAGGCGTTAAAATGGTAATCAGGCGTTAAGGGTTAACAGCACCAACGGCGCCGTTAAACCCTTAACGCCTGGGTTGTAATGAGGCCCAAACACTTCAAACTCCTATGTAAGTGATTGTGAAATTTAGGAGAGCGTGGAATGGAAGTAGATTATTTCTGTGACTATTTAGACAAGAATAGGTCATCATTTTCAACTGAGTCATTGTTATTTTATTTTGCACACTGCGAATTAACAAAAAGAAATATTCTGCAGTGCATGTGTATTTTTGCCTTTTACATAACCGTGGCAGTGTTGAGGCTTTGGTAAGAGCACATAACTGTGTTATCATGAAATGTAATGTTTTTGTTTCTTTTTATATGTATCTGGGTCACAAATAATAATTGCCATAACAAAAGAAAAGTTGGTGTCGCCAGTTTTTTCTCTTCCCTTCCCATGTGTCTGATGGTCACTATTTAGGTGGGGAAGATAATCAAGAGGCACTCTAGTGCTTGCACCACTGTGGTAAAGTAAGAAAGAAAAAGAGAAAATATATATAGGCAAGCTAGAAAGCTGGTGTGTTGTATGAGTGTGTTCAGCCATGCATGCTGGGGCTGAGCGGGGCCTTTCAAGAGCATAAACTATTGTTGTAGATAAGTCATTAGCACAATTTATGCACAATCCATGCACAATGTATACATCATTTATGACATTACTGGGTTCCTTCTAAATTTACTAAGTCTGGTGTATGCCTACAGTCAACTCTAGTATAGGGCATAGTTATAAAACAGGGAAGGTTTGTAGTATCATATGGGCAGTTTTATGAATATGCGCACCACTAATTGCCAATTTACCTCCAGAATACCACAATACTAAAATACAGTCAAGTTAGGTAATAGCCCAAAGACAAAACTCTTACATAATTTGTACGCCACATTTATACATCTATGTGTCCACTAACGGCATGGGCAGGACTGTTGGTGCCAAATGTCAGCAAATGACACAAATCTGTTGCTTACAGCTGACAGCGTGCCAAGTCACAATGTCAGATGTTAGACATATGGGCGTGTAGGCATTATGTGTCTGTCTGCACTTTGGTGCACATATGCATGTTTCTAAGGAAACACATGACTCAAACTGTCTTTCTCTGTCTTTCTCTGTCCATGTGCAGGTGACATTGCAGTGGATACAGTGGAGGAGGAGGAGGAAGAAGAGGAACTGGTTCACCAGTCCACCAGTGGAGGCAGCGGTGCCATTCACCAGGAAAGTCTAGTGGCCCACGATGCACAATGGCTGCAAGACATGCAGTTCTCAAGCCGCTCCCACAGACTGGTCATGGAGGTCAACATCAAGGGCCGACTGGCTGATCTGAAGTGTCTGCAGGAGTCCCTGCATGCAGATGCTAGGGCACATAGAGAGGCCCTGAGGCGTGAGATGTTGACATGTCGTAGATCCGATCACCATGAGATGGAGAGCTTGAGGGCTTCACTGCATGATTACCTCTGAGCCACAAAGACATAACTTCACGAGGAGATGGATGCCTTGAGACACTGTTCCAGACACTTGATGTGACATGACTGAGTGCACATACAGACTCTGTGGCCATTCGGGATGAAGCACATCATGACCTCATGACCTTTGGGATGCTGGTGCATGCATCTGTGTCACGGCTAGGCCTGGCCAATGAAGACCATGCCATGGCACTATATGGCCTGGATCCTCTACCACCACCACAACCACCTGCAGATCCACCACAGGATGGTGAGCCCAGCACACCCACGCCTCCTCAACCACATCTGCCGTGATTTCCATGAGCCCATGAGGGATTTTGTAATTTTTATTTTTTGTGGTCCACTCATGTGGATACAGACCGGCACACTCCTCTCTCCAGGGTGTTTTTTTTTTAAAATATAACCGATGAGGTCTGATTTTTTTTGTTTTTTGCCCCATTGATCGGGATGGACAACTTTGTCTTTTTTTCCATTCCCCTGTCCAGGATGGAGGCATGCAGTGTTATTTTCCCTGTCCTAGAAGGCCTGGTTTTTTGTGTTGTTGCTGACCTTGCAAGATGTGATATGATATGATATGGCATTTATAACTCGCCTATACACAAGTGTCTGAAGGCGCAAAAGTGTTTCATGTGCTGTTGTCCTCTCAGTGGAATAATGTGTGTTGTTACTGGAGATACAGCCATGCACAATGGTGTGAACTGCCGTGGTTGACTTGACAACCACAAGATGACATGTGCACGTACTAATGGGTTAATGGCTTTTTTACACATTCTGCACATTCTGCAGGTGTAATGATTTAGTCACAGTGAATGTCAGTTCAGATGTGTGTTTTTCCACATGCATGTGTGTGTATGTACCCTTCCACATCAATGCAGATGCATTGTTTTTGAGGTTTCACTTCCACAATTGACAGCCAAATAATGGGAATGTGGAACACGTATCACACTTGAGCCATTGGCAGTATTTTCTACATTCTGGATCTACATCATCATTCACGTCCTGCATTCTCTTGTGTTTTTGGTTGTTCACCATTTGCACCATTTGACTCATTGACTGTTATGATGTTTTCTTACTCACACCCTTTTCCTCCCCTTCCCCATTTTTCCTTCAGAGCCCTGCAGGTGTACTCCCCATCCATACTCCTCTTTGACCTGTGCCAGAGCCTACTCCACACCCTTATCCACTAACATGACCTGCCCTGCTACAATTGCACATCTTATACACGTCCATTTTAAGGTCTACATGTCCTCGACTGCTCCCCCTCATAGCCTTTCCTCTGTTAACACTGATCTGGCCATTTGTCTCCATTGATTCCACAGGACAGGTTTAGCATCTAGGGTTGTACTGGTTCATGCATGTGTATCCCTGATGGATCTTACTTGTGTTCCCCTCTCAAGTCACTTGTTGTTCATTGTTGTTTTCAGTATGTTTTCTCCACCTGGATGCATTGCATGATTTTGTTTATGAATTATTTGTTGTTTGAATACAGCAGTGAGTGAATGCCCAATGTGTGTGTACATTGTGGCCACATGCAAGTGGTACATTGGCTACTCCCTCAAGCATCTGTTCATCTATTGTCCCTGTAGGTGATGCCAGTGCTCCCTATGGTCCCCACACACTTACTGGGACTGTCTCATCCAGGGTGTGTGTTCTGTTGAAGGGTGAGATACAGCTGGGTATTGTTGTCATGTCAATTTACTGTGGTGTCCAACAGGGAGCGTTGGTGGTTGGGGCAGGGTCTGGAGATGAGGTAGAATTTACTTTTTTGCGTGGATAGTGTGGGCATGGGTGTCTTTCTGGTTTACATGCCATGGTAGGTTGCACATGTTGTTTTTGTGACGAGGAGCTGATGATTGTACTTTCACAGGTGGACTGAGTTCCCCAGGCAGCCCTACCCCACCTACTATTGTCCTTTCTCATACCCAACATGTCCTAATTTTCCATTTATGTGCCTTCCAGGATATAAGGCCATGGTATCTTTTTCACCAGTCTTTCTGTTGCTGCTGTTCTCTCTTCACCACCTTCTCTCTGCCCTCACCCACTGTGATGGCCAGCATCTCTCTCCTCATCTCCTCACCTGCCAGTCTCTTCCTTATCCTATCTCTTTCTCTCTCTCTCTCTCTCTCTCTCTCTCTCTTTACAATCCACAGCTACACATTCATCCCTCTGTGTCCTGTTTCCCTCGTGTCCTCTGTCATCGTTCATATCAGATCCTGTACTTGTACTTCCCCTTCTAAGACATTTGCCTCATCACTTGGTGTTAATTTCCTCCCCTGCATCCAGGGGTGGCCCAAAGGCACACACGATACATGACAGTGGGTGCATAGAACTTGTATGCCTGCAATCAATAACTCCACTCCTGGACACATCCCAGTGCTTACTAACACCTGTTTCCAGAGTGCATGTTGTGCTGTGCCTGAGATCTCTTTGCTTCACTGCCAGTGATTTCTCTGTTGGTGAGTTTTGCTGTCATCAGGTTGATAGTTGCTAACACTCAATTATTCGTACTTCTGGGCGTTGGCACTAGGTGCGCGTGGCAGTTGCCTTGTTCCATATGGGAGTATTCAAGACTGCCCAGTTTCTTTACTTTAATGCAATGCCTGTCTTTTTCTAGCTTAGAATGTTGTTTCAGGGGTGATGCTGTAGATGCGAGACGCATGGGTACCTTGTGCAGGTAAATTGAAGGCACTCAGTGGGGCACAGGTTGTGGTGTTGTTGGTGGAAGGGAGTCTGGCACTGGGTGGGGAGATTTTTTGCCTTGGATTTAGGTGAGCACGTCCAGCTTCATGGGTGCGGGGACACATGGTGATAGTAGACTGGTGAGTTTATGCTTGCTGTTTTTGCATGGCAAACAGGAGGGTACTGGTTGTTGTGAGGGAGGCTGTCACTGTGGGGTATTTCTTTCCGAGTTATCCAATGGTGAGCAAGTCCGGCTGCATGGGTGCAGGGACACATGGTGATGGGAGCCTGGCAGGTGAGTGCCTGCAGGCTTTGCATGTGTCTTGCCTGCCACGCATCATCCAGTTCACTCAGCTTTTCATGGTATGTCTAGCAATGCTGGCAGTCCACTTATGGTACTTCTGCCCCTTCAGGGGGTGCTTTCCCAAGACACATCCATGCACAGCACAGCATTGTAGCCCATTTGGGGTATTCCAGGTCCACCACAGACACTAGGCACACACCGTAGGCATGGTGTTGTTGATTCCCATGGGGACATGTACCATGCACGGTACACCAGAAGATATTTTGATGCCTGTCGAGAGCTGCTTAGTGCATCTAAATGCTCCCTTCAGTTAGCAGCACATTGATCCCTGTTCAGTCCAGTCCATATGAGCTCTGCCTTCCCTTCCTCTTGCCTGTTTCCTTCTTTCTTTTGTGTGCTAATCTCCTTGACCTCTGTTTCTCATTCCTTTCTCTTTTCTGTTTGTCCCTTTTATTCCAGTTTCCTCTGTGCCTGCCTTCCTGTATGATTGCAGCATCTTTGACCAGCTGCCTCCGGCTGGATACTGTCTTCACTTTAATTGATGAGATGCTTGTATTCTGTTGTCTTGAATTTTCCATCATCGGCTCCCCTGCCAGAATTCACTGAACTGTCCTGATTCCACGTTAATCAGGGGATGCCATATCATGGCATTGGGAGTGCTTCAAAGGGGATCCTGGGTTTCAAACCTCTCAGTGATCTCTATTTGGGAGCCACCTCACTTTCATTCTGACACTGGCTGGATCACTGTGTTCACAATGTCCCCTCACCAGAACCAGAGGTAAGTGGCATCTGGTCCTTCACTGCATGGCACTCATTGGGGCAGGCAGTGTAAGTGTTGTAGGTGGTGAAGGTGCACTGTGTGTATTTTCTTTTACTTGTATTTGACTGAGTTGGGCAGGTCTGGCTGCATGGGTGCAGAGACGCATGGTGATGGTGGGTGTCAATTTCTTGCTTTCATTTGTTGTATGGCACTCAGGAAGCACATGTTGCAGAGTAATTGGGTGCATGAATGTGTTACTTTTGGTTTGTGTACTGAGGCATTCTGCTGGGAAGATGTTTTCTGGTATTGTGGACGACAGTGCTGTCCGATGCCTGCACTCAACATGTCAGAGTAGGCTGGTTTGTGAGCCTACCAAGGAGAGGTTAAATTAATTCCAGGCTGAAGCTGTAGCAAGCTCACAAGGGGGAAAGGTGTGAGGTGAGATGTGCATCTTTCTTGTAGTGAACCTGTCATGTTTGCTTTCTTTGTGACTATTTTGATATAGATGGTAATTGAGGGCATAATTCTTCTGAGGGAATGGGATGGCCACTCAAGCTATATATTGTTATGAGTCACGCATAGGGTGTACAGAGTGGTCCACACAAGTGTTAATTGGGGATTACATTTTGTGCTTTGCCTTCCTATTTGTGCTTTCCTGTGTGTTGCTGTGGGTCTGCATGCAGTATGGTTGGTGTTGACCATGTGACTGTGATCAGGGATTTCTTTGCTTGTGTTGTGTACTTTGGTGTGTGCAACATGGTCACTGTTGTTACAGTTGTTACAGTTGTTACAGTTGCAATGACTGTGACAGCATTGGTTGCAGATTATTATATTGCTATGGCCACACACAGTTTGCATCTCCTAGGCACACATTGCCAGGGATGTGTTATGGGCAAGTAAGATTGGCCCAAAGTCATCATTGAATGGCACCAGGGATGAGGCTTCACTGAGTGTGCTCCACATGGGCTAATTGTCCTGAGAAGTATGTGTACACAAGCTGATTGCATTCATCCTCTCCCTGTGCCCTTTGGCTGGTGCCTGTGGCGGAGGGCGATAACCCTCCTGGATTTTGACTGGTATGCTATACCGTTTGGCAACATTGTGCAGGAAGCATGCTGCTAGGAAGATTTTACATACTACTGGTGGGGTGTATATCAATACCCTACCAGAGTGGTCAAGGGAGGGGAAACGTGACTTGAGCACCCCATATGTGCACTCCACTATGGCCCTTGAGGCTATGTGTGCTGCATTGTATCTTACCTCAGCTGCTCTTGTAGGATTCCTGAATGGTGTGAGCAGGAATCTTGATAGTGGGTAGGCACTGTCTCCTTCAAATTGTTAATGATTTTTGTTGTCATTTATTGTCATGGTTAGTTGTTCACTGTGTCACATGAGTGACAATTGATACTCACATAGGAGCCAGCTGTTGCCAAACTTTCCCTATGCCAGGGCTTGGCAGAGTGTTGACTGGCGGTAGATGTATCGGTCATATGTGCTTCCGGGAAAATGTGTTTACTTGAATGATGATGCCTTTTGCATCACAGATGAGCCGCACATTGATTTCATGACAATGCTTCCAGTTGCAGTAAATGTTCTCTGTCAATCGGGGGTGTGGGGCATGGCACAACGTGTGTACAACCAATGGCTCCAAGTACATGTGGGAAGTGTGCTACTGCATAGAACTCCTGGCACACTCTATGCCTTTCATGCAGTGTACATGGCATGTGTATGTGCTGATGCACACTTAAACATGATGTTATGCAGGTCAACACCTGGTGGAGACAGCACGATTGTGTGGCTTGGGATATGCCACCGACAATAGCTGTGGCATACTGAAAGGAGCCTGTGGATATGAAATGGAGTGCAGCACTTTTTCCAGGGGTTGAGGTCATGGTAGCAAATAGTGAGGGAAGCAAGGTTTTCTTTTCACTCCTTGACCAGTTCTAGTATGATATGGGGTGGGAAATAGGGGGTATCTGCATCCTCCTCCTCCTTCTGTGCCCAACTACAATGACTCCCAGTATTCCTGCATTCATTGTGGCTGACCAACATTGAAATGGTGTGCATTGCATGCTTTATACGCGTTGTTTCCTTTGAACCTTGTATGGACTTTATGTGTTCTATCAGGTGGCAATGAGATCAGGAGGTTTGCGCATGACTTTTCCCAACGCGACATTGCACAGATAAATCCATGTATTCTGTTATGTTTGTGCTTAAATGTGCTTGTGGTTTCTTTGCGTGGCCCGTCTCTCAACAGGACCACGTTATTCCTCATTCTGCGATGGGAATGGAGAATATGCATGTTTCGTCCCCTATTTATTTCCTTGCATGGCCCCGTTCCACACTTTGCGTGGAGTCTCATGCACAGCACTCAACTTCAGACAAAGACGTGATGGGCTCACATGAAGCCACGGAAACGCACACAAAGTCGGTGCCATGAATCACTGAGGAAGTTTTACACAATGATTAGTGTGCAAAGTTACTATTCAGCGCACAGAAAATTCTGTAAATCAGGCTCATAGTGTTAATTATTCCTGCATTCATTGTGGCTGACCAACATTGAAATGGTGTGCATTGCGTGCTTTATACACGTTGTTTCCTTTGAACCTTGTATGGACTTTGTACTATATGTGTTCTATCAGGTGGCAATGAGATCAGGAGGTTTGCGCATGACTTTTCCCAATGCGACATTGCACGGATAAATCCATGCATACTGTTATGTTTGTGCTTAAATGGGCTTGTGGTTTCTTTGCGTGGCCCGTCTCTCAACAGGACCACGTTATTCCTCATTCTACGATGGGAATGGAGAATGTGCATCTTTCGTCCCCTATTTATTTCCTTGCATAGCCCCGTTCCACACTTCGCGTGGAGTCTCATGCACAGCACTCAACTTCCTACAAAGACGTGATGGGCTCACATGAAGCCACGGAAACGCACACAAAGTCGGTGCCATGAATCACTGAGGAAGTTTTACACAATGATTAGTGTGCAAAGTTACTATTCAGCGCACAGAAAATTCTGTAAATCAGGCTCATAGTGTTGTACATGTTCAAAGCCATCATAATACTGCATTCCATATTTTGCCAGGCTTCGGATAACTCACCTTTTTTACTGGTCACTATTAGCCTTCATTAGGGCAGTGTCTCCATTCGATCTTGAAACAGAATCCTAAACCCATCCTTTTTCAACATCTGGAGATCAGAATTCAGTTGTTCATCATACACTTAATAAGGAGCCATGCAGTCGGCGCCAATGACGTGCCGTATATGATCTTTCATGTCTCATGCAGCATATGCCTTGGCTAAGTAGAAGCTTCTTGCTGATGGTGGCAGACGGCTTTTATTCTTAAGTATGCTCATTTAAGAGATGCATAGCCAGAGTTCAGGAGTCCACATTAAGTCATTTAACCCATTAACAGGTACATTCATTTTCAAACGTTTCCATCACCATTCATTTCTATGACTCTAGAAATCTATCACTATAAGCACATTGTATTAAAAGTGTGAAAAAGTTAAACCTATCACAAATCTGAATTGAAAAGATTTGGTAAATGATGTATTGGAGGCTAAAGCACATTTGCACAACCACGATTTAAAAACATGGACAAACTTTATCGAGGATATCCGCATGTGCATGTTCAAAGTAGCATGTTTCGTACCTAAGTCTGAACGACTAATTGTGTTGGTAAATGCCTACATTTTCACGTGCCAACATGACTGTTCAGTTTAAATCAAGGTACATAATATATATTTTTCTTTACCGTTCCCTCAAAGATTGATCTTAGACAAGTGTTGTCTTTTAAGGGCCTCCTTTTCTCCTCTTCTACACAATATTTTTACCCCCCCTCTTTTCCAAATACTAGAGGAGAAAATGATATGCTTCTCAAACTATGTAGAAAATTAGCAATTCCTCATTCCCTTATCAGGCATTCATGAGAAAGACAACATAACAATGTTAGTAATGTATGACCTAATGCTGGATGGACATGAGTGGGCTGGCCTTGAACCACGAAACAACTGAACTCATGATTGTTAGTTCTAGGCCTAGACTCCCCAAACTCAATGCAGATTATGATTCCTTCTGCATTGCAAATCATGATATCCCCACCAAAGCGAAAATAAAAATACTGTGAGTGATCGTTGAGCAGGTACTTAATATGACAGCTCCTGTCAACAGTCTTGTCTCAGCAAGGCCTAACATATACGACTCCTTATGCTTGTTCACCCATTTCTCTCGCAAAAGGGCTGCAAAACGGTAGCCTGAGCTTTCATTTCATCAGAAATTGACTACTTCAGTTCCCTGTTGGTAGGGGTGGGTAAGAGGGAATAGTCTAAACTTCAAGTAGGTCAAAATAGCACTATTAGAGCGATTATGGGGTTGTGGAAGTATGCGTATGTGCCTGAGGTGTGTAGAAGTCAGCATTGACTAGCTGTTGCCTGTAGGATACACTGCAGGTTACTTGCTATTACTTACAAATCTTTGGAAGGGCTGCACCTGGCTTATGTAGCCTGTAGACTCAAAAACAAACCTGAAGTACGATCTCTTCACTCAAGCAGTGAACAACTGTTGCAAATACCGAATGTTTCACTTGATCTGGTAAACAAGGGGGCTTTTTATTTTATTTTTATTTTTTTTGTGTTTAATTGTATTAACAATTTTTACAAATTTTGTCCAGATTTTCTTGCGTTTTTCACTGTTTCCCATTGTGGATATCGTGCAGTTTTCTGTTTGCTTGGACTACCAATGAAATTTTCTTTTATAGATTAATTTCCTCCAGCTTCAGTTTTTCCAAAAGATTCGCTGTAGCCACTGTCAAAGATGTGGAATTGCCACACATTAGCATATTCCAGCAAGTTACTTCATTTGTGGTTAGGTGCCGAGCTCTGTGTGGATTGAGATAGGTGGGTTGCAGGTTTTCCGTTCCTGAGCAATGAAGGAGGAGATGGCGTAGTGTTTCGGTTTCCATCTTCTTACAATAACGACAGTTTTTGGTAGTTGACTGTTTTCTACGACAGAGAATATCATTGGTTTTCAATAAGTTTAACCTTGCTCTTAAAAAGGTTGTTCTCAGTCGTTTATCTGGAAACTTTTTTAGATAGTTTCTGACTTGGTCTATTTTTTGCGTGTTCGTTGTATGGTGTGTGGAGACTGTGAGATCTTCTGCTTTGTCTAGAGTCTCAATCCAATCTTGTATTTTAAGTGTTTTCTTTATTTTTCCCGGGATCAGTTCTATGTCCCATTCTGAACATCCGATTTTGTCCGCTTGTTCCAGTAGTCTACTGTACCAGCTTGTTATCGTTGGTTTTTTTTCACTCTTCAACTCTTGAAGTATGATGTCCAGGATTTTTGGTTGTGGGTTCCTTATGATTTTACCCAGGAATAATAGGCTGTTTCTCGTGAACACAGATTCCAATGATTGTAGACTCAGTTTGCGTCGAATGATTGCAATGGGAGTGGAGTTTGGAAGTCGTAGTACTCTGCGCCAAAATATACCTTCATGTTTAGCCCACAGTGTCTTCGGCAGATGTGGCATGGCTTCGGCTCCGAGGTCAGAGTTGGACAGACCTTTGCTCTATAAAGGTTTATGAGTGGAAGAATTGAGAATTTCCCGAATTTCCTATCCAAAGACACTGCCTGTGCTGCTAAAGTTTTTGTTTTGGAAAACAGATGTACTTGCATCGTTTTATCAATTTTACTGGACGAGAGTTTCACCCCTAGGTAAGTACAGCTTTTGACTATTTCTAGTTTCTTCGGATTTGCGAACCATTGCGATCTTGTGTTCGGTCTCGTCGGTTTTTCTAAGACCAAAATATTCGTTTTTGATGTATTAAGCTCCAGGTCATTTTTCTTCAGATAGGCTGTGAGACTGTCTATTTGTCTCTGGGGTCCAATTGCTGTTTGATCTATTAGTAGAATGTCATCTGCATACAGCAATCTTGTCACTTTTGAATCGCCTACTTGCGGAGGAAATGATCGAGTGTCGTTTTCGGAATCTGCTATGTCGGCCATATAGGCCTTATACAGCGCTGGCACCAGAGGGCAGCCTTGTTTCACACCTCTGACCGTTGTTATGCTTTCAGACATCAAGCCTGCTTCGTTGAGCCGGATTTTGATGGACGTTTCGCTATATAGGGCTTTCACTGGATCAAGAATGGATGGTGGACATTTTTGTTTCTCCAGTTTTCTCCACAGTTTTTCCCTGTTCACGCGGTCAAAAGCTTGGACCAGATCAATTGAGGCAATGAATATTGATGGTTGCCCCTCAAACACTTTTGATTTTAGGATGCTAATCAGCATAATGTTGACTGACGTTCCCAAATTCTTTTCGAACCCTGATTGGAAGGGGTCCGTTGTTTTTGCCTCTTTCTGCCATATCTGGAGTTCATCCAACAGCAGTGATCCGAAAAATTTGCCGAGAACATCTAATAGTGCGATCGGACTATAATTTCTCGGGTCGTCCCTCGGGCCCTTCTTATAAATTGGGACGATGTTTGCTGTCTTCCACGTATTAGGGATGGATCTCGAAATCCTCGATCTTCTGAAGATTTCTGATATTAGTGGAGCCCAAATTTCTGCATCCTGTTTCAAGTGGGCATTGGAGATGCCATCTGGACCTGGGGCACGGGAGTTGTTCAGTTTCTTGATCTTTATTAGAATATTCTCCTCTGAGCATACTATCCATTTGGAGTGGTCTTGAGTGGTTGATGTTGTTTCCCCTGGGGTAGGGTCTTTGTATAAGTCAGTTTAGTGCTCACTCCATTTTTCTTCTGGGACACTGTTTATGGTTCTTATGTCTGTGGGTGCGATTTTGTGCTTTATGATTGTCCAGAACTCTTGTGAGTTTTTTTTGCACACTGCTCTTAGCATGTTCTCTGCATCCACTTGATATAGTTTCCATCGTATCGATTGTATCCACGATTTGTACAGTCTTTTGTTTTTGGTTGCCAAATCTATATTTGTTTGCGTTGGATTTGTTCGTGCAAGCCGAGTAGCCTTTCTTAGGCTTAGGTTTGATTTCTTTATCCTCAGTTCTTCGTTATGAGTATGTAAATGAGTTTTGTCATAAGTTCTATTGCGTCGTGGATGTAGGTAAGGGATCAACAGAGGACGGTCATCTAGTTTTTCTTTCGAAGTGTTTCGTTTTTTTTGTCCGTTGTAAGCAGCCGTGATACAGACTATGCCTTCTGTCTTAATTTCCTTGTTGGTTTATTTCCAGATTTTTCGGCATTATCACTAGCGTCTTTTTTTTTGCTGGCCACTTTGCAGTTAGTAAATTGTGATCGCTGGCCGTGGTCTTCACTACCTTGAAACTTTTGGTTTGGAGATATAGCTCTTTTCAGGCAAAGATGTAATCAATTGTGCTTCTTCTGCCAGCACTTTCCCATGTTGGAATTCTGGATTTGGCTGATTTGAGGGAATTTAAGTTGTACAGATCCCGGGATTCCATCAGTTTTGCCCATGCTGTACCTCTCGCTATTGATTGTGCACTACCCATGTAATGAGGAGTCGTTTCCATCTCGAGTGCAGGACAGGTGGCATTTAAGTCACCGCATATAAAGATGTGATCCATGTCATACATTTCTGTATGATCTTAGACAAGTGTTGTCTTTTAAGGGCCTCCTTTTCTCCTCTTCTACACAATATTTTTACGCCCCCTCTTTTCCAAATACTAGAGGAGAAAATTATATGCTTCTCAAACTATGTAGAAAATTAGCAATTCCTCATTCCCTTATCAGGCATTCATGAGAAAGACGACATAACAATGTTAGAAATGTATGACCTAATACATGAGTGGATGGACATGAGTGGGCTGGCCTTGAACCACGAAACAACTGAACTCATGATTGTTAGTTCTAGTCCTAGACTCCCCAAACTCAATGCGGATTATGATTCCTTCTGCATTGCAAATCATGATATCCCCACCAAAGCGAAAATAAAAATACTGTGAGTGATCGTTGACCAGGTACTTAATATGACAGCTCGGGTCAACAGTCTTGTCTCAGCAAGGCCGAACATATACAACTCCTTATGCTTGTTCACCCATTTCTCTCGCAAAAGGGCTGCAAAACGGTAGCCTGAGCTTTCATTTCATCAGAAATTGACTACTGCAGTTCCCTGTCGGAAGGGGTGGGTAAGAGGGAATAGTCTAAACTTCAAGTAGGTCAAAATAGCACTATTAGAGCGATTATGGGGTTGTGGAAGTATGCGTATGTGCCTGAGGTGTGTAGAAGTCAGCATTGACTAGCTATTGCCTCTAGGATACACTTCAGGTTACTTGCTATTACTTACAAACCTCTGGAAGGGCTGCACCTGGCTTATGTAGCCTGTAGACTCAAAAACAAACCTGAAGTACGATCTCTTCACTCAAGCAGTGAACAACTGTTGCAAATACCGAATGTTTCACTTGATCTGGTAAACAAGGGGGCTTTTTGGGTGGCTGCTCCTGCCAAATGGAATGCCTTGTCCCTCGAACTAAGAAAATGCTCTTCCTTGGAGTGTTTTCAGAAAGAGCGCAAACATATCCTTTTAGATAAATTGGCTGGGCCAGGTTCCTGGCTGTTCGATTCTCTAAAAGCTTCTGCTTCATTGGCACCCGTATGACCCCGGGCCACTTTGGTTGTGCCTTTTAAATAAGTTGAAGTAAAGTAACACCTAAGATCACAAGACCGATGAAAGAAATCCTTTGAATGCATACATTTTAATACTTTTTTCAAGCACATGCACAACCTTGAGTGGACATCTCAGCAGCAATTGAGTTAATCGAGAATAGACTTGGCAGGGCCATAAAAAAAGAGGTCTTAAGTAATAAAGAGAACACCGAAAATACAACGGATGGCATAGAGCAATAGTCAGACTCCTGAACGTAGGTGGGTAAATCCTACCAACAAAATAATGTTTGCAAACATCTAGTGGCAACGGTGATTGGCAAAGAAAAGCTGGGTCAACTTCTGTCAAAGAGGACCAATAGCAATGGTGGATTGCCTTCCAGATAAGTACAGACAGTGTCTGCTCAAGCTCACTCCAGATGATGCCAGAGCTAAAGTCTTAATCATGTTATATAGGAATGCCTAGTGAGAAACAAAGATTAAACGAGCAGCTATGAGACAAATGACAGTTGGTAGTGGGGGTCATGGGACAAGTCCTAAAAAAAATGTTGGATGACTCATTAACATACCAATTGAGGGGCTGATTCATGGAATTATTTGCTCCAAAAATCGGTGATTTGTGCGCCATTCTGCCCGCAAATCCCCGATTGTTAAACAGGGATTTGCGGGCACAATGGCGTACAAATCATCGTTTTTCGGCGCAAATAATTCCATGAATCAGCCTGTGAATGTGGTGTCACCAAAAATTAGCATATCAAGGTGCCCTCTGAGATAATTGGGGGGACTCCTGAAAAAAGTAATGGGACTCCCACCACCCAAGTGTACCCTCGACTTGAGCCCTGGTGAGGGTGATGGAATGCATTAACACAATAACACGAAAAAAGTGAATGGAGTAGCTGCATGCAAAATGAAGATGTACAGTGATAAGTTCTTCAAACAGGGTACTTTAACTGGACTACACAATTACGCCTGGTATAAACCCCCTTCTCTCTCCCTACCAAGACTATCACTGAACAGATCACGTGTGCGTTCAGTTGTCTAGTAGTTGTAGGGATATCAAGCAGAAGGGTTTGTCTGAGAGCATCCGGTTTATGCGCGATAGGAAACGAATGTCATCACGGCCCGACATCCATGATTGGCATCAGAGCTTTAAGTGAAACGTGTTTTTGAGGTGCAGTATTGCCAGAGCTCCCTAAAGTCCTCTGATAGCCATAGTCAATGAGGCCACTAGGGGCCCATGCCTATTTTCTATAGCCTGAAGCTCTCACTCATGCGCAAGGGTTTTAGGCTTGGGGAAAAAAGGCCTTGCATTTAAGCGGTATCGCCTTTTCTTCCAAAATGGTGGCTCTTCCCCACGGCAAGCATCCATATTTCCGAAAAAACATGTGTTGCCCCTGAAATATCCTCACAATCCAAAAACAGTTGTTTGCATGTGGCAATATGAATATACCGTTGTCATATTCAAATTGCATGCCTGATGCCTGGATCACAGATTTGGAGAATTCCAGTCCACTCTACCTGATATGTCCAAGATCCTATTATCCTGTTGATTGCGGCATAACATTACCTAGTTACAGGCCACCAATGTAGTTTTGGACTAGGATCTTCTCAACGTGATTGCCTATTATTGGTTCACGAGATTTAGAGCACACATGGAAGGATTCAAAGGACAACAATATAGGCTATGAATAAAAAAAAAAGTTATAGGATAGGATGAACAAAGATTATAAGATACATAATATATTTGATACATGGTTTAAAGTACAAAAATGCTGAATAGCATTTTCAACACTTCTGCACATGTATTTGTGTAGTTGTTCATATATCTATAAACCCAAGTTAGCGCTCTGTGTATGATACATATGTGATGCATCACGAAATGGGTAGTGTGGCTAGAACATGGAATGTCATTCAGAGGATATGTTTGCAGTTTCATGATCCACTTGGTACATACGTTCATTCTCAAATATGCACACGAGAGTGATAGGGAATCTGCCAAATGCAGTCCTTCTATTCACAGTCCATGACTTGTGAAAAGGGCACAATTAATTAGTTCTCTAGGTGGCATGTGGGTAACTACACAGTAACTACTTCAGTGTTATGCGGATAGTACATGAATACAATGTACCAGAGCACACCTGATGTTGTTAAGAGTAATCTATAGTGCTATTTATGGTAGTAGGAGGGTGTGAGGGGGAAAAACACGCTTCGCACTAGGATGTGCAGTAACAATAGAGAAGGATGGTCTCCATAGTCTGAGGAACGCTCGCTTCCTCTGCACACCAAGTATTTGTAAAACAAACAACAATGAACATGTTCAGTATATATATATAATATTGAAAAAATAGAGTGACCGTTCAAAACACTTTTATCAGAAAAAACGTCCAATGCATTAGATAGTTAGTGTTAAATATGTGTACTTGATTCCAAAATCATTTCCATTGAATAAATATTCCATAGCATAAACGCTCTTTGTGTTTCGGGATTTCAATCCCTTCCTCAGTAGAAAAGTTCTATGTTTCTGTATTTATAGCAACTTCAAAGTAATCAACAATTCCAAAATAAAGAGAGCCTCTATTAGGTTACGACTTATATTAATCCTACCAGTCATTACCAACAAAATAATATCACAGGACTATCACAACCCATCGCCGCCCCACTGACCTTTTGTAGCTCACAACTAGATCATCCACTGAGATATCTTCAATTCTATTCTGCTAGGATCCAACTTAGTTCAGCCCTGTAGGATGAACAATACAGGGTTTTGTTTAGGACTCCCTCTCAATTGTTGTAAAAAGGGCTTATATGTCTACAATTCAACGTAATGCCAGAGCTCTTACCTAGTAGCTGCAAAGAACAATAAAATGTCTTCTCTGTATGGTGCCCCTGAAATGATAATATAAAATCAGCTATGTAGGATCTATTTATGACCAATTTTGTAGCGTATGATGTCTAGATGGGTAGGTATGTGACCTACCTCAACATCTTGATGGGCTTCCATCACTGTCATGGGACATAAGGGACCAGATGCCTTCTACCTTCTTTCTAAAAAAAATAGCTAAACATATACACAATTAATGGTTACATAAGCGCACTAATTAGAATATGCTATAAGGGCTTCAAGCACAGCATCATTTGTCTTAAGAAATGTAAGAGGAACAGTACAAAAGCGCCTCCGAATGTAAAATGGAGTCCAGGAGATGACGTGTTCACATGAATCTCACGTGACCGCGTCATCACGTACATATTAAGCAGGCATTTTAGTTTTAGAAAGGCCAAAATGCCACGAGGAGATCCCAGTGAGCAGGGAAACCGCAATATAGAACCTTATTGATTTGGTTTTGGAAATACAGATGCTGCACCATTGAGCACAATCATGTTGCACTCTAAACTCACTAGTTCTAAAAATCAAAAAGAAAAAGTATGTTTTCTCCTTTACTTTTTGTTTAGGAAGAAGACTCTAATATATTTGCATATAGAGCTAAAATCGTTTAAAAAATAAAAAAATTACACAATGTTGATCAGTGAACAAGCATAATATATTCATTTGGTAAAGACAACATCGAGTGCAAAATAATCTCAAACATTGAGCTCTTAAGAGCGGGTCAAACTATATGACAATTTTTGAATCTTTAATAATCTAATAATGTCAAACACTTAAACACTAAAATGATTGTGAATTAACAGAGATCTAGAAGTATCCAGATTTATAATATTCTTTCTTTTTTTTATATTCATTATGTGCTTAATTCTATTTTCGGGTTTAAGTCAAAAACAAATTTGATTTTTACACCTCCTGATGGACCGTCTAAAGATTTGAGACAGGGAAACACATGTCGAGGGAATGAAAATTTGTGAAGGAAAGACCCAAAACACATTTAAACTCATATATTTTGAGGACACAAAGGAAAGGAAACAATAATCAAATCAAATTCTTTAATGTGATATAGTATGAAAATGAATTCAAACTTTACACATATATTAATACACATAAAAATCATACATATATATCAGATCATACATATAGAATCATCAAACCAAAAATCACTACAAATAACATCTAATACAAAATGCAAGTCGAGTAAGATAAGAGAAGTTGAGAGTTTAAATTAGAAGAAAGGTAGACATGGTCACTAAAGACCTTCGGATTATTAATTACATAATTTTAAAACGGCTTTGCCTATTTTTCAAGCACCCTCAGGTCACTACGTAAAAATCAACGTTAAGGTTTACTCAAGTTTCCACTTCATGTTCTATCTGTTGCCAGACATTATACAGGGCTATGAATAAATGCATATTCGATGTATTGGTACAGTACTGCCAAAACCTAAATTTGGGTATAGTAAGCGGATCATGCACAAATTCACCCAAAGAATGGACAATAATCTTCTTGAGTGCTCTACATTGCGTTAGTACATGTCTAGCGGTCTCTAGGCACACAGTAGATTTACACAGTCGGCAAGTTCGCTCTGCTGTAGGTATATTTTCCCTTGCTCCTATTTTAGATAGAGTAGGCAGTTGTTCCAATCTAAATAGAATAATAAAACGACAGAGTCTTCTAGTTGGGCAAAGGAAAAGGTAGTCCTGTGGTTTCATGAACTTATATACTCTATAGTTAACGAAATGGTAAGATTTGAGGGAATCCAGATGGGCAAAATTCTCTAGCCAATCCCAAAGGTCCACCTTTTTCCCCAGTGCATTTAGCATTTCTTTAGTCACACTTGTCCCTCTATGCGTCCAGGCAATTTCATTAAGGAATTTTCCCATATCTTTATACAAGGATGAGGTGGTAAGTTTTTTGCTTAGTTCCTGATGTAGGGCCGTTAGTAGGGGATTAGGGGAACCACTTGTCATTTTGAGGTAGAACCCAGTTCTTTTTTTCAGCACCATAGCCTTGAGTGACGGCAGGCCTAGCTCCAGTCTTATCAAGGCCATAGGCACCCCCGGGGGAAGCCCCAACATACGCCACCAGAACTTTCCCTCTAGCACTTGGAGCCACGCCAAATTTACCGTCAACAATGATTCCAGGCCATAGATGACCATGGGTGCAAAAACTTGCATATACAGGTGGCGTGTTCCCCACAAAGTGAAGCCCCCTTGTTTGTTGGTGAAGGATGCGATAAGTGCGATCACTTGGAGGGCCCTGATGTTACGGCCCTGTTTGCAGAGCGCATAGTCTCCTAGGGGCTCTATTTCCACTCCTAGGTAACAGAATTGTCTGTTTATGTACTATCAGATTCACACGAGTTACTCTTTTCTTAGTGAATCTTAACACGTTGGTCTTCTGCAAATTGATGGTCAGGCCATTGATCTTAGCATATTCCCAGAGGACATGTGCAGAACGCCTGAGACCACCGATGGTGTTATCAAGGACTACCAGGTCATCTGCATACGCCAAGACCACACACATCACCTCGCCTAGCTTTGGTGGACAATTATTAACCTCCACAAGTGTCGCCGGGATGTCGTGTACATACAGATTATAGATGAGAGGGGCTGTGACACAACCCTGCTTCACCCCTCTATTTTGGATCACATTTTGGGTCGACTGCCCCTCCTGATTGAGTCGGAGGCTCACCGAGGTGTCTCGGTGGAGCAGTCTGAGATAATATAGCAGACCTGTGGGACAACCCAGTACTTCCAGTTTTTTCCAAAGCCTGGCTCTTGGGATTGAATCAAAAGCGGCCTTAAAGTCGATGAACAATGCGTACATTGGGGGCTGGTCCTTACTAAGTGCTCTCGTACGCAGTATGTCCATTACAAAAAGGTTATGTGAGGTTGAGAACTCCCGCCTAAAGCCGCATTGGAATCTACTGAGTATTTGCTTTTCTTCCACCCATTTTTGCATTTCACTGAGTAGAAGGGAGGCAAAAAGTTTCCCAGACACATCCAGCATGGATAGTAATCTATAATTACTTGGATCTGTGCGGTTGCCTTTTTTATACACCGGGATCAAAATAGCCTTTTGCCAAGATCGAGGGATTTCCCCCAGTGCAAATACCTTATTAAAGAGTACAGAGAATAGCTCTGCCCAAAAAGACGAGTTACTTTTTACCACCACATTCGCTAGCCCGTTGGGTCCGGGGGCTCTAGACGACTTAAGGCTAACAATTTTGTTAAGTATTGCCCCAGGTGAAACATCAAAGGGTTGAATGATCGGAGGTTTCCCCATAGGCCGGCTTGCCGACCCCTCTTCTTCCATATTGCGATTTAGGAGAAATTGCTCCCATACTTTCTTATTTATTGGATTGGCAACTAAGCCTTTGGCCTTAGTTCTATTTTCATTTAAAAGTGCCCAAATACTTCGAGAGTTTCTGGAACAGATAGTTTTAATAAGTCACTGATAGCAGTTGTTCTTCTCTGTTGACTTGATGCTCTTCACCTCCGACCTATATCGATTTTTAATTGATCTTAGTTTCTGTTGGTATAAGGTTTCAGAGAGATTCTGGCCTTTTAGACTACGTATCGTTCTTCTCAGTCCTCTCTTGACATCTCTGATTTTCCCGTTATACGGGAGAGGATCATTTCCTTCTTTCATAACATATCCCTTTTTGGTTGCTGCGTGATGGCCTGAGAAACCTGATATCCACTCTTCTATTTCATTAGCAGACATAGCCAGGAAATCTCGTCCGCTCTCTTCTGTATCCCACTTTAGCGCTTCTGATGCCGCTTTGACATTCTTCTCAGACCAAATAATTCTAGTTCCTGCACCGTTAGTTGCAATACTTCCAATATTTAGCTTGGGAGTGTCAGGAATCGGAGTCATAAATGAACATAATATTGCCGCATGGTCACTCCAGCTGTTGGGCTTTACCCACATATCCGCCACTCTAGCCTGCATCAGGGGGCACATAAATATGTAATCCAATGTACTCCATGATGATCCATTGGACCAAGTGTGCTTCCCCGGCCTGTCACCCGAGGTGCGGCCGTTGATCATAGCCAGGTCCCAAGAATCAAATAATTGCAACCACCCTAGGCCTTCCTTTTCTCTCTTTCCATGGGTCATCCTGCACCTAGCGCTAAGGCCTGGATTAGTAAAAATAGAAGTTTCATCTTCCATATGACAATTAAAATCCCCCACTATTATAACTGCAGCATTGTTTGGTCCCATTGACCAGGAAGACAGTATATCCAGTATAGCCTCTTGCAGAGAGTCTCTTACACCTGCGCCGGGGGGATTGTAAAGGTTGATAAGCAAAAGCTTACCACGTCCCTTATCTTGAGGGCATGCTACCTCTACGGCCAACAATTGGTCCTCAGCTCAGCATTGAATTTTGCGTGACAGCATGGAGTTTACAACCCCCGTAAGTAAGCTGCCAAACGGACGTCCTTTGCTTCCCCGGTGTGCCGGTGATTGGTGTATAACATAGCCATCCAAAAAAGGGGTTCCCAAGCCCAGGTCTCTTGTAGGCAGATAAAGCTATGCTGGAATAAAAGATCTGCCGAGCCCTCTGCCCTAAGTAGATGGGAGAAGCCTCTACAGTTCCAAGATAGTAGTGATAGGCTTCAATGCTTATACACCAGCTGCGGAAGTGTCTCCAATAGAGACTTAATTGCTTGTTGTACTTCAGTCAGTAGTGGGTTTTCCCCTACCACCAGGCAGGAATCGTTTTCCAGATTCGGAGTTATATCTGGGACTTCAGGAATTGCTGTGCGATCTTTCTCCTGCAGATCCATATCAATAGCGATGTCCACTGCTTTCAGCTCTTCCTCATATTCTCTGAGTAATTGGGCAGTATTCAGAAACACGCAGTGTAGAGCAGAGACATAAGGATTAGGGCCCAATAGTGGCTCAATAAACAGAAAGTCCTCTGATTTTAGTACTCGGAGTTGAGGGATATGGTGTAGCCTGGTCAGTAGCTCCGATCGTGCCAGCCAGGAGTGGTTATCCCTTGGGTATAGGTTCTTTATAAGGCAGATGCGATTTGTGTGGTTAACCTGGGCATCCTTCGTTTTCTCTGGCAATATAGGCTCCAATGATTCTCTTAATGACCGTCTCTCATATGAGGTATCATGCTGGGTTATTATGCTTGCTTCACACTCTATTTCTATATAGATTATGAATTAATGATACATTATGAGTCTGGGACATGCACTTAGTGAGAATATGTTTTGCTATACCTCCATCTTTTCATTGGACTAAGTAATACGATCATGATATGGTATCGGGGTCAGAATTTGAAGGAATAATTGTATGTTGCATCCCCCCATTATGTTAACATTTCTGGGTCTGGGTTCTCATATGATGTAAAAGTAAGGATTCTCAAGTCTCGCGGGTGCTTCCTGCACTTATCAGACCTACCCTGTCTACTGCCTTAAACTTAGCACTTGCAGATTGCTGGCTGCACTACCACTGTATGTTGCCTTTATTATTTATTCATTATTATTTATCTGTTTCTCCTCTGCTTCGCACTTTCCACCTCTCCCCCCTTCCACACACTTTTCCCCTCCCCCTCTACTATGAACTTGCGCGTTCTCAATGTCACTGGGCCTAGTAAGATTGCTGTTTTGTTCTCCACTGTTCCCCTCCCTTGCCTTGTCGCGTTCTGAAACACTTGTGCACGAACACGATAGAAATAAAATATCAATATCAAAATATCAATATCCTTCTCATATCTGTGAAGTTCTGAAGAGAGGTTCCCTCCTATAACGTGCTGGTTTCCTGTTTGTGTAGTGTTTTCAAATATAAACATGTTTTCGTTCACTGTTTTCTTCTCTACAGTGAAAGTAAGAGAATTAGCTTTTGTAGTAGTTGTAGTAATATGTTAATTAAAGAGAGCTGGGGATTCTGCTGTTCTTAGTATTTCCTTTTTTGCCATCCTTTAGTCAATTATATCACTTTACTCGCGCCAGGGAAACAGATATATGTGTGTATTTTCAATTTACTCTGTGCCGTTAATTTTGTCCCGTCAGAGCCTTCAATTCAAGTTCTTTAATAGGTCTATACAGCATTGTCTTCACTCCATGTGATAATACGCAAGAGGTTTTTTCAGCTCTGGTACTCTATGTTCTCTTAGGACTGTTACATTTGTCACAAATCAGCAGGGAAGAAGGGGAGAACTTCGGTTACCCTGCCGATGGCAGCAGGTCCTCTGACTCGTCTTGCCTCTGTGTCCAGATGTAGGTACCCCCTCCTTAAGTTTTTCGTGTTTCCCTCGTCATTGTATGATATTGCATATATTATTTCATTTTGTATACTTTTATATATATTCAGTGAAAGAACTTTGTTAAAGGGAGGTTATGGTTAAGTTGCGCTACTAAAAAACTATCACATTCAGTGAAAACACTTTGTTAAAGGGTCGTTATGGTTCAGTTGCACTAATAAAAACCTATCAAATTCAGTGCAAAAACGTTGTTAAAAGGATGTTATAGTAACTTTGCAATAATAACAACTTAAACATATTATGGTTATAAATAAAACTGAAAACCCCCAGCAATTCACCAGCGATGGTAAGCGAAGCAACCATAACTCGCGCCACCACCGATCACTGCTAAGACTAACACCCATCACATCAAAGATGACAACACAGAAAAAAAAGAGGGAACCAGACATGTGATGTCATCAGCGATGTCATCAATGACATTTGTGATGTCATCTTTGATGTCAAGGGTGTTAGTCTTAGCAGTGCACAGTGGTTTATTCTTATATAGAGTATCCAAAATAAAGTGGGAGAGTTTATTCTGAGTATATTCTGATAAAGACTCTCCTCCATCAATGGGGAGAGTTTGTTCTGCTAAAGAGTCTCCCCTCCAAGGTTGACCATTTATTCGGATACAGAGTATCTGCTTCAAGGGGTAGGGCTTACTCTGCTACAGTATCCCCTATCAAGTGTGGGTGTTTATTCTGCTACATAGTCTCCACCATCAAGTGGGAGAGTTTATTCTGCTCCACAGTCTCCCCTTCAAGGGGTGGAGTGGATTCTGTTACAGAGTCTCATCTATCAAGGGGAAGAGTTTATACTGATAGAGAGTCTCCCCCATCATGTGGGGAAGTTTATTCTGTTGCAGAGTCTCTGCTTCTAGGGGGAAGAGTGTATTCTGCTCCTCTGTCTCACACTCAAAGGGGAGACTTATTTTGCTACAGAATCTCCCCATCAAAGGGGAGTTTATTCTGCTGCAGAGTCTCCCCATCAAATAGGAGCATTTGCTGTACTCCACAGCCTCCCCTTCAAGTGGAAAGGTTTATTGGGATGCACAGTCTCCCCATTAGAGAGGGGGGGGGTTCTTCTGTTAGAAAATTACCCCATGAAGTGGGGGTTGGCGGTGTTATTCTGCTATAGCGTCTCCCATACAAACAGGAGCATGTATTCTGCTACAGAATCTCCCCATCAAGTGGAGAGTTTATTCTGCTCTAGAGTCTCACATTCAAGGCAGAGGGTGTAATGGGATACAGAGTCTCCCTACCCAGGGGATGAGTACATTCAGCTACAGAGTCTCCCATTCAAGGTTGAGAGTTTATTCAGATATGGAATCTCCCCCAATCAAAGGTGAGGTTGTATTCTTCTACAGAGTATCCCCTTCAAGAGAGACAGTTTATTTGCATACAGAAGCTCCCCTTAAAGGTGGAGAATGTATTCTGTGAGAGAGTCTCACCCATCAAATAGGAGAGTTTATTCTGTCCGAGAGTCTCCCATTCAAAGAGGAGAGTTAATTCTGCTACAGAATCGCCCCATCAGTGGAGAGTTTGTTTTGCTCCACAGCCTCCCTTTGAGGGGGGTTTTATGGGATACAAAGTCTCCTTATCAAGCGGAAGAGTTCATTCAGCTACAGAGTCTCCCCTTGAAGGTGGACAGTGTATTCTATTATGGCATCTCCCTAATCAAGGGTGAGGTTTAATTCTTCTCCTAAATCTCCCATTCAAGAGGAACAGTTTATTCTCATATAGACTCTCCCCTTAAAGGGGGAAAATATATTCTGTCAGATAGTCTCACCCAGCAATTGGGAGAGTTCATTCTGCTCCAGACCCTCCCCATTGAAGGGGAGAGTTTATTCTGCTACATAATCTTCCTATCAAGCCAAGAGGTCATTCTGCTCCAGAGTCTCCCACATCATCGGGGAGTTTATTCTTCTCCACAATCAATCCTTTAGGGTGGTGATGGGGTTATCTGATAGAGAGTCTCCTCCCTCAAGGGAGTGAGCTTACTATGCCACAGAGTCTCCCCTTCAAGGTATTGAGTTTATTCCTTTCCAGAGTTTCCCCTTCATAGGGGAGATTTTATTCTGCTCCAGAATCTCCCCATCAAGGATGAGCGTTTATTCTGCTCCACAGTCTCCCCCATCATTGGGGAGTTTTTTCTGCCCTGCAATCAACTCTTCAAGGGAATTATGGGGTTATTGTGATACAGAGTCTCCCCCATTAAGGGAGAGGGCTTATTCTGCTACAGAGTTTCCCCTTCAAATGGGAGAGTTTATTCTACTACAGAATCTCGTCATCAAGAGGGGAGGGGATTTTGTTCCATGGTATCCCCTTTAAGGGGGCGGGTTTATTCAGCTCCTGAGTCTCCACTTCAAGGGGGAGAGTTTATTCTGATAGACAGTCTCCCCATCATGGGGGAAGAGTTAATCCTGCTACAGAGTCTCTCCTTCAAAGGGCAACAGTTTATTCTGCTACAGAGTCTCCCGTATCCTGTGATATTAACGGAAACAATAACCTTGAATCACATTGAAAGTGATTCAATATTTATTTAAGGTGCTATCCAACACTTTCCCCAAATATTCTAGTTCTGGAGTTTGATTGTATAATTGCACCGGTCCTAAAATATGTTGAGGAGAGTTTTTAGTGCCTTTAAAAACAATATCGAAACAAACTCACTTTCTATGTGATTCAGTGTTATCATCTGTGTTAATATGTGTATGGATACTGACTTGAAATCATATCTAGCAGATAAGCTTCAATTTGTATTCACTCGGGCACCGATGATTGTAAATTCATTTTTAGACAATTTGAAGTATGATTTGCTGACATGAGGACAAGAGCAACATCCTCCACGGCACATGAGCCATCACTCGTTCAGGACAAGGAGACTTTATTCTGCACCAGAATCTCATTTTCAAAGGG
Organism: Ambystoma mexicanum; assembly: GCF_040938575.1. NCBI lineage: Eukaryota > Metazoa > Chordata > Amphibia > Caudata > Ambystomatidae > Ambystoma > Ambystoma mexicanum. The sequence continues at coordinate 615,848,942 of NC_090930.1, forward strand.
GAGAGTTTATTCTGCTACAGCAATTCCTCATTAAGGGGAGAGTGTATTCTGCTCCAAAGAATCCCGTTAATTGGGGAGTTTATTCTACTCCACAATCAATCCTTCGGAGGGTGGGGCGGTTACTCCTCTTCAATTGGGAGAACATTTATTCTGCTACAGAATCTCCCCATTAATGGGAAAGTATATTCTTCTTCAGAATTTCCCCCATCAAGTGAGAGAGAGTATTCTGCTCCGCAGTCCCCCCTACAAGGGGGAGAGTTTATTCTGATGCAGAATCTCCCCATCAAATGAGAGAGTTAATTCTGCAACATAGCCTCCTTTTCAAGGGGGAGAGTTTCATCTGCTATGGAATCTCCTCACTCAAGGAAAGAGTTTATTCTTTTACAGAGTCCCCGTTCAAGTGGGATACTTTATTCTCACACAGTCTCCCTTTAGATGGGGGATAATGTATTCTGTTAGAGCGTCTCACCCACAAGTGGGAGAGTATATTCTGCCCCAGAGTCTTCCCTTCAAAGGGGAGAGATTATTCTGCTACAGAACCTCCTCCCATCATCATGTGGGATAGTTTGTTCTGCTAAAGAGTGTCCCCTTCAAGGGGGAGAGTTTATTCTGATACAGAGTTCCCCCCCATCATGGGGGAAGAGTTCATTTTGTTACCATTGTGGAACATTTAATTTGCTCCACAGTTTCCCCTGCAGTGGGAGTGTTTATTTGGATACATAGTATCCCCAATGGGAGAGTATATTCTTCTTCAGAATCCTCCCTTCAAGGGGGTAGTTTCTTCTCATACAGAGTCTGCCCTTAAAGGGGGAGAATGTATTTTGCTAGAGAGGATCATCCATCAAGTGAGAAAAAGGACTCTGCCCCAGAGTCTCACCTTCAAAGGGGAACGATTTTTTTTGTCATTGTCCCCCTACACAAAACTGGTCTTAGATCTGACCCCTCTAACTTTTGCCCTATTGCCCTTATTGATGTTGCGGCGAAGGTCTTGGCAATTATTCTTCTTCACGATTTATACTCCTTCATAAAACAGCATAACATCCTGTCACGGTTCCAAATTGTGTTTCGGGCCCGGATGGGGACCGTACTCAATGCAACAGTAATGGCACATCTTCTGGCAAAAGCAAAGGTTCCGGATTCACGTCCTCTATATATGGCATCTATAGACCTTACAGCCGCCTTTGATTGTGTGATACGGGCATTGCTTTGGGAAAAAATGTATTATTATACACCTAATTGCAAAACTCCACGAAAACACTGCTTACTATGTCAGAGTTAACCATATGGGTGCAACCACCAACGCCATTCCCATCGGGGTCGGAGTAAAGCAGGGGTGAAATCTGGCAGCCACCCTATGTAATTTATATCTATGTGGAATCAATGACATCTGGGCAAAGCAGATCAGTTATGCGGCGAGGCTTGGTCATTTGAAAATTCATTAGCTCACTTTCGCAGATGATATCATAATCTTTGATCCCACTCCCATGGGCCTACAAGTCAAATTGTCCCTGTTTGCCTCTTATTGCAACGCACACAATCTTCACTGCAATGTGGAAAAATCACATATTATTATATCTAGGAACTTAAAGAGGAAGTTTTCTTCATGTAAATGGACCATTGAGAACTTTCCAATTGCTCGCGATTGCACGATTCGGTATATTGGTTACACAATTTCCGACTCTAATTCACTTGCAATGTGGAAGGAGGAATTATATAAAAAATTAGCATCCCTCTCCACTCAAATGTGCATGGTCTATGTTAAATATTGTACATTCTCAATAATCCCACTCATTCAATTTTATATTCTCAAAGTGGAATAAGTTCTCCTGTATGCCTTAGATATGTGCCTTGCAGACATTGTTAAATTCCTCAACCAACTCCAAGGAGGTCTATGGAAGGGGGCTCTGAATTTAGCCAAGTCCTTACCCAATGCCGTACTGAGGCAGGAGTTGGGACTTACCTCCCTTTCCGTGCGTTACAACTGGCGGTTATTGTCAAACTTGGCCAAAATGTTATATCCTCCAACTAATTCCTTATATGAAGATCTAGGTCAGATGTTGACTGCTTCCAATCCGCCATCCATTGCCAAGTATTACAATAGAATGGTCTTACTACTTGCTGAAATTGCTCTCAACCCCTCAGATCTGGAATTTCGACTGGTGCATGTCAAACTTTGCCTATTTGATCATGATTGGTGTACCACCTTAAATGCAATAAAGGCATTTAAATTGTATAAAAAGGCTGCAAAGTTTAGGGCTGCAAGATTACCGCACAAACTTTACCTAGTTCAATTTCCCTGTCAGAAAGCCAGAGATATTTATTTACGGTTTAAATTTAATCAAATGCTGACCCTTGAAAGAATTAGAGTTGGCTGCCAAATGTGTCAACACATATTGAGCAGGGCTGTAGATTCTGTAATAGCAGGCAGATCGAATCCACAAAGCATTTAGTTGTGAATTTTGCTCACTTTGAGAAAATGTGTTTAGAGTCATTTGGCCAAGAAAGAGTGGGTTGGAATGTAGCCAAAAGGGAATGGTTTTGGCTCACTTGTATGTGGGGTACCAATACAAGAACAATTTTGTTGCTGAGCAGGTTTCTTACACTCTTAATCTTAAATTGGAAATCGTGCACTCAAAGAGTCTGACAGGCTGAACTATTTTTGAGTGGTTGCATTTGTAATGGATACCTTGCTATTTTGCTTTGCAAATGCATGCGTTTTTTCAGTAGATCTTTGGTATTATTTAAGTGCTATTTATCTTTAGGTAACAATGTACACTTGTTTTATGCTTGCTTCCATTTTATTTTCATTATGCCTTGGAAAGGTTATGGTTGTAAACATAGGCCAACAGTCTATTTTATTTATAATCGGTTATTGTATTATGTTGGTTGACATTTATAGTAACTGAACTGTGTCATGTGAAAAATGATCATGTTTTTAATTTGTGAAAGGTAAAGAAATGTAAATCTTAAGTTTGAAGCTGCAATGTAAATGTAAGAGCAAAATGAAAATATTGTAAAAGTTTGTGGATCAAACTAAAAACAACAGTTTGAAATTTAAAAAAAGGGGGGAGAGCTTCTTCTGCAACAGAGTCTCCTTTTCAACAGGGAATGTTATGGAATCACCAAAATCAAGGAAAGAGTGTATTCTTCTACAGAGTCCACATTCAAGAGTCCACATTCTACAGAGTCCAGGTTCAAGGGGGATAGTCTGTTCTCATACAGAGTCTCCCCTTAAAGTGGGAGAATGTATTCTGTTAGAGTCTCACTCTTCAAGGGGGATCGTTTATTCTGATACAGAGTCTCCACCATCAAGGGGGAGAGTTAATTCTACTACAAAGTCACCCCTTCAAGAGTTTATTTGGTTACAGAGTTTCCCCTTCATGGGGGAGGAAGTATACCGTTACACAGTCTAACCTATCAAGAGGGAGAGTATATTCTGCTTTATAGTCTCCCCTTCAAAGGGGAGAGTATATTCTTCCCCAGAGTTTCCCTTATCAGTGCATAGTTTATTCTGTTACAGAGTCTCTTCCTCAAAGTGGAGGGTAAATTCTTCTTCAGAGTTTCCATTCAATGGGAGAGTTTATTCTACTATGGAATCTGGCCATCACAAGGAGCGTTCATTCTGCCCCACAGATTCCCAGTCAAGTGCATCTTTTTCTGTTCCACAGTCTCCCCTTCAGGAGGGAAAGTGTATTCTTCTATCGAGTCACCCCTTCAAGGGGGAGAGTTTACTCTGACACAGAGTCTCCCTCATCATGTGAGAAGAGTTAATTCTGCTATAGAGTCTCTCCTTCAAAGGGCAGATTATATTCTGCTACACAATCTCCCCATCAAGGGGAGAGTTTATTCTGCTACAGAGACTCCTCTATCCTTTGGTGCATGTATTTTGTTCCACAGTCTCCCCTCATCTCCGTCAACCCTTCAACAGAGTCTCCCATATCAAGGGAGAGAGTATATTCTGCTGCAGATATTCCCTTTCAAAGGGGAGAATTTATTATGTTACAGAGTCTCTCATATCAACCGGGAGAGTTAATTTTGCTCCAGAGTCTCATTTTCAAGGGGAAGAGTTTATACTGATACAGAGTCTCCCCATCAGGTGGGTTGTTGTATTCTGCTACAGAGTAGTTCCTTCAAGGGGGAGAGTCTATTTTGATACAGAACCCCCCCTTCAAGGGGAATAGTTCATTCTGCTAGTATCTCCCCTTCAAATGGGGGGAAGTTTAGTCTGTTTGAAAATCTACCCCATCATGAGGTTTTATTTGCTACAAATTCAAAGAGGAGAGTTTATTCTGCTACAGAATCTACCCATCAAGTGGAGAGTTTTTTCTGCTCTAGAGTCCCCCCCATCAAGTGGCAGAATGTGTTTTGCTCCACAGCCTCCCCTTCAAGGGGGGGGAGTTAATTCTGCTACAGGGTCTCCCCTTCAAAGGGGAGAGTATATTCAGTGGCGTAATCTCCAAAATCAAAGGTGAGGTTTTATTCTTCTTCAGAGTCTCCCCTTGAAGGGGGCAGTTTATTCTCATAAAGACTCTCCCCTTAACGGAGGAGAATATATTCTGTCACAGAGTCTCACCCATCAAGTGGGGGAGTTTATTCTGCCCCAGAGTTGAGTTCATTCTATTCCTTAATCAGCCCTTGAAGAGGGTGATGGGTTATTCTGATACAGCGTCCTGCCCATCAAGTGAGAGAGCTTATTCTGCTACAGCTTCTCCCCTTCAAGGTGGAGAGTCCATCTGCTCCAGAGTTTCTCCTTCAAGGGGGAGAGTGTATTTGGCTCCAGACTCTCTCCTTCAAAGGGGGGAGTTTATTCTGATGCAGAGTCTCCTCATCACACGGGAAGAGTTAATTCTGCTACAGAGTCTCTCCTTCAAAGGGCAACATTTTATTCTGCTGCAGATTCTCCCCATCAAGGCAAGAGTTTATTCTGCTCCAGAATCTCCCACCTCATTGGGGAGTTTATTCTGCTCCACAATCAACCCTTTAAGGGGGTGATACAGTTATTCTGATACAGAGTCTCCCCCATCAAGGGAGAGCTTACTTTGCTACTGAGTCTCCCCTTCAAGGTGGAGAGTGTATTCTTCTTCAGACTCTCCCCTTGGAATGGGACAGTTTATTCTATTACAAAATCTAGCCATCAAGAGGAGAGTGTATTCTCCTCCTGGGTCTCTCCCCTTCAAGAGGGAGATTTTATTCTGATAGACAGTCTCCCCATCATGGGGCAACAGTTTATTCAGCTACAGAGTCTCCCGGTATACAGTGATATTAACGAAAACGATAACACTGAATCACATCGAAAGTGATTCAAAAAATGTTTTAAAGGCACTATCCAACACTTTCCCCAAATATACTAGGACTGGAGTTTAATTATATAATTGCACCAGTTCTAACATTTGTTTTGGAGGGTGTTTAGTGCCTTTGAAAAATAAATTTGATCAGTTTTGATTTGATTTGGTGTTATCATTTTTGTTAACATCATATAGATCTGTGACAGAATATCCCAAATCAAGGGTGAGGTTTTATTCTTCTACAGAGTCTCCCCTTCAAGGGGGAACATTTATTGTCATACAGAATTTCCCCTTAAAGGGGAAGAATTTATTCTGTTAGAGAGTCTGACCAATCAAGTGTGAGAGTCGTTTCTGCCCCAGTCTCCCATTCAAAGAGGAGAGTTCATTCTGCTACAGAATATCCTCCCCTTGTAAGGGGAGAGGTTATACTGATACAGCTTCTTCCTCATCATGTGGGGGGGGGGGTAATGTATTCTGCTACAGAGTGTCCCCTTCCAGGGGAGAGATTATTCTGCTACAGTTTCCCCCATCATGAGGGAAGGGTTCATTTTGCTACCATTGAGGAGCATTAATTTTGCTCCACTGTCTCCAATGCTAGTGGGAGGGTTTATTGGGATACAGAGTCTCCCCAAGGGGAATGTCAATTCTTCTTAAGAGTCCTCCATTGAAGGGGGATAGTTTATTCTCGCACAGAGTCTCCCCTTAAAGGGGGAGAATGTATTCTGTTAGAGAGTTTCATCCATCAAGTGGGAGACTTTATTCTGCCCCAGAATATCACCTTCAAAGGGGAGAGTTTATTCTGCTACAGCATTTCCCCATCAAAGGGAGAGTTTATTCTGATCCAAAGTCTCCCCATCACTGGGGAGTTTATTTTGCTCCACAATCAACCCTTCAAGGAATGGGGGGTATTTTGCTACAGAGTTTCCACTTGAAGGCAGAGAGTTTATTATGCTCTAGAGTCTCCTCTTCAAATGTGAGGGTTTATTCTGCTGCACAATCTCCCCATTAAAGGGAGAGTTTATTCTTCTCCAGAGTTTCCCATATCAAGTGAGAGATACTATTCTGTTCCACAGTCTCCCCAACAAGGGGGAGAGTTTATTCTGATACAGATTCTCCCCATCAAAAGGGAGAGTTAATTCTGCAACAGAGTCCCCGTTCAAGTGGGATAGTTTATTATCATACAGAGTTTTCCCTTAAAGAGCGAACATATATTCTGTTAGTGAGTCTCACCCATCAAGTGGCAGAGTTTTTTCTGCCCAAGAGTCTTCTCATCAAGGGAGGGAGTTTATTTTGCTACAGAGTCTCCCCTTCAAATGGAGAGTTTATTCTGCTACATAATCTACCATTAAGATGGTGTATTCTGCTCCAGAGCTTACCCCGTGAAGTGAGAGATTTTATTTTGCTCCAAAATCTCCCCTACATTAGGTAGAATTTATTCTGATACATAATCTCCTTTTCAAAACGGACGTTTATTCTGCTATGGAATCTCGACCCATCAAAAGGAAAAATATATTCTTCTACAGAGTCTCCACTTCAAGGGGGATAGTTTATTCTGATACAGAATCTCCACCAACACGGGGTAGAGTTAATTCTACTATAGAGTTGCCCATTCAAGGGGGGGAGTTTATTTGGCTACAGAGTTTCCCCTTCAACGGATAGTATAAAAACTGTTACAGAGTCTAACCCATCCAGTGGGAGAGTATATTGTGCTCCATAGTCTTCCCTTCAAAGGAGAGAGTTCATTCTGCTACAGAATCTCCCCAACAAGGAGAGAGTTTATTTTATGCCAGAGTCTCCTCTTCAAATGGAGAGTTTATTTTGCTACAGAATATCCCCATTATGAGGGGTTTATTCTGCTCCAGAGTTTCCCCCATGAAGTGAGAGAGCTTATTCTGCTCCACAGTCTCCCATACACAGGGTAGAGTTTTTTCAGATACATAGTCTCCTTTTCAACAGGGAGAGTTTATTTTGCTATGGAATCTCCCCCATCAACATGAAGTGTATATTCTTCTACAGAGTCTCCCCTTCAAGTGGGAGAGTTTATTCTGATACCGAATCTCCCACATCAATGGAGAGAGATTGTTCTGATGCATTGTTTCCCCTTCAAGGGGGAAACTTTGTTTTGTTACAGAGTCTCCTCTATCAAGTTGGAGAGTTAATCCTGCTCCAGAGGCTCTCCTTCCATTGGGAGAGTGTATACTGATACAGAATTTCCCCATCATGTTGGAGAGTTTACTCTGCTACACAGTCTCCTGTTCATGGGGGAGAGTTCATTCTGCTACAGAGTCTCCCCCACCAAAGCAAAGGGTTTATTCTCATACAGAGTCTTACACTTGAAGGAGAGTGTACTCTGCTACAGAGTCTCTCCTTCAAGTGGGGGAGTTAATGTTGATACAGTGTCTCACCCCCATTAAGTGGGAGAGTGTATTCTGGTGCAAAGTGTCCAACATCAAAAGGGAGAGTGTATTCTGTAACAGAGTATCTCCTCTTCAAGGAGGAGGCTCAACAATATTTCAAAACAGTGAGAACCTTTTCATGGCTGGACTATTCCAACACCCTCCCTAGAAATGTATAGACTTGCTTTAAAGAAAATGCCAGATGATGAAGGATATACAATGGGAGAAAATGCATTTCTTGTCATGGAGGAGAAGGTTTTTCAAAGGGAGAGATTCCATTTTAGAATACATTCCGTGGGGGAGACTTTCTTTCAGAATAAAGCATCCCAGGGACACTATGGGCCTCATTACACGGAAGGCGGTGATCCAGGGTGCTATTAGCACCCTGGACCATGCCGGTAAATTACCGGCACCGCCTTGGCGGAAAGGGGATTTACCGCCCCATTCCAAGGTTGGTGGGGCGGTAAATCCCCCTTCCGCCATTGCCCTTCCCCATTCCCATTTCTGCCCCATAGGGCTCTATGGGAATGGGGAAGGCGCTAATTACGGTACCGCAATTTTGCGGTGCCGTAATTAGCTCTGAGGTCCCTTAGCGGGTTGGTTTTTAACGCCTGCAAAAAGCAGGCGTTAAAGCACCTACCCGCTAAGGGACCTCGTAGTAAGGCGGTAATGGTTAACGGTCACCGTTACCATTAACGGTGGCCGTTAACCGTTACCGCCTTCCGTGTAATGAGGCCCTATGTTACTGGGGCGGGATTATTTTGTGACAGTGGCAATTAGGACTAGGCATTGGCCACTATGACAGTATATAGGTCACCATCAACTGAAACAGAAGGTGGGTAGGAAGTAGAGGGCATGGTGGCATTGGCCTACACCTTTCTGTGTTGGTGGGGTAGATATTCAATGGCATCACTATATTCTGTCATTGGTAAATAGCTGTGGTTGAAATCTGCTCACATGCTTTTTAATTGCACATTCTATCCATCTTCTGTCCTAATAATTATCTGAAAATGATCAGTGAGAAGAGCACAGTACTAGCTGCAGTAGGGTTCTTCCTTGGAACTATGTAAAATATCAAATTGACCTGTCCAATATTGACTTTAGGTTTCTGTATTCAAACTGAGCAGTGGGGAATCAATTTGCAAATTGCTCATGTCCTGCAAGTGTGGCAATGCTGTTAATATCCCAAATGTGTAATGATGGCGTGGAGAGGCGTGTTATGCATTAATCACATTAAACAAATCCTTGTTTCCTGGTGTTTTTAAGTCAATGGGGGTCATTCCGAGGTTGGAGTCAAGTATTAGTTCTTACCGGCATGGCGGAAAGAACGAGTCCGATCTGGTACCATGCCGCTATTTACAGGCTATTCCGACCTCGCGGGCACAAGCTTTCCACCATGCCGGTAAATCCCCTAGCGGCATACCGCTAAAGGGCCCATTAAACCCCTTACCGGCATGAAGCGAGACGTACTTAACAACACCGCCGTAGAAGCTTTGCCGACCGTAATTAGCGGTGACCGTAATTTACGGTATCCGTAAATTACGGTCACCGCTAAATAACGGATACGGAAATTACGTCATCGCACAGGAACGGGAAGGAGCGCGGCGGCCATCTTTAAAAACACAATCCATTGCCATCCTCTCCAGGTAGCACCCTTGGGACGAACCTGAACCTCCGAAAAGGCCTACACAACCGCCAGCTATGCCCAAAGCACCCAAGAAGTCTGCGGACCGCCTCCGCAAGCAGCGCTTCAGCCCCAAGGAGCTGCAGGCCCTGGTGGGCCACCTGGAGGAGCGCGCAGATGTTGTGTTCAGCAGCGACATGCCCAGAGAGGCAGTGGCCCGCAAAAAAAACATATGGGCAGAACTTGCCCAAAGGGTGAGCGTGGTAGGCACCACCCCTCGCACCCCCAGGGACTGCCGCAAGAGGTGGGACGACTTGCGGTTGAGGGTGCGGAGCATCCTCTCAGCCAATCGCAGCCAGGCACTGCAAACTGGAGGTGGACCAAGTTCACCAGTGAAACTAGAGCCATGGGAGGAGACATGCGCTGCATTGATTGGCACAGAAGCAATCGAGGGCATCGGCGAAATGGAGTGTGGGGCTCCGTCGTCTGCTGACGGAGGTGATTGTCCAAAGTCAACACCGCCAATGGCAAATACATGCAGAATACACCTCCATGCCACATCCAATGCACCTTGTCATACTGCCCTCCACCCATCCTGATAATGGCAAGACAACTGCCACCAAGGGACAAGTGCCACCACAGAATGCCCACCAACCACAGTGCAGTAAGTAGCACATCCCAATAAGCACACTGTGCAGCAGGCTTGGCAGTGTGCGAGTCAGACTGCACATGACCTGGCCAGGATTAGTGACTCCAACACCTGCGTACATATCCAACACATGCGTAGAATCCAGTGATGTAGTAACGGCCAAAATGCCACCAACCCAAAATGACTGAAATGTGAATGCTGCCATTGATTACATTAGCGTCTCACACAACCACTCATGTTGTACCTTTGTTCTACACCGACAGGCAGTGAGCATGAGGGCGATGAGCCTGAGAAAAGCCGTCCCACCACATCGAGTGCCAAAGGTAGGGACCACCGCATACCGGCTAGGAAGGACCGAACCACCACAGCTCCTCCAAGGCCCGTTGAGGTTGCACAACCCCCATCCCTCACTGCATCTGCGCCTGCTAATATCGCCACACCAAGGTCAGAGGATTCCAGCATCTCTGGGGAGGTGGCAGCCACGGCCCCTCTGCAAATTGTGGACAGCCCCTTGTCAATTTGTGGTGCGTCTGAGGAGGAGTACTACCCCACTGTACACACACCCGAGCCCTACAATGTCCCCCAGGTGTCATGCAGTGACTCAGGGGAGGATGAAACAGGAGTCCGAAGTGCACGTGGCGTTGCACCGGGAGACGCAGATCCCGTGCCAAGTACCCCATTTGAGGCCCTGTCAGGGCATGTTGCCCCAATCCCCTGTAGGGATGATACGCCATCCCAGGATGCACTACGTGCAGGACAGCTCACTGCCCTCATTACTGACTTCAATGAGGAGAACAGCCAGGGCAGGTTGGAGTTACTGGAGGAGCTCAGGCAAATGCGTCAGGTGTTCATGGAAGGCACCAACCGTGTGTGTGAGGCACTTGGACTCATTGCAGACGCCTTTGTGGCAGCCCATCCCACCCATGTGACTCAGCAGGAGGACACCCCTCTACCAGTCGCCCCACCCCGGCAAGCCCGGTGCGCCGCTCGATGCGTTCTCAGCGGCGCAGGAACATGCCCCCCCCGAGCCCTGGGAGCATGGATGAATAGGCAATGCTGGCACATGTGGACTCAATGTACTACATGGGACTAGTGTTGCGGAGTTGGGGGGAGGGGGGTGAGGGTGTGTATGGGAGTTGGGGGAGGGGGGGGTGAGGGTGGAGGTTTTGTTGTTCACGTTGGAACCTACAAATACAATACACTGGTTGTGCATAAAAATATCAGAGTGGACATTGTTCAATGTGCATGCGTCTTCCAATGACTCACAGTGCATGGTGTACATGTATCCCCACAACCAGTGCCCAATGCCCTGTCATTCTGACACCCCCAGCTGACTTGAGTGTCAGAAATATTGTCCAATCAATGATTGCCACACGGCACATCCCTCCTGTGCACCTGCACCGTGATACTGTCCTGCCATTTCTTCCTCCACCCCCTCATCATCATCTGGTGGTAGCAGTTCCAGGTCAGGGGGCAGTGGCACGTTCCGTCAGATGCACGCATTGTGCAGCTTTACACATGCCATGGTGATCCTGGCCACCTTCTCGTGGCTGTTGATGAGTGCTCCACCCGAACGGCTGTGGCAACAAAATAGTGCCTTCAACAGGCCAAATGTCTGCTCTATGGCCAGCCGTGAACGGATATAGGCTCGATTGTAGTCCTCCTCATGCCTGTTCTGTGGGTTGCGGATAGGGGTCATGAGCCACGGCTTCCAAGGTTAGCCATCATCACCTGCATGCAAGGGGAATGAAGGTAAGTGTTTGTATATTGATGGTGGGGAACTGTAGCAGTCTTGCATGGCAGCTGGTGATTCCTGGCCATACACACATGTCCCTGGTTGCATCAACCCCATTACTGGCCCGGCTATGTGTCCTGTGCCATGGAATGATGGAGGGGGTAGCTTCTTCAAGGTGGCTTATGGTGTGCACTCACATCTTGTTGCACGTGCACCGTATATGCGTGCAGCAGTGTTGGCCTGAATTCATTGATGTGTTGGGTTCTGTGTGATTTGGTGGCAGGGGGTGTTGATTGGAGTCAGTACCATACTCGTCTTGCTGCACTGATCAGTACCATGGTGACTTGCACCACTACTATGGGTGTGCGGAACCAGGGACACACTGCGGTATCCCTGTTGGGCTCACTTCTATGCACTCCCAGGGACGTCTGTCTTGTGTGGCGGGATGCAGGAGGCTGCGAGGTAGTGCATATGCAGTGCATGGTGCAGGATGCCCTTACGGTGTTTGTGGTCCGCCGATGAGTGGTGCTTGTGTTGTGTTATTGGGCCAGGTTACCTGTCGGACGAGTAGTGTTGTGTTTTGTACATTCGGGCATTGCTGTGAGGTTAGGCAGTCATGTGCCATGTCGATTGCCTTGGGGCACTGTGTTCTGTGGGGTGCACATCGTGCACTGGTGTCAACATTCCCACACAGGTGTGATATGCACCCGCACCCTTTCCCACCAAGTTGTGGTATTCATCCACCCCAATCATGGCACCAATGCGCTGCCATGGCCCAATCAGGTGACTCACCAAGCAGCCAGGCACGTTGTCCAGCATGTAGCTCCATCTAGCGTGGTAGCGTGGGATTTCGCAGGACCAGGGGGTCATGTCTTGTTCGGGGTTATTGGGCACCGCAATGTGTGATGTCTTTACTGGCATTTCATACCATCTGGGCGTCAATGGAGCGGTATTGCTTGCAGTTGCGATACGCCACCTCCATTGCATGTGGACAGTTCAATTCCACGTGGGTGCAGTCGAGGGCACCCATGCAATTTGGCATGCCTGCCAGTGCATGGTAGGCAACTCATGTATCCAATATCTCCTGGGGTGTCCGGGGTAGGGATATGTAGTCCCTTGTGTGTTTCAGGAGGGCATCCAGCACTTGTTTGAGTATCTATGAAGATATGGCCTGTGGTATGCCATGCATGTGCCCCACTGTATGCTGCTACGTGCCTGTGGCAAGGAAGTTGAGTACAGACACTACCTTGAGTCGAGGGGGGATTGCAGGGTGGATTTGTATGTGGCTCACTATGTCGTCATGTGTCAGGTCCACTATGGTGGTGATGGTGTCCCGGTCAAGCCGGTACAGGGTGTGGATCTGCTCTGGTGTGAGGTTGAAGGGGGAGGCTCTGATGCGAGTGATTGGGGGCTGCCAGCGTGGTAATGGTGGCTGCACCGGTAGGGCATGCCGGGCCTGTTCCACCCTCCTTCTCCTCCTGTGTATCCTCTGTGGTGGTGGCTGTGGTGGTTGTTGTTGCTGTTGTTGTGGTAGCTGCCTTGCATGCAGGGCCTCCGGCTCCGGTAATGCTGCTACTATTGGTGTCATCTTGGTGTGGGAGGGGGTGTGGTGGGTGGGTGGCCTCCTTTTATGCTGTATCAGACTGCATTGAGTCCACCTGTGCTGATTGTGTGCACCTGTGGCTCTAGGAACCACTGCTCAGAGTTCTTTACTCCTTCTCTGAGATGCCTGTATGTACTCCATGCCGGTAAGGTACTTTACGGCCTTGGGGATGCCGTAATTTACGTTTGCTACTTACTTGGAATCAGCTCCGGTTTACGCCATGCCGTTGATTACGGCATGGTGGGTCGCGCGCGCGACCCAAGACTGTAAATAACGGCATAGTAGTTTACGGTGCCGTAATTTACGGTCTGAGGGGTCGGAATAGCGTCGAGTGGAAAACCATGCTGGTAAAGCATTACCGGCATGGTTTGGACCTTACCTCCAAGCTCGGAATGACCCCCAATATGATAGATTGTGCAATATGCAAATAAAGAGCATCTCAGAGTGCAAATGTGGTTTTAAAATTGGCATATGTCAATAGTTTGTTCCAATAAATATATCATTGTACATGTTTATGGGGCACTGGCATCACAAGCATTTTGAGGTGGTGTGAGTTGCGTCATTAGAAACATGGTGTGTCTTTCACTTGCTATCTGCTAGAATTCTCGTCTCTCCTAAGCCCCTAAGAGGGGGCATAACTCCTCATACCAGTGTTGCTGCCACCCTTTACCAAGTGAAACATAGGTACTCCTTACCAAGTAATTATAATTTCAACAGGTTAGCGTTATTGTTCCTTCAGACATATTGAGGTGAGAAAATTGGCAGCTGTATACAATGTTGTTTTGATCTTCGAAATACACCACCATTCTTACATTATTAATTAATAATGTATCTTTTATAATGCACTGAACAGGGAGACCAGTCTCTAAGCGAGGGTCCACAGTTCAAACCTGTTTTTCTCTGAGTTGTTTTGCTTCCAAGACAAACACATTGCCCCTGAGCCATCCTCCCAGCCCATTAGAGTTTAATACCAATTTCACTTAGAATCAAAGAGGCACTGTGTTTGAAACCTGTTTACCTGGGAGTCTCTTTCAGTGTGCTGCTAACCTACTACCTTAAATGCAGTTTAAAATTGGTGGGTGGCATTAAGCATTTCTAATAGATGTAAGCTTATATCACACGGCAGATTTCATATGTGAGACCCTGTCTATTGTCAGATGCAGAAAAAAGGGCACCACCATAACAAGGATCGCCTTGACATTGAACAAATGTCACACAGCACTGGATTGCTCTTTAGCTGAGAAAAACCTTGCTGAGGGGAAAACTGGAATACAGAGAAGAGAAAAACATAGGGCTACATGAAAGGAATCTGAATTACCAGGCTGTGCTTTAAAATTGAAAATGGCATAATTTCAAAAACGAATGTGCATCAAAAGGAATGCAAATGGGAAGAACATATTAGACTTAAAATGCTGAAATATTTCACTGACTGAACTGTTCTGACTTTGAAAACACGTGTTTTTGTTTTTAATTTCCATAATTCACATTTACTTGGATTGCATGCTTTTTTCCCCTTTTCATTCGTGTTTACAATACCATAGTTAGGTATTCAAAACAGAGCAATATTAAGTATGAAGAACTCGCAACATGTTTTCTTTTGACATTATAACTCCTTGTGAACACCCAGCCTTAGTATGTGGTTTGGGATTCAGCTAGGAAATGTGCATTGAGCACAATGGGGGTCATTCCGAGTAGGGCGGTAAGGGTTAACGGTCACCGTTAATGAGACCGGTGCCGTAAAACCCTTACCGCCATATTCCGAGTTCCCTTTGCGGGTTGGTACTCAACGCCTGCTTTTTGCAGGCGTTAAAAAACCAACCCGCAAAGGGACCTAGGAGCTAATTACAGCACCGTAATTTACGGTGCCGTACTTAGCGCCTTCTCCATTCCCATTGAGCTCTATGGGGCAAAAATGGGAATGGGGAAGGGCCCTTGGTGAATGGGAAATTACCGACCCCGCCAACCTTGGAATGGGGCGGTAATTCCGCCATTCACCATGGCGTAGTCGGAAAAATAACGGCGTCAACCAAGGCGCTAATAGCGCCTTGGTTAACGCCAGGGTCGGAATGAGGCCCTACTATTAAATGGTAAACCGAGTTGAACAGAAGAAACAGATCTACAGCGCCCCATAACTAAAGATCTGAAACACAGATCACCGTTCGATCTCGGGTGGTATTACAGAAACGTTTCACTTGTCCAAATGCAGTTAACATTTGGACACATGTTGCTTAAAATAAAATAAAAAATTCAGGACCTGCGGTATCAGCCCTGTAGTTATGGTTAAGTTGCTCAATTCATTGAAAGTGTACTTTTTGGGTGGCTTATTACTGCATTAAATCGTCACCAAACTTTGCCCCTACAACACAAACCGCTGGATGAATTTTCACCAAATGTGAGCCAGGAGCAGCGGCTTGGTGCCGAGAGCGTGCTTATGTAAATTTGGTGTAAATCCGTCCATTTTTTTTTTTTTTTAAATGGCCATAAAGTAGATAAAAACATTTTTGTGATATCTGATTCAGGTTCCTTGGATGACTCTTCACTAACCAGAGTGCAGTGTGATGTTCGTGGACATCATACGTGGAGCTGACTGGTTGGTTAAAAACGTAAGGTGCATCAAAACTTTTGAAACGGATGCCATGTTGGATTTGCGAACATTGCCCGTAGTTCACGGACATTGCAGTAAAAACATATTAAAAAACATGTCATTGCATTTGTCAAACAAATTAAACTATCTCTGGAGAGGTGAGGGGTGATTAGGATGGGATGGTATATGGCCATAAAAAGGAAAACATTGTGTGTTTTTTCTTCTCCAATGTCCCCGAACATCCCAGCATTTCGGGGACCTCTATATGATGTTCGCAAACATCTCTGATGCTCGGGTACAACCATGCATATTTCTGCATAGAAGGGTCGGTGAAAGGAGTTTTGGATGGCTTATAACTTTGGTGCCACTCAATGAAACTGCATGGAACTTTGCAGTATCGTGATAAACCGGCCCTGAATTCTTATGCAAAGTGTAGTGCTGTTTTGCCAAGAGGGAACTAAATTAGAGGGAGGGTCCCAAAATATTTGAAGAGATTACAAATGTGGTGCTGTTTGATGAAATGTTAGAGCCAGATTTGAAAGTTTTGTAAAGTTTGGTGGGATTTTGTCAAGAGGGGTCAAAATTAGAGGGGGTCTCAACATTTTTAGATGGCTAATAACTTTCTTTCTGTTTGACAAATCTGCACAAAAGTTTTCCAAACGATTATAGACCCAACGTGGACAGTGTGTGCAAAGTCTGAATGGATTTTGTCGAGTGGGGGCTGTTATATGACTTTCTACGTACATGTTGAAACTTTTCAAAAAATAAAACATGGATGGATTTGCAGCAAACCATGCAAGCAGCATTGGCAAGGATCAGAAAGCATGGTTTTGCAAATGTGTTTTTTTTTTTTTAAAGTGTCATAATTGTGTACAAAAAATAGTGATTTACATTTGGTTACAGAGGTATAGTCTGTGGCCATGTGCAGTAGCCAGATTGGCAGGGTCATGGCCAAATGCCATGACCCAGACAATCTTGCAACTGGCAATGACCACAATAGACTGGCAATGGGGTCAGAGGGGGCATGGCCACCAGGGACCAGCTATGTGGTAAAGTATTTCGAAATCAGGATAGGTTTGAATGGGAAAAAAAAAATCTGCTCATGGCTACAGCCTGAATTTCTGGACAATATTGCAGCCAAAATTTCTTGCATCTCCAAGGACCTTAAAGCATGTTTTTGCAAATATGCCTTGTGTATTCTTTTTCCAAAGTGTCAAAATGTAAGTACAAAAATAGTGATATGACTTTGGTGCAAGGACAGTGGGCCTGGCCCTCGCCACGGACACATGCTTACTCTGATTTACTTATTGGGGAATTCGGCATGGTCGAAGCCCTAGGTTTAAAAGGGAACACAAATTCTGCTCGTGGCTGTAGCCAAAAGTGCTGGACGGGATGGCAGCAAACCTGCACGTAGGGAATAAGCAAAGACATGTAAGCATGCTTTTGCAAATATGTCCTGTGTTTAACTTTTTTGAAAGTGTCAAAAAGTAAGTACACAAAATAGTGATATAACTTTGCTGCCTGGGAAGTGGGCCTGGACCTTGGCAAAACAAATGGCTACTCTTATTTGCATATTGGGGAATGCGGCATGGCAAAGCACATGCCCCGTGGATTGTGGAGATTGGCCTTGCTTCAAGCCATGAGCACTGGCCATTGGTCACATTATGATGGTTTAGTGGACACTGAACTAGGATGCAGGGTAGGTGCAGTGGATAACAGTGGTGGTTTGGTGGGGCTGGGATCATGATTGAGCCTCATGCCCTTGGCAATTCAACCATGACTTGCATCCCCAGCATGCGCTGCTGATAACGACACTCATCAGTATGCATTGCAAAAAACATGTTCCTTAAAGGATGTTTAAAGTTCTTTGATTAGGTTTAAAAACGGTGTCCATTGGATGTTATGGTTAAGTTGCACTAATAAAAATCCATGAAATTCAGTGACATAAGTTTGTTAAAGGGGTGTTATGGTTATAATACAAAAAAGTTAATATTTTTTTTTCCAATCCAGATGTGTTGAAGAACATTTTTTAAAGATATTTAGTCATGCTCTTCCGTGTTGACATATAGGGTGCCTGATTCACAGAAGTGTTTAAACCTTCTGTGAATCAGGTCATGAGAGTGTCATGCTGTGCACTTCTAGTTTGTCTGTGGAGCTGATATGCAGTATGACTTGCATTTCTTTTTTTTTTAACATGTTCTTGTTGAATTCACTACAGCTTGCAAGGGTTGGCATTAAGGATATGTTATTTTAATTTTGTTAAGTTAATTGTTCCATGACATCGGGACATGTGTTTCGCCCATATAGCTCTTGGATTAGTCTATTATTTAAGATGATTTTGAAGATTTAGTATGCAGATCAATTCTAATGCATTTTAAAATGTTAGCATAGGTGCGGTCTGCAGACTGACACATATTTTGAGTCAGTTCTCTGTAGCGAAAATGTTGCTAGAGATTTACATTTCCAATGCTGCCAAGGGTATTACAGCATTGTCTGTGTCCTAATGTTTTGAAAATAGGTTGACCTTTTACTGTTGTTAACTGTAGGAGGTCTTCGAAAACAATAATGTGTTTTCCTCTAAACAGTTCTTCGTAGCATGTGTTTAGGACTTCTGGTATTCTGAGGTGAATGAAAGCCAACATGTGATTGGAAACCATTTTTATTTCATTTATGGGAAGCACGTTCATTTGTTTTTGTTTAAGAATTCTTCGTACTTCAGTAGCAACTTCTGCTGATCATTTGTAGTATTCTAATTTGTTTTGGTGTTCTACTGGAAGGATCAGTAGTCCATGTAAAGTTACACCACCTATTTTGTAAACAGTTAAACCTGTTTGGGCTGTTACAACAGCCTAAAGGTTGCCGTTTGTTAAGTTGTGTAGAAAATTGCTGACTCTTTTAATTAAGAATGTTTTACCAGGACCAGCTTCCCTACTAACATGCAGGTGCAGAGGTGTATCATTTTTACAGTTACATGTTTTAGTTTCATGTCAAAAACCATGTTCAATGTGTTCAGTGTCCTCTAGATGAATGCTAAGATGTTCATCAAGCTGTGATTTTAGCACAGTAAAGTCTTCTTCAGATTGTTCAGATTGATAGATGGCATTTTCTACATCACTCATGGCTATTTCTGCTTCATTTAAAATGAGTCCATCTCCAAGTGGTTCTTGGCTTCCTGCAGGGAAACGTTGACTACCCTCAGGAGTGTCAATATCTAAAATAGTTTGAATGTATTCCTCTTCTGTTCCTTGTCCAACATGTATTTGTATTGTTTGAAATTGACAAGTCTTATAGTGCTTTCATTTGCTTTGAATGCAGCTTTAAATGATTCATAGTCACTTCATTATTCTTCTCCTTTTCTCCAAGGTTTAAAAAGGTGAGGCGGGGCCATGTAATAAAGTTCTCTATGTTGCAGATATTTAAATGATGACTGTATATGATTAATTAGGCTGGATTTGGTAAGTTTCACTAGGCTTCATTCTCAACTTTAGACTGAATATTTGCCAACTAAGTTGTTTTTTTCTTTTTTTAAATGCCCTGGCTGTTGGGATCATTTGTGGATATTGTTTCTATCTCTTGGTAGGATTTCTTTTACTGTTTTTTGGGATGAGGCTGGAAAAGGTTTAGCCAGACAATGGGTTGAGATTTGCTATATAAGGCTGTACCTGTTAAATGGACTGCAGCTTTGTAGCACACGCATTCTCCATGGGAGAGCATGTTTGAACCAAAGCTGTACAATTTTGATGACAGTGATTTTTCAGATGATATGATATGTCATCCCAGATGTCCTTTAGCTTGTTTTCTCAGCTGTGGTGAGATATGATGTCACATATCTTGCAACCACAATGGATTTGTCTGCAATGTATTGCATACCTATGTTTGCATTCCACAAGGGGGCAATAATTGCATTGTAATCATTGATGTACTTGGATGCTTTGTCCCTTTTAATGTTGTATACATTTGTAGGGGGCTTTCCTTTTGCACTGTGTCTAACAGAAGACATCAAGCTATTTACTTGTCCTTTTTGCAAACTGGTCTTGGGAAGCCAAAGTGACAATTGGTATAGTATGTATCTAAGTGTATCTAATCGACTGCTCGAACCAGCGCCTCCCCGTGCAGGTGAACGCCAGCTGCATCGCATGGGTGAGAATTGCCCTGAGCCCCCCCTACAGAGGATCGCGGCCCATGCTGGTTCTATCCATCCAGCAGATGCACATGTCTTGTGCTTGCTCGCCGCCGTAACACACAAATCTGTGTGCTTTGATTTGAATTTGCTGCTCGCATCGTTGTTCCATCCGAGCCTCTGCCCAACACAAGATGGCCGGCGCAACGCGGCCCAAAACCGAGGCTGCTTTCCCTGGCTGCTAGGCAAAGCGAAGCATATCAGCCAATCTACGCCACCGTAAGGCGGCATCGTCCTGGGGCAAAGGCCAAGGACAAGGCCCTGTTTTGCCTCCAAAGATCAGTGACCCACTCGCAAGCACAGGAGTGGGCAGGAGCCCTCCTCCTCCCCCTCTACTGGGACCTCCAGCGACTGCTCGCACCAGCGCCTCCCCGTGCAGGTGAACCCCAGCTGCATCGCATGGGTGAGAATTGCCCTGAGCCCCCCTACAGAGGATCGCGGCCCATGCTGGTTCTATCCATCCAGCAGATGCACATGTCTTGTGCTTGCTCGCCACCGTAACACACAAATCTGTGTGCTTTGATTTGAATTTGCTGCTCGCATCGTTGTTCCATCCGAGCCTCTGCCCAACACAAGATGGCCTGCGGAACGCGGCCCGAAACCGAGGCTGCTTTCCTCGGCTGCTAGGCAACGCAAAGCATATCAGCCAATCTACGCCACCGTAAGGCCGCAGCCGTCCTGCGGCAAAGGCCAAGGACAAGGCCCTGTTTTGCCTCCAGAGATCAGTGACCTGCTCGCAAGCACAGTAGTGGGCAGGAGCCCTCCTCCTCCCCCTCTACCGGGACCTCCAGCGACTGCTCGCACCGGCGCCTCCCCGTGCAGGTGAACCCCAGCTGCATCGCATGGGTGAGAATTGCCCTGAGCCCCCCCTACAGAGGATCGTGCCCATGCTGGTTCTATCCATCCAGCAGATGCACATGTCTTGTGCTTGCTTGCCGCCGTAACACACAAATCTGTGTGCTTTGATTTGAATTTGCTGCTCGCATCGTTGTTCCATCCGAGCCTCTGCCCAACACAAGATGGCTGGCGCAACGCGGCCCGAAACCGAGGCTGCTTTCCTCGGCTGCTAGGCAACGCAAAGCATATCAGCCAATATACGCCACCGTAAGGCGGCAGGCGTCCTGCGGCAAAGGCCAAGGACAAGGCCCTGTTTTGCCTCCTGTTTGCCGGACGGTGTCGGTTCAGTAGAACACTCCATAATAGGTAAGC
This sequence comes from Ambystoma mexicanum, assembly GCF_040938575.1. Classification (NCBI taxonomy): domain Eukaryota; kingdom Metazoa; phylum Chordata; class Amphibia; order Caudata; family Ambystomatidae; genus Ambystoma; species Ambystoma mexicanum. Next base: position 615,870,207 of record NC_090930.1, read on the forward strand.
AACACGCTCGCCTACTACTAGCATTCTGTAAAAGAACCTGGAACTTCAGAGCATAGCCTCTCACTACTCTGCCAGAGACGATTATACCAGCCCACTGTTAATAACGTTTTTCAGGGTTTAACTCAGCCAACTGTATTCGCGTTGCATTCGAGATAACCCTGATCCAGCTAATGGTACACAGTATGTATTTTGCGCTAACCCATTACTCAGCTTAAGGCTCATCTCTTGCCCTTCTTGTTAACCTTCGAATTAGCTTATGCCAGTCTATTGACAAGCACTAGCAATTTACTGATATCCTCACCTTTATACCTATTTAACCTTGCCTGTAACCACATGTTGCCTAGACTGCACAACCGAACTTCGGCCTGGTGCTTTCAGAACTGTATTACCTGATGTGCATGATACTTGAATTTAGCTACGCTGTATTTTGCACTGCATTCCCTGATGTGCCTGATATTTGAATTTAGCTATGCTGTATTTCGCACTACATTCTCTGATGTGCCTGAGATTTGAATCTAGATGCATTCAGATTGCTGTAAACTGTGAAACGACACCTAGCCCATCGATATCCTGCTTCTTAAAACTATTCACAGTCTGATAGTTGCATCTAGCCCGCCAGTACTTAGCCTTTTTAAAACGTACTGAAATATCTCTAAATTGTACCTAACCGGTCAGTCGCATCTAGCCTGCGTGGACTAAGCAACCGTTAAGTGCACTTGATATCTAAAACTGCACCTAGCTTGTTAGTTGTAGCCAGCCTGCTCGTATTTAGCCAGTTAACATGTACTCTCTAAATCTAGGTAAACAAACTATCGCTGCCCACTATAGGATTGCTAAACCACCTCTCTACATCGCCTCCTCCATCATACTAGTAGCATTAACACTTAGCCTGGCTACCAAAGCTAACATATTGTTCCACTGAACCAGGTCCCACCCTATTCACCTCTCTTACCTCACCATGCCTGCCACACAACAAATCACAGGACCTATAGCGAACCAGTATCAAGAAGATACTATTATACAAAGGCCATGTAGTACAGCGGACAGAAACCTAAGACTACGCGCGCGCCTATCTAAACTGTATGAGCTACCAGCAAAGAAAATTGAACAACTTCATCTCCTAAAAAAAAACACCTACCCTCGAAGGCAACTGTAGAGTATACTAAGAAATATTGCAATCCCAAAAGACCCACACAAAACCGCACTAAACCTACCGCTATAGATAGACTCAGTACCACGCACCCCAACTCAGAAAGCCACAAACATCATCTCAAAGGTGCGCTTATAAACGCTAGGTCTCTAGTCGCACATGCAACAGAGATCTCAGATATCATTCTCGCAGACAACCTCGATTTCCTGGCTATCTCAGAATCATGGCTTCATGATGCGGCAGGCCCTGCCCTATCATTAGCAGTTCCTGACAATTATACCATCTTACGAGCAGACAGACACACGTCTTGAGGTGGGGGTCTAGCTATCATAGCTAAGATCAGTCTAGACATGAGAATTACCACAACCACAACCACCACCGTGAAATCCTGTGAATGCCTCACGGTCAAAATTGCCAAAACATTAAACCTCTTCCTTATCTATAGACCTCCAGGTCCTATTGGAACCTTTGCTGAGGATCTCTCCACAACCCTGTCCAACAACTTAAAAAACACCTCCCAAACAATAGTGCTAGGGGACTTCAATCTAGGCTACAATGACATTAAGGATATCCAGTCAACAGCTACTGCCCTGATCCTAAAATAACTGGGATTCTCCCAGAAAGTTAACCTTCCCACTCATAACAAAGGTCGAATCCTTGACTGGATAGCGGAACACAACTGTGAAGTAACCATCACAGATACCGTACCCCAGATCTGACTGACCACCATCTACTATTATTTACAGTAGCAACGAACTCAGCCACAACCCAGTCCTCACTTGCCCCTCCTATACCCACGAGGAACAAAAAACTTATGACAGCGGGAAAACTGTTGCCCATTATACTACCGCAACTGAACTCGTTCCCAGTCAATATGGATCCCAATGTGTTAGTCGAACAATTTAATGAAATTATTAATACAGCCCTCGACCACATAGCTCCGCTCAAATTACGGAACAGTAAACCGAAAAAACATTTTAACTCATGGTTCACTCCTCATCTAAAAAATCTCAGGCTAATTAAAAGAAAACTTGAAACTATTTGGAGACTCTCTCCTTCAGCCGAAAATAAACTTAACCTCTCCAAGGCATCATCCCAATACAAGAAAGACATCCTACTAGCCAAACAGGAAACGTATAATACCAGAATATCTCAATCTAAATCTAGTGTCAGAGAATTGTTCAGGACAAAAAATGGTGCTCTAGCATACAGTCTGCCCTAACCAACAAAGTAGCCAACCTACAAAGTAAAATTGCCCTAAAAAAGCATCTCTAACGCCTCATATCCCGCAGACTATAACACCACCACCAAAACCCAAACAAGAAACGCGTTTCTGCTTCTCCAAGGTATCGACCATTGAGGTAGAAAAAGTTATCCTGGGACTTAAACCATCCAACTGTAAAGGCAATCAATGCCCTGCCCAACTGATTAAGGATGCTGCGAGAGAACTATCGCCATTCATAACTAAACTCATCAACTCATCCTTCACCACAGGCACTGTACCGAATAACTTAAGAGTCTTGGGCACTGCCACTTTTAAAGAAGCAAACTCTTGACCCGGCCATTCCCACTAACTTCAGGCCCATCACGACCGTGCCCTTTCTCCTAACAATTCTAGACAAAGTGGCATACATGCAAATACAAAACTTCCTTGAATCCAACCACCTACTCGGAACCCGCCAATCCGGATTCTGCCCACAGCACGGAACTGAGACAGCCCTAATCGATCTTAAGGCCCAAATACATCAATACAGAGACAATGGCCAAGCAGCCCTACTCCTCCTGTTAGACCTATCAGCAGCATTTGATTTAGTCGACCATACAGTCTTATGTAGCCACCTAGACTCTGCATCCCACTTCTCAAAAGAGGCCATAATATGGATCAAGTCATTCTTGAGTAACCAAACTATGAGAGTCTTCTCTCCATCAGCCTCAGCAGACCCGATTCTCATAACATGTGCTGTACCTCAAGGATCTTGTGTGTCACCCACCCTCTACAATGCATTCACAAAGCCACTCTTTGATGAAATGGATCATCTGGGTATCGCCTACACCAACTACGCAGACGATACCCAGATCCTCCTTCCGCTTTCAGAAGACTACGTCAAGGATCTGGCCTTAGTGAATAAAATCTACAGCATCGTTCAGGCATGGATGGCCACACATGGCTTATGCCTGAACGATGACAAAACTGAGCTCATCATCCTAGGCATCCCGACATACATATCCAAACTTAGCCCTGACTACGCCAATTTCATTATCGATGGGAATAACATAAAAGTAGCTAAGGAAGTGAAGACCCTAGGTTTTTACCTAGATGCCACCTTGAACTTTGCTAAACAAGTTAACTCTCTAGCCTCAGCCACTGCATACACATGCAAACTCATCAGAGCCAGCAAACAATTCCTCTCTACAGACAGTTGCATCACGCTGGCGAGAGCCCTTATACTGTCCAAATTGGATTATTGTAATGGACTATACATTGGGGCTAATAAACAGACTATCCATAAAATACAGGTCTTCCAGAACAATGCCCTGAGAGCAGCTCTCAAGATTAGCAGAAAGGAGCATATATCTTCGTTAAGAAGAGAATATAAATGGCTATCCACTTCTGATAAAGTTCAACTCAAAATTGCCTCCCTTACCTACAAGTGCCTCAACAACAAAGCACCACCCTACCTCAAGGACAGGCTACATCTAAGAACCTTGACCAGACCCACAAGAACAGCGAACGCTAACTGCCTACAAGTCCCGCGATTTAAACTCACTACTATAGGAGGACACAGCTTCCCAGTCAAGGCTGCACAGCTGTGGAACTCACTACCCCATGGCATTAGAGAACCCCAGCCCTTTGCGAAATTCAGACAGAACTTGACCAATTGTTTGAGAGCTAATGACACCTAACTACCTGACTTGCTTGACTTGCTTGTATCCACTGGTGAACTTATCTGAAGTTCTACTTGCACCCCATTACCAAGCTATTTGAATCCGCCTCTTTCTTCCTGCACTGGAATGCTCCTGGTGCCTGTATATTACTACTGTATATATTATTATTTTATATTGCTCTCAAGAATACCTGCACCTGCAAAACTTTCTTTCTGGACCTAGATCCGGCCTTGTATATATCTGCCTACTGTAAATTTTATGATAACCCTGTACTGTTCCTACTTACCATGTACCTGTAACTAAGTTGAGCATATTCCTGTTTGTGCGCCCTGATGCCCCAGGGTATGGCGCGCCCTATAAATAATAAACTAAACTAAACTAAGTCAGCAGTATTTGACACACTTAACATTTGGGAAGCATGAGATTTGTGTAAATAGGTCACTATATGCGGTTTCTGAAGGGATGCCACAGGTAATGTATTTGGCATCACTGTCATTGCCAAATCGGGAGCATCTTTTATCCACAAAAGCATGTGGAAGTGTGGTGCACCTCTAGATTGATATTCTTATCTCCAAAAGAAGTGTTGCACTTCTCTGAGTGGAGGGATTGTTTTATTGCAGATGAAGTGAAGCATGGCAATGAAGCAATGGTGAAAGTAACCTGTTACATTGACAGGGTAGAGATAACAGAGTTCTCCTTGTGTTTTTACATCTATTCCATCTTTATTTTGGTTTGCAGCGCATAAGAAGTGTAAGTCATCCCATTGTTACTCGGCACAACTTAAAGTAACAAACCATGTGGGTGGGCTTAGGTTGCTTAGCATACAACGTATATCAGCATAACGCTGCAACCAGTATTCTTTTGTACCATGCATGTTTGCCAAGAGTTTTGTGATACTTGACTGCAAAACTTCATCTTTGTCTTTTTTTTTTGAAGCAGTTGGTTAGCAGACATGTTTAATAAATTAGAGACTGTTTTTAATGTGTGTGCAGCACCCTAACATAGAGTTGCTAGTTCACTTTCGAACAGGAGGTGGTAAATGTACTCTACATTTTGTCTGAATCTGGGGTCTTCACAATAAATTTGTAAACAGCGATATTCTGGTGCACTGATATGTGTGGATCTTTAATCGTATCTTCCTCCTTTTCCTATAGGACAGAGTAGAGGAAAATAATGTGCTTCTACATTGTTTTCTCATATGCTCATTTGGGATCCTTTGGCTTGGCGCATTTGAAATCTTTCTGATGCATCTTCAATTGTGTCTTTGGAGTGGAGTGGGTGAATTGTATAGTGGTCTAAAATGTTAGCTGCAGTAACAGTATCTACACTTTCATATTGGCCAGTTGTTTGTGAATCTTGAATTATTTTGATGGATTCTTTTAAGTTTTCATCTATGTTTATATCTTTGTAGTATTCAATGTTTTCTTTAAGATATTGTAGGGCTTGACTAACTTTGTTTAAGTTGACTAATAGTTGCCAAATTATTGTGTCTTTTATTGGTACACCATTAATTAGTGCAATCAAATACTGATCTATTAGCCGTTGTACTCCTAGAGTTTCTACATTTTCATTAAGATCTAATGGAAAATATACTACTTTACTATGGATGCCATTTAGTAACTCAGATGGAGACAATTATGTTGTTTTTGATTGAAGGCTTATTATAGTTTAGAATGGGTGTACTGTTTGGATTATAATGCTCTCATACAAGATAAGTTGTTGGAGAGCCCTGGAAGTAGGAATCTTTCTAAGTTATCAGTGATACCATGTGTTGGCATTTGGTTATTGTCAAGCTTTGTGTTGCAGTATGTGAAAACTGTTGAGGGGGTCAGTTATTTTTTATTTATTTTCTGCTGTTAGATATAAAGCTAATTGGAACCATTGGGATTACTCATTTTCCTCTATTGTGTAGGTCATATCTAGTGAATAGACTATGAAGTCAACAATACATGATAGACCATGGCTAAGGATCAGGTCTATGACATATGATGGACTAATTGGGAAAACAGAGAACAAGCTGATGGAGCTTGAACACCTAGTTTTCACTTTGATCACGTGCTGCTAGAATCTGCCAAAAATCCAAGGTTTGATTGGGTTGCCAACCAATCAAATGGCCTTCCGTGCACTTTAATACACAATGTTGCAGTTATTAGCCTACTGCCATATTCTTTGCTATAATCAGTATGTGATGTATGTAGAAGTAGCTCATGGTGTGTCCTACAGACAAGGGGCAGGCAATTGGATATGAACACTCACATAATCCTATAGGTAGATATGTTCCCCAAATCCAATCCCACCCAGTGTTAGGTTTTATAAAATAGTTAATTGTGTTGTGGCCACTGACAACAACCACCACAGTAGTAATATGTGTATAGTAATTCTAGATAATGTAGTAGGAGTATGGCCAGAATTACAATAGTTACAATATGTGTACAGTTATTGAAGGTAATGCAGTGGGAGTAAAAAGTGTTTGTAAAATAACCTTTTTTGGGTGGAGGTTGTTAACAAACAATTTATTTTTGCTTTCATGTTTTTGTTTGTGCATCCCTAAGATTGTAAAGAAAACAACAATTTCTGACATCTGTGAAGTAAACTCCAGCTGGACAAAAAAAAAGAAATCACATCCTGAGAATTGATATTATCATTCTGAAAAGAAGCAGTCCTGCAGCATACAAAAAAGCAGCTACACCTTTATTGTCAATCTGCCTTGATTGTTCAACTTGAGGACTGAACATGCTTGTTGGACATCTCCATGTGCATCTCTGATTTATTTCAGAAAAAAATAATCTGAGCAGCAGGAAACAGTTTCATTTGGCTTTTAAAAAAGTCCTTCAGCGTAAATTGCAAAGACACTGGAGTCACAAACCACAAACTGTCCCTTCCACAATGGAAAATCACAATATCTGGACATTCAAAGTGAGCCATACTCTCACAGAATGAAAGCAAGCTTGCTCAGTTTCAGCTGAAAGCTGCATGCCAGGAAACTTCTGGGAATTCAATATTTCCAAGGATGCCATGATTATCAGCACATACCATTAATGACTGTGTTGAATAGTGCCCCCGAATTCACAGTCTCAAACACATAGCCATAGCTATTAGCACTGTTTTCACAACTCCCGCAAACACATCTCCTACTACCCTGTCTTACTGTACACCACACCCAGCAAACCTGATTGGCTCCCCTTTCCACGCCAGGCCTCCTCAAAAGACCTGGATGTGGCACGTGCCATCCACAGACCCACTTACAGAGGGCAGCCCTTCTACCTTTTCCACTTTCATGTGCTCAACACTCCCCCATTGGCTGCTTTCTAGGAGTCATACATTCATCCACGAATCACATCCAAAACCACTGCACCCAACCTTGTCATCTCACTTCAACCTGTCAGATGTACACTTGAATTCTCAGAGTACATATCGCCTATTAATGAAAGACATCTGCCTCAAAAATTATTGTGCACCTGACCAAGCTTTCAATTTCCAGATTCATCTGCATTCGACATTTTGCCTGAATCTGGAATCTTCAGAATACATTTTTAAAGTGCAATATTCTAATACACTAATTTGTATGGACCTTGTAACATATCTTCCTCTTTTTCCTGAGGAAAGAGTAGAGGAAAATAACATGTTTTTACACTGTTTTCCCATATGGTCATTGGGGATCATTTGGCTTGATGCATTTGATATGTGTTCAAATTGGCCAGTTTCTGCTGACCTGAATAATGTAGGTGGTTTCTCTTAAGTTTTCCACTATGTTTATATCTTTGTAGTATTCATTGTTTTCTTTTAGATATTGCAGGTTTTATCTAACTTTGTTTATGTTGACTAGTTCTTGCCACAGTTGTTTGTCTTTTGTTAACACACCATTAACTAGTACAATCAAATATGCATATATTGCCGTTGTAGTCCTAGAGTTTGAACATGTTATTTTAGATCCAATGGTAAATATACTACTTTGCCACAGATGCCCTTTAGAAGCTTGGAAGAGGTAATTTGGTTGAAGGCATATTATAGGTTGAAATGGGAGCACTGTTTGTATCATACTGCTCTCATACAAGTTAAGCTGTTGGAGAACTTTTGGAAGTGGGAATATTTCAAAGTTAATAGTGATAGCAGAGGATGGCATTTGGTTATTGTAAAGCTATGTGTTGCAGTAGCTGCACACTCTTGAGGGGTTAGTTATTTTGTATATACGTTCTGCTGTTAGTTATAAAGCTATTTGGAACCATTAGGATTCTCTTTTTATAAGCCATGCTGTGGCAACAGATACATATTTGGTCTGATATTTCAGCAGATGTGTTTTGAAATGCATCTATTTCTTTTTTGTATGTCTTGATTAGGATGCTGGTGTTCATGAGGTTTTCGGTTATGTTTTCTGAACGTACAGAATTTTCTAAGTCACCTTCAGTTACTAACTATTTATGTTGGATGTGTTCTATTTCTTGAAGGAGTTCTTTGGCTGTTCCATGTAGGAGAATGTTATTTAAATTTTGCAGTTCTAGAGGAGAACATTTTGCATTGTATAGTCAATGCACAAGACTCCTTGTAGTGGAATGATGCATCAATAACATTTTGTGTGTAGGCTAATGAATGTCCTTGCAGACCATTGCGGCTGCACACTGGACATGAGTCCTTGGTTTGTAAAGTTTTCATTTTACTTTTTTCTTTTAGTTTTACATAGTGATTGAGGAATTGTTGTAAATATTTAAAGGATTGTTTGTGTACACAACACATTGAGCTGCATGTCCATGTGTACACTGGACGGTTTCTTTGGGTGAAAGGAACATTTGGTTCAAAGTTTTTTGTGGATTTTCTTTCTACAAGGGTTTCTTTTGCCATAACGGTTTGTTCCACCATGTCAAATCCTCAACCACTATTGTCTATGGCAATTGTTTTTTTTTTGTTGTTCTTGTTTATAAGCTTCTTCATTGAAGTATGGTTCTGTGCTGCTGTGCGTATCCACTCACCATCACAGAGGTTTTGAAAAGGTCTCTATATTGACACTGCACATGTTTAGAAGTATTGATTAATTTAGTTTGTGGTTTCATTATGTTTAAAATCAATATAAACAATGTTTTCTTCCCTAGAAAATTGCTGTCAATTAGAGCTTGCAGGATTACTTACCTGTGGTAGTTTTTAAGCAAAGATCATGACTTTTCAGCTGTTTTTATGAGATTGTGAAGAAGTCATTTGTCTGGATTTCTATGTTAGCACTGGTCGATAGAGGATTAGGTACATTAGTAGGTCTACTTTTATTTGTACATCATTTTTTAGATTTGATTTTTGCAAGAGGGGCCTTACCTTCTTTAGTTGTGGTTGGTTTAGTTTTGTTGAGTGGGGTTACTACCTTTTTTGTTTTAATGTTTTCTATAAATAGTTTTAGAGGTGGATGACTATATGGTGTACTTTTTTAGTCTTATCTGCTCTACTTTTTCTTCCTTTTCTCTGGAGTTGATGTTTAGTAAGTATTTTGTTGTGTATGTTTGAAAAAGAGAAAGGTTGTATTGCAAAGTTGTGCAATGTATATGCATGTATGGTGTATGGGTGTGTGCGTGTGATTGTAGAGATGTATGGAGTGTTGTTTGATTGTGAGGTGGTATATTAGGTGTGGTTGAGAAGGTTGTGAATATACAAGTGTACAAAGGTGTGATGGTGTTGGGTTAGTGAGGACTGCAGTGGTGGCGTGATGGAATCTGCACATTGATTGTTTCGTTTTGAGCAACAAAGTGGGTGTTGCAATGGTGGTGTGTAGATGGGAATAGTAGGAGTGTGAAAGGTCGAATATAATGGCAAGAATGAAAGAAATGTTGGTTTCTAAAGAGGAACTGTGCTGCTATGTTTATATAGATATACTATTCTATCTGTTTTTACGTGGTTTTATGAGAAAGTGACACAGTGCTGCTGGAAATAAAGATATGCATTTGTTTACTTTCTTAAAAAGGCTCCCCAAAAAATATTTTGAATAGAACAGAATTGTATATGTTTCTTTGATATACATGTCACAGTTTTGAATCTTGAAGTTCAGTTTTTTCTTTGCATTCTGGGACTTGCAGTTTCAGTTTTATAATGATTGAAGTCAATTGGAAGTGACAGAATGCACAGGTAAAAATATAGGGGCCGATTCATGGAACAAATGTGTGCCGAAAATCTTGGCGCAAGCATGAAAAAGCAAGCACACGTGCACGCGTGTGATTCATCGAAGTGCCTGCGTGTGTTTACTGCGGGATGTGCGCCAAACCCTTGCGTGGCGCACACGAGCGCACACGTTATTTCAACATCCCAAATGCTGTGCGGAACGCGCACAGCGATAGCGCACAACATCGGTGCACACACCAAAAAGGGGGCGGGACACAGGGCGTAACACGTGGAATGGGGAACAACGAGTGAAAAAGAAGGCATAACTGGGGAAGTACTGCAGGGAAATACACGGAACGCCCACATGCACGCGAACAACATGTATTCATGGAATCGAATATGGGAAACCCGTGCACGTGAAAAGATGCTCACAGGTGTCAACACGTCCGCCACACGAAGGCAGGCGAAGCGTCCCCGTGCACAGTATAAAGGTGCGCGCAACAACACACACGTATATACAGCTAAGATGAATGCCCCATTTGTCGCAGCACTGATCGTGGGACACCGCAGGAGGAGGAGAATAGCCGGGCCCTGCATTTTTTTGCCCTGGACCAGCCTTTTTGGGATGCCTGATGACCATGTCTATGGCAGGTATAGGTTTCCACCTCATATCATCCTAGACCTGGTCAGGGAGTGGGAAGATGACCTTACATCCCCCAACCTGTGCTCCCAAGAATTGAGCCCCTTGGAGAAGGTGCTCAATGTCCTGCATTTTTTGGCCACTGGGTCATTTCAGCAGACAACTGCCATAGTAGGGGGTCTCACAGGCCACGCAGTCACACTGCCTACACCATGTGTTGGCAATCATGACTGCACACCCCTCAGTCCACAGGCACATATACATGCCTTGAACACCTGCAGAAAGGCAGGCCGTGGTCCATGACTTCTGCAAGGTGGCACACTTCCCCAAAGTGCTCAGTGCCATAGATTTCACCCATGTGGCCCTACGTCCGCCTGTGGCCACTGAACACATCTATCGAAATCGCAAGCACTGGCATTCCATCAACATGCAGGTTGTATGCGATGCAAAGGGAATCATCCCCTCTGTCTATGCAAACTACCCTGGATCAACCCATGACAGTTTCATATACAGAATTTCCACCCTGAGCCGGGCCCTGGAAGCTGGGAAGCATGGCGAGACATGGCTCCTAGGTGAGTACAAATGCCTGTGCACATGCCTGCATGTCACACACAGACAAATACACAAAACCCAACTAATCACAGCCATTATGATGTACCCAGGGGACAGTGCCTACCCTCTGAGCAACCACATAATGATGTCAATCCGGAACCCCACCACACCACCCTAGATAAGATACAACGCTGCCCATATTGCAACCAGGGCCATAGTGGAGTGCACATTCGGAGTGCTCAAGTCACGCTTCCACTCAGTGAACCGCTCTGGCAGCCAGCTACTATATGCACCCCCCAGTATTGTGCAGGATCATTGTGGCAGCAGGTGTCCTGCACAATGTTGCAACACGGCACATGGTGGACATGGTGGTGCCCCCACATCCCCAACCAGAGTCACAGGCGCTGCCCATGGGAGGGGAAAAGGCAAGTGGTGAGGCAGCCTGGACCCTGCCTGTGGCCACATTTTTCATCTAAACTCCCACCCCTGCAGAGTGCACACAGGCCTGGCACATACCAGGTGACAATCGATGATGACAAAGAGACAGTCAACTGTCACAACCTTACCACCCTTAGAATGTTGCCATGGGAGTGCTACATTGTGTGCATACCTAGCTACTTAAACATAACCAATCCCGTGTGACCAAAAATAACACATGCAAGGTGTGTATCACACCCCCCTGCAAAACAAGCCATGACAATCCCTGGTATGTCACCCAAACCCTCCCAAACCACATCACCCTTGTCTGCCACACCATGACATGGCATGCAACAGCAAAAGGCCAACACATGACCAATAATATACAAAGTGACATGTGATGCATGGAAAGTGGCCCGAGACAATGATGCCTGACATGGAATCAGATGAAATGACTGACAACAACCTACCACACATAGCAAGTCATACACACATGCTGTACACCAGTGGTAGCTTCAACAAAGCACTGAATGCCTGTTCACATGCACATTGGGCAGGTCAAAATCGCCACTCCCAAACCCGTGTGCTGTGTGTGTCTCCTGCTACACACTGCTCAGCACAGAGCACAGTGAGCAGCCATTGTGTTGGGGATACACCTTGAGCATCACATCAAATCTAAATTAACAAATGTTCACATTGACGCATGTCCAGGATCTCCAAATGGTAATTGATCATGCGCTGCAGGGACACAGCGTGCCCGAGAAGGCAATATGTGTGCACCTGTGGGCATGGAAGGGTGGTTGTACGTGTGGTGGAGCATTGTGCAACTGTGTGTGTCAGTAGGGACATGCACTCAATATATGCATGTCAAATCAAGTGACCCTCAGTGTCCTATACACATCACATGTGAACATTGCCCATGTGTACACCCCAGCATGTCAAACCACAAAAATCCCCTGACCCCTGAAAAGTAAATACAACACAGGAACAGCCATTGACCAGCAGACCACATCATGTACATAGTACCCCACAATGACATTGTCATAGAGTGCCCAACCACTGCAGCCCAGGCTTACTGTGCAACAACAAAGGGCCCTCCCTCATTTACACATCACCATGACTTTCTGAAGAACTGTGGTTGGGGTATGTAGCCTTCTCCCTTTTAGTCTACCTGGCTACAGCATCCCCCTACCCCTTGGTCTTCATGTTCCACCTTGCGTGTAAATAAGGTCCAGACCCCTCAGTGGCCTCCTTGACTGGTCAAAATACCAAATTACAGAGAATTCCAAGGAGCCAAACTCCCAAACCAGGTAAAAAGCCTCTCAGCACAAAAAAAAACCTGGAAGAGTCTCCAGTAGATTACTCGAAGTGGAAAAAAACGTCCTGGCACATGTACAAGCAGAATGATAGAACTAACAAGGTAGCACACTTCAACAATGGTTCAACATTAAGGGTACCTTTTTCCGGAAACAACATACAATGAGGATGCAACAACTGATGGGTAGTGTCACAGCTCTGGTCTCCAAGTGCAGGAGTGGCACGAACCAACCACCCCCTCTGTGGTCTGGGCCCCTGCAAGGTAAAACGTACACAGGCCTCCAAGACCGCGGCGGGGAAAGAGGGTCAGGGATCCGTTGGTTGGACAGGCATTGGTATTCAGGATAAATGGAAAGAGGGGCAGCAGAGGGATGTTGGAATAGCAAGGGAAAGTAGGCAAAATACAAAATACAACTATTGATAATAACACATACTCAATCAGAGAAACCATGTTCTACATGCACATGGTACGAAATGAATGAAATGCAAGACAAAGAGAGACTTATCTCTGGGGTGAGTGCTGGCCTCCTGCTTGTGCACTCTCAGGTCTGGTAACAGGATCAGATCAATGCTGCAAAGAGAGCGTGAGTTACTAATCTGTATGTGTTTACAACACCACACAACAACATTCCTGCCCAAAGTAAGTGACTTCTCCACAAACAAACACCCTTGTCTGCAGCAATGTACGTATAGGTTAGCTTGACCCTGTGATGGTTCATACACTGTCAATGCAGTAAGGCAGGCACACGTGGGCATGCGGTAAATGGAAGACCAATGCGTCAAGAATCATACATGATATAATGGTCCCTGGGTGGACTGCTAGATGCGTATAGCGAGGTGCGACTTCAGTACAACCAGTGTTCTGGCAACCGTGGATTACAATAGGTAGTGCAAGTGGCATTTTGCACATGCAAATGATATGCACTGCATACAAGTCTGAGCCTCGCTGGGTGTCCCTGTGTGCTGTATAGGTTTATGGCTCGGAACGCTACTGCGCTAATAACTCAGCTTCTATGGAGCAGGGGGGAATGGTGGATAGGTGCGACGGCCCCTGTGTGTGCCCCTGGCAACTTGTAAAGCTACTTGGCATTTGTCCCTCAACACATCTTAGCTGTACTGATGCGCTTCCACAACAACATCTTGCCAAGCTCCCCATCAGTGGCGCTACTTAGCATGCATGTGCAAGTGGCCTGGTGGAAGGTTGGCTGTGGTGTGGCCCCCTTGTACTGCTCACCTTGCTTGGAGCTCCTGGAAACATGTCCAGGACGTATGAGCACAATCCCTGTGCTGCTGCTTGCGCACACATGCGCATGTCTGCACCACCGAACGTAGGCAGGTTTCTGTAGTGCTTTGCCCTGTGTCTGCTGGCAAAGGTGGTCTGGAGGCTCGTTGTCCTGCAGAAAGGGCATACAACATATAAATAACGCTTGAAAGTTCCCTGTGTGTGTGTCTTCATGCTGTTGTGACTGGGCCATGTTAGAGACCTACATCAGAATTCCTCCCACCATCAGTGTGACTTTGACAGGCAAAGGGTGCAGGCTACTGTCTGCAGCATGAAGTGCATAAAGCACATATACAGGAAAGAAAATAACATGCATCACAATCTAGATAAATTAATGGACACATCAATCATGAACTCACCCAAATTGATCACAGACATGCCATGGATAAAACCCCCACAATCCCCACTAGGGGTGTTAACACAAGTAATACAGCAGCAGACAGGCCACAGATATGACAGTCCAAAGCCCTTGTGTAAATGTTTGTTACACCGATCCATCCTTGCAAGCCCATGGATAAGGGATGCAGGAGTGGCCTATGTGAGTCAGGACCCCAAGCTGCAAACACATACACGAGGCAAGCTTGAAGGGCCCAGCTGGAACAGACAGTGGATGCTTTAAAAAGCCACAAAGCACCACACCGTCACTTGAATGCACAATAGACCAGCAATTTTAAACTATATTAACTAATTAAACTAACTATAAAATGCCTGCATTACCTAATTAAACTAACTATCAAAAATCATATTAACTAACTAAACTAAGATAAAAAATGGCCACATACAACCCGGGGGCGGGCAGGAGGGTGGAGGTACAGGGTGCACCTCAACACCCACATGCGATGATGTTGAGACAAACAAAAATCCTATATGGGTTCAACGCCTGCACAGCTCGACCTGTGTGGGAGACATCTCGTCGTCCGAATCACCCTCTGGCTGAAAAGGTAGACGTGGCACAGGACCCTGACCACACTTAGGCACAGCTTGCCCATCATTGGCAGCAAGGCTGTGGGACGGGTGAGCCTGGTTCTGTGCGGCGATGACACGTAGGTCAGCATGTAGAACCTTGCGTGATATCCGTGCTTCCTCTTGCAAGGTAACATGTGTAACACATAGTTATTCCTGCATGGCCTGGCTGGACAACTGGTATACCTCCCGGCAAGCACGTAGCTCAGCTGAGATGGTACTCTCTAGCTGCTTCAACCTCTCCTCTGACCGTTTCCTCTGGGACTTCAAGAGCACACCCAGAGTAGATCTGAGGGAATCATACTCAACCCTTATGGCATCCATGTGTGCCTGTGCGGGAGCAGCAATTGCTTGACGCAAAGACACCATTTCAGCCCAGCGTGCCCTGTCTGAGGCCGCCATGCCCAGCCTGAGAGAGCGGGTCGTGGACTGTGCCGCCCGCTGCTGGAGTTCCACCTGCCTAGCAGGGGGTAGCACGGATTGGGCCACATGCTCCATGCTCTCAGCGATGTTATCAATTGCTGCCCCTTGGTGTTCTGAATTGGCAACCATGGCTTGCTCTCACTCAGTATACCCCAGTGGTGCGTGGCTACCGTGTTGCTGGGCTTGCCACTGTAGGGCCCAAGGAGCAGACATCCTTGTTGGGTTGGCACCGCTCGCGGCTGCAGGACTACATTCCTCTCCCGACCTGATGCCCCAGTCACATCAGCAACTTGAGTGGAGAGTGACCCTGCGTTCGATCCACTACAGGCGGAGGTCCCACCACCGTCTGGCCCCTCAGTGCAGGTGTCACGGACAGAGAAGCGTACACAACAGAATCACTCACCCCTGACGAATGGACCCGATGCACATCCAACTCGACATTGTCGTCAGAGTGATAATCCGAGCTAGACTCATTGCCAGCCCTAGACAAGATGGTCTGCAACACAAGTGGGTTCTCGTGGCCTACCACCCCACGACCCCCACTTGTGCTGGATTGCTGGTGTGATAGCAACCCTGTGTCTGGCATGACAACACCATCCTCTGGCTCCATTGCGTCATCATCTAGAAAGGGGAGAATAGATGAACATTAGTACACATGTCAGAAGCACATGAAACACACACACATATAAATCACATACACAGCCAACACATGAAGCAGACATGTCACACACAAATGAGAACCTGGCATGCACCCAGTGGCCTTGATGTGCAAACACATCCCAAAAGCAGAAATGGGTGTGTGTAAATAGCAAAGCCTACTCTATTACAAACTGTAGTATATGAACTCCATCAGACACCAATTCTGTCTGGCACATGTCACAGGCAGAAAAGACAGATGGCAACTTAGAGATGCAACACACCATAAGCATGCCTGAACTGCAAATTGACCACTGCTGCAAGTGAATCCAAACACACAATGACACAGGTAACATGCATGTAGCCATGCATTACTGAAACATCATCAACAATATAGCTACATCCGTCTGCAGCTCGCCCTGTACCAGGTGGCATGGGCCATGTAGAAATAGTGAATATCACAAGCAAAGCAAGGGCCTGCAACCAGGCATGAGGGACCATAGCGCGCTGTACCGTCCGAGCTGCAGGACATGAGCCCTCCACAACACCCCTCAGGTCCTGATTTTCCTGATTGGGCTATGAATGTGCCCTCTTACATCATTCCCTGTGGAAATCAACACGCCCAGGAACCACCATAGTAGCTAAGTGGGCCTGGGCATACACAAACTGCACAACAGTGAACCTTTGGGAACATGCCAGTTCCACATAATGTGCGCAATGCATAAATCTCACCAGCAGAAACATCTATCAACCACATATTACTCTGTCAACAATAAAGCTGCAGAAGACACATTTGTAAATGGACACTTTCACAAACACATGAGTGAGTACTCACAATGTTGGACCACACAACGTTGAATCTTCTTGCATATGTACATGTGAAAGCGTTCACAAACACCCATTTCCCAATACACCTGTATTGTGAACATGACCAGCATCCAATACACCAAAGCAAGCAGCTATAACGTTGCTTGCTTTGATGCATGTGGAAGTGCACACATACACACGTGAAGGATGCTCAATAGTCATCACAACCCAATTGGCAGGCTACATCCTATCAGTGCCCTATGCCAGTTGGAATAGGCTGCACATTGACCAATAAACTCATCTAAACAACCACTAGGTAGTCCTAACACTGAGTACATGTGTCACAGGATGCACCTGTGCCAGTCACATACATAACAGAGAAGGGATGAAAAACAGTCCATAAATGCCAGGTGACTTTGACATAGCATCAGTGAGTAGTCATGTAGAAGGGTGTAACCTGGCTCAGAAGTGGGTTGATGCAGTGCAGAACATGTGTACATGACCCACAATCTACATGAACAAGTACATTATGAAGTCTACCAATACACGTGTAGGCAGTGCAAGGGCAAGTTCAGGCATCATGTGCAATGTGAATGCAATTGGTTGCATGGCTACAGGCAAACCCCCACCCTCCCTAAGTGAAAATGCAGGGAGGCATTGCATGGCACCAAAAGGGTGACCAGAGACCTGTGTATTGCCAGACAGTGTTGACTAGCGTCAATTGCATCATCTGGGTCAACTGACAACAAAGCAGATGATGATGGGACAGTAAGCAGGACACATGTTGAACCCTCAGTAGTAGACCCATGTGTGCAGAAGCCACTACACCAGTTGAACAGAGTCAGTGGGCCAGAAACAGGGTGAGGCCTGTGCCACACACAGACTGTGACACTCTAAACCTGTGGGAGATGCTGGCCTGAGCCAGAGTGGGCATGGAATCAAATGCCATGAAATGTAGGGCATCCTGGACACACACTACGATGATCATCCTGTCAAGGACACATAGGGGCATGCATGGAATGCACATGGAACATGAATGAGCACTCAAGTCCATGCAGAGCATCTGCCATCTGCACAGTCCGAGTGAGACACCCTGCATCAAGGACAGAGGATGTACCTCACTGCATGTGTCGGGCAGGTTGGCTGGTGAAAATGTGCATGTACACAGGAGCCTTGAACAGGCCAGGGCAGTACACCAACATGATGCACACCAGTGCCATGGTCAAATTCTGGTGCAGGGGGAGTAGAGGGGCAAGGGAGCATGCCTAAGTGGAATACCCGCATGCAGGCAGAGAACACATGCACGTCAGTCATGCAATGACATAGTCCCATTGCTGAGAGGAAAGACACCCCAGGCTACATGCAGAAGGGCCAGTGAGCTGGAACATGGAACGGAGGGGCAGCCGGGTAACTAGCATGTGAGTAGGGTGCAAGTGTGTTGATGAGGACAGTCCCCGTCTGCTCTACATGTCCACTATACTGCACAGCAAGCACGCATCAGTGAAGCATTGCATGACTTGCAAATGAGAACCATGTACACATGATATGTAGTGGCAGTAAAGCACAGCACATCACACAAGCAAAACACACAAGGCCTCGACAAACACGTGACAACAATCACTGGACGGGGCATCAAAGTACAGCATCTCTCCCACTCCTTCAACCATTCCTTTCGGTATGAACTGCGCAACAAATGACTCATGCGGAGTGAGGTCTTCCTCCTCAGGTGATGGCCCACTGCCAGTCACCAGAGTCATGTTGTAATTAGAGGCACCCATCGCCTTAGTGCTGCATTTGAGGTCATCCCAACGCTTTTTGCACTCTTGAGCTGTGTGCACCTCATGGCCGAATGCACTCACATGATCCGCAACTTGCTTCCAGTGGGCATTACGATGGGCAGCCGTAGTATGACAATTCAGTCCCACTAGCATGTCACGGTTGTGTTCCCGCACGTAGACCACAAGGAAGTCCAGTTCCTGCATGCAGAAAGGCTTCTTCCTCGACGTGCTGGAGGCCGTAGCTGTGTCTGGGGTCCCAGCCTCTACTGCAGTTGCAACCTTCCTCCTCTTGGACGCTGGTCCGGACCCTGGCTGGCAAATGCCACCCTGATCAGTATGGGCAGTGGCGCTGGTGGAATGAGCCGAGGGAGTGGCAGGTGGAACATGGACGGAAGCCCTGACTTGTGTCAGTGGCTTCTGGGTGCCCTGGAATGGACCCTGCGCTGCAACATCCGCTGTGCCAGGGTCAATGACCGGGACTGTCCTGATTGGTAGACTCACAACCGGGGTGGTGTCGGCTGCATCTGCCCATGCACTTGCCAACACCCGGCTGGTCGGGGCAGCAGATGACATTACTGCCCCAGGGACACGTGCTTCAGTCAGGGCAGCCCTGCATGCTCCTACGGTGTGCCTCCTGACCTCCTGGAAATCTTCCATGGACTCTTCAAGTGCCAATGCAGCCTGTGCTGGCAGACCCTGAGCATGGGTGGTGGTGTCCAGAGCTGCACCTACAGCTACCACTACCCTTGGGTCCGTGGCAGTCGATGAAATGGACTGCCGGGTCACATGGGTGCCAGTGCCAGATGCAAGAACTGCATCTCCCGGAGCCACAGGGGGTGGTGGCATGACTGCACCAATATGTGGCACAACATCGTGCTGAGCTGGATCACCCCTGCCTCTTCCCCGTCTGCAGCCACCCTGGACACCCTGGAGTCCCCTTACTCCCTGGTCACCCCGGCCACGTCCCTGACCCCACCCACCACATGGAGTACACACAACTAAGGTGCCCCTCACCTTTTGTGGCCTCCCAGCCAAGGCACAGATGGAGTAGTGCAGGCATAGATGTAGTAGTGCCAATGGGAGGTGTACACGCCAATTGTCCTGGGCAATTGGGGTGAAGGGGGTGGGATACAAGATGTTAACAGCATCTCTGCACCTGCAAGGCTGTATGTGACCCTGGTGATAAAGTGACGGGTCACGCAACGCTCAGGCACCACAAAACTGCAGTAAAACCAGGCACGCAACCCCCGGTAGCCCACGTGTGTGGAATTAACCTCCCGCAGTACGCTGTGGCACCCAGGGACACGAAAAACATGTACACGTGGGACATGCAGGCTACTATGACCTCGAAAACGGGTACGTGATACACAGGGGCACACGCAGTGGTAAAAATAGCATGCGCGACTCACCATCAGAATAGCGTGATAATGAAAAACATGCATAGCCAGTACCCCCGCCAAAAGAAGAGATACATCCTTGATCTGCTGTGAAGTTGTGATGGTGTGCAAAACAACACGAAGTAGCAACACACACATCGGTCTCCACGAATGGCACGTACAGCAAACTTCTGGCCCCGCTCACCTTTAACCCGTGCTGAGGGAAACTACTGTGCGTGTAACGTCACTTACGCGCTTAGGCCCTTTCCTCGGATTACACGCATTAACACGCGGACATGCTGTTTTTCACATGCTGAACCACTATGCACCCGTCATGAGGGAAACACCCGCGCACATAATGTCACAGATGCGCTTACGCGCTAAGGGCCTTTCCTCGAATTACACTCTGATGTGCAGTTTTTTCACGTGCCAAATCATTCTGTATTAAGCTGGCCATGCGACAACACACAGAAGACCACGCTCCTGCCCTGATGGCCATTTTCCTGCCCCCCAAGGCCGAAGCATACTCCCACCTGACATATGCTGCTGCCTGCTGACCACGTGCCCTGCTATTTGGTGCCTGCACGTCAGCCATATGCAGGGGTCCAGTTGCTGTGACCACCTCTGCTGGAACAGAAGACTCCCGACTGGTATTCCAGCGCTCCACAGCCCAGCCCCAGGACCCAGTTGCCCACCCACACCCGCCTCGGGGGTTGCCATGACAGGGGAAACCCCACCGGAGACCACTGGTAACCCCCAGCCAGAGAGGCAGAGGGTTACCAGCTTCATTGCCACAGAAGTTGGTATCCTGGTGGAGCAAGTCCTGGGGCATTATGATGCCCTCTTTGGAAGTTCACACGCCGACAATGAAGGATGGAAAAGGATCTGGATGGACATTGTGGCTGCCATCAACAAGGAGGGGGTGGCGATCCGCGACATGCAACACATTCGTAAGCACTGGGAGGACTTCAGGTCCAGGACCCTCAGCAAGGCCCGGCGCCTCTTGAAGTGAAAGCACACAGAGGGGTGCCGGGTCCATCTTAGCAACATCCAGATGAGGGTCCTGGAACGCATAAACCCAGCGCTCCACCGCCAGATCCTTCAGAGGCAGACTCGTCCGGAGTCAAGCGGTAAGTGACCATGCCTACTGATTGGACTCTGTGCATGTTGAGGTGTGCCAGGAGTGTGCAGGTCGGACATATGTCTTGGTAGGCCTATGAATGGATGTGTATGTACAGGGACATTAGCCTCATGTGAGTCTTGTCATGTGTGAGGCACATCAATGGTGTATGTGTTCAAATGCATGGTGGCCGAATGCATGTGTGGGTGCTCACATGTTTAAATTTCTGTGTATGTACTGTGGCATGGTTGTGGTGTCACACATGGATGCTGGTTCCACCTTCATGTATCTGCACTATGTACATGTGTGTGTATTTGACGAGTGTGTGACTGTGATACACCATGGATGCATGTGACACTGACATGTAGGAGTCTGATTGGCAGATGTGACATGGATGGCGATCATATCACTGCAACAGGTTGTGGAGATGTACAGATGCATTTATGTCTGGTGGTGTGTGTGCATGTGTTCTGCACTCCCCATGTTGCATGTGACGTCTGGCTAACCTTCGGATGCTCATGCTATTGTATGTGTTTGGATGGTGCTGCAACATTCCTGTTGATTTGTGCATGTGTGTGAGTTCAAATGATATGTGTATTCGGGAGTGTGATGCCATGTGGGGAGTTTGACACTGCCACTCATGTGCAACTGTCATGTGTGTATCACACCATTGTACAGTGCCCTGATGCGTGTGTTCTATCTCTCCCTGTCTGCAGCATCAACTGATGAAGAGGGCGGAGACAGTGCTGTGGAGCACAGCGGCAGGGATCACACCGCCAGCCGGAGATGCAAGGCCCAGCTCCCCTACTGGGTTGTCATCTCATCAGGGAGTGAGGAGTCTGGTGCCGCGTCCGTGGCCGCAGCTGCTGAGGGTAGGTCCACGAGGCGGAGGTGGACTCCTCGGCAGCAGAAGGGGCAGCTGAGACCCCACAGGTTGCGATGGAGGAAGATGGCACGGAGTCATCCAGGTTGGTGGTGGGTTTGGTTGAGGAGTAGGCCGTGGAAGTGCCACACACGGGGTCTGGAGGGGGGATTCCACTGGTGCTAGTGGTGCAGTGCAGGGGCAGGGACAGGAGGCAGCACAGGCCACTGTGGACGTGCCTGTGTGTAATCCTGTCCCCGATCTTGTGACTGCATCATCCCGTAGCAGCAGGGATGCCTTCGTCCAGACCCGTTGGCAGGGATGGGGTGCGCAAACAACAACTGGCCTTCCTCTCCCTGTGGACGTGGTAATGCGGGACCTTGTTGAGCCTGTCTTGGCTGGGGTGGCGTTGTGTCAACGGGGCATCCGGGATGACGTGCAGGGTTTTCATGATGACTCTGCACATTATTTAGGATGCCTCATTGACTGCGTCGACCTAATACGACACGTCACCAGTGCTAGGTTCCTCCGTGTGCTGGACCTTGTACCGACCCCCTCCTCAACTGAACCCCCTAGGCACCAGTCGTCCTCCGTGCCATCATTCGGCCCAAGTATCACCTGGGTACCCTGTGGAGCTGCCTCTGACCCAGCGACCAGGCTGGTGGAGGACATATCCCTGCCACAGTCGGGAGTCGGAGGTCCAGCAGGTGTGGCCACCCCAACAACTGGACCCCAGCAGGAGGAGGACGTGCAGGCATCAAGAGGCAGGGCACATGCACGGCAGCAGCAGGCTCAAGGTGGGAGTGATGATGGCTCGGGGCCATCAACATCAGAGGGGCAGGCATCGGCCAGAGGGCAGGAGGACTCTGGATTGGGAGTGTCTTCCGTGTGGCAGCGGTTGCGCCAGCAAATAGATGCAGAGCGGTGGTGGCTGGAAGAGGCACGGCTCACTATGGTCAGGGCGGAGAACTCCATACGCAGGCGCGGAGGTGGGCTGAGTGCCTTGAGGAAATTTGCAGGGAGTTTGAAGGTGGACCTGGCGTTATCCCTGCGAAACCTCAGGGCCATGGAACAGGCCTGCCTCCAGGACATAGAACAGGAGTTCGATGATGCCCTGGCCCGGGAAATCAACAAGTGAGCCATAGGACTTGCCCGCTGCCATTGTATATAGTTAATTAGTGTTAGATATCCTTTATATTTTCATTTTATTTGGGGTGCATGGACTATGCCCCACCTTTTTGTATATTGTTGTTTATTAGGTATGCTTTTTTGTAGGTTTCATTTGGATTGTTGGGCTCATGGACCCTGGATTTGGAAATTGTATATAGTTGAAGACTGGATTGGACTTCATTTTTTTCAGTTTTTACCATGGAGCAATGGATTTATTTTTTCATTTGAATTTTGTTTGATGGACAAACCCTTTGGAGACATTTTCATTTGGATTTATTTTGATGCAGCATTCATATATTTTATTTCATTTATTTTGGACATGCAGCCTTTTGTTTATTATTTCTATTATTGTGTGATTTTCTTTCATTCCCTTGGTTTTATTTTTAATACATTTTGGTTTCATACTTCATTTGTGTGGTATTCTCTCATTGGTTTCATGCATGTCACGATGTGGGTTTTCTCATTCACTTGCACCCATTGTGTGTGTGTGACGGACATGTATTGATGTGCATACTTGCCATTTGGGATGTATCATGTAATGGAGATTTCAATGTGGGGTGGATGGAATACTTGGGTGTTTGGACTGGGGTGGCATGGGGTGGGATTTGGGTGACCATAAGGGCCATGTGTGTGGATCGTGATGATGTGTTGTGGGGGAGACATGAGTCAGGCCTGCTGGCAGGTGCCCATCAATGCTGGGTGGGTGGGGGAGCAGGGGGACATGAGTCGGGGACTGCTGGCAGGTGCCAATCAATGCTGGGTGGGTGGCGATGCAGGGGGACATGAGTCGGGGCCTGCTGGCAGGTGCCTGTCATTGCTGGGTGAGTGGGGGGCAAGGGGGGCATGAGTCGGGGCCTGCTGGCAGGTGCCCGTCAATGCTGGGTGGGGTGCAGGGGGACATGTGTCGGGGCCTGCTGGCAGGTGCCCGTCAATGCTGGGTGGGTGGGGGTGCAGGGGGACATGAGTCGGGGCCTGCTGGCAGGTGCCAATCAATGCTGGGTGGGTGGCGGTGCAGGGGGACATGAGTCGGGGCCAGCTGGCAGGTGCCTGTCATTGCTGGGTGAGTGGGGGTGCAGGGGGACATGAGTCGGGGCCTGCTGGCAGGTGCCCGTCAATGCTGGGTGGGTGGGGGTGCAGGGGGACATGAGTCGGGGCCTGCTCGCAGGTGCCAATCAATGCTGGGTGGGTGGCGATGCAGGGGGACATGAGTCGGGCCTGCTGGCAGGTGCCCGTCATTGCTGGGTGAGTGGGGGGCAAGGGAGGCATGAGTCGGGGCCTGCTGGCAGGTGCCCGTCAATGCTGGGTGGGGTGCAGGGGGACATGTGTCGGGGCCTGCTGGCAGGTGCCCGTCAATGATGGGTGGGTGGGGGTGCAGGGGGACATGAGTCGGGGCCTGCTGGCAGGTGCCAATCAATGCTGGGTGGGTGGCGGTGCAGGGGGACATGAGTCGGGGCCAGCTGACAGGTGCCTGTCATTGCTGGGTGAGTGGGGGTGCAGGGGGACATGAGTCGGGGCCTGCTGGCAGGTGCCCGTCAATGTGCTGGGTGGGTGGGGGTGCAGGGGGACATGAGTCGGGGCCTGCTGGCAGGTGCCAATCAATGCAGGGTGGGTGGCGATGCAGGGGGACATGAGTCGGGCCTGCTGGCAGGTGCCCGTCAATGCTGGGTGGGTGGGGGTGCAGGGGGACATGAGTCGGGGCCTGCTGGCAGGTGCCAATCAATGCTGGGTGGGTGGCGATGCAGGGGGACATGAGTCGGGGCCTGCTGGCAGGTGCCCGTCAATGCTGGGTGGGGTGCAGGGGGACATGTGTCGGGCCATGCTGGCAGGTGCCCGTCAATGCTGGGTGGGTAGGAGTGCAGGGGGACATGAGTCGGGCCTGCTGGCAGGTGCCAATCAATGCTGGGTGGGTGGCAGTGCAGGGGGACATGAGTCAGGGCCTGCTGGCAGGTGCCTGTCATTGCTGGGTGAGTGGGGGTGCAGGGGGACATGAGTCGGGGCCTGCGCTTGCAGGTGCCCGTCAATGTTGGGTGGGGTGCAGGGGGACATGTGTCGGGGCCTTCTGGCAGGTGCCCGTCAATGCTGGGTGGATGGGGGTGCAGGGGGACATGAGTCGGGGCCTGCTGGCAGGTGCCAATCAATGCTGGGTGGGTGGCGGTGCAGGGGGACATGAGTCGGGGCCTGCTAGCAGGTGCCTGTCATTGCTGGGTGAGTGGGGGTGCAGGGAGACATGAGTCGGGGCCTGCTGCCAGGTGCCCATCAATGCTGGGTGGGTGGGGGTGCAGGGGGACATGAGTCGGGGCCTGCTGGCAGGTGTCCATCAATGCTCGGTGGGTGGGGGTACAGGGGGACATGAGTTGGGGCCTGCTGGCAGGTGCCCGTCAATGCTGGGTTGGTGGGGTGCAGGGGGACATGAGTCGGGGCCTGCTGCCAGGTGCCCATCACTGGGGGTGGGTGGATGGGTGGGCGTCATGAATCAGGGCTCACAAGTGTGCTCACAAGTGCATGGTGCCATGTGGGCTGACTGCAGGGCATGGTGAGTGTTGTAGGGTAGTCCCCTGTGGTGTGGGCTGCCTGCAGGGCATGGGGAGGGGGGAAACTGCACATCCTGGGAGGGCACACAATGCCAAATTGCATGTAAAACTCCCCGCGCACCCCTCCAAATACACGTACCCCTCTCGCGCTAGCGAAATCGCATGTAAAACTCCCTGCGCGCCCCTCGGAATACACATACCCATCTCGCGCCAGCGTAATCGCTTTTAAAACTCCCCGCGCACCCCTCAGAATACATGTATGCAGAACATCCACCCTCCCCATGCCCCACAGGCAGCCCATTCCCCCAGTGCATACACCACAGGGGGGACAATTCCCACGCGATTTCAGTAGTGCGAGAGGGGTATGTGTATTCTGAGGGGTGCGCAGGGAGTTTTACACACAATAGGCCATGTGCAAGCGGGGTACGTGTATTTGTGGGGTAATCGAGGAGTTTCACATGCGATAGGCCCTGTGCGAGCGGGGCACGTGTATTTGTGGGCTACACGGGCAGTTTCACACGCAATAGGCCCTGTGCTATGGGCACTATACACCCCCCATCTAGATATGTACCCTGTACCTCAAACAATGAACCTTTTAAAAAACAAATACCAGAAACAGAAGCTATAGCAGATTTCTCCAGCAATGCCACCAAAAACAACAACCAACTCCTGCATCAAACAATACAACCACAAAACTGTCTAGAACAAAATCAACTGCAAATCTATCACAAAAGAAACACACACGCCTCTCTCCAAAAACATCTACAGGCCCATCAAACAATCCACAAACAGAACTCTCTGGTCCATTTAAATTCAGAGACCCAACTGTTAGGCTAAAGTGACAATGAATCTTCTCTTTCGATTGCCACCAATTGTTCACAACAGTTACTTAAATGGCTCAGACCAGTTGTGTTTGCAAATGCTTGTCCTTCAAAGAAATGCCACAAACAATCATGACAACACATATAGGGCCTGATCCATGGAACATTTCCCCATGGGATTGTGCCATTGTAAAACACTTCTATGAATCAGGCCCACCACGTCTCAGGTATAAGGGAAGAATTGGACTACTGTGCAGGAATGGTAACTTTTACCATAAACACACAGTAAGATCCACTCAAATTCTGAATGTACTTAACACAAGTACTGAAAACCACACATGCAAGCATACATGCACTTTCTGCGACCATATTTCACAAGACCACATCCCTAATCAACAATGTGTATGTGTATCAATACGAAATTCTGTACCCATTCCATTTCTGCAACTTCTGCAGAATGCAAATCATGGTATATTATGCCCTGTTTGCAATTCAGACAATCGTTCCACCATACAAATAAACTCACCTAGCCAATATGTGATAGTAATGCTTCTAAGGTATAATGCAATTGGTAAGTTTACAGGTTTCACACATGGCCAAGTATTTCTTGGAAAGAAAACCTTCACAACAGTATGTATAATATACCATGCTGGTACCGCAACCACCTCAGGGCACTACACTGCATGTGTCAAACATAGAAGTGGTTGGTTTGAGTGTAACAATTCCTCCCTTACTCCAAAAGATAGGTTTCCAACACATTTAACAAATGCCTACTTAACATTCCATCATCCCACATTTAATCACTAAACTATAGCACAATTAACAGTTAGAATATGCCAGCAGGTATCTAACTACATCATAATACTACAATAGCACTTTAGAAACTCAATCTAGTTAGAATATGCCAACAGGTAATAACTACTTGAAAAACACCCTTCATTGCAAAGCACTTCCAATACGCCATCTCAATTCATATATGACAAAATATCTTCTAACCTCTAACGTAGTTAGAATATGCCAAAAGGTAGCTAACTATTTCAAGCATTCCCTTATTTACAACATACTTCAAACATACTATCACCCTTACACTCATGTAACTGTAATCAGGTTTTTTGTATCCAATATGGATTTATTTTCCCAATGACCGAATGATTGTGTAATGTCAAAACAACAGCAGAATGTCATGCACTAATGTAGCAAATATAGTACTTAACATGTACTGTTTATGAGGGTCTAAACAAGAAAATGTATATTTAAAACAGTATAGCACTACAGCTTTTGAACTATCATTCTTAATCAATTGTACTGTTTTTTTTTCTCCAGAGAAACAAACCAGAGATTGCAGCTTCATGACGCTCCAACACTAAGTAGGCACAGCATTTATAATCAACTACACATTCTGTGAGCACTATCCTCACTTGTACTACAATCATGAATACCATATAGAGTTTGATTACAGCATTCCTCCATATTACAAACACCTTGTACTCCCACTACATTACGTACAATTACTGTACACATATTGCTACTATGGTGAGTCTGGCCTTTCTCCTACTACATTACCTATAATTACTATAGACATATTACTACTGTCCATGGCACCCAGAAGCTGGCCACTGACCACTACACAATTAACTACATAACAAATACATACCATACACTGTCAACTAATAAAATTAACACTGACCTCCTGTAATCTAAATGATTTCTGTGTACACCGAAATTGACCACGGAATCAGCTGCATTTCCAAAATCTTTTATACCTATAAAAACAGCTCCACGTTACCTTAATTCCACTTCCCTACTATTTCTATGTCCACTTCCAACCATCAAATAACCTCAAACGGTGCTGTCCGTGAACTGCTGCTGTGTCCATGAACAGCTATGACACCTAACAGGCCTTTTTCAATCTACAAAAGCAACCCCATATCATCTTTTTTCCACTCCCCCACCATTCCCAGCCCCTCTTTCCACCACCAAATGACCCAAAATGTATTTTCGTGACTTTTTCCCCACTGCTCTGTCCACGGTCCTCTGCGGACGTCCAGAGATCCAACATGGCGGGCGCTTCAAAAATATGACGCACCTCACACTTTTCACCATCCAATCAGCGGGTGTGCGCGATGTCCGCACACTTCACGTTGGCCCCTGGACCAATCAGAGGCCTGTACGTGGACTGAACACGATAGTGAGTCCACTGGCCAAACACAGATCTACTTCTTGGTTTATTTTTAAAAAATATGAGTTGACAGATTGAGACCAAATTTACAAAAGCACGATTTCAAGACCAAGCCGCTGCTCATGCCACAAACCTGGTGAAAATCTGTCCAGCGGTTTAGGCTGTAGGTGTCAGACATTTTGTTTTCCATTGCATCTATGGGCAAAATTACACATTTTGGGTCACCACCTATAACTTTGCCTCGCCCTTGACGAAACCTCACCAAACTTTGCAGGATCGATCTGACGGGCCATATACTGTTTCTGCAAAGGTTCCTGAGGATTCGTCCAGGCGTAAAAAGTATAAGCAGCCCAAAAAGTGCTCTTCCTATGGGTTGAGCAACTTAACCATAAATTCAGGGCCGCTACTACAGGCCCTGTAATTCAGTGAAAAAATTTTGTTAAACGGACGTTATGGCTACAAATAAAACAGAAAAACCGTTGGAGATCGCCAGTCATGGTTTGCTAAGAAATCATAATTCGTGCCACCTCTGTGCCCTGCTAAGACTCCCACCACATCAAAGATGACATCACAAATGTCATTGATGACATCACCGATGACATTACATATGAAATAAATGTTAATATGTCATGGATATTTGTTAGTGCAACTTAACCATAACTTCCCTTTCAAAAAGTGTTTTCAGTGAATTTCATAGGTTTTTGTTAATGCAACTTAGCATAACGTCCCGTTAACAACATTTTTTTCAGTGAATTTATTAGTACAGCTTTAATCTACTACAAGTTCCTTATATTTCACTCCCCCCTCCCCCCTTTTGCAGATAAGGAGTCTGAGGACAGTGCTGTAGTCCACAGACATCAGAAAGCATTCACCAGGTTGTACCCATCAACCAACAAAAAACGATGTAGCTGAATCTTTGGGGCTGGTGGATAAATGAAGAATATGAATCCCGATATAAAAGAGTTCTTGTTTTTTTTTTTCTGGGGTCCATGGACTGCCTCCAGGATAGACTGCATTATGTTGTCTGTCCCCCTGGCCAGTGCAACACAGCTTACCAGAATGTTACCAAGAGCACTATCCAATCATTCCCCTGTTCTGGCCATTATCTTGGTCCCTGACATACCATGGCAAACCCATGCTGGCGTTTTCGCCCCCAGGCTCTGGAAGTTGTGGTGTTCCAGAATGGTGTTCTCAAATATTTTCTTACAAATATTGACTCTGTCCCTGACTTTAGAACGATCTGGGAGACCTTTGATGTGTTTATAAGGGGATGCTGCATTTCTAGGGAGGGCGGTGTCCTTAAATCCTTGAAGATGTCGTTGTGTCATCTAGAAAAAGAGATTAAAGAACTGGAACTTAAACAGACTCTGGACGGGGACTCACAGGTTGTCCTGGACGGGGACTCACAGGCGTCTTGGGCATTCAGAGACCGTGCATAGAAAAGACAAATACTTTGGGGACCTGGTTCTTGCAATCAAATCCACTGAAGTTGGCAGATCTAGTTGCACTCACATCTGGGCACCCCGCAAAGACAGGGGACAGGGTGGGATACTGGAAGTACCTGCCCCTGACGGGGACATGGTTCAGGTGACTGGCGAGATCAATAAGGTATTTTCCGATTATTACAGTGAACTGTATTCATCTAAACTGTCCGTCTTCTCAGAGGTAATCAGATCATATCTTGACCATTGAACCGTGGGATGGCTCAACCCCAAACAAGCAGACCTGATAAAGGCCCCCCCATCAGTTGTTCTTCCAAGTGGCAAAGCCCCTGAGCAGGACGGCATCTCTGTAGAATTATCTAAAGAATATGTTGAGATCCTCGCTCTGCATCTATGCAGCATGTACAAAATCTCCATGTCCGCCAGCTTGCTCGGGGAGTACACCAGGAGAGCAGTCATCATGCTCCTGCTTAAACCTAACAAGGGCCCTCACAACTGCACATCACACAGGCCCCTATCACTCATGAATACGAAAAATTAAATCCTGGCAAAACTATTGGTAGGCTATATCCCTGGCAGGTCCACACAAAATAACCTGAGGTGCCTATTCTCTGTGATGCATAATGTTAATGAAGATGTCCCTATTGCGGTTGAGGCTCTTGATGCTGAGAAGGCCTTTGACTCTGTTGAATGGCTTTTTCGGTTTGAAATCTTGTGCAGATCTGGTCTGGGTCCCCATTACATACAATGAATCTGTCTGTTATATACTCCCCCACAGGCAATGATATTGTCAGACCAGCTGACTTAAGACAGTATGTTTCCTACTAGGGGAATAAAACAGGGATGCCCTCTCTCTCCTATACTTTTTGCCCTGACGGTGGAAAATCTTGCATGCGTCATAAGGGAATTTCATTCACATAGAGGGGTTAAGCTTTATTCACATGTCTCTGTTATCTCTCTCTATGCAGACCACATGTTATTGTACGTTAGGGACCCCAAGCAAAATCTTCAGCCACGAGTACGGGTAATCTCTATATTCGGAGGATTCTGAATGTTACTTATTAACTGGTCCAAAACCAAAATGCTGCCACTAACTTCCACGGTACTCTCTTCTGATGTCGGCAACACATTTTGCTGGTGCCCAGCGGGTATGAGCTACCTTGGGCTAATAGTCTCCATCTCACTAACTAAGCTCTTTGAGGAAAACTATTTATTGGCCCTTGAACAACTGGCATGCAAGGTCGGTGTCTGGATCCGACTACCCCTGTCCCAAGCTGCGCATCTTGCCTTAGCCAAGATGGTACTGGTTCCCAAGATGCTCTACATTTTTAATGATGTTGCATTGATCCCGCACTCATGGATCTTTAAATGTGCTCTTTCTCTGTTATATAATCTAGTGTGGTCAGGACACCCTGGCACTGCCTTATGCCTCTAGAGACCTGGACTAGCCAGACATGTATATATATTTTCTCACTGCTCAGATCCAGTACGCCATATAGTGGTGGCACCATTGTGCTGAACTTCTTCACATCAAACTAGAACGGGCAGCTGCTCATCCATACGATCTGACAGGCTTGCTATGGGGGACACCCAGGCGAATCCCCAGCTGTGAAATACAGCCCATAGATGTGACCCGGTGGGTGTGGGACCAGGCAACCTCTGGAGTCGGTGTAGGTTGCAATTATCATTCTGACTTTGCTTCATACTCGGCTCATGGAATCCCTCTCACTTCCAACGAGATCTTCCAAACACAGTTTAAGAAATTAGATGTCAACTCCCTGGACACATTGGAAAATTCATACAATCATATGTCCTAAAGAGTTGTGGTTCATGGAATGCGGTCTCCCTGCTACTTTATTATAGACTATGGGAAACCCTCTGTAGGTTGTGGAATGATTTTTCATCTATTCCAGCTCCTTCCTTACTGGCCCAGTTTGTGACCAACCCCTCTAGTCATATTTGCGTGGTTTTCGCTTTGTACAAACTAATCAAATCTATATGCCTGGTCCCCTGGGTACTGTTCAGGGCCAGGTGGGATAGACTACTAGATACACCCCTGCAGGAGAACCAATGGCAGGTGACTTGTTGAATGATCAGGGAGATCTCTTTGAACTCCAGGTTTCACCTTATTCAGTTTAAGTTCCTTCTTCAGTCCTACCTCTCCCCCGAACAATTGACACAATTGATCTGTCTATCACTGGTATTTAGATTTTGTATTCATGTTAGTGAAGTTGAAAGTGTATTTGATTTTATTTGTTGTAATTTTAATGCAGTTTGAGTTATGCAGTACTATTAGCTGTTTTGGGTTTTTGTGTGTTAGTACAATCGATAATATTTTGTAAAATAATTTTTGGTCATTTTTATATTTGTATTGTGTTTTAGCTGTATCATTTTCATCATCCCATTGGATTTGCACCTGATGTTGGACAGTTAATGGGCCTCATCACGAGTTTGGCGGTAACCCTTAAATCCAGCGGTCGCGCTATTACCGCTGGATTTAAGGGTCTGCCAAATCAGGACTTCGGCGGATTTCTCCCCAGCTCTGAACTGGGGGGAAATCCACCGAAAATTCACGCTTTTACCGCCGGCGGAAAATCCTCCGGCGGTAAGAGCGTGAAAATTCCCCATTGAGCCCAATGGGGAATGGGGCATTCCCGAATGGGCTCAGTGGGGAATGGGGAATTCCATTACCGCCAAACCCATGATCCGGCGCTAATAGCGCCTGGGGGTTTGGCGGTAGGGCTAATACCACCAGCGTTACCGCCCAACTCTTGATGAGGCCCAATGTCTGTGAAAGGTCAACCTTCATGCAGATCATACTGGAGATGGGAGCTGCACATTTGTAGACAGTTTATGAAAACCTTCTTTTTGAACCTGTATAGCATTTCTGATCATTCTTGAAATGGAGTGCTTTTTCAAGTCTCTGGTTGTTGATGGTAGCACCTTTAATTTGTGGAGTTTGATTATGCACAAACACTGCTCACACATAGCTTTTTAATGTATTTTTCCCAATGACCCAATGATTAGTATGTATGTGTTGTTGTCATGATGCCTACCTCCAAGGAGCCAGGTCCAACCCAGCAACCCCAGAGGCAGGCATCATTCCCCCCAGGGAAGTGCCAGCGGGCCCAAGCTGGGGCCCTTTAGACACAGTCCTGGCGCCTTAGGTGCCAGGCTCATGTTGGACCCCTGTCCTGGCGCCTTAGGCGCCAGGCTCATAAAGCTAGACATGTGTTCAAGTGTTTTAATGTGCACTTACCTGGGGCAGACCATGCTGCTACATCCAGCCCTCTTGAGGCCTGAATGGAACTACTTTACCTGTGGGACTACTTTCCACCTGGGTGTGGTCGGGGAAAGATACATACCTGATCGGTGGAAGGATACATACCTGGAACTTCTTCCAAAGCTATTTAAACCACGCCCGATCAGCAACTCACGCTTCGCGTTGTTCTGCTCCTCGCAGCTGGACGCTCACCGTGTCAGCTCCTGCATCTGGACTTCAGCCACGCCTGTCAGCATCCTGGCTCGCCTGCAAAGGGAGATAAGAGAGAATTGGTGAGAAAGAAGACCTTACCTGCTAAAGCTGCATCACAGAGACATCACTCCAACGATCCTGAAAGGGAAGACATCATTTTAAAAACATTTCGCTTCGATCGCTGCAGCGCTGCATTTCACTCACCTTTCCTGGGCGCCTCCATCTTCAGCAGCGATCATCTGGATCCACACCCACTTCCCAGAGCCTAGAGAAAAAAAGACAAGAAAAAACAAGGTGAGAGAAGGAAGGGAATAGGAAAGGCTCAGTTTCCTTCTAAGACTTACCTGTTGGGTCATTCCCATTTCATTTCGGGTCCTGCCGCTTCCTGGCATTCCGGACCCCGGCCCCTATGGGGAAAAAAGACAAAGACATTGAATGAGCGAATGCAAAGACATTACCTGAACGCTCATCCGGGACTTACCTGTCATTTACTGGAACTGCACGTTTCACTTCGGGTCGGCGCCATATCTCCGGCATTCCGAACCCCGGCCCCTAAGCGTAAAAAGACATAAGCATTAGCGCTTGCTGCAATAAGACAATGAACATTATTATTAAGCTTGAACTTTTGAACTTGCAACAGAACTCTTACAGCGCCTCACCTGAATAGTCAAGCTTATTTTGAACTCCCATCAAACCACAATCCACTGAAGCAACTGGGTTTCAACGCGCCCCTGCATCAGAAGCAGGATGGAGAACTCATCCTTCCAGACCCTAAGGTGAGACTTCACGGGGAATCGTGGAAGGGTATCGTGGAGGGTTGGAAGGGAGTGGGAGGCTTGAGCATTATTCCGTCAGTAGGTAATACTCCCTTTTCACGCACAGGGGAATATTCCTGCGAGCCAGAAAGCCAGAGTAGAGGGGCCCTTCCTGTCCATCTTCAGAGTCCTGCGCTTCACCATTGAAGAAGCATCAGCACTCGAAGCCAGACCTGCGCCTCCGTGGGAATCAGGTGATCGTGACAGAACGCGAAGCCTACCCACAATTTCCCACCCGGGCGCTATGGAGACTTCCGAGACAGATCAGCTGGCCCAGCTTTTGGGGGAATTACGGGCAGAAATGCACTCAGCCCGCCAGGAGACTAACGCTCTCAAAAGAGACATGATCCTATCAAAGGAAAGAAAAGATGACCTGGCCAAAAGGTTATTGCAGGCCCAGGCAGGGCACACTCCTTTACCTAATTCCGGAGGTACTTCCACATCAATGGGTTTGAATAACCGGTACAAATGAATCTACCTGGACACATGCCTTTGGCCCCGCCTGAACGTTTTGCGGGGGATCCCAAGAAATATGCCGTCTCTATGAACCAATGTCGTTTACACTTTCTATGCAGACCCGGGGCCATCCCTAACGGCCAGACCAAGGTAGCCTTATACTATCTTACCTCAGTGGCAGTGCTGCCGATTGGTCTATTCCATTGGTAAATCAGGATGATCCCATTCTCCAGGACTTTCAGGGCTTCCAGGCCAGCATGGAAAGATTGTTTGCTCGACACTCTCAAGGACAGGCCCTTGATAACGAACTGCTATCCTTACGACAAGGTAATCAGGATCTCCTGTCCTACGTTGCCAACCTTTAAAAGACTGGTTGTGGAAACTGGATGGCCAGAAAACAAAAGGATCACATTGTTTCATCGAGGCCTGCGCGGAGAGCTTAAGGATGTTCTAGCTCAGATTGTAAATCTACCCCAGGTCTGCGCAGACTACATAGACTTGGTGGTTCAACTTGATCACAGACTTCAAAATAGAAAAGCAGATCGGTTCAAGTACGAAACCCGAGTACCGATCAAAACCCACGCTAACTCCAAGAGTACCGACATATCCGAACCTATGCAAATCGGCGGTGTTAAAGGACCATTAACGCAGAAGGAACGAGAGAGAAGGCGGCAAATGCAACTTTGTCTGTATTGCGGGACTTCCGGTCACTTTCTTCGAAATTGTCCAGTCAAACCACCTAAGGAGGTGGTTGGAGCCACTTATAACGATTTATTGACACCTGATTCGGGAAACGACCTAGCCCGACAAGCTTAGGTGTCCGCTTGCCGAGCTTGAAAACAAACTCTTTGACCTCGAATTTTGTCATGCCAATGGTGCTCGTGGACCCAAAACAGCCTCAGCAGTTGCATGCTATAAAAGCGTACATCGATAGCGGAGCTATTGGAAATTACATAGACCGTGAATTGGCTTCCAGGATTAAGCTCCCTCTCCTCCCGAAAGTAACCCAAGATGTCATTACTACAGTAGATGGAACTGAAATAGCCTCAGGGCCTGTAACGCATTCCACTGTTGAAGTGACACTGGTGGGTCAGGATGGACATCGGGAAGCAATCGTGTTTGATGTGATCAAGGCCCCACAATTTCAAGTAATTCTTGGAATTCCTTGGTTAGAAACACATAATCCCAGAATTGACTGGCGAGCAAAGAAGATACCTTTTCCTGATTGTGAATCAACTTGTTATCCAAGAAATCCAGCTATGGGTCTAACCTCAGCAACTTCCACCCCTGTACAGCTTCCGTCAGAATACCAAGAATTCCAAGACGTTTTTCAGAAGGAACAGGCTAACAAGTTACCTCCCCATCGGTCTTATGATTGCCAAATCGATCTGGTACCCAATGCTCAACTACCTTGTAGTAGGATTTATGCTCTTACGGAACCTGAGAACCTGCATTTGCGTCAGTATTTAGATCAGTACCTAGCTAATGGTTTTATTCGCCCGTCTAAGTCTCCTGTCTCCTCAGCTCTGTTCTTTGTGCCGAAAAAAGAGGGCGACCTTAGAACATGTATAGACTATCGCGCCCTAAATCAAATAACGATTAAGAATCGTTATCCTCTGCCTCTGATCCCTGAACTTATCGACCAGGTGAAAGACGCTTGTGTGTACACCAAGTTAGATCTCCGAGGAGCTTATCACCTGGTGCATATAAAAAAAGGCGACGAATGGAAGACTGCATTTCGCACCAAATTTGGGCTCTTCAAATATCAGGTGATGCCCTTCGGGTTGTGCAATGCACCTGCCGCCTTTCAGTACTTTATGAATGATGTTCTTCGGGAACTTATCGATGTCTGTGTCATTGTTTATATTGACGACATCCTGGTGTACTCTTCTTCAGAATCCGATCACAGAAAACATGTTAGGGCAGTTCTTGAGAAATTGCGCCAGTACAGACTATTTGCAAAGCTCGAAAAATGCGTTTTTCATACCACAGAAGTTGAGTTTCTCGGATTCATCCTGACACCTCAAGGAGTCCGAATGGACTCGCGAAAGGTGGATGCCATCCTCAAATGGCCATCTCCTAGCTCGGTGAAGGGAGTTCAGAGCATGCTCGGCTTTGCCAATTTTTATCGAAGATTCATCCCGGAATTTTCCCGAACAGTCCAACCCATCACAGCTCTCCTAAAGAAAAACAAATGCTTTGAATGGACTCTTGAGGCCGAACAAGCCTTTCAGGACCTGAAAACCAAATTCACCTCTGCACCTGTATTGAAGCACCCACACCCAGATCTCCCTTACATTGTGGAAACCGACGCATCCAGTTCGGCCATGGGAGCTGTCCTGTCGCAAAGAGACCCAGAAACTAACCAGCTACACCCTGTGGTCTTTTGGTCCAGGAAATTTTCTCCTCCTGAAATCAACTACGCAATTACCGACAAAGAGTTACTGGCTATTAAATCTGCTTTCAAGGCTTGGCGTCACTACCTTCTCGGGGCAAGACACACCATCACCGTAATTACGGACCACAGAAATTTACAGTATTTAAAGATGGCTAAAGCTCAATCTTCACGACAACTCCGATGGGCTCTATTCTTTGCGGAATTTGATTTTGTAATTACCTATCGCCCTGGCTGCAAGAATGGTAAAGCGGACGCCTTATCCCGGATTGGCATGGAAGAACCCAATTTGAGTTTAGAACCTGTGCCAATCATACCTGAACAAAGAATCTTAGGCCTAACTTCATTGCAAACTATTGAGGACATCCAAACGCAAGTAAAACAACTTCTAGACTCTTCAGCCTTACTGGAATGGAGTCAAAAGGGTCCTCATTACACCGTTAAGGATGATTTACCCTACTTCCAGGAGCGGTTGTTTCTGCCAAGTAAAGAATTGCAAGAACTTGTTATTGCCCATCATCATGAATCATTAATGGAAGGACACCCTGGTATGGCTAAAACGGAGGAAAAAATCAAACGCCATTTCTGGTGGCCTTCTTGGAGAAAAGACATAAAGTCTTTTGTTTTGTCTTGCGGAATTTGCGCCCAAAACAAGGGTCAAAAGAAAAGGCCAGCCGGCCTACTTCAACCCTTGGATATTCCACCGGCACCATGGCACACCTTGTCAATGGACTTTATAACTGATCTGCCTCCTTGTGCTGGTTACAACACTATCCTTGTAATTGTGGATCTATTCTCCAAAATGGCCCACTTTATCCCTTTAAAAGGTTTTCCTTCAGCTTCCACCTTGGCCAAGGAATTTCTGGAGAATATAGTTCGCATACATGGTTTCCCTTCCATATTAGTCTCGATTCGTGGAAGTCAATTTATCTCCCATTTTCGGAAGAAGTGTTGCCAACTAGCACAAATAGATGTGCGGTTATCCACCAGCCACCACCCCCAGACCGACGGACAAACCGAGAGAACCAATCAGACTCTCGAGCAATATCTTCGGTGCATGTTACACCAATCCGAGTTAAATTGGAAAGACATCCTTTGGATCGCAGAATATGCATACAACAATTCAGTGAATTCTGGAACCGGACAAACTCCTTTTTATACTTTGTATGGTCACCATCCTCGGACCTCTGACCTAGATCCACCTCTGACCCTGGAAATGCCCGCAGTAAATCATCTGCATTCCACAATAACCCAAGCCTTCAAAGAAGCTGCAACTCATTTACAGCAAGCCAAGAAAAAGTATAAAGAAAAGGCTGATTTGCACCAAAGTAAAACTCCTCCTTACCAAGTAGGAGACCAGGTATGGCTAGCAACGAAACATTTACCCCTCAAGGGCCCACGAACCTTCAATCCCAGATTCATAGGACCTTATCCCATCAAGGCTATAATCAATCCTGTGGCCTTTAAACTGGATTTACCGTCGAACATGCGTATTCATCCAGTTTTTCATGCATCTCTTTTGAAGCCAGTACAACCAGGGACCCGACTGTCCTTGCCTCCAGACCCGGTTCAAATTGAAGGAGAATTGGAATTCGAAGTTAAAGACATTTTAGACTCCAAGGTGTTAAGGTCGAAACTCTTCTATCTTGTTGACTGGAAGAGATATGGACCTCAGGAGAGATCGTGGGAGCCTAGTAACCATGTTCACGCACCTCGATTAATACAAAGGTTCCACCGGAGATTTCCGAACAAGCCAAAACCCCCGGAGGGAACAACCTTGGGAGGGGCCTTGAGGGGGGGTACTGTCATGATGCCTACCTCCAAGGAGCCAGGTCCAACCCAGCAACCCCAGAGGCAGGCATCATTCCCCCCAGGGAAGTGCCAGCGGGCCCAAGCTGGGGCCCTTTGGACACAGTCCTGGCGCCTTAGGCACCAGGCTCATGTTGGACCCCTGTCCTGGCGCCTTAGACGCCAGGCTCATAAAGCTAGACATGTGTTCAAGTGTTTTAATGTGCACTTACCTGGGGCAGACCATGCTGCTACATCCAGGCCCTCTTGAGGCCTGAATGGAACGACTTTACCTGTGGGACTACTTTCCACCTGGGTGTGGTCGGGGAAGGATACATACCTGATCGGTGGAAGGATACATACCTGGAACTTCTTCCAAAGCTTTTTAAACCACGCCCGATCAGCAACTCACGCTTCGCGTTGTTCTGCTCCTCGCAGCTGGACGCTCACTGTGTCAACTCCTGCATCTGGACGTCAGCCACGCCTGTCAGCATCCTGGGTCGCCTGCAAAGGGAGATAAGAGAGAATTGGAGAGAAAGAAGACCTTACCTGCTAAAGCTGCATCACAG
This sequence comes from Ambystoma mexicanum, assembly GCF_040938575.1. Lineage (NCBI taxonomy): Eukaryota > Metazoa > Chordata > Amphibia > Caudata > Ambystomatidae > Ambystoma > Ambystoma mexicanum. The sequence continues at coordinate 615,910,129 of NC_090930.1, forward strand.
AGACATCACTCCGACGATCCTGAAAGTTAAGACATCATTTTAAAAGCATTTCACTTCGATCGCTGCAGCGCTGCATTTCACTCACCTTTCCTGGGCGCCTACATCTTCAGCAGCAATCATCCGGAGAAGGAAGGGAATAGGAAAGGCTCAGTTTCCTTCTAAGACTTACCTGTTGGGTCATTCCCATTTCATTTCGGGTCCTGCCGCTTCCTGGCATTCCGTACCCCGGCCCCTAAGGGGAAAAAAGACAAACACATTGAATGAGCGAATGCAAAGACATTACCTGAATGCTCATCCGGAACTTACCTGTCATTTACTGGAACTGCACGTTTCACTTCGGGTCGGCGCCATATCTCCGGCATTCCGAACCCCGGCCCCTAAGGGGAAAAAGACATAAGCATTAGCGCTTGCTGCAATAAGACAATGAACATTATTATTAAGCTTGAACTTTTGAACTTGCAACAGAACTCTTACAGCCCCTCACCTGAATAGTCAAGCTTATTTTGAACTCCCATCAAACCACAATCCAGTGAAGTAACTGGGTTTCAACGCGCCCCTGCATCAGAAGCAGGATGGAGAACTCATCCTTCCAGACCCTAAGGTGAGACTTCACAGGGAATCGTGGAAGGGTATCGTGGAGGGTTGGAAGGGAGTGGGAGGCTTGAGCATTATTCCGTCAGTAGGTAATACTCCCTTTTCACGCACAGGGGAATATTCCTGCGGGCCAGAAAGACAGAGTAAAGGGGCCCTTCCTGTCCATCTTCAGGGTCCTGCGCTACACCATTGAAGAAGCATCAGCACTCGAAGCCAGACCTGCGCCTCCGTGGGAATCAGGTGAGCGTGACAGTTGTATACACAACTGTTGTATCTTATATAGTGCATGCGATGCACTGCATACAAGATATGAGGGTCATAAAAACATGTGTGTTAAATTGTGTTTCTTAAATTGTGTGTGTTTTCTAACTGATTATGTTTTCTTTTTTTTTTCAGATAGATGGATATCATTTTTTAAAAAATATAAATGAATAACCAAGGCTCAATTAACCACAGCAACGATTGGGGTGGGTCATAGCCGCGGATTCATTGCATCATACACATGGCTTTAGGGGCAAAAAAGTACACTGTACCCAAAAGAGTCCCTTCTAAGACTGATCTATTATGTATTATATTTCTAAGACTGTTCCAGTAAACATATATGTATTAAAAAAAGCAGTAAACAAATGAGCCAACTGTCTCCAATCAGACACAACGTTTACAAACCAGTCATGATATCTGCATTCTCTCTCTGTTTCCAGGAAAATTATTCCTAGTTTGAATTTCTAGTAGTTTCTATGAGCAGGGTGTGTATGATGGTTCTGTTTTCGAGTTTGTAATTGGTTGATGTTACTGTTGTCATTATCCACTGCTATCCAGCAGCCACTAAGTGTCCAGCATTGCTGCTCACGGGCAGATGTGTTACCCTTTGCATCTATGGATATATCTTGGCATATAGGACATAGTGTGTTTGTGCACCTGTGGTAGCCGAGGGTACCTGACATTTTGGATGGAGTGGCATTATAGTGCATTGAGTGTTTTGGGGGATTGGGATAGACCAGGGAAGTAGGGGAGGATTGTGGGTAGTGGAGGAGGCCTGACGTGTGTTAGGGACACTTCTTTTTTCATAGGCACGGTTATATATATAGCCACATATATAAACATCAATTTTCTGTGCAATAATCATATTGCCATGTGAATAATATAGCACAGAATGTTATCTGTGTGTGTTATTGTGCGTGCTTAGGTGTTCCCTTATTTCATTTGAAGCTTGGAAGGCTGGCTTAGTTTGATTTTGAGTTTGCAAAGAAATTATGTCTAGCCACGGATACAACGCAGTCTCTGTAGCAACGCCGAATAGCTGTGGCTTTGAAAGAAGCTGGGTGGGGGGAAAATACATTTCTGTGAGTTTCATTGTTTGTTACTTGTTGTTGGTACTTTTCCTTTTCTGTAGTTGTCTGTGATAGGATGGGGAGAAAATGTGTTATCCATTTTAGTAGTTGTTTTGGTATATAAACCTCTTTCTTTGGTGCCCATTTTGGAAATGATAAAAAAAACATAATTGTCTGCAGTGTTATTCTTTTGATTCTAGACCTCTCACTTTAAAGATGGCTGGAGTGTGGCCGATTGGAAAATAAGTGTGAATTCATGTTTACATTTTTGAAGATTTATTTACAGTCTTGTCCGTGTAAGCTATATTTACCAGTGCTATCAGTTAGTCATTATGATTGTTTTGATCTGCTTTTATTTGTGTGGCAAATATGTGATATGTTTTTCAAGTTTTTGAAATATGGAGCTATCAAATTAGATTAGTCAATTCCGTGTTTTTTTAAATTGTATTTATTGTAATTTTAATCCACTTTCATGTATGCAGTAGTGTTAGGTCTTTTGAGTGTTTTGTGATGTAGTTGAATTGACGCTGGTTTGCAAGTTCATTTCAGTAATTTATTTGTTCTATGTATTTTATTGTAGCTGTGTTGATCTCATCATCCCACTGGACTTTCATGAGATGTTGTACAGTTTACTTCTGTGAAAGGTCAACCTACATTCAGAACATAGTAGTACTGGTGGACATGGGAGCAGCTGGTAAAATTGAAAAAGTGCAGTTCACACTGCTGCAGAAGTTGAGGCTTCATTCAGTGTTGGTGATGACTTTTGGATGCAGGTGCTGAGTTGGTGCTGAATTCTGTGCATGTAATGCATGAACCCCATGCATTTTTAAGTGTGGTGCTTGTGTGATTTTTTATAGTTATCATCTTCATCTTTGCAGTGGATTCACACAAGATGGTTTCTCATTAGTGATTTTCCTAGTCTTTGTGATTGAACATTAAACAGGCCCTGTTGCAGTTTTATTGTAAAATGTACATAGAACATCCTTTGCCTCTTTTTTTACAGTATTTTATTACTTTTGCAAACAATTGGGACATTTGGAGAGACAGCATAACATAAATTACAATAGATATTTTAATATATTATTGAAGTCTGTGTTCAATTTTATGTATTTTTGTAACTTAAAAGTGGGCATTAAAAGGGCCATTTTGGGAGTCGGTAAAGCAGGAATCTGTGCATTTGAGACCACTTCTGAAGTTGAGGGTTCATTTGCAGTTGATGATATTGTGGCACTGGTGGATGGAGGCGCTGTAGTCGAAATATTGGAAAGCCTGTGGCGAAGAGTTTTGTCGCTGTATGTGCAAACTACCTCCTCTGCCTCTTTTTTGGAACAGTGTTCTTTGAGTTTAAAGAAGTGCCCACTGTCAGCACTGGTTTTCATCTCAGTTGCCTTTTTCCTCACTGGTTATGGATTTGGAACCAAAATGAAATAATCATCACTATTATTACTATTATGGTTAGACATGTTGGAATGTTCAATGGGGAGGAATATGTAACACAAAGAAAATAACAACAGAAAAAAGAGAATTCCTCAAAATTGCTAACTATCTATAGTGGTATTATTTTTTTTTTACAAAAGTGTAGTAATAGTATCTCTACCTCTATGATTGGTTTCTTTCCCCTGTTCTCCAAATGTACTCATCCTATTCTATTCTCTCATGCTCTACAAGTTTACTTAACATACCCTATTTTCTCTTGTTCTCCAAGTTTACTTAAACTTCCCATCGTTGTTCTTCAAACACCCAGTAAAATGTTCTTTGCTTATATTCCCCCAGTTTATATATGTCTGTGTGTTTCTTGTAGTGGTATTTTCTTATACCTTTTTTTATATTTTTGTATTTTTTCTTAAAAATCTAAGTAGCTTTTCTTTCCCCACTAAGCCAATGATTTTTATGTGAAAAGAGAACAACAGCGTTTTATGTACGAATGTTGAATGATATATAGTGCACTGAATAAAAAATATGAGGGCATACAAATGTGTCTATCTTTTTTCAGAAAGAAGGATATAATTATTTTTTAAACATACATGATAAACTGTGGCTACGATGTAGTCCAATGTGCGGTTGGATTTTAGAAGCGCGAGTAACCGCAGCAATGACTGGGGCTTTCTGAACTCTTTTATACTGTTTCCTTTAGTTATTAATGTTATACGATTGGTTTAGTAAGAGAAGCACCTCAAGTCTTGCAGCCAAGGCTAGAAGACTTGAAGAGCCATAGGGGTCTTTTATAATCTTTTATGATCGCGGCTATACAGAACTATTTTTGAAAAATGTATTGAGGGTGGTGTTTGTAAATAGTTATTGTAACATTTTAAGCACTTTTTATACATTCATAATTCGTATAAGTGTACATATTTGAAAAAGGTCAATAAATATGCAAACAAAATTTGTTCAAAACAGGCATATTTGGGTGGGTATGTGGCTGTGGGTTTTCATTTCATTGTAGGCGGAACACATGATCCATCTTCTTCTCTTGCCCAGATATCCACATTTTTACTGTCCATGATTTGTTTTAAATTTTCAATGTCCTTTTTTCATTGATTTTCTTGTTGAGTATTATTTTAGTTCCGTTGTGTTATCCATAATTTTATTTTTGAGTACTTTTTATGTTGCTTTGTTCTTGAATCTGACGGATGACACTCAAGAGGTCTAAAAATCTTAAAGAATTTCTCACCAGTGCAAAACCCAACAAAAACACGGCCGCTCGACAATGTAGGACATGAGAGAAATTTCTGGACACCATCCATGTGGCCAATGCACAGGTTGCAGGCAAACCAAGAAACTCAACTCCTTCATGATTGATGGTAAAGAGTGGAAACTCAGGCATTTCTCAAATTGCAAATCCACCAATGTTATCTACGTGATCCAATGCCCTTGCGGCCTTAGATACGTAGGTCAAACATCTAGACCTGTGCACAAACACATCAGCGAACACAGATCAAGGATACGCTGCAAAACTCTCACTGCCCCTCTGGTCTCACTTCATGGAATTCCACCACAGCCCAGACTCATTTGCCTGGCGGGTGGTAGACAAAGTCCAAAACAGAAACAACACCGCTAACTCCCTGAACTTTAAAGAAGCATGGTGGATGCACAAACTCAAATCCACCACTTCTGGCGTGAACAAAGCCTTACCAGGACCCTTCCACTTTTAACACTACTTCAATTCTCTATACCTAACCACAGGTTTTGCCCCTGACCTCCCCACTTGGCCTGGCAGTCTCCACTTTCTAGTCAAGCGGTTCATTTACGACAGGGAACCGCCTGCTCACTAGGTCTGTGCTCTCTCTACATCACTGGACTTTCCTTACAATTATGGAACAGCCATTTGTTCCCAATAGTCTCTCTTTATTTTAGACATCCCTTTCTCCCAATACAGGAATCTACATTGGCAGCTTGTTGCCATGATTCATGTGTTCTTTGAATTGTTATAACCATGTGTATTGGTGATTCAGCATCATGTGGAACTGCATCTATTACTGTACAGTACTTGTCTAGTGCTCAGAGCTCTAGACATATGTGTGTGTTGTTGTTTTACACTTTTACCACTGGCAGACTAACACAAATGCCCACTCTGATTATGCAGGGCCTTAGTTGGTAATTCATATACAAATGTGTAATCATGCCATGCCTTTCCAGCCTTATGTACTGTTTTAGGTATTCACACTAAACTGGTCTGCACCCCGCATACACTATGTGCAGCAGTCCATGTCTGCAGCACTCGATCAGCAGACTCACCCACTTCAGAGCCACATTTCCGTCCTCCTTCACACTGCAATATCCGTCACCCCCATCGTGTGACTCCCTCACATGGTCCCTTCTTTTTCAGTTACAAATACTTTTGCTCACGAGCACTCGGGCACTGGCACAGACGCACCCTCAGCAGTCTTGCCATGACGATACATTTTTTAGAGACTACTTTCCTTCAGTGGTGCCGAGCCCCTCGATCAGCCAACCAATAAGCCACGTCATTTCTATCGCGACGAGACACTAGTCTCCAGCGCATGAGTGGTGGCGCTCTGCCTCTCTGTGCATATATTGAGCTCTCCACTCCAGAGCCAGCACAGGCACCAATTTAAACGCCTGCACCTCGTTGCTACCTGCCGGCAACAGCATCAGGTACGTGCCTCTGCTCCCACTATAGAGCAAGGCAGCTTTTAGTTTTAGTTGTAGACCTCCTGCAAACTTACATTGCTCCCAGCCTGAGCTTTTGAATTTTTACTGATTCCCCCTCTTTTTCTGTTTTCATTTTATTTTTTTCACAGAGCTCACAAGTTGAATTATACCCATGAGCTCCCCAGCCTCGAAGATTTTTCTCTTGGTGGTCTCCCGTTTGGGCTCCCCGCGCTCACGCACCATGTGCTCCTTCAACCTGATACAGGTAAATTCCTTTTCCTGTACAAGTGCTCCCACACTCACTCACTCACTCCACTCCTGTGTTAACACCACAGGACCATCTTGACGCCAACTGCTGAATGTTTTTCTCTTTCCCAGTGTTTCTAAGGTGTCACCTCCCGTGGACTTCCTTCGGACTCTGTCCATCACATCAGGGACTTCGTATCAGCCACGCACAAGGGTCGCCTGGCACCTACCTGGCCACCCTGTCTACCCACGCAGCTTCTACCTGCTTCCTCACCTGCCCCATTTTGGAAGCCACTGCGTGCATCTGCGCTCACTGGAAGCACGACCAGTGGTGAGTGGACCCCCTCTTTTGGAATCTGTCCCAGGACACGTGTTTTTAGTATTAGATACTATGCATCGACCCACTCCAGCACCCTGCTGCTGCTTTTAACATCAACCTCTTTTTTCCTTGCTTTCTCTTTTCTCACACAGAGTCTCCTGACTTTTTTTAGCCCAAGGAGAAGGCTATCAACCTATCCTGTTGAAACATCAGCAGCACACCTACCCAGACTTTCCATGGGCTTTCTTTTGTGCCGCCTCCTGAATCCCTAACATCATATCCAGACGTAGACCGAATATAAGGTCAGACTTTAGCCGGACACAGGAGACACAGATTCAACTGTCTCCTCATCTTACATTCTCACAGTGTGTTCTCTATTCCCAATGACATGGGACACTTTGATTTTCAAGATGTTGGTCATATGCGAAAATGATGAACCCACTTCTCTTGTCACCAAGTACAGTTTCTTTTTCATACAGTGAACTTTAAACAATGTATGTTATTACATGAATGGACATCATGTACCGTTATGAAAAGAAACTACTGGAATTTTCTGCACTAAACATTTTAAAAAAGCTAATTATAGAAAGCTAAATGAAAAATTAAAAATTCGTTTTACTTACACTTTTTGAGTCATGTGTTTAGCACCAGCAAGCATGTTGCTTTTCTTAATGGTTGCCCAGAATGACATGTGTTCCCATTAGGGTCTAAACAACCAGTGTACACTGAATTCTTCCCGTACACCTTTCAGATTCATAGAGGGGAGGTCAACCCCTTTGTTATAGCTTGAATCTTCTTGAGACTTGAATCACTTGTTCATCTGTTTGAAAATATTTGAAATATATATTTTTAAACAACTGAAGATATAATGCACTTTAAACATATTTGTGTTAGTTGTATAAACCTTTGACAGTTTAATAGTAGGTAGATAAATGACATGGGTCATATTTGTTCCTTTAAATATAATTGTTAGTCAAATTTGAAATGAATATATAGAATGTACTTACAAAATCGATTGTGCTTTATTTTCTTCTTGTGCATTCTCTTTGTCATCTTTTTTTAATGTCTTCCTCTGTAGGATAATTGTCCACCAGCCATTGCATGTACTTTTCCATTTTAGTCTGGTAGATAGAAATACTGCTTGTTACTCCCGATATTAGAATCAGCAATGGAGGAAGAATACATGAGGAGAGAAGGTGCAATGTTTGTATTAACTTTCTGCTTGGTTGTTCCTTGTTTTTGCTGTGGGTGGCTGCCAATAGGATGGCAAGTACCTCAGATGCTGTTGAACTGTTGAAACTATGAGAGAATGCTTTTTTTTATTGTGATATATATATATATATATATATATATATATATATATATATATATATGCCAATAAAACTGTATATTGCAATGTATTATTGTTGAAGACTTATTTCTAGACAGAACATTTTTATTGCTTTGAGAGTGAGGTGGAATTGTATGAGATTCAGGTATTTTTTGGGGTATATGTCTTGTTTGAGTGGTTATTGTGATTATGCAGCCAGAGAATTTCACAAGGAGGGGATAGTGATTGTTTAGAGAACTGTGGAAAATTAGGTCATTTTGAGAATGGTGTTAATAGTGACTTGAGGACATAGGTGATATGTTCTCAAAGCATTGGCTTCAAACGTTTTTTTGGCACTATATTTTTATTGTAGATGGACTGTTTGAAATGAGAAAATGAGAGGTTCATGCTGCAATTGTGGAGAAATATTTTTGACTGGGAGTACAGTTTTTTTTTTCTTTAAATAAAGAGCACAAATACATGTTCCAAGATTTCTTTTTTGTAATAGAGGTGAAGAGTATTTATCTGATTGAAAATTATTTGTTTAGATATACATTGGTAATATAACTAAAGGCTCTTTTAAGAGCTACCCAAAGAATGTTTTTAGTATATTGGAAAAGGAAAATGCTTTCAATGCTTTTTTGTAAATAGCCGCGGTTATGACAGCAGCCAATGAAGTGGTGTGCCTGGTCATGAGCATTATAGCCACATGAACCTAGCTGGCAGATGGATTATGGCCACAGGTACTATTAAGCTAACAGGACATTGTTTCTTTTTTGGAGGGTGCAGCAGGGTCTTTGACTACCATTTTAGCCGCTGGTATGGTGATTCCAATTATTTTGCATTGATCATGTTGCTCCATTGTTTTTACACTATGGAATGTCACATGTGTTTCTGATTCTATGCCCTCATGTGTATGTTTATGGTGTTCGAATTGTTGCACTCTGGTAGTATGTCTTTTCAAATCTGTAAAAATGTTATGGATAGCCACGCCTATTGGCTGTTGGCTCAATCCGCGGCTATGAACTCTGCAATCATGCATCATAGTTTGTGGCGGTCTTTGGTAGCCATGGAACTTTTACATTTATGAAGTGCACAAAGCAGCCCTCGGGCATCGTGGCTCTGTTACAAGCAAGGCCTACTTGGTTACAGGAAACAGAAGGATAAAATGCTTGGCAAGACAGCCTGTCTGTGGTTCGTGATTACAATCAACCTAATACCAAACTGGTTGTAGTTAAGCGTGACATGTTACAATGGGTCAGGGGCTCTATGGTCCAATGGTTACAGGGGAACTGGAAAGACCTACTACCTTCCTGGACACAGATACCTGGGTGAACATGGGGTATAGTGTGGACTAGTTAAAGAGATTTGTGTTTAGTGCTTTGCAGAAGGACATGTGGGAGGTCTCATTCCTTAGGGTATCTGGCAGGGCATTCCATTGTTTTAGAGCTATGAATGGGAAACTGGAGCTGCCCACTTTGGCCCTTTTGAAGGTGGGGATGTTCAGCTGGTTGGACTAGTGTGATTGTTTGGGTCTGGTAGAGCTGGCTTTGACTACTTTCTGAGAGATAAGATGAGTCTGTGTAAGAAAGGCACTTGTGGGTTATGGCTAGGGTCTTGAGTATGATGAGTTATTTGATGGGGAGCCAGTGTGCAGCGCGCCTCCAGCATGGGAGATATGCTCCCTCTTGGGAATGTTCAGGACAGCTCTGAGCGCATTGTTTTGAATGATTTGAAGTCTAGTAAGATTTTAGGCGGAGGTGCCAGCAAAAAGAATGTTGCAGTAGTCAGGTTTTACCCCAATGTTGGCTCTGTGTTACTCACCGCTAGTTGAACAGGTCGGGCATTGCTCGACCTTTGGACACTAGGGTAGAGGGAGCAGCTCCGGTAAGCCTTCAGTCTAAGCTGGTATGTTCAAGATATTGAACTCTCCAGAACCAGACCTCCTCAACCTGAGGAGCTCTTTAATGCAACACACCCCTTTGTTGTTAGAGTTTATACAAGCAAAGGAACTGGTTACCCAAAAGAGCCGGGATACCCACACCGCTATACCAAGCTGTGAAAAAAAGGGAACACTGTTACAAGGCAATGATTGGGTAACACAACACAAGTACGGTGTTTGCAAGAGAGAATAATACCTGAAAGGGAGGCTTGGTAAGGCTTGGTAAAGGTATCAAGAAGAGTAGGCGAGAGGCAACTACTAAGAAAGAGAGAGAAAAAAAAAGATGTTGGGTTAACCTTAATTATGCCCGTACAGAATGCCAGAATGTACAGAATATAGTTGGACAGTTTACCCTAATAAGAGAGAGTTAGAGATAGGAAAATCAACGTCAGGATAAAATAAAAAACAGGTAATTAGTATGGGATACTACCCCGAATGGCACGAGGGCCGCAACTAGGTCCGGGATGGTGCACTGGGTCAGGATAGCGTTCAGGTGCACAGTAACCACTTATGATGTTGAAGTATTCCAGTTAAGTTGATCCAAAGGAAAGCAGGGCAGGCACAGTAACTCGAATCTCAATCCTGGGAAAAATGCCCAAGATAGGAGTATACAACAGTACTGACAAAGGAGATAGATAAAGAAAGAACAGTCTTACTTTAGGGATGAAAGGCAGCAGTTCTTCTTAGGCAGCTATGAAACGTGATGAACAGGGATTACTGGGCGGCTGGGAGTTCACAGCGCTGCTTGCGCAAGGCTGGAGGGTCTGGGCGGCTGGGAGTTCACAGCGCCGCTTGCGCAAGGCTGGAGGGTCTGGGCGGCTGGGAGTTCACAGCACCGCTTGCACAAGGCTGGAAGAGATTGCAGTGATAAGGAAATACACTGCGGAGCCAGTGGAAGGTAAGTGTAGAATGGGGACCGTAGGTAAGGGGTTCAGCAGACGGACGAGACCACTGTCGAAGAAGCCGAGTCGACAAATCCAAGGAACGGGCACAGAAGGGTCGATGAAGGAAATCCAAGGTCAATATACAGATCAGCACAAGGTAGGTAAGTCCGGCAAAGTAACGCTAATTAGAAGCAGCGCTCTGGTCTCCGCGGGCTTCTTTTGAACACCATTTAGGTGTAGGGGGGCGGAGCCTATCCCACCATAAACGTGACAGTGAAATCACATGACTTCCACGGAATCGGGACTGTGAGAATGGGAGTCCCTGTCTCCATGGTAACCTTCAGCGTTGCCATATGGCCGAGGCACCGAGGCGATGGGATTTCATAACACTCTGGCTACTACGAGACAGTTCTGTGTAGACAGTTCTGTGTGTTTAACTGTGTTGATCAATTTCATTGTGAATGAAGCCGAGGAGGCAATGGCGCTTACCTGGCGTGTCATGGCGAGTGTGGAATTGAGGTACACCCCCAGAGTCTTTACTGAAGGTGAGACAGAGATGTGTGTGCTGTTTATGCTGAAGGTGCTGCATTGTTTATTAAGCTTATGAAGCATTTCCTTGGGGCCAACCATGAAGACTTCATTTTTATCCCTGTTGAGGCAGAGCCCATGCAGTGTCTCAGCATTTTGTTTTGTATGAGCCAGAGTGTGGAAGGAGGACCTGCGTGGTGTGTCATCGGCATAGTTTGTGTATGCCATGCTGAGAGCATCCAGCTTGTCGAAGAGAGGTTTGGTAAATATATTGTACAGGGTGGGTGAAGTGCAGAAACCCTGTGGGACACTGCAGTGAATGGTGTTGGGTGCCGTGCAAGCCTGATCTGAGAAAACCTTCATGGCCCTCCCTTCAAGGAAGGAGGTGATTCAGGTAGTGGCTTTGGGGGTGAATTGGGCTGAATTCATGAGATGTCTGCATAGGGTCTTACGGTCCACAAGGTCAAAAGCGGCAAACAAATCAAGAAGGAGGAGAATAGCTGGTTTGCCTTTGTCCATTATTTCAGCAAGTTCGTTTTTTAGATCCAGTAAGGCAGATTCAGTTCCTTGGCCCGGATGGAAAACTGAATGCCTCTTTCCTAGGATGCAGTTGGTTTCAAGGAATTGCTGGATTTGGGTGTATGCAGCTTTGTGAACATTTTTTAGCAGGAATGGTACTGTGGTGATGGGCCTGTAATTGTTGGGGACGGAAGGGTATAGAGATGTTTTATTTTCAAGCGATGTCATACCCAGGCCTCTTTAAGGCATGGTGGGAGAATGCCAGATGCAAATGAGGCATTTATGAATGCTGTCGGGAATGGTGCTCGGGTATCTCTGCAGTCTTTGATGATATTGGCAGGACAGATATCACCCTTGCAGTTGGAAGATTTATTTGTTTAAGGAGGGCTAAGACTTTGATTTTTGAGACATCTCTGAAGGAGAAGAGTGCCTCGTCCTGGGAGTGGGTGTTTTTTGTGGCTGAGGTGGGAGTCCAGACCTGGGCAAGGCATTATGGTGGGAACTACATTTTATCTGTAGGAGGTCTATTTTATTGAGCATAGCAGTTTAAATGGTTAAGCAAAAGGATTAATCTTTCACAATGTCTTGGGTGCTAGGGGCAGGGATAGCAAGTTCCTTGAATATAGAAAACATTTCCCTGGATTCAGATTTGGCATTCATAATTCTTGTGTTGTAGGAATTGGACGTGGCTAGGATAATGGCTTTTTGTATTGGGTAGACAGTTGTTTGCATTCTTCTTTAGTGGAGTTTTGGGGATTAGTTTGCCACTTGGTAAGCGTGATACGCTTGAGGACGCATAGTTCCTGAAGTTCTGATATGTATGAGGAGTTGGCGTGCCTCAACACTTTGGCTTTCTTTATTTCTAGAAGAGCTATGGAGTCAACTGCTTTTTTCAGCGTGAGATCATGCAATTCTGCTAGAACCAAAGGGTCATTGGAGAAAGGAGGCTTGAGGGCGTTATCCTCCAGAAGAGGTAGGGGCTTGTCTTTGGTTAGTTTACAGGCACCCCTAACTAGTGCTGGTGGTGAGGGATGTAAACCATGGGCCATACCTGCGGTTACAGCTGTTTGTATTTTGGTTCCATGATCACATTGTGTTCTGGGTGTTTTAGCACAGATTTCTATATGTTTTTCTGTTTGGATGTTCACATATGAAGGCTAGAGAAAATTAATTTTAAAACCTTTGTAATAGGTGTTTTTCAGCGCATTTGAAAAATGTACGTGTAACTGCATCTATAGGTGGGTTTTCAATGTGTAACCGGGGTTCTAACCATGGGTATGAAATTTGTCACATTTTTTATTTAGTGAATTAATGCTGTATAAAGTATTCTTTGGGAGGATTGTGTTGAGGTTGGTTTATTGATTGATAAAGGTTGTAATAAAATGTGTTTGGCATTTTACTTCTTTGCTTTCTACAGTCCTCTTTTTGTGCTATTGATTTATGAAAGATATGAAACATGTCACATTCTGGTTACAGAAGTGAGCATGTGCACAAGTTCTGTGTTTGGCTATTGTGAGGATCTATTAATTGAAGCAGCTGAGGGTGAGTGATAGTTTGTTTTTTTATATATTGTATGTATATTTTGAATTGTATTTCTAAGATAAATGAAATATGTTTATGGTTCTCATTTAGTCAAGTGTATAGGCATTGATGTAAAAGTAGGGTTTTCTATATTTTACTTCAGTGTTTTGAGGAGATTGATGAAGCAGTATGACATATTATGCTCTGCTTATCTGTGACAAAAAAATATATTTCCACATAAAGATCTCACAGACATTTGAAGATGTGATATGCATGTGGGTGCATAACAAACTTTACTGTGAAGTAAGTAGTATAGGTCTACCGTTATTGTTGTTTCTGTGTGTGTGCTTTGTAGTTGGATATTAAGCAGTTTTTGTATGACCTTGTATTGATGATTTTGTACTTAGAATTTATGTTATATGAGCTGTTCAATAGTATTCCACAATAGTCAAGTACTTAGACAAAAGGTGTAGATGGGGAATTGTTTTATACTGCTGAATGTCCACTCTAATGTAATTGTTAATAGTAATTTAAAAATAATAACCAACAACCATATCTGCCAGTTTGACAATTTGTTTGGAAATGGTGTGCTTTGGAAGTGCAGGAATCTATTTGTGTTTCATGGTATGTAATGCAAATGTAGTATAGTGCATGATGCCATTGGCCCTATGATAGGTGAGTAGGTGGAAACAGGTGAGGCATTTGACTTTACATATTATTTGATGAGGATGACTAAGAAGGACTGATTAAATGGCCGGTAGGAGGAGCAAGGTTGTGACAGGGCAAGGTTATGGAATTAGTATTAGGCAGAAGGTTGTCTGTCTGGAATTGGTGTATAGTTCTTAAGGAAAGGCTGGTAAGGTGTGAAAACTGGAGTTTGATGGAACTACAACATGGCAGTGCATTATTTTGTAGCTCTTTTCCCTTATTCCTTTTTGATGAATTGGCAAATTTATGGTTGCTACATCGAAGCAAAAATATGTTAGAAATAATTTTGTATCACCTTTATGAATGCTAATGAAGGCTATTACGCTATTTTTGTATGACCTTATAATGGTGATGTTGTACTGTCTTAGAATGTTCTCAGGTTATGCATGCTATATGAGCTATTCAATTGTATTCCACATTACTCAAACACTTAGAGGAGAGTTGTAGATGGGGGATTGTTTTATACTACAGGATTTCCACTCTCATGGAATTGTTGGTAGTAATTTAAAAACAAATAATAACCATATTTAACAGTTTCACAATTTGCTTGGAAATGGTGTGCTTTGGAAGTGCAGGAATCTTTTTGAGTTCCATGGTATGTAATGGAATATGTTTTTAGACAATGCACTGACTTAGGGAGATGTCATATGAATAAGGATGCATACTGGGTTGGGGAGACGTATTATTGATAAGGTTCACTAAGATAGCTTTTGGGTGCTGCCTATGGCACTTGGTTATGGAAACCCTAAGGGAGTGAGGATAAGCAGTGAAGGGAGGACAGGCATGTTGATATGTTTTATTTAGTAGTAGTAGTGATTAGTGTGTATGTGAAGTGTAGGATAGTGGGTGAGGCTATTGGCCCTATGATGGTTAAGTAGGTGGAAACAGGCGCCACACTTGACTTTACCTTTTATTTGATAAGGATGACCATATGAAGGATTGATTAAAGGGTTGGCAGGTGGAGAAAGGGTGTGACAGTGCACAGTTATGGAACTAACAGTGGACTGAATGATGTCTGTCTGTAGTTTGCCTACAGTTCATAAGGAAAGGCTTATAAGGTATAAAAACTGCAGTTGGGTGGAACAACTAAGTTGCAGTGCATTATTTTGCTGCTCTTTTCTCATATTACTTTTTCATGAATTGAGGACACACTAGAGATGAATGAATTGGTGGTTGCTACATCAAAGAAAAGATTTGTTAGACATCATTTTGAATACCTTTATCAACATGAATGAAAGGTATTTACCTGTTTTTGTATGACCTTACAATGGTGATGTTGTACCATCTTGTCATTTTCTCAGGTTATGGGTGCTGTATGAGCTGTTCAATAGTATTCCTCATTACTCAAGCACTCATAGGAGAGGTGTTGATGGGGCATTTTGTATACTATGGCATTTACGCTCTCATGTATTTTCACTCTCATGCAATGGTGGGTAGTAATTTAGAAATAAAATAATTAACAACTATATTTATCAGTTTGATCATTTCCTTTGAGATGGTGTGCTTTGAAAGGGAAGGAATCTGTTTGGGTTTCGTGGAATGAAATGCAATATGTTATTACACAATACAATGACATATGGAGATATAAAATCAATACATGTACATATTGGGTTGGGGGGAAACATTGTTATAGATGAAGTTTGCTAAGGTAGCCTTCTTTGGCTGCCCAGGGAACTTGGCTAGTGAAACTCTTTTGGAGTGGGGATGTGCAGTGAAGGGAGGATATGCATGCTGATATATTTTGTTGAGTAGTAGTAGTAGTGATTAGTTTCGATGTGAGGTTTAGGATATTTGGTCCGACCATTGGCCGTAGGCTAGTTGACTAGGTCAAAATAGGTGATGTGGTAGACTTTAGAAGCTTTTTGATATGCTGATTAAGACAGACTGATTAATTCGGTGGTAGGAAAAGTTTTGTTGTGACAGGGAAAAGTTATGGGACTAGCAGTAGACCGAATGATGTGTGTCTGGAGTTGGCATATAGTTCTTAAACAAAGGCTTGTAAGGTGTTAAAACTCAAGTTGGGTGCAAGTGGCAGTGCTTTATTTTGCAGTTCTTTTACCTTATTACTTTTCTCATCAATTGAGGACACACTGCAGATCCATGAATTGCTGGTTGCTACATGAAGCAATGATGTGCTAGGAATTATTTTGTATCAACTTTATGAATGTGTCTGAAGAAATTATGGAAATGTATATTATGTTGTTTCAAGTGAACATTTCTTTTCTTTAGACGTTTTTTGCGAATAGGAGTCTAAAGTTGTGGTTAGAGTATGTGAGGTATTACTGAGGAATGTATAGTGGGATGGGACAATGGTATTATCCAGGAGGTTTGGTAGGATAGCTTGGTTGGGTTGACAATCACACATGGTAATTAATACTCTACCAAAGGTGGGATGGGCATTGGAGGGAGGACATACATGCTGTCATGTTTTGTTGAGGAGCAGTAGTAGCAATAGGTTTATAGGTGAAATGCAGCATAGTGGGTCAGGCTACTGTCTTATTATGCTGAAATAGGTGGAACAAGGTGAGTTGGTTCATTTTACATGTTTTTTTTTTACTAAGGAGGACTAATTAAACAGGTGCTGGAAGAATCAAGGGTGTTGTAGGGCCCAGTTATGTGAACAGCAGTATTCTCAAAGCTGTGTTTCTGGAGTCGTTGTACAGATGTCAAATAGGGGCTTCTAAGGTGTGAAAACTGTGGCTGGGTGAAGTGACAGTATGTTATCTTGGTGCTATGTTCTCTTATCACATTACATATGAATTGAGAACATATCAGAGATTAATGAATAGTTGGTTGGTATATGAAAGCAAAGATGTGTTGCATATTATTTTTAACACCTTCATGAATGTTAATGAAGAAATGACAGAAATGACAGCCATTTTTGTCATGTTGTTTCCAGTGAACATTTCTTCTATTTTGAAGACTGAAGGTATACGTAGAGTATGTGAGATAGAATTTAAGAAATGTATAGTGGTACCGGAATACAGTAGTATTGATTAGTTTAGGTAGGGTAGCTTTATGGGGCTACCAAGGGGACTTCACCAGTGGGGATGGGTAGTGGAGGGAGGATATACCTGATGATATGTTTTATTGAGGAGCTGTAGTAATGATGTGTTTGATATTCCCTTTTCGAATCACAGTGGCCAATTTGGAACAGGTTTTTTATGGTCTCTGCTGACAGTTTCGGTACAGAGAAATAACTCAAAACATGCGTCCGTCTGAAGATCTCACCTATGCTAACATTCTAAAAATGCATCTTAAAAACTAGACTAATCCATGTACTAAATTGGCAAAACACATCTGCTGCATATTTCATGGAACAATTAACTAAAAACATATAACATGCATGTCCTTAATGCTAACCCTTGTAAGCGGAAGTCAATTCAATGGTACCATGTTGAAAAAAGAAATGCAACTGAAATGCATATCAGTTTCACAGACACACTTGAAGTGTATGGCATAACACTCCATATGTGTCAACAAGCAACAGCACTAATACGATAGAAAAATGTATCTCTAGCACAGCTAGATTAGAAAAACTATTAGCTCTGTCTCTAAACTGCAGAATAAACCTGAAACATAATCTTATCATAGAGCAAGGATTAACCAATGGAAAAATTGGTATAGTTTTTGGCTTCCAAACATATCCACACAAGAACATGTGCTTTGACAAACAATAGAACGTTTTCTTATTTCCAAAGACATGCACATACGCAGAGAATGATTCGCTCTATCTCTTAAATGTGCTGTGACTATTCACAAGTCGAAGGGTCTATCCCTATATCATGCATTGTTTGAAATTGGCAGCAAGATGGTATGAGTCACGTAGCACTTTCACATCTCTGTGTACTCAATGGTCTATTCCTAGTTAACTTTCATGCAAACAAACTCAACACTGACATTCATTGCATCCTAGAATAAAACAGGCTATGTGCACTGTACACCCCACATACCTATCTACCCTGTACCTGAAAAAAGAAAACCTTTAAAAAGAAAGGTAATAGAAACAGAACCTATACAAGATTTGTCAGCAACACTGCTGGAAAAAAAAAACAGCTTGTTCACCACATAATACAACCACACAAATCTCTAGTCCAAGAGCAACTGTACATCCATCAGAAGAGAAAGACACAAATGTCTCTTCTCAAAAAACAACTGCAGGCCCATCAAATGATACGAAAGAAGAAACGTTTGTTTCATTTAAATCCAGAAATGCAAGTGGCATAGGTTGCTATGTAAATGTAGCAATCAATCTTCTCTTCCAATTGCCACCCTTTGTACACAACATTTACTTAAATGGCTCCAACCAGTTGTGTTTACAAATGTTCCTCATTCATAGAAGTGCCACAAAAAATCCTGACAACACAGTGTCTCAGGTATAAGACATGAATTCGACTACTGTGCAGGAATGGTAAAATTCACTTAAACACACAAGAAGATCCACACAAATTCCTAATGTACTTATTATAAGCACTAGAAATGAAAAACATCCCTATAAATGAAATCTTCTGAATTTCATTGGAAAAATGCATGCACTCTCTGCTACCATGTCTCACAAGTGCACATCATAATGTACAATTTGTATATGTATACGTACCAAATTTCAAATCCTTTCCATATCAGCAGCTTCTCCAAAATGCAAATATTAGCATCAGATGCCCTTTTTGCAATTCAGAAAATCTTTTTAACATGCAAATAAACTCACAAGGACAATGGGCCTCATTAGGAGTATGGCAGTAAGGCAACAACAGCGCCGATATCGTTATCGGCACCGTTGCTACCGTACCACCCTGGTGGTGCTATTAGCACCATGGTCCATGCCGTTAAGTTACCGACTCTGCCATTGAGATAGGGGGAATTACCATCCCATTACAAGGTTGGTGGGGCGGTAATTCCCCCTTCCTCCATGGCCCTTTCCCATTCCCATTTTTGCCCCATAGGGCTCAATGGGAATGGGGAAGGTGCTAAGTACAGTGCCGCAAATTGCGGCACCGTAATTAGCACCAAGGTCCCTTTGCGGGTCCCTACTTTAACGGCTGGTCTACACCAGCCGTTAAGGTCAGGTCCCGCAAAGGGACCTCGTAAATTAGGCGCTAATTTGTTAACGGCGCTGCAGCCTTTTACGGCGCCATTAACCCATTAGCGCCTGGGTCGTAATGAGGCAGGACTTCTGCTCGCAGGTGCCCTCTCAGCCACCTGGTCTGACCAGGTGGCCGTACGGGCACCAGCGAGCAGAAAAGATTGGTAGCAGCTGTGCCATTATAAACATTACCACAGCTGCCATCCTCCCCAATCCCATTGAACCCTATGGGGCTAAAATGGGAATGGGGACATACCGGGTCCGGCACCCGCACAAGGGGAATTATGGGGTCCAACGAGGTCAGAATGGCCTGGTGATTCCCCTTTCATGGGTGCCCGAGCCGGATGAGGGTTTGGGGTAGCCTTGCCAGTAAAACTGGCAAGGCTACCTCCAACCTCGTAATGAGGCCCAATATGTCATAGTAATGCGTCTATGGTACAATGCAGATTGTACCAAAAATAACTGTAAGCTGACTAGCTTCAAAGTCGGCCAAGTAGCTCTTGGCAAGAAAACCTTCACAACAGTAGGCATTATCTACCACAGTGGTGCCACAACCACTTCAGGCCACTATACTGCATGTGTTAAAAAAACAAGTGGTTCATTGAAATGTAACTACACATCCGTTACTCCAAAACATAGGTTACTAGAAAATGCAACACATGCATAATTAATATTCGTTCAACCCAAATTTGCTCCGAAAACTATAGTATAATAAACAGTTAAAATACTCCAACAGGTATCTTACTACATGGCTCCCCTTTGTGTGTCCCTTTTGTGTGACCCCCCCGCCCCTCTTGCTTGCGCTTCCTCCTCCTCCTACTTCCTCCTTGCACCCTCTATTGTGATTTATGTCTCCCCTTTCTTTCCTAGCTGTTTCTCTAACCTATCCCTCTCAATAAGTCAGGAAGGAAGACATACAAGAGGGATATCCTGGTCTCCAACCCAGATCTCCCTATTGCTAAATCCTATATCAGTGCTTCCTGTAGAAAAAACTCTTACCACCAGTCTTTTTATGTTCTCTCTCCAGACCTATGGACCCCTTATATGGTTTATGTTCTCTCCTTTTTCCTCTTCTCCCATTAATGGTTGCAATCGGTAGGAGGTTCTTTTGTCACCTGCTTGGTCCAGGGTCCTCAGTCCAATCTCCTCCTTTTTGATAGATGCCTCCATCCCGCATCTCAGCAACATCAACTTCCTTCCTTCTCCTGCTACTCCTACCAGCACCTCTTTGGCTCCTCTACCACTTCTTCTTTTGCCACCTCTCTGGCATCTTCCTCATCCTCTTTGGCTACTGTGCCATATCCTATTTCTTCCTGTGCCCAATCTAGGCTCCCTACCACCTCTGCTGGGCCACCTCAAGCCTGTACCTCGCCACAGAAGTTTTTCAAATGTGGCTACCTCCTCTATGTCGCTACTCTCAACTCTCGCTCTGCTGCCAAACACTCCTCTGACATTTGCCAACTCCTTGAAGAATTTGATCTAGATATCCTTGCTTTCACCAAGACATGGTTCACGGAAAGCTCTGTCATGAGTTTTGAGACTCTCATCTCTGATGGCTACAATATCCTCTGCAAACCCAGAACCAACCGCCCCAAAGTTGGGGTAGCTTTGATATTTCCATAGTGGTTCCCTGCTTCTGTCATTCCTATGCAGACCTACTCTTCCTTCGAATGCTTGATATGCAGGCCCTCTAACTCCCCTGGCCTTTCTCTGACTGTGGCCACCATTTACAGGTCACTTGGTCAGGTCACCCCCTTCCTCTCTGAGTGGGCTGACATCTCTTCTTCTCTCCTAACCTCTACATCTCAACTTCTCCTCCTCAGAGACCAGAACATCCATCTGGATACTTCTAATCCCTTCTCAGGGTTCTTCTGCAATCTCTGTGACACTCTCTTTTGATTCTACCCTCTGGCCTGACACACTCTGCAGGGCAGGCTTGGATGTTCTCATCTCTTCAGAAATCCCCCTCACTAACCCTCTCACCACCCCTCTCTCTTGGAATGACCACATTTTGCTCTCCTCCCACCTGAAGCTCTCTGTCCCCCAGATGAAGCTAACCCCAGCACTGCCAGCTTCCTTCTCGGTCATCTGGCCCATGAATCGTGTGTGAGTGGAGGCCTTTGCCGCTATTTTCTCCCTCCTCCTATGGCTGTGGCTGACTCACACTCTAACACGGCCATCTCTAACCTGCATCTATCTATCGCTAACACTCTGGATGTCCTTGCCTCTGTCATTACAATCCGCTTGAAGCCTACCTCTAAGTGCAACTCTTGGTATGACTCTGGCCTCACCAACCTAAAATGCAAGTGTAGGGTGGCTAAGAGAAAGTGCACCAAAGGCAAAACAAACTTTCTACTCTGTCCTAGAAGAGAGCAGACATCCAAGCCTACATCTATGTGGCCTCTAGCAACATGGCCAAACTCCTCAAAATCTGCAAGGAGCTCACCAATCCTACCATAGACTCCACCTCTCCTTTTCTCTCCCAGGACCTCTGCATGGCTTTGGCTTCACCACTAAAACACAGGACATACTGTCCTCTTCTTCCTCTTCCTCTCACTCTACCTCTCATGACCCCACTCTGTCCGCTCTCCCTCTCCTCCTCCTTTCTCTTTTTTCTCTGGGTTCACTCCTGACAAGTTTCTAGACAAGTCCAATCTATGAAAGTGTCTTCCAAGCAGGTGCATCCCTGCTCCTCCAGAAACATCAAGGACCACATTGACACCCTCACTTGAGGCCTGGCCGATTTCTGCAATCACTCTTTTGCCACTGGAACCTTTGCCTCCCCTTAAATCACTCCCTTGTGAACCCCCCGATGATCATTCCTGTCTGGCAAACTACTGCCCAATCTCATCACTCCTTTCCTGGTAAAACTCCTGGAAAATCGGTCCATCTCCCAGTTTACTCTCCACACTGAATCTGATGGTTGTCTCCATGACTATCAGTCTGGTTTCAGAGCAGCCACAGGCACAGAACCTGCTCTCCTGAACACCTGTGTATACCTGCTCACTTATCTAAACTCTAACCTTCCATTTGCCCTCATCCTCCTTGATCTTTCTTCTGCTTTCCACACGGTCAATCATGCCATCCTGATCAAATGTCTCTGTGACAAACTGGGCATCCAATCAAGCCTTGGATTGGTAGACCTCCTTCCTCTAAGACCGACCCTCCTAGTTCCAACTTGGGTCCTTTTTCTCCACCACCTCTCTCTCCACAGGTGGTGTTCCCCAGGGCTCTAACCTCTCACTCTGGCTTTTCAACATCTTCTTGGTCAGTTTGGCCCACCTCATCTGAACCTTCTCCTCTAACTTTCATGTGGATGACACTCAGCTCTCTTTCAGGCTACCCTCAGCCTCCACTCCCCTCTCACTCATTCCTGATTGTCTATCCAAGATTCAGGAGTGGTGTGCCTCCAACGATCTCTGCCTTAATTACAAAAATAAAAACAGAAAAAAAACCTGAAAAGCCTAGGCACAACAAACACATACCTAAATTAATACCCTTTCTATATTCTTCATGAGTGCATATTTAAAAATGAAACCAATCAAACATATTTTTCATGAAATCATACACTAGGTTTCACAAAACAACAAACAAATGAAGACAATGGGCCTCAGCCTCATTATAACCCTGGTGGTAGCCATGCCTGTAAAACAGGCACGGCTGCTGCCAGAGTTGTAATTTTTCCGGCACCCGTCAATGAGAAATTATTGGGTATTTCTGACATTGCCGGACCCGGTAATTCCTGCATTGCTGGGTGCCGGTGCCTGTCAGTCCCCGTTTCCATTTGAGCCCCACAGGGCTCAGTGGGAATGGGGACGTTGGATGCCGTTGCATCCAACATGCTGCACTCGCGGGTGCCGCTCTGCCCGCCAGGCCAGACCAGGCAGGCTGAGAGGCGCCCAGGAGCATAGCTTGTATTATGACGGTCCGGGAACTACGGTACCGGCATGCTTACCAGTCCCATAGGTCCCAGACTGCCATGCTTGTACTGAGGCCCTATGTATTTTCTCATATAGATAACCACTCAGAAACACACTCCAGCAAAAAGAGTATTTTTAAAGCACACACATTTTCAGATCACCCCACTCCAGCAAAATAAATCTCTTTAAAATACACACATTTCCAGATCACCCCAGAAAGCGCTTTAATACAAAAATCAATTGTCTGCTGCTCTGTGATCATTCTTATATTTTAGTGATTCTATATCATGCACCTCATTGAAATCCTTTTTTCTCCTAATAAACAACTTGCAACAATTGTTCCCACCCATTTTCTTCATGTACAGCAGGACCACTTCATTATTAAGAAATACAGTAAGATACAAGATAGTCCCATTATCAACATATTATCAAATAAAATTATAACCTTTCACAAAGAAGTACACATTTACAACATTAAAACTAGCCAATTAGAAATATCAAAACACTTACAAAACCATAACCAGCATCTCCAATAATTGCAGCATTTCAATGCAGCTACACGCACCTTTTCTACAAATTGAAAACCAATTTGTGTCAACCTTCTAAACTTCAAATAAGACAAGATAACACCTAAGCACACAAAATAACACACACAGATACAATTCTAACCTGTATCATCCACATACAAATATGATTATTACACAGCAAATGTATAGTCCAATAGATGTGGCTATAACAGTAACTGTGTCTATCAGAACAACCAACGTAAAGGCGAAAAAGTGTTGACACACCCAGTACTCCAAAACAGTCCTTTTAAAGACTACTTATCACATATGAATATAAAAATACAATCAAATAACATTCATCACATATAAAATACACAAATACAATGAAATGACATCAAAGAACATTTTCTATAATGACTTATCACTCATAGCTGCGGCTAGAGTTCATTGACTTGTTCCTATTTGTGGTTACAATATGGATCTTTGGAGAATTAGATCACATAGATTTTCATAAATATATATACATAATAGATCGTTCTTAGAAATGACTCTTTTGGGTACAAACACCGCACTTTTTGCACATTGAGGCCTATAGCAGCGGGTATACTCCAATAAACCCTCAGCTATGACCCTTCCCCATCATTACTGCAGTTAACTGCACCTCCAAAATAAACTCAAGACCCCGTTGGTCAATACCATAGCCGCAGTTATTCATCTACGTTTAAAAAACAAATAATCTATTTGTAAAAAAATAACACATAATTAGTTAAAGAACACATAGGGCCTCATTACGAGGTAGGAGGTAGCCATGGTGCTATTAGCACCATGGCTACCCCCTTACTGCATTCCGGGTCCAGGTTTCCGGAATAGGGACTTGGAGGACCCGGTAAGTCCCCCATTCCAAGAACCATTCCCCATTCCCATTCGAGCCCCCATAGGGGATGGAGCTAATAATTGCGGGCCCGTTATTAGCTCCCTCGTCCTTTAGCAGCTCCCGCTAAGGGCGCCTGGTAAAACCAGGTGCCCATAGTGGAACCCGCTAAGGGACCTCGGAATAGGGCAGTAAGGGTTTAACCCTTACCACCCACCTCGTGATGAGGCCCATACACTTTAAGAAACACAATTTAATACACATGTTTGTATGCCCCTCATAACTTGTATGCAGTGCATCACATGGACTATAAAGGATACAGCATTTGTGCATACACACTGTTCTTCCCTTAGCACATACTAATCATTGGGTCATCGGGAGAAAAACATTCAACTTGGATAAAACAAACACACAAATATAAAAGCAAGTATAAACACTACCAATACAATAAACAAACAGGCATATTTAAACTGGGTGAAAATAAACAAATCACATTATACTTGGTGTTTGCAGGACAAAGGATGGTGAAGGTTAAGTAAACTTGGAGAACAAGAGAGAATAGGGTGGGATAAGTAAACTCGGAGAAGAAGGTATAGAAAAAAATCACACAGGTAGCAACACTAGCACTATCATTTATTTTAGCAGTCTTTTTCATCCCACAAAAAAACAACCTCCAAGAATACCACTGAAGATAGCTTGAAATATTTCAGGAAATCCTGTGCACCTTTTGCAGAGCTTGAAAACATCCATTTTCAGTGAAACACCGCCAACAGTGAATGAACCCTCCACTTCTGCAACATTGTCAATTCCATCTATTTCAATGTTACTGCTCCCAATGTTTCAGTTATGAGAGTAATGTGTTTCCTACGCCACAATTGGCTTCTCCCAGAAGATATCACACTAGCTCATTGAGAAATCACTCTCTCCAAACATAATGTACATTGCATTTACTAATTCACTAACACAATTTAGGGACAATAAAAGTTACTGTTACTATAATCAATGAGCATACATATATAAACTGAGTGAGAAAAAACAAGGGACATTATGCTAAGGAATTACAATAGAGTAAATGGGGTATGTTAAGAAAACATGGAAAACAAGAGAGAATGGGAATGGTTAAGTAAATATGCAGAACAAGAAATGATAGGGTAGTTTAAGTAAAGTTGGAGAACATGGGAAACACTATGAATATAGATTGACCTTTCTCTGGAGTTAACTGTACACATTCTTCGGTAACCATGGGATTTCAAGTTCTTGAATCTTATCAGAACTTTCCCAATATAAAAACAATAAACACCCAAACGAAAAATAAATGCAAAGAATTCAACTTTCTTTCATGAGATACTAAAATAAGCAGCCACAAGAAAATAAAAAAATACAGAAATGACTAAAATTAACTTGCAAAACACCATCAAATGTAAACAACTAAGTGTACTGCACAGCTGAAACTGCATAACAATTACAACAAATACAATGAAATAAATGTTCAACCACACTAGAATGAACACAAAAACGAAATGCCTGCATATACATGCCATTGATTGGGAAATCTAATTATGTAGGCCATGTTAGTGAAAGTTAAAAATGCATTACAAATTACTTACCAAAGAATAAGAGCAGATGCAAAAAATGATGAACACCATATAATAACAGTGGTTAATATAACTAACACACACAACACTGCTAATACACTTTGAAATATGTAAATATTCATTAACACTACTTTCACATCAGCCACACTCTTGCCATGTGACCCTCTCAGTTCTGGAATCAAAAAGATAAAATAGTAAAAAATGGTGGCTTTTATACTTTCAAAAATAAATACCACTAAAAGAGAACTATATACTAAAGAAACTACTAATATGGATGACACATTTTCATAACAACCGATCACAGACAATCAAATTAACTGAAATCCTTTTTTTCCCTGGACAGCATTTCTCATAGCCGTGGCTACCACACGTCTATAAACACACGACGTGCCTTTTCCCGTAATATAACTGCGGCTGCAGAGGGTTCCATTTCTACCCGCAGTTAGCAACGCCGCACTCAGAGCGGGTGCTGGATAGCTGGAGGTAAATACAAATAGTTGTTGTTGTGGCTGGGTGTGATCCTCAATACACCAATCACTCCCCTGTTATATAGCCGCAGCTATCAGAATTCTTTTTTTTTTAATCTCAGTATGAAATATAAATGACAAAACACACAGTAGTGATACAATGCTACTTAAAAGGTGTCAATAAAATAAATGACTGTTCATAGAGTTATTTAAAGTGTATGATAATAAAGTATAAATAGTAGGATATAGAAGATCAGCATTAATTAGGGTGGATAAGGTTCAAAAACAGGTAAAGGATGGGTTAGACACAAACAATGAAAGTGTAGTGCATAGAGACTTCTACAATCAGAAGGACATAACTACATTAAGTATTAGCTTTTATCCTTTCTAAGCACAAAAGAGGACTATATCTACTAACCAATAAACAAAAATGCAGGACACATGTTCAGTGTAACCTATCACAGACAAACACAGAATTACAAAAGTAACATGTCGCGCTTTGAAACACTTGTGTATAGGCGCGTTACAAATACCATATCATATCATATCATAACTAATTAGAAACACCAAAAGACATACATCATACATACCCTATTCATACCCTATTCACAGACATTACTAGAAATTCAAACAAAGAAATACTGCAGATATCATGGCTGGTTTGACAACTGTGTGGCTGATCAGAGACAGTTGCCTGTTTTGGTTACTGTTTTTTTTTCGGAGAAACTAAATATTAACATTGACTTGGTTTGAAAGATTTTACAATTAAATGGTTTGCATTGTGGGGAACACGTTGGTTCCATGTTTTAACCAAATTGTTCAGTCTGAAAATTACAGGGCACCCACACATCATACTAATTCATTGTGAATCTTGTGATAAAGGGAATGCACAAGGTGTGTCCCTTACTTTAATGATGAAACAAGACTTGGCAAATCCAATGGTTCTTTTTCATCACACCCTCTTTATCTTTTCTAATCTGACTCAGAGGCAAAAATGGAGATGGACCACCAAATGTAATGATAAAAACTAAAAATCATGGAGAAATGTTAATGCAGTAGTTTCAGCCTTCATGAGAGACTACAACCAATTATGGATTTTCAAAAAACAACCTACAGTTCTACATGGCCAATTTTTAAAGACATGATGGAGTACACCAAACAGATGAAGGAAATATTGTGTTCCTTCACAACATAAAAACAGTACTACTGTCAGTGCCCCAAAACATTTCTTTTAAGGACTATTTATGACATATAAATATACAAATACAATAAAATAATACACAAAAACATTTTTGTGTATAACCGCAGGAAGAGCTCATTGACATTTTTTTATAACCGCAGTTACAACTTGTAAAACACTGCTCATATAGTTATGTAAGGTAGATGAAGATAAAGAAAGCAGAGTATAGTGTGTGACCCTAAACTAGATGGGGTTACATTTAATTGATAAAATTACTCAAGATATATAGGCCGATTCATGGAATTGAGTGCGAATGTCACAGCGAAACCCACGCACATCGATTCATGGAAGTCTGTGCGCGTGTAAATCCATGGATGTGCACTAAAATCCTGCGTGGCGCATGCGGACACACACGTCATCAAACAGCATGCGCTATGTGCACTGCGAAAGCGCACATAGCGTGGCGCACACAACAAAAGTAGGGGGAACACGGGGCGTAACACGCAGAATGGGGAACAACGCGTGAAAATGTGGGCGTTATGGAGTAAGTACAGGAGGCAAATGCGCGGACGCTCATACGCGCGCCTACAACACGTATTCATGGAATCGAACGGGGCTAACGCGTGTGCCAAATAAGACACGCTAATCCGGAAACACGTACGCCAGCAGGAAGCAGGCGTACACGGACCCGCGCAGCATAAAAGTGTGCGCAAACAACAAACAAGCTCAGACGCTAAGATGAATATACCGGTCCTCACAGCAGTGGTCGTGGGATACCGCAGGAGGAGGAGGAGGATAGTCAGGGCCCGAATTTTTACACCCAGGACCAGCCTTTTTGGGATGCCTGATTACCAGGTGTATGGGAGGTACAGGTTTCCACCTCACATAATACTCAACCTGGTGAGTGAGTGGGAGGATGACCTCACATCAACCACCCTGTGCTCCCAAGCACTGAGCCCCTTGGAAAAGGTGCTCAATGTACTGTACTTCTTGGCCACTGGTTCATTTCAGTGGACAAGTGCCATAGTGGGGGGGTGTACAGGCCACGCAGTCATGCTGCCTACACCAGGTCTTGGCCATCATGACTGCACGACCATCAGTCCGCAGGCACATATACCTGCCCAGAACACCAGGCTGCCGTCCAGGATTTCTATGGGGTGGCACACTTCCCCAAAGTGCTAGGTGCCATTGATTGCACCCATGTGGCTCTACGTCCTCCCAGGGCATCTGAGCACATCTATAGAAACCGCAAGCACTTGCATTCCATTAATGTGCAGGTAGTATGTGATGCCAAGGGAATCATCACCTCAGTATATGCCAACTATCCAGGGTCCACCCATGACAGTTTCATTTACAGAATGTCAACCCTAAACCGGGACCTAGAAGCTGGGCGGCATGGCGATACATGGCTGCTTGGTGAGTATACCTGCCACTGCACATGCATGCATGTCACATACTGAGTAATGTCACAACCTCACTAATGATACGCATCATCACCTCCCCAGGGGACAGTGCCTACCCTCTGAGCACCTACATGATGACGCCAATTTGGAACACCACCACACCACCCGAGGTAAGATACAACAAAGCCCATATTGCAACCCGGGGCATAGTGGAGCGCACATTCGGAGTGCTCAAGTCACGCTTTCGCTCCCTTGACCTGTCTGGTGGGCAGCTGCTATACGCTTCCCCAGTAGTGTGCAGGATCATAGTGGCAGCATGTGTCCCGCACAGCGTTGCAACGCCGGGGCCTGCCGGTGGACATGGTGGTGCTCCCACATCCCCAACCACATGCACGGCCCCTGTGCATGGGAGGTGAAAGGGCACGTGGTGAGGCAGCCCGTACGCAGCTGGTGGCTAATTACTTCACCTAAAATCACACGCCTGTGGAGTGCACACAGCCCTGGCACATACCAGCTGACAATCAATGATGATGACATAAGGGACAGTCAACTGTCACAACCATACCAGCCTGAGATTGGTCACCTGGAAGTGTTACATTGTGTGCATCCCTACCTACTGAAAGACAACCAATGCTGTGTCGCTAAAAGACACACATGTATGCTGCATGACTGACTGCCCCCTTGCAAAATACTACATGAAAATAGCACCATGTCACCCAACCCCTCCCCATCTCGGCCACCCAGCACACCATGGCATGTCATGCAATGTGAAAGCAAACAAAGGAATGCACAACACCTGACACAAGTGTTACAAAGTGCACTGTCCCTAAAGGAAAGAGGCCATAGACAATATGTTCCCAGTAATCAATAAGAAACAGCATACATGACCAAATACTTACCAGCAACACAATACAGCAACACAGCATGAAACATTGCAAAAAATATGACAGTACAAAGTCAAAGTAGTGCAAGTCTTACAACCTGAATAAACCAGCACATCGACCCCTTCCAACTGCAGAGTGTTGCTGTCACGCAAATGTGTCAGTGTACTGCATACAACATGAACTGCAATTGTAAAGGAGACGTCCATGTGAAGACATGAAGAAGGTACCTGCGAATAAGGATGAAGACATGGATGCACAAGCACATATCAATACACCATGCAGTGTTCAATACAACAACAATACCCACTAGGGATGTCCACATAGTATTGACTGCAGACTGCCCACACAGCTCATGGGAGTCCAATGTCACTGTGTATGTTACTGTCACTTGGTCACACCCTTTGCAAGCCCATGGAAACGGGAAGCAGGAGGGGTGTGTGTGTCAGGAAACCAAGCATCTAACCCAAACACTTCACAAGCCTGCATGTGCCCAGCCGGAATACACAGTGGATGCCCACGGGAGCCACACAAGGCAACACATTGTAAAAAAAATAAAAAAATGTAAAAAATGTTTTTTTAAAAAAAAATGGCCATGTGGGGGTCAGGGGAAGGGAGGCTACCCAGGAGGTTCGAGGACAGGGTGCACACCAACATCCAACTGCGTGGATGTTGCGAAAAAAAAAATACCTTCATGGGCTCATGGCCTGCACGGCTATGCCATTGTGGGAGAACTGCTGTCGCTCTCATCACCCTCTGCTGCTGCATCAGGAGGTGGTGGTGCAATGGGAGGCAGCCCACGCAAAGCCCTGGTATGGTCCTCCATGGCAGCAAGCATGCAGGTGTGGAAGGTCTGATTCTGGAGGATGATAGTGCAGAGATCCCCATCCAGCACCTTACGGGTTGCCTGCAATTCTGCGCGAATGGCCTCGCGTGATGCCCGGATCTCTGCACGGGTTGCCTGTAGCTCAACTGAGAGCGAACGTGTGAGCTGCTCCAGCTGCTGTTCTGCCCTAAAATTTTGGGGAGCCTCAATTTCAACCAGAGTCTCCCTGAGGTTATGGAGTTCCACCCTCAGGGCTTCCCTGTGGCCCTGTGACTCTATTGACATGGCTTCGCGCAGAGTCTCCGGTGCCGCCCGTCAGTCCCTGTTGGATGCCAACATGTCTTCCCTGTGTGATTGGCAAATGGACTCTGTTGCCTGCTGTTTTTGCTCCATCTGCCTTTCAGGGAGGAGAATGGAAGTGGCCACCCTCTCCATTGCCTGAGCCATCATTTCAACCGATGCTCCCTGTTGGGCTACTATACTGTACATTGAGTTTTCCCATACAGTATTGCCTGCTGGCGCACGGCCA
Organism: Ambystoma mexicanum; assembly: GCF_040938575.1. Classification (NCBI taxonomy): domain Eukaryota; kingdom Metazoa; phylum Chordata; class Amphibia; order Caudata; family Ambystomatidae; genus Ambystoma; species Ambystoma mexicanum. The sequence continues at coordinate 615,941,401 of NC_090930.1, forward strand.
CTGCATCGGCGGGCACCACACCTGTTCGGGGCAAGGCGATCTGCACCTTGCTGTGCTGGCACTGCCTGAGGCTGCAGGACTGCATTCCCCCTCTGATCTGCTGGCCCAGGAACAGGATCAGATGTTGTGGAGTGTGACCCTGCATCCGTAACCGGCAAAGGCGGACCTTCCAACCCTGAGATCCACATAGAGGGTTCTACCCCTGGTGCAGGTGGGTTGGACAGAACAGAATCCCTACAAGAAGCACTCACCTGCGACAGCACATAAGTCTCATCATCCGATTCAGCACCTGAATAGAGGTCTGGGGAGGTGCACCCAGAGATACCCCTGGACAGTATGGTCTGCAGTACGAAAGGGTTTTCACCCACCACCACACCACATCCTCCACTGGTGCCAGGTCGTGGCTGAGATTCCTCCTGGGTCTGCACCATCTCCTCAACCTCACCAGCATCAAGTGCGTCATCACCTGCAAAAACATGAAAGACAACAAATGGAAACAGGCATGAGCACCATAGCACACACATAGGCCTGACAAGCCAGAGATCCAGTACATGATGTACACATGTCCCACATGACTACAACCCTGGCATGCATGCACTGTCAATGCGTTTGAAGGGGAGTTAAAAAGCAGACACTGAGGACACCAAGATGGAAAAGCAACACATTTGCTGCACGGTGGGCAGCACTGGCATCACACATCAGCCTGTGAGTGGCATTTCCAATACAAATACATGACACATGCCAGCATACAGATGGCATGTAGCATAGCCATGGCACATTTGACTAGTACAGCGATATGTCAGTGAATGAGTACTGTCACCCATCTGTGTGAGATGGACATAATGAGATGAAAAATGCTAAATAGTGTGCCAAAATGTGCATGTGCCACACACTGCTACACATCCAGTGTACAATATTACAGTGCTTCTAGGCAGATGTACACATCAATGGTTGGTCACTTTAACATGACAGGAAACAACGATCATGTACCAAATTCAAACAGGCACCAAAAATCAAAGAGCAGGCCAATACTCAATCAGCCTGAATGGTCTAATCATTCACATGACAAGGTAACAAATGTTGCACAATGAGGGGTGTAATCAATGACAGAAGCATGTCACATATGTGGCATTAGGGCTGATAAATGCATTGCAAAAATTGGAGAATTGAAACGATCAGCCTGAATGAACCTTGACAAAAATCTGAACAATGTTGTTGCAAGATGACAGTTCAAGGGCAACTGCAGTAATTTTGCGCTAATTGGCTACTGTGGGCAGAAGGGATACTGTCATACCCAAATTCAAGGCTGGTGAATGTTTTGGAGGTAGCACATGGGTGACCCATAACACTCAGGAGTACACACCCTGACCAGGCACTCAATCAGAACCTGCCACCCAAACAACATACACATGGATTACACATACATGCATGGGCACTCACCGGACAATGCGTCGTAATCTGGTAGGTCTCCCACGCCTTGGATCTGTTCCTCTGTGACGAAGGTTCCAGCAACAGACTCATGTTCAGTGAGTTGGTTGTCCTCTGGTGGAGATCCACCGCCAGTCACCAGAGTAGAGCTAGGCTTCCTTGACGTGCCGGAGTGTGTAGCTGTGTCTGGGGTCTCAGCCTCTACTGCCAGAGCACCCTTCTTCTTCTTTTTCAAAGGTGGTGTGGATCCTGAGTGGCTTACGCTGCTCTGGTCAGTAGGGGCAGAAGCGCCAGTGAACTGGGTACTAGGAGTTTGCGAATGCACAATGACCATAGGTCTTGGTGCAGGCATTGGCTGCAGGGTGATGTTGGCAGGGCCAACGTCGGTTTGATGGTCCTGGACCGACACTGTCCTGGCTGGGAGACTCAGAGCTGGGGTGGATAGAGCTGCAGCTGCCCCTGCAGCCTGCCCAACCTGCCTACTTGGGGCAGCAGATGACATTGCTGCCCCAGATCCATGTGGCCTGGTGACAGCAACTTGCACCACCACACGTGGCTTAGACTTGCTGACCTGGAAGTCAGCCTGGGAGTCATCCTGTGCTGGTTCTGGTGCCAAAATGGGCTGGTCCAACAAGGGCTGAGCTGGGATGGTGTCAGCTACGTTTCCCACAACCATGTGGGGGGAATGGGTGTCCCTGATTAGTCCTCCACACATGGGGGTCTAGGGGCACCCTGCAAATCCTGGCCACGTCCCCTACCGCACCCACCACGCCCACCTTTTGGAGGTTGGCCACCTTTGCCTCCCTTACCGCTTGGTCGCCTCCCAACCATGGCACTGATGTTGTTGTGCGTATGGGAGTAGCAGTAAACAATTGTCCTGGGCAATTGGGGGTGAAAGGGGTAGGGTACTAGATGGAATTTATACCCTAGTGCTCTAGCAAGACTGTCTGTGACCCCTGGGGGAAGATGACGGGTCACGCAACGCACAGGCACCCCGAAAACCAAAAATGAACATGCACGCAATCCCTCGTAGACCACGTGCGTGGAAAAATGAACCTGCACTACGCTGTGGCACCCAGAAACACAAAAATAAGCATACGCGTAATACACACAGCCTACACTGACCTCTGAAGGGGTACGCGACACACGGGGCAAGCACAGTTGGTAAATATCTGCGCGACTCACTGTATGCCTGGAAAAAGAATGTGAAAAAGACATGTGTGTGCACCTTGGCAACACCCCCTCCAAAAGAAGAATTGTACGCTGTCTGAGGAAACAGGACAAAAGAAGAAGTGAACGCTGTTTGAGGAAACAGGCCAAAATAAGAATTGAACGCTGTCAGAGGTAACAGGGAGTACGAACTTGAACCGTTGTGAAGTAATCGCGTGTGAACTGACTAGAAGTACAAAATTCACCCACTCGCTCTCCACGAAAAGCACGTACAAGAAAATGGCGTGCTACACGTTCCTTTTCAATCGGCCCACACGTACAACGTCACTTACGCGTGTACGCACTAAGGCCCTTTCCTCCAATTACACGAGCTGACACTCGGACTTGCAGTTTTTGCACGTGTACGATAAACATGCACCCGTGTTGAGGTAAACGCCCTTGTGCATCATGTCACCGACGCGCTTACGCGCTAAAGGGCCTTTGGTCCAATGAATTTGCGTACGTGCGGTGTATTCACGTGCTGATTCACTATGCACCCGTCACAAGGGAAACACCCGTGTGCGTAAGTCACAGACGCACTTACGCGCTAAGGGCCTTTCCTCGAATTACATGCTGACGTGCAATTTTTTCACGTGCCAAATCACTCTGTATCAAGCTGGCCACGCAACAACACACGGAAGACCACACTCCTGCCCAGAAGGCCAAATTACTGCCCCCAAGAGCCCCGAGCATGCTCCCACCTGCCATCTGCTGATGCCTGCCTGCCTGCTGCCCACGTGCCCTGCTATTTGCTGCCTGCACGTCAGCCAGGGGTGCAGTTGCTGTGACCACCCCTGCTGGAACTGAAGACTCCCGACTGGGATACCATTGCTCCACAGCCCAGCCCCAGGACCCATTTGCCCACCCACACCTGCCTCTGGGGTTGCCATGTCGGGCACAACACCATCTGGCACCACTGGCAACCCCCAGCCAGAGAGGCAGAGGGCCACCAGATTCAGTGCCAGGGAAGTTGGTGTCCTGGTGGAGCAAGTCCTGGGGCAGTATGATGCCCTCTTTGGAAGTTTACGCGCCGACTATGAAGGACGGACCAGGATCTGGATGGACATCGTGACTGCCATCGACGAGGAGGGGGTGGCAGTCCGTGACATCAAACATGTTAAGAAGCGTTGGGAGGACTTCGTGTCCAGGACCCTCAACAAGGCCCGGCGTCTCTTGAAGGCAGCAGATGCCAAGTGGTGCCGTGGGTCACCTGTCCGACTACCAAATGAGGGTCCTGGAACGCATAAGCCCAGCGCTCCACATCCAGGTCCTTGAGAGGCAGACCCGTCTGGAGTCGAGCGGTAAGTGTACATGCATACTGGTTGGACGCTGTGCGTGTCGTGGTGTACCAGTAGTGTGCAGGTTGCACATGTGTTTCTGTAGGGCCATGTAAGGATGTGTATGTACAGAGGCGTGAGGCTGACACATGCGAGTCCTCTCATGTTTGAGACACATGGATGGTGTATGTGTGGGTAAGCATGCAGGCAAAATGCAGACGTGGGAGCACACAATTACTGTGTATGTACGTTGCCATGGTTGTGGTGTCACACATGGATTTTGGTTCCAGCTGCATGTATCTGCACTGTGTACATGTGCATGTGTGTGTATTTGATAAGTGTGCAACTGTGATGCAACATGGATGCATGTGGCACTGACATGTAGAAGGGTGAATGCCAGATGTGACATGGATGGTGATCTCATCACTCTGACAGTTGGTGGACATGTACACATGCATGTAAGTGTGTCTGTGTGTGTGCATGTGTTGTGTACTCTCCGTGTTTCATGTGACGTCAGGCTCACCTTCGGATGCTGATGTTGTTTTATGGATGGTGCTGCCTGGTTCAATATTGCTGTGGAATTGCTCATGTGTGTGAGTAGAAATGACATGTGTGTTAGGGAGTGTGATGCCATGTCTGAAGTTTGACACTGCCACTCATGTACAACTGTCATGTGTGTATCAGTCCATTTTACAGTGCCTTGATGCCTGTGTTCTATCTCTCCCTGTTTGCAGGGTCAACTGATGAAGAGGGCGGAGAGGGTGCTGTGGAGCAAAGCGGCAGGGATCGCACCAGCAGCCAGAGACGCAAGGCTGGCTCCCCTCCCAGATTGTCATCTCTTCGGGGAGTGAGGAGTCTGGTGCCGCCTCCCAGGCCGCAGCTGCCGAGGGTAGGTCCAAGAGGTGGAGGTTGGAGATGGACTCCTCAGCAGCAGAAGGGGCTGCTGAGACCACACAGGGTCCGAAGGAGGAAGATGGCATGGAGTCATCCAGGTTGGTGGGGGATTTGGAGGAGGAGGAGGCTGTGGAAGGGACACACACATGGTCTGGAGGTGGGGATTCCACCGGTGCCAGTGGTGTAGTACAGGGGCAGGGATAGGAGGCAGCACAGGCCGCCGCGGAGGTGCCTGTGTGTAATCCTGTCTGTGATCCTGTGACTTCATCATCCGGCACCAGCAGGGATGCCTATGTCCAGACCCGTTTTCAGGGAGGGGATGGGCGCACAACAACTGGCCTTCCTCTCCCTGTGGACGTGGCTATCCGGGACTGGGTTGAGCCTGTCCTGGCTGGGACAGCGTTGCGTCAACGGGGCATGCGAGGTGACCTGCAGTGTTTTTGTGAAGACACTGCACGTCATCTTGGATGCCTCTTTGACCACGTTGACCTACTGGGACGGCTCACGAGTGCTGGATTCCTCCGTGTGCTGGACCTTCTTGCCACCCCCTCCTCACCTGAACCCCCTATGCGCCAGTCGTCCTCCATGCCTTCTTCCCACCCATGTATCACCTGCGTACCCTGTGGAGCTGCCTCTGAGCCAGCGGCCAGGCTGGTGGAGGACACATCCCTGCCACAGTCTGGAGTCAGACGTCCAGCAGGGGTGGGCACCACGACAACTGCACCCCAGCCGGAGTAGGACGTGCAGGCAGAAAGAGCCAGGGCTCAGGCACAGCAGCAGCAGCAACATGGTGGGAGCAATGATGGCTCAGGGCCTTCAACATCGGAGGGGCAGGCATCAGCCAGAGGGCAGGAGGACCCAATAATGCAAGTGTCTTCCGTGTGGCAGCGGTTGGGCCACGCCATAGATGCGGAGCGGGCGTAAGAGGCACGGCTCACAATGGTCAGGGCGGAGAACTCCATGAGGAGGGCACTGAGGCGGGCCAAGTGCCTCGAGGCAATTCGCAGGGAGTTGGAGGTCAACATGTCATCCTCCCTGCGAACCCTCGGGGCCATGGAAGAGGACCGCCTCCAGGACATTGAGTGAGAGTTTGATGATGCCCTGGCCCGGGACATCAAAAAGTGAGCCGTCGGACTAGCCCGCTGCCATTGTAAATAGTTGGTTCGTGTTATGTTTCATTTTGGTGTTCATTTTTTTTTGGGGCGCTTGGACAATACCCCACATTTATATAGCTCTTCATTAGTTAGTGTATTTTTGTAGGTTTCATTTGGACACTTCATGGACCCAGGATTTCATCCTTGTAAATAGTTGGAGTGTGGATTTGTCAGCATTTTCTTTTTTGATTTTTCCATGGAGCAATATATTTTACTTTTTCATTTCTGTTTGGATTTGCTTTGGAGACATTTTCGATTTCATATATTTTGGATTCTGATTTCCTTTTTTTATCATTATCTGACATTCTGCATTGTTTTCCTTATGTCCATTGTTTGGTCTTTGAATTTCTTTCACCACATTTTTTGTTCAATACATTTTTTCCCGTACTTCAACTGGGGTATTCTCTCATTGGTTTCATGCATGTCACGATGTGCGTTTTCACATTCACTGGCACCCATTGTGTGTGTGTGACGGACATGTGTTGATGTATATACATGCCATTTGGGTTGTTTCATGTAATGGGCATTTCAATGTGGGGTGTATGTTATGCTTGGTTGGTTATTTGGGTAGGGGTGGCGTGCTGTGGGATTTTGGTGGCCATGAGGGCCATGATTGTGGGTCATGTTGATGTGTTGGGGGGACCTGAGTGGGGGCCTGCTGGCAGGTGCCCCTCACTGCTGGGGTGTGGGGGTGCTTGGGGACATGAGTGGGGGCCTGCTGGCAGGTGCCCCTTACTGCTGGGGGTGGGGGTGCAGGGGGACATGAGTGGGGGCCTGCTGGCAGGTGCCCCTCACTGCTGGGGTGTGGGGCTGCAGGGGGACATGAATGGGACATGAGTGGGGGCCTGCTGGCAGGTGCCCCTCACTGCTGGGGGTGGGGGTGCAGGGGGACATGAGTGGGGGCCTGCTGGCAGGTGCCCCTCACTGCTGGGGGGTGGGGGTGCTGTGGGAAATGAGTGGGACATGAGTGGGGGCCTGCTGGCAGGTGCCTCTCGCTGCTGGGGGGCTGGGGGTGCAGGGGGACATGACTGAGACATGAGTGGGGGCCTGCTGGCAGGTGCCCCTCACTGCTGGGGGGTGGTGGTGCAAGGGGACATGAGTGGGACATGAGTGGGGGCCTGCTGGCAGGTGCCCCTCACTGCTGGGGTGTGGGGGTGCAGGGGGACATGAGTGGGACATGAGTGGGGGCCTGCTGGCAGGTGCCCCTCACTGCTGGGGCGTGGGGGTGCAGGAGGACATGAGTGAGACATGAGTGGGGGCCTGCTAGCAGGTGGCCCTCACTGCTGGGGGTTGGGGGAGCAGGGGGACATGAGTGGGGGCCTGCTGGCAGGTGCCCCTCACTGATGGGGGGTGGGGGTGCAGGGGGACATGAGTGAGGGCCTGCTGGCAGGTGCCCCTCACTGCTGTGGGGTGGGGGTGCAGGGGGACATGAGTGGGGGCCTGCTGGCAGGTGCCCCTCACTGCTGGGGGGTGGGGGTGCAGGGGGATATGAGTGGGACATGAGTGGGGGCCTGCTGGCAGGTGCCCCTCACTGCTGGGGGGTGGGGGACATGAGTGGGACATGAGTGAGGGCCTGCTGGCAGGTGCCCCTCACTGCTGGGGCGGTGGAGTTGCAGGGGGACATGAGTGGGACATGAGTGGGGGCCTGCTGGCAGGTGCCCCTCACTGTTGGGGGGTGGGGTTTCAGGGGGACATGAGTGGGGGCCTGCTGGCAGGTGCCCCTCACTGCTGGGCGGTGGGGGTCCTGGGGGACATGAGTTGGTGATCATATTGCAAGGTGACATGTGGCTTGGCTGGGGAGCATGCCCATGGTGGATGGGCTGCCTGCGGGATATGACCAGGGGTGCAGGGTAGTCCCCTGTGGTGTGGGCTGCCTGCAGGGGCCATGGAGGGGGTAGAGGGGACACCTAGGAGGACCCACACTGCCAATTCACATGTGGGACTCCCCGCGCACCCCACTGGATACACGTACCCCGCTCTGACACCGAAATCGTGTGTGAAACTTCACGCGCACCCCAGAACTACACGTACCCCGCTCTGACAGCGGAATCGCGTGTGAAACTTCACGCACACCCCCAAAATACATGTACCCCGCTCTGACAGCAAAATTGCATGTTAAACTTCCCGCGCACCCCCAAAATACACGTACCACGCTCGCACAGGGCCAATCGCGTGTGAAACTCCCCGCGCACCCCAGTAATACACGTACCCCGCTCGCACATGGCCAATTGCGTGTGAAACTTCCTGCGCACCCCCGAACTACACGTACCACGCTCGCACAGGGCCAATCGCGTGTGAAACTCCCCGCGCACCCCAGTAATACACGTACCCCGCTCGCACATGGCCAATCGCGTGTGAAACTTCCCGCGCACACCCGAACTACACGTACCACGTTCGCACAGGGCCAATCGCGTGTGAAACTTCCCGCGCACACCCGAACTACACGTACCACGCTCGCACAGGGCCAATCGCATGTTGAACTCCCCGTAAACCCTAGTAATACACGTACACCGCTCGCACAGGTCCAATCGCATGTGAAACTCCCCGTGCACCCCAGTAATACATGTACCCCACTAGCACATGGCCAATCGCGTGTGAAACTTCCCGCACACCGCCGAAATACACGTACCACACTCGCACAGGGCCAATCGCGTGTGAAACTCCCGACGCACACCAGTAATACATGTACACCGCTCGCACAGGGCCAATCGCATGTGAAACTCCACGCGAACCCCAGTAATACACGTACGCCGCTTGCACAGGGCCAATCGCATGTGAAACTTCCCGCGACCCCCGACATACACGTACCACGCTCGCACAGGGCCAATCGCGTGTCAAACCACCAGCGAACCCCAGTAATACATGTACACCGCTCGGAGAGGGCCAATCGCGTGTGAAACTCCCCGCGCACCCCAGTAATACATGTACCCCGCTCACACAGGGCCAATCGCGTGTGGAACTCAGGCTTTTACGTGGTTGGGGGGCTGTATGCTGGTCCAATTGCTTGTGCACCATGTACCGGATTTGTGCGCTGTGCATGGCGCACGGGGAGGGGTTTGGGGCGTAACTGGCGCTGCTGCAGGGTCGGTGCGCCACTCTGCGCCACGGCTGGTTTTGGATGTTGAAATCCATTAATACGCTGTGTGGAAATGGATTTTAGCACATGCGGCTGGCGCAGACTGTTGCACGTGCACACTGTGCGCCAGCCGCGTGCGTCACTTATGCGCTGGATTCTATGAATTACCCCGATAATATCATGGATGAGAATACACAGGCTAAAATACAGTGTATGGAGCATCTAAAGCTAAGTAGGGTCTGCTCCCTTTTGTATTGAATTTTTAAAAAAATATATGTTTCTTTTCCCCACAGTCTAACATGTAAGAACATCTGAAAACACACAGCAAAAAAGATAAGACACTCAAATACCTACCGTGTCACTGACCATGGCCAGTGATGTTTCACCTCCAAAATCACTATAAAAATTACTTTTAAAAAGAAATAAAATACAAGCACAGCAAAATGTATAGCTGTGGGAATGGGACTACTCTTACCATGGGTGTTTGTAGTCCTACATAGCCTCAGATATATCCGCAAATGTCTGGAAAGTGGCTGGAAAGAAATTGCGTTCTGCACGCCAAGCCCACATCAAGTGCCCTCTAATGTATGCCAGCTCCCCATAATTCCCCAGATGGATTCTTCACCTCCCCTTTCCATTTTCCCCCACAAAACATGCTGCTTCTGTGACACACGTTGCTTTGAGATATTGGCTATTTGAGGCAATAGCCACGGCTACAGAAAGCTTTGCATTCCAAATTTAGTCCCTGGACCTCACATAACTCTGAAATTTCACTTGGTGTCCTCCAGCAACCTCCCCACCTCTAGATTAAACTCATTTACAATTATTTTAACCTTGCAAATGGCTTTTTAACTAGTTTTCTTTTCCAGCTATTGCTGGTTATAACCTCGGTTATCTATTGCATCAAGAGAAAAATCAGATGGCAGCTTTTTATTTCTGAAAACATTGGGGCCGATTCATGGAATAATTGTGTGCCGAAATCGGTGGCGCAAGAGAGAAAAATCCAGCGCACATGTTCGAATCGCACGCAAGCAATTCATGAAAGTCTGTGCGCGTGTTTAACCTGGGAGCAGCGCCTAATCCGCACCTACCCTACACATCACTGCGACATCCCGAACGCCGTGCATGACATGCATAGCGAAAGCGCAAAACATGTAGCGCACACACCAAAAAAGGGGCAGAACACGCGGAATGGAGAACAACATGTGAAAATGAGGGCGTAACTGGGGAAGTACTGCTAGGAAATACACGGAACGCCCACACGCTCGCAAACAACACGTATTCATGGAATCGAAAATGGAAAACCCCTGCACACCAAAACACACGCACAGGCGTAAAAACGTTTGCCACATGAAAGCAGACGGAAGCAGCCCTGTACAGTGCGCGCGAACATGCATATACAGCTACGATGAATGTCCCATTTCTCGCAGCAGTGATCATGAGAGACCCCAGGAGGAGGAGAATAGCCAGGCCCTGCATTTTTATGCCCATGACCAGCCTTTTTGGGATGCCTGATAACCAGGTCTATGGCAGGTATAGGTTTCCACCTCATATCATCCTAGACCTTGTCACTGAGTGGGAGGATGACCTCACATCACCCACCTTGTGCTCCCAAGCACTGAGCCCCTTGGAAAAGGTGCTCACTGTACTTCATTTTTCGGCCACTGGGTCATTTCAGTGGACAACTGCCATAGTTGGGGCTGTCTCACAGGCTACACAGTCACACTGCCTACACCAGGTGTTGGGAGTCATGACTGCGCGCCCCTCAGTCCGCAGGCACATATACATGCCTAGAACACCCGCAGAAAGGCAGGCCATGGTCCAGAACTTTTACAGGGTGGCACACTTCCCCAAAGTGTGTGGTGCTGTAGATTGCACACATGTGGCCCTACGTCCACATAGGGCCACTAAGAATATCTACCGCAACCGCAAGCACTGGCATTCCATCAATGTACTGGTTGCATGCGATGCCCAGGGAATCATCACCTCAGTCAATGCAAACTATCCTGGGTCTACTGATCACAGTTCCCTATACAGAATGCCTGCCCTGAGCTGGGCCCTGTCAGCTGGGAAGCATTGCAACACATGGCTCATCAGTGAGTAGAAATGTCTGTGCACATGCATGCATGTCACACACAGACAAATACAGAAACCCAACTAATGATAACCATCATCACCTCCCCAGGGGACAGTGCCTACCCTCTGACTACCCACCAGATGACGCCAATACGAAACTCCACCACACCACCCCAGGTAAGATACAACGCAGACTATATTGCAGCCAGGGCCATAGTGGAGCGCACATTTGGAGTGCTCAAATCACGCTTCCGTTCCCATGACCACTCTGATGGGCAGCTACTATATGCACCCCCAGTAGTGTGCAGGATCATTGTAGCTGCTTGTGTCCTGCACAATGTTGCAACATGGCGGGTGGCATCGGTGGACATGGTGGTGCCCCCACATCCCCAACCACATGCACAGGTGCTGTGCATGGGGGGAAAGGGCACGTGGCGCGGCAGCTCAGACCCAGCTTGTGGCCACATATTTCACCTAAACTCCCACCCCTGTGGAGTGCACACAGGCCTGGCACATACCAGGTGACAATCGATGAAGACAAAGGGACAGTCAACTGTCACAACCTTAGCACCCTGAGAATGTTTCCATGGAAGTGAGACATTGTGTACATCCCTAGCTACTGAAACATAACCAATCCTGTGTGACCAAAAGGAACACATGCAAGGTGCATATCCCACCACCCCCCTGCAAAACAGGCCATGAAAATCACTCATAAGTCACCCAAACCCTCCCAATCCCCATGACCCCTGTCCTCCATGCCATGCCATGGCATGCAACAGCTAAACAGCCAACCAAATGCACAACACATGACACCATCGTCATTAAGTGCAACGTGATAAATACAAACAGGCATGAGATATTCACACCTGACATGGAACCTGATAAACTCTTTTGGCAAAAATCGGCCACCCATACAAAGGGGGTCATCATGAGTATGGCGGTATGCTGTGGACTATGCCAGTATGTCACTGGAACCGTCTATACCGTACCACCATATTACGAGTAACCCGGGTGCCTGATGGCCAGTGAGGGCAGACCTTGCGGGCTGTGTGGTGGTCGCCACAGCTGCACCTGCAGCTGCCACTACCGGTGGGCCTGTGTCAGCACATGTTACTGATGGTCAGGTCGCAAGGGCGCCAGGGTCGGATGCAACAGCAGCATCACCTGGAGCCACAGGCGGTAGTGGCATGGCTGCACCAGCACGTGGCTAGACATCCTGCCCATGTGGTGCACCCTTGCCTCTTCCCCCTCTGCAGCCACCCTGGCTGCCTGGACTCCATGTACTCCCTGGTCACCCCGGCCACGTGCCTGACCACTCCCAACACTGGCAGGATGCCCAGCTGAGCCCCCCTTAACCTTTGGTGGCCTCCCAAACATGGCACCGATGTACTAATGCCAATGGGAGGTGCACTGAACAATTGTCCTGGGCAATTGGGGTGGAGTGGGCAGTATACATGATGGTAGACGTACCTCTGTGCTCCTGCAAGGCTGCCTGTTGACCCCGGGGATAAATGACGGGTCACACAATGCTCAGGCATGCCAAAAAAAGAAAAATGTATATGCAACCCCTTTAGCAGACGTGTATGTAAAAAACCTCATGCAGTACGCTGTGGCACCCAGGAACACAAAAAAGCATACGCGATTAACACGCGGGCTACTATGACCTCAATAAATGGGGTTCGCGACAAACAGGGGCACCCGCAGTGGGAAAAATAGCATGCAGTAGCATGCACGACTCACTATCTGCCTTGCATGGAAAATAAATACGGATAGGCACTGCAACCGCTGTGAAGTAATTGCCTGTGAATCCCAAAGTAGGAAAAACACACACGTCGGTCTACAGAGAAAGCATGTACAGCGTGCTGCAGATCTGCACAGACAATTAACAAATGCAGAGGGAAATGCCCATGCACGTTACATCACTTACCCACTTATGTGCTAAGGGCCTTTCCTCGATTTCCATACAAATGTGCTGTTTTTCACGTGCAGATTCACTCTGCATCAAGCTGGCCACATGACAACACATGGAAGACCACGCTCCTGCCCAGAAGACCATTTTGCTGCCTCCCAGACCCCTGAGCAGCCTCCCACAAGCCATCTGGTGCTGCCTGCCTGCCTGCTGCCCAAGTGTCCTGCAATTTGGTGCCTGCACATCAGCCATCTGCAGGGATCCAGTTGCTGTGACCAACCCTGCTGCAAGAGAAGACTCCCGACTGTTGTTCAGTCCCTTCACAGCCCAGCCCCAGGAACCAGTTGCCCACCAACACCTGCCTCAGGGGTTGCCATGTCGGGGTAAACACCATCTGAGACCATTGGCAACCCCCAGCCAGGCAGAGGGCTGTCAGCTTCTCAGCCACAGAAGTTGGCATCCTGGTGAAGCAAGTCCTGGGGTATTATGATGCCCTCTTAAGATGACCGTGCGCCGACAAGGATAGATGGAAGAGGACTAGGTTGGACATCGTGGTTGCCATCAATGCGGAGGGGGTGGCAACCCGCGACTTGAAACACATCCAGAAGCGCTGGGAGGACTTCAGGTCGAGGACCCTCATGAGGACCCGGTGCCTCTTGCGTGCAGCGGATGCAGGGGGGCACCAGGTCAAACTTACCATCGACGAGATGAGGGTCCTGGAACGCATCAACCCAGTGCTTCACCACCAGGTCCTGGAGAAGCAGACCATCTGGAGTCAAGCGTTGTGTGTCTGGGCTATCCCATTCCACACAGTGCATGTTGAGGTTTGGCAGGAGTGTGCAGCTTGGAAATATGTCTGACATGGCCCATGTATGGATTTGTGTGTGCAGGGACATGCCCATGCTGCATGTGAGTCCAGTCATGTGTGATGCACATCAATGGTGTATGTGTTCCAATGCATGATGCCCAACTGCATGTGGAGATTCACACATGTTTGCATTTCTGTGTATGCACTATGCCATGGTTGGTATGTGACACATGGATGCTGGTCCCACCTTCATGTATGTGCACGGTGTAAATGTGTGTGTGTCTGTTTGGCATGTGTGTGACTGTGAGACACCATGGATGCATGTGACCCGGACATCTGGACATCTGGATAACTGTTTGGCAGATGTGACATAGTTGCCGATGATTGCACCAGTGATTGACAGGTGGTGGAGATGTACAGATGCATGTCTGTTTGGTGGTGTGTGAGCATGTGATCGGGACACTGCCCATGCTGCTTGTGACATCATGCCAACCTTGGGATGTTCATGCAGTTATGTGTGTATGGATGCTGATGCCTGTTGCACAATCACAGTTTATTTGTGCATGTGTATGGGTTCAAATGACATGTGTGTTGGGAAGTGTGATGGCATCTGTGATGGCTGACACTGACACTCATGTGCAACTGTTATGTGTGTAGCAGACCATTGTACGGTGCCCTGATGCTTGTGTTCTTTTTCTTCCTGTCTGCAGCGTCGACTGATGAAGAGGGCAGAGATGGTGCTGTCGAGCCCAGCAGCATGGATTCCACCACCAGCCGGAGACACAGGGCCCAGCTCCACACCCAGGTTATGATATCTTCTGGGAGTGAGGAGTCTGGTGCCGCCTCCATGGTCGCAGCTGCCGAGGGAGGTCCAAGAGGCCAAGGTTGGAGGTGGACTCCTCGGCAGCAGAAGCGGCAGCTGAGCCCCCACAGGGGCGTACTGAGGAAGATGGCACTGAGTCATCCAGGTTGGTGGGGGATGTGGTTGAGGAGGAGGCTGTATCAGCTCCACGCATGGGGCCTGGAAGAAGTGGTTCCACTGGTTTGAGTGGTCCTGTCCAGGGGCAGGGGCAGGAGGCAGCACAGATCACTGCGGAGGTGCCTGTGTGTAATCCTGTCCCTGATCCTGCGACTGATTCATCCCGCACCAGCAGGGATGCCTCTGTACAGGCCCGTTCGCCGATAGGAGATGAGTCTATAACAACTGGCCATCCACTCCCTGTGGACTTGGCAATCCATGACCATGTACAGCCTGTCCTAGTCGGGATGGCAATGTGCACATGTGGTATTCGGGATGACGTCCATGTTTCTAGGCAGGACAGTGCACATCATTTTGAATACCAGTGTGGCTGCCTCGACTTGCTAGGACAGTTCACTGGCGCAGGGTTCCTCCATGTGCTGGATGCTCTTGTGACCCCCTCCTCAATTGCACCCCTTATGCACCAGTCATCCTCCATGCCGTCTTCCCATCTATGTATCACCTGGGCCCCCTGTGGAGCTGCCCATGAGCCTGCAGCCAGCCTGGTGGAGAACACATCCCTGCCACAGTCGGGAGTCAGAGGCCCAGCAGGGTTGGTCACCCCACCAACTGGACCCCAGCAAATGGAGGATGTGCAGGCATTCTCAAGTAGGGCATGTGCACAACGGTGCCAGGGGATTCCATGAGCCCGGAAGCCATCGTGGTGGCAGAGGAATTTGGCAATCAGGCAGCAGTAGGCTCGGCAAATTGATGCAGAGTGGCGGTGGGCAGAGAGGGCATGGCTCACGATGGTCAGTGCAGAGAAATCCATGCACCGGGCATTGAGGTGGGTTGAGAGCCTCATGGCAACTTGCATGGACTTGGAGGAGTCCATGGCAACATCCCTGCAAGACCTCGAGGCCAGGGAACAGGCCCGCCTCCAGGACATCGACGTGGAGTTTGATGATGCCTTGGTCCAGAACATCAAGAAGTGATCCATCGGACTAGTCTGCCACCTTTGAACATAGTTATTTAGGCATAGGTTTCATTTCGTTTGATTTATGACTTGGGGCATCATTACGAGAATGGAGGTAATGAAAATAGGAAGGCAGAATGGTATTACCGGCATCATTAATGGGTCCGGGCCATTACTACCCGACAACCCGCCAATACCGCCACCTCCCATACCGTGCCCCTTCATACAGGCTTGCGCGCATACACGCGCCCCTTCGAGGAGTAACTACCGGGATACCGATAATAGGAGACCATCACAACTTACACGGGCATGCAATTACCAGCATCCCGAAGGCAGTAATTAGGGCTTGCACGATGGTGGCCATACAGGCATCGTGGACCACCCATAAACAGCAACCTGCAGTCAAGGCAACAGCCACAGGTGCACACAATCACCACAGGTGGAGTCAATGGAGGCTGTCCCAGTATAAAAGGACTACAACCACACACCACACCCCTTCCCACACCAAAATGATACTACTAGCTGTTGCAATCATGGGGCTGGAGGACATGCCTATACTGCTACAACTACAGCAACAACAACAACGCCAACAACAGCCACAGGCAGCACAGAGGAGACACAAGAGGAGAAGGAGGGTGAGACAGGCCCAGAAATTACCACCAGTGCAGCCAGTGGTATCTCCTAGACAGCCACCAATCCCTCGCATCAGACCCAGTCCATTCAATCTAACCCCTGAGCAGATCCACACCCTGTACCGGTTGGACCGGGACACCATCACCACTATTGTGAACATGATACATGATGACATTGTCAGCCTCATTGAAATACACACTGCATCCCCCCACTACTAAAGTTGGTGTCTGTGCTCCACTTCCTGGCCACACGCACCTACCAGCACACAGTGGGCCAGCTGCATGGCATTTCACAACCACTCCCTTCACGCCTGCTGACCCAAGTGCTTGATGCCCCCCTGAAGCATGCTAGCACCCATATATCCCTACCACGGACTGCTCAGGAGATTGCCAACACCAAAGTAAGCTTCCATGCACTGGCAGGCATGCCCAATTGCGCTGGTGCCCTCGACTGCACCCATGTCGAATTGGTAGTCCTCCATGCCCTAGAGACAGTGTACCACAGTCGCAAGCAATAACACTCCATCAATGTGCAGATGGTATGTGGTAGCAAGATCATCACACATTGTTGCGCCCGATATCCCGGATCTACACATGATGCCATGGTGCTATGTAACTCCACACTATCCCGTCACATAGAGCGACATGCTGGATGAAGTGCCTGGCTGCTTGGTGAGTTGCCTGACTGGCCCATGGCAGTGCATCAGGGTTGTGAGGTGGGAGTATGCATACTCTACCAGGGTGGGAATGGGCGGTGAGTGGACAATACATGCAGAGCTATACACTCCTGACCTGAACCTCCCAACCTGAACATGACACATCACTCCCACATATTGGACCAATGCCGCATATCAATGACAACATGTAAGACACACAACCTGGCCACCATGGATATGTCAAGCAATGCATGACCAAACAGGGAACGGGCTACACCCCTGACCATGCCCCACAGTCAGCCCATCACCCCTGACCATGCTCCGCAGGTGCCCCACACCACAAGGGACACCCCTACAGCCCCTGACCATGCCCTGCAGGCAGCCCATCACCCCTGACCATGCCCCACAGGCAGCCCACACCACAGGAGACACCCCTACATCCCCTGACCATGCCCCACAGGCAGCCCATTCATCCTGACCATGCCCCGCAGGCAGCCCCTCCTCCCTGACCATGCCCCGCAGGCAGCTCATCCACCATGACCATGCCCCGCAGGCAGCCCACACCACAGGGAACACCCATACAACCCCTGGTCATGCTGCGCAGGCAGCTCATCCACCCTGACCATGCCCCACAGGCAGCCTACACCACAGAGGACGGCCCTACACGCCTGACCATGTTCCGCAGCCAGCCCATGACCCCTATCCATGCCCTGCAGCCAGCCCACAACAGGAGGGACTTTTCCCATGCAATTTGCCTGACCCAGGTTGGGTACGCGTATTGCAGGGGGTGTGCGTGAAGTTTTACACGCGATTGGGCTGGCGCGACCGGGGTCCGCTTATTCCGAGTGGTGCGCGGGGAGTTTTACAATCGATAGGGCTGGCGCGAGCCGGCATCGTGTATTCCGAGGGGTGCGCAAGGAGTTTACACGCGATTGAGCTGGTGTGAGCGGGGTACGCGTATTTCAAGGGGTGCGCAGGGAATTTTACATGTAATTGGGCTGGTGCGAGCGGGCTTCACATATTGCAAAGGATGCGCGAGAGGTTTTACACGCGATTGGGCTGGCACGAGCAGGGTATGCATATTCCGAGGGGTGTGCGAGGAGTTTTACACGAGATTGGGCTGGCACGAGCGGGGTACACATATTCTGAGGGGTGCACAGGCAGTTTTACACGCAATTGTGCTGGCACAAGCAGGGTACGTGTATTCCGAGGGGTGCGTGGGGAGTTTAACAGACGATTGGCTGGCGTGAGTGTGGTTCGCATATTCTGAGGGAGGCACAGCAATTTTACACGCGATTTGGCTGGCACAAGCGGGGTGAGTGGGGTTTTTAGCACAATTTCACTGTTGGGGGGCTGTATGCTGGACCACTCGCCTTTGCGCCATGTAGGGGATTTGTGCAGCTGTTTTTGCCTCAAGGGTCTGGTTTTGGGGCATAACTGGCGCTGCTGGACGGTCGCTGCACAATTCTGCGCCACGGCTGGATATTGATGGGGCAATCCATTAATACGTGGTGCGTGGAAATGGGGTCTGGTGCTCACGGCTGGCGCAAGCAGCCGCACACTCTGTCTGTTTGCCAGTCGCGTGCACCACTGCTGCGCTTGATTCCAAGAATTACCCTGACTGTTTTTTGGTAAATCCCTAAGATAGATC
This sequence comes from Ambystoma mexicanum, assembly GCF_040938575.1. NCBI lineage: Eukaryota > Metazoa > Chordata > Amphibia > Caudata > Ambystomatidae > Ambystoma > Ambystoma mexicanum. The sequence continues at coordinate 615,960,105 of NC_090930.1, forward strand.
CATCTGTTTTTGAGAAGGGGAAATCTCTTCTCCGTCAAATAATTAAATAACTACTAAATGAAATAACCCCGGACCATGCATGCATTACGAGTCAACGCTTCATGCCCAATTTTTTATAAACATGGTCCAAATCTGTCCAGCAGTTTGGGCTCTGCACTTTTATAAAAATGTTCCATGTTTGTCTATGGGGTAATGAATGGGAAGTAGGCCACACTTTTGGAGAACATCAATTTTTGTCTTCTTAATAACTTTTTTATTTTTTAACACATCCTTACAAATGTTTGCAGTCTGGGGTGGGGGAGTGAATCCTTAATTACCTTTGAAATTTTGGTCAAGTCTGTTACTTGAATGATAACATTTTGAGGGGTTCGACTCACCTTAACCATAGGGCGGCTATCACCACCCTGTAATGAATCCATGATCTGGCTACTGCACCAGCCAATTACATGGTGTTTCTTCATTCTGCATAATTATTTGCGGGGGTGGGGGATGGATGCTTTGTTCAATAAACCCATCTCCCCCAACCCCTCCCATATGCGTTCCCATGCATTGAACTGTCACCTTCTGTACCACTGTGCCCTTTACTCTCAGTTTTTATATCTAACCCATACTATCTAATATTTTAAAACCTCAGCCACCCCACTCTAGTTTCAGTGCCTCCAACCTTCGTATTTTTAGTGTCTGTACTCTCACTCACCCTAAGGCCTCCTGTGTACCTGTACCTATTCAGTATATTTCCAACCACTATACTCCCACCCAATTACCTTACTGATGTGTTAGTGTATTTTTTTTGTTTTTTTAATCCAATTTGGATTATTTCCCAATTACCCAATGATTACTGTATTTGAAGAGAGCAACAGTGTACTACATCACATGTTATATCAAACATAGGATGCACTACATATGAGGATCATCAAATTCAAATGTGTGTTCAATTATAACTAATTGTATTTTAAAAAGTATGTTCTCTAACTAATTATGTTTTCTTTTTTTAGACAGTAGACATGAAATCATATTGTGTTCATCGCATGTATTAAGTGTCTATACATAATATAAAATCCTCTGATTTTACCTAGGTCTGAGTACCCCCACTCAGCTTGTTTATAGCATACACACTATGCATACATTCTATGTAAATCTTCTATATTTCTATGCAGGTTATGCTCACCCTGTTGAACCCTATTCATCCTATTGCCACAGAACGTATTCATGGTAGTGCACCGTCATCTGTTACATTCTAACAATTTTAAAATGTAACTTACAAGGAGTACTGAATACATAATACATATGTAAATATATATATTCTTTTTTTTTCCCATAACAGCAGCTACTGCAGCTGCAGCCAATTATACAGTGGCGTTTGAGACACAGCATTTGATGCGCAGCTAATATCAGCAACGACAGGCATGTATATCTATAGCTACAGCAGCACCTGTCACTGCGCAGCGCACATACCCATGGCTATATTTGGTACCCTCTGTTCCCGCATCTAAATACAGGTCAAGAGCGTGTTGTGTATTTTCCCAGGTTTTAAAGCTGTGGCTACATGGAATTTTCAACTGAACTTCGTCACACAACAAAACACGTTTTAAAGTGGGAATGGGAGAGGGCAGGGGATGTGAGGAGGATATCAGGAGAGTGGGGGAGCTGGAAGAGATGTTGAGTGTGTTTGGTGAGGGTTTGGGAGTGCAGAAAATCATTTGCTTGTTGATATTTTTTTTCAAAGAGCCTCAGTTTTCCATAACACCACCCTTGTCTTATGTGAACTTTTAAATGTTGACAAGGTTTGTATTTGAGCTAGTATACAACGTGCGTTGATCCGCAGCTACCAGACAATCTGTCTAGCTGCGTTTGAATAGCCGCGGTTACCAAAGATGGTTGCAGGGAAAACAAGTTGTCTATGCCTGTAGTTGTTTGTAATTGGTTGTTGTTACTTTTGTAATTGTGTAATTGTCTGTGATAAGTTGCAGTGAAAATGGGTCAGCCATTTTAGTTTGCAGTTTTGATTTTGAAAAGTATCATATCCACCATTTTGTGCACTTTTCTCTTTTTGATTGCAGAAGATTTGCATGGCTGATGTGAAAGTACGTGCCATTAGATATTTACATACTAAACAATGTATGTGTAGTGTTGTGTGTGTCAGCTATATGTCCCACTGCTATCAGATGGCATATATAATATATTTGACAGGCTCAGATTAAGTGTCATTATGTATAGGTACGTAAACCAAGCAGGAAATGTTATTGGCTGATGGACAAGATGCGAAGATACAAAACTGCATCAATGAAACTTGTGGTCCTATTGGCCAATGCTGCATGTTTGTATTTCGTTATACGCGCGGGCATACTCGCTTTGATACAATGTTGGGTCCCTCATTGATGCGGCTATGGGTCATTTGTAGGTGTGCATGCCCAGTGCGAAATGTGATTGACTGAAGGACAAGGCACAAAGACGCATAAGCACATCAGTGAAAATCGTAGTCCAATTGGTCAATGCTGCAAACTCGGATTTCATCATACTACGTGGGCGTACATTTGTTAAGAATCCTGAGCATCTGATTGGGCCACTTGTTGGCTGCCGTCAACCACGGTGGTTTTATTAAAAAAACAGGTTGCTGACCTGGTTTTGGAAAACAGACTTGTTTTGGGTTTTTTCACTAAAGTTACACCACAGTCGGAAAGAGCCCCCATTTTAGTGTTACATGGTTGGTCACGTGACAAGGCCATGCCACTCAGATGATCCGGTCACCTCAAATTTGTGCATGTTTCAGGTCTCTATTTAAGGACTTTATGCCAGATCCAGGCAAACAGCACTGATTAGGGTGATGGTCACGAGACCAGGCCCTGCCGCAGAGTTGCTCCAGCCACCATCAGTTTTTGCGCTTTCCAAGCCTTTAAGGATTCTAGGCCAGCTCCAGGCAGACAGAGCTGAGTAGGATGTTGGTCATGTGACCAGGAACTGTCGTTCAGTTGCTCTGCCCACCACCTATTTTATCAGTCCTCCTTAGGTGTACTTATCAATGGCATCCTCAGCAAAGGATGGGTGATTAGAAGACAGACTAATTGCTATTACTGCTCTTCACCAAAATACATCACCGTCCACAGCCCATCCTCTACAGAACTAGAGTTTTAATGGCAAAGTGCCCTAAGCAGTACCAGGAAGCTACCCTAGCAAACCTCTTCAATATTGCACCTGCCCCCATCCAACACCCATGGAATACATGCATACGCCCTCTGATGTTGATCAATGATTGCTCAGCAGTCACTCACGCTGAAGAGATCGCTGACTTAATCTCATACAACAACCTTGATGCCCTGTCCATCACTGAAACATGGTTTACCCAATCCTGCCCACATGCTTTCAACATCCTCCTACCCCAAGACTACTGCATCCAAAATGCCGACCGGCCATAAAAGGCAGGAAGCTGAGTGGCAATCATCCACAGGAGTGATTATCCATGCTCCTCATCCCCTCTCCAAGATAAAGCTCTTTTGAATCACTTGCCTGCCAGTTCCCTCTATCACACAAGGAATCCATCACATTCCACCTCATCGACAGACCACCTCACAGAAGTGACTCTTTCATTGCAGACACCTCCAACTTGCTCTACCCTGCCAAATACTAATTATGTCTATTTCAGTTACTTTAACATCCCTGAGTCACAGGCTGACAACCACTATTGAAGCACGCTTTTCACACTGACTGCTTCCATGGAACTTAAGGAAAGTGTGCTCTCCCACACACACAACAAAGGCAACACCCTAGACTTATTATTAACGTCACCCCCCCCCTGCATCACCTGTGTAGACTCTGTCCCACTTGACTGGTCAAACAACGCCACCATCCCATTACTAGTCACCCAATTGACTACAGCTCAAAAAGGTCAGGATAAACACCCGCAAACTACTCGGAACTGTGTGAGCCTCTGCAAAGACACTGAACCATTAACATTGGCCCAGGCCTATTGATTTGAATCCTAGTTGTAGTGAGCCTTTTCTAAATTGCCCTGCCTACTTACTTGTTGGTGCTGTTTGATTGTGTATAACCTTGTCTTTCCCTCCCTTTTAAAATTGCTGGAGTGCCATTTTGCTCACACTTCATTTTGAGCTTAACTTGTCCAGAATTCATTGGGTGGTGTGTAGTATATTAAGATTGTGATTTTCTGCTGCTTTATAAGAGTGAATAGTTCTATAACTGATTGTGTAAATACATGTATATTCTTTTACTCAGAAACCTTGAGTCAGTGTTTGTTTGAACCATAGCAATTGCTGTCCTTGTGTAACTTCTGATACTGCTCACTTTATTCTTGAGATAAGTCTAGCTGCTCAGCCATTGGTACCACGTTATCGTGTAGTGCAGCCTTGTACCAAAGGTGAATTTGTACTTACACTTGTAGTCTTAATTGTGTGTAGGGTTCCCAAAGGGTACTGCATATGATTCTGCCTAACAGCTCCTAAGTCTCACCAATGCCTCCCTCACAGAGGGATACTCCCTAGACACCCTCAAGACTATTCTCATGCAACCTCTTTTGAAAAAACAACCCAAGATCCAGACAACCTGGCCAGCTACAGGCCCATTACGAACCTCCCTTTTATTGGCAAAATGTTTGAAAAAGTAGTTGCTATGAAACAACTTGCCATAATCGAACAACTCCTCCTCCTAAATGAATATCAGTCAGGGTTCAGCCCCAAGTGAATCCAGGTGGTGGACGATGCTCTGTAAATAATGGATAAGGACGACTCATGCTTCCTTGTCCTCTTGGACCTGACAGCTGAATTTGAGACTGTCAATCACCACATTCTTCTCTCCTTTCTTTGTGACAGGATGGGATTCTCTGCCACTGTCCTGAATTGATTTAGCTCTTGCCTCTTAGGCAGACACCAGGCAGTCCAGATGAACTTGTTGCATTTTAACTGACTCCAGGTTTCCTCTAGAGTACCCCAAGGCTCTACCCTCTCACCAATCCTTTTTAACCTCTGGGCATTCTTCTGAGTAAATAAGGCATAGGGCATCATTCATCCCTGTGATAATAGGGCCATAATCCAGTCCTGGATGTTGACTGCCTAACTCAAACTAAACCCATCCAATACTGAAATTGTCCTCGTTGATCCACCGGCTAAAATACAACCCGTCCAACAATGGCTCAATGAGATGCACCTAGAAGGATTTGATACACAACTCTTAGACTCAGCAAAATATTTAGGCTTCACCATTGACAGCAGCCTTTCCTTCCATAAATACATAGCCAAGACCCAAATTGCCTGGCTCAGAATCACTACCCTTCAAAAAATCAAACCCTTTATTCCACCGTAGGTGTTCTGGACCATTGTACAGGCCCTTGTAGTTTTGCATATCAATGGGGAAATGCTTTCCTGACAGGGATCCAAGCTGCTCACATGGCTCCCATAAAAACAGTGTACTATGCTGCAGCACGTCTTATTACAGGAGCACGGAAATTTGATCAGAAAACCCTCCATCCTACGGGAACTACATTGGCTTCCACTCCAAACCAGTATAGTATTCAAGACTGCATATACCATCTACAAAGCAGTCAAAAGTTATGTTATGTTATGTTATTTTGTATTTGTATAGCGCCTTATGTACCATTGGTACAAGGTGCTGGTAGGTTGAATGCCCTCAGGAACCGCAGTTGGTAGGTTGAATGCCCTCAGGAACCGCAGTTCAAGTCAGTTGAGAGAGAGAGAGTCGTAAAGTGTGTGGGCGCACGAGGTATGTGTGCAGCCGCTGTGGCTGTTGCATGATAGCTGCTTCTTAGCGGTAGGTATGGTTCTGAGGAGATCAGTTGAATGTGTTCAGTCTGGAGGGTTGACAACCAGACTGAGTTATGGCTGTGTTAGGCCTGAGGAGACGCCTAAGCTAGCCGGTGTGTGCTAGCTAGCTGTGTTTTATTAGGGTGATGGGTGGTTTGATGGGTCATGTTAGTATGAGAAGAGCTTTACCGAATGTGTCATAGTACTGCTGTGTTCTAGTTGAATGGTGGTGTATAGGAGAGAGTAAGTGTAGTAGTGTGATATTGTGGTAATCAGTGAAGTATATGCAATCAGGCACAATCTACCTACTAAATTTAACTTTTAACATAGTGACGCTATTAGGGTACATTCAATGTTGTTGGTGATAGCATCTTAATTCAACTCTAATACAGTGACTCTAATAGAGGATGCTTCTAGGTTGAACTTTAACACAGTGACGCTATTGGCGCACACTCAATGATGTTGAGAATACCGTCTAGGTTCAACATTAACACAGAGATGCTACAAGGGTGCGCTTTCTAAGTTCAGCTTTAACACAATGACACTAATAGGGCACACTTTCTAAGTTCAACTTTAACACAGTGACGCTGTTAGGTACACTTTCTAGATTCAACTTTAAGATAATGACGCTATTAGGGCACAGACATTGATGTTGGGAATATCTTCTAGATTTAATATTGACACAGTGACGCTAATTAGGGTAGGCTTTCTAAGTTCAACTTTAACACAGCGACGAGTCACATACCTGGTGCTAAGCTCTACATATCTGGTGGCACAAACTCCTCATGCAGCAATTCAACCAACCCTCTTGTATCACATCTCGTCCGCAAACGGAGGACATGCAAACAGTGCTTCTATTATCATGCACACACCATCAGAACTCGATCGTGGTTTTGGCTCTGACTGCCCTCACAATTCTCCAATATTGCAAATCTTTCAATACATTGCTCTTTCAACAACAACTGACCAAGCACTAATTAAAATGGACACACATACCGACACAGAGACCTCACAGTACTGTGCTACTTTTAAATGATGCCAGCCCGAATGCTGTCTGCCCACACTCTGTACAGCGCTCACTGCTCTTGAGCTAGGTCTGCATTTTAAACAATAAAATGGATTTTAAAAAAAATCGATCTCATACAACTTTTTCATCCTCTCTACACACCCCTTTAACCTCAACACACTTTACATTTCCGTTTACTATATGAACCTCCCTTGGCCCTGCTCCCGCACCCACCTACGAAGCAAGAAGCCTTGGGGTCATCTTCGACTGCGCTCTCTCCTTCTCCTCTCACATTTCAGACATCTCTAAAGAATCTAACTTCCAGCTACACCCCCCAGAGGTACTTTACCTTTTCTCACTTTCCCCCAGAGGCTCACTGTCTCCAGTGCCCTGGTTCTCTCCATTCTGGACTATTGAAACACTCTCTTCCTGAACCTCACTTCTTCTGCCCTGTGCCCTCTCACCTCATCCAAAACAGAACCACAAGACTTATCATTGGCCTCGTGCCCAGGGACCACATTTCTCCAGCACTGAAATCCCTTCACTGGCTCCCTGTGGCTGCAAGAATCAAATTCAAGACCCTTTGCATTGTTCACAATGCTTTCTGGGGCCTGGGACCTACTTACCAGCAACACTGTCTGCCTTAATACTGTCCCTCACAAGCTCTACGCTCATCTATCTTCAACCTTCTGTAAGTGAGCCGGTTCTCCAAGCAGACATTTGGAGGGAGATCCTTATCCTCAGCAGGTGCCTCCCTCTTGAATAGCCTACCTGCTACCCTCCGTCTTGAGCTGGATCTCCTTATATTCAGGAAACTCCTCAAGACATTCCTCTTCTCCTCTTCCTTTGCTACCCCTGTACCCTGCTAACCTAGTTCTCTGCATTTTCCCTCTCTCCCTCCTCTTCCTTACAGCATCCTGACTGGCCGCCGGGTGTACCTCAGAGTCTCACCGGTCCCTGGTACCCCGCCAGTCCTTCCTCGCACTTGGCTTAGGGGCATACACCCTACCCTCACTCAATGCACTTGAGAAATTAATCCAAGAGAGTGGCTCTCTCTGCACTTACCCCAATCTCATCCAACCGGGTGCACTTGATCCTCCCCATCCCTATGACCCTCTGTGCACCGCACCTGAATATTGTCTGTCTCCCTTATCTTCACCCCTTAATTGTACTGTTAAAATTGCAGAATCGCTGTCAGCCCGATTTACTGCCTCCCAAACTGTTAAATGTTTTTTTCTTATACGCACTTACTCGGCATGTGCACTCTATTCACCGTCTCAGAATGTCAAGGGCACTGAGCGATTGTTTGTTTTTTCCCCATGTCCCCACCCTCCTTGAGCACTTTGAAACACTTGCCTGTGTATAGGCACTATATAAAAAAACAATACCATACCATACCAAATCTGAACATTTACTGCCAAACCCAAACTCCAAACTCAATTACCATTAGTGGGACTTGGTCCTGCGGAGTTACCACAAGCTGTTGGTGAATACACCACTTTTCTTCTGAAAATCAGCAGATTTAATGCACAGTAGTTCCGCCAGCTGTACATCCACCAAAAATATGTTGACAGTGCTGGAAAATAGACGGCAACGGAATTACCAGCATTTTTATACCACGCCCCCAAACTTCCAATGAGGCCCATAGGATTTTCACATTTCCAATAGATTATAGGTTTCATGTTAAACATAGTGAAACTAGCGTTGCTGTGTAATCATTCAAAATATGTAGCATCAGAGATATATTATTATGAAGCTGTCAATCGTCTTACACGGGCAATTTAAATCAGAGTACAACTTCTAAAAACTTTTATTTTTGCTGTAGGATTGTAAGGAAAACAACATATGTCCTGGTTTCTCAAGTTGAAATATAGAATTTTCACCACAAATCATTTGAAAGCAGTGTGTATGTAGTGTTTGCTCTATTCCTGTGATGTTTCTTGCAAGGTAAGCACTATTGCTGCATTAAATCCTCTATTTGTGTCTTTTTTTAAAATTATTTTCATTTTTCAAATTTTCAGCTCAAGTATTCGGGATCTCGGAAAAGCAACATTTGGCAGCATAAATGATGAATACTTCAAACATCAAGTGAAAATACCCTAGACACGTGCAGTTGTCATTCTTGATTAGACCCTCCTTCATCAACAAAGATGCAGTGTATTACCACTGTACTGCAATTGCAACCTATTGGACAAATTACTCATGCCTCACCTGCAAGAGATCTCTGGGGAGTTGTGTTCAGGAGAGCGCATCATCTTCCCAACACATCATTAATTTGTTTTTCACACTTATTGACAAGCACACGTTCCTTTATCCAGTGTAAACACATGGACAATTGATTTTGTAGACCATCAAAACTGAAATTGAAAAAGTTTGAAAATCTATGAATTTGTCAGAAGCAAGCCTTGGTATTGATTTTTACTCTGGTGTGTTAATGTAATTGCTTTTTTTGACACTCGTATGTAGCTTCCAAGCTCAAATCAGGCGTCAAAGTCCCTTCACTTGAAGATCCAAAGGATGGTTGTGTCAAATGACATCTCTGAGATTAAAGTAATCCTTTTTGATGCTTTGAACCCGATTCTTTGACAATATATGCGTGATTTTATGCCAGCAAATCCATTCTCCCTGTTTTTGACAGATTTGTCAGACCTAACAGAAAATTCCAGAAGTCATGACTGTGGCAATCAACATTCTTCCAACGGAAGTCCTTGTTGAGTGTACCCCATATATATTATGTTTGTTTTGTTTGACCTATGGATACAATGAGTTTTTCAATGGGATTAAGCCATTGTTAAAATGTTTTGGGAAATTTAGGCTGAATGAGTTATGCCTGTTTACCTGAAGGAAGGTATTCTGCCCTGCTAAGCAGGTCTTCCATTTACTTCCATCCATCAACCGAGTCATAAGGTTGGAAGGAATGCTTTCGCTGAGCTTATATTTTTCACTTAGACCTTTGCACTGACTCTTGCAGTTATGTAATCTTTTGGCACATGTGAACTGCAATTTCAGGTACATGTTTAGCACGTTCGACATATGACTTCCGATATTTGAACAAAACATTTTTGATCCATAAAGATCATTCATCTGCAGGTTGGAGAAGTGGCATCGTCCTTCGTGTCATTGTTGCATCTTTAAGAAATGCCTTTCACGCCTATGGCCTCACAGAGGCTGCACATGCGAATATCTGCATTTGATACAATTTTAATATGGACCTACAGTTAAAAAAACACTGATAAATCCTATGATTTATTAATTGGGCTCTTTCTTGACAGAGCGTTACATCTACATGCTTGCATAACATGTGTAGGTTGTAAACATGCTACACCTATTTTCTTTTTTTTTAAATTGTATTTCACTCTCATGTATGCTTCGAGTGAGGCTTCTGAAGAAGGTGAACTAGATGTTTCCAGTTCAACTATCAGATCATTACAAAAGAATCATGATTTTGTTTGAATAAATTAGTGGAAGTTTTGTAGGCTAATTTTAGGGAGCATATCAGTGCTCATACTGAACAATGTATTTTATACAGAATTACATCATCTACAATACACCTTCGAAGATAACAATGGTATGCTCGAAATTATTACTATTAGTATATTTCGGCAATTTCTTGAAACACTCTCAGTCATATTAGAATTCTATCAGAAGGTATTCCATAACTGGGGTTCTCAAGCTCTTTCCCTGGGACAATACTAATTCTTTTGAAGAACCAGAAAAGGCTATTTTTTCAACTTGAAATCTTGTATATGTTTTCCTAATGAATTGTTAGGTGGAAATCTCTATTCATTGCATAACGTAAAGAGGTGGCAAATGATTCCACAGGCTGTACTTGTGTATTGCTAGTACCAACAGAAAGCAATTCATAGACAGAAGTGAAGAAGTGGGGGTTCGTTAATTAACTAATTAATCAGGCTACCTTGCACACCTGCGCTGGCACACCTGGAACAAGCTGGGCTTCGCTGGTCTGCGCAATGTCGCGGGCAGCGCAACATCTCTATGGGAAAACCTCTTCCCATCTAGACTTGTTAAGATTTGTTTTTTTCTTTTTTTATGTTATCTCATCCCGGAAACACTTCAGCACTGTCACAGATTTAGGTTACCTTGATAGCCTTCAGCTGCTATTAGCAGGCAAAAAAGTGCGCCGCTTGGCTATGATTGAAATATTTCAATGAGACTAGAGCCCTTAGTCGCTTCTCCCTCAGAGCATTCTCCTTTCACCCCTGCTGTTGCCCCCTCTCAGGACTCCATCCTGCATTTGGACTCCCAGCAGAAACGTTTCTATCCACGCTGCAGCCAGAAGCTCAATATCAGCCCTATCCCTCACCATCAATATCCTCACCTAACCCTCTTTTTCTCCCCTCAATCTCCCGACAGACTGAGAACGAAGTAGCCAGCCCTCTTTGCAACCAACAAATCCTCCCACACCTCTGGCCCCAGAACATGTTGCAGAAATTAACCCAGTACCCTCTGTGCAGCTGGCAAGAACGGCAGTTGTTAATCCCTCTGAGAAACCACCTACCACCAAAAAGCAAGCCACAACTAAACTAAAATCTGCTCTCTTCCTAAACATGCGGCTAACATTCGAGATTACATTATAGAAAAATACTTAGTCCTTTTTGTGTCTTACTGAGACATGGACCAACGAATCTAGTGGGCCAATAATCACTTTAGCCTCACCTGAAGACTACACCATGTTCTGTCAGAACCACCCTCTAGGCCACAGGGGAGAGGTAGCCATTATTGCTAAAGATCATTTGAAACTTTTTCGATCACCCTGTTCCTGCACTAACTGTAAAATCCTTCACGTTAAATTGACACCTATGGAGCAGAGTTGCATTAACTTTGTGTTAGTGTACCACCCCCTTATAGGCATGTCTAACTTTGAATGTGACCTTGTTCAAATTCTCAATGGACTACATGGCCCCAATTGTCCCACCCTGTTAGTAGGGGACCTCAATAGATGTCACAATGATAGTACTGACAGCCAAGCTATTGCCTTGGAAAAGCTTTACACATCAGTATTATGTTGTACTCAGTGACACACCTACCCATAATAAAGGGCATACCCTTAACTGGGAAGTAGCTAGGAACCTCGCAGTTAACATTGTGGATAACCTTCCTTGCATTTGGTCCGAGCATTGCTTCATTACTTTTGACATCCTTATGCAAAACCCACCTTCTAAAAATAAGAACCCTGAGAAAATGTTAAAAAACATAACTTTAAAAAAAGTCACAGTGAAAAACCTGGACGTTTGTTTGGATGATATCATGACCACAACCTCAGACATAGACCCTCCTAACACATTAATCGATGACTTCACACACTATGCTGGATAAAGTAGCCCCTGTCAGGAATGAAGCAGTAAGAGACATTGGGCCTCATTACAAGTTTGGCAGTAGCCGTGCCCTTATTAAGGGCACGGCTACTGCCAAACTCGCTACCGTCCCCCGCGAATGGACCATTACCGGCCCATTATTTATTTATGTATTTATTTATTTTGTGTTCAATTGTATTACAATTTGTACAAAATCGTTCTTTTGGTTTAGGATTTGAAGAGAATTATGGTGTGATTCTGATTTGTTTTGTATCGTTAAAATTCTCCTCTTTCTGTGCTTTCTTCTTTAAAATCATAATTTTTCTGTTTGTTCTGAACTTGTTTGTCTTCCAACTCTATGCTTTCAAGAAACTTGGCTGTTGCCACAGTCAAAGTTATGGATTCTCCACTCATTAACCTATTCCACCACTCTTCTTTACTTGTGGTAAGGTGTTTTAATGTATGTGGTCGCAGGTAGGTTGTTCTGAGTTTATTTGTACCCGAGCAGTGAAGGAGTAGATGTCGCACTGTTTCGGTTTCCAGGGTATCACAGTATTGACAGTTTTTGTCTTGCGCCTGCTTTCTGAGGAATAGAATTTCTTTCGTCTTTAGGATGTTCAAACGCGCTCTCAAGAAAGTTGTGCGTAGGCGTTTATCCGGATTTTTTTTTAGATAATTTCTTGTCTCATCAATCCTTTGTGTATTGATTGTAAGGTGGGTCGGAGATGTGTACTTCTCTGCTTTTTCCAAAGTCTCAATCCAATCATAGGTTTTTAGTTTTTTCTTTATTTTCTCTGGAATGCGTTCTATGTCCCATTCTGAGCATCCGATTTTCTCTGATTGATCTAGTAGATTTTTGTACCACGTCGTAATCATGGAGTTTTTTTTACTCATCATTTCTTTAAAGATGATATCCAGAATAATGGGACGCGGAGTTCTTTGGATTTTCCCCAGGAATAGAAGACCATTTCTAACTACCACAGATTCTAATGATTGAAGACTCAGTTCTCTTCAGATGACTGCTGTAGGGGTAGAGTTTGGTAGTCGTAAAACTTTGCACCAAAAAACGCCTTCCAATTTTGTCCACAGTGTTAAGGGAAGATGTGGCATTGCTTCTGTCCCATAGGTTATTGCTGGAGTGGCTTTGGCTTTGAAAAAAATGTATTATTGGGAGGATTGTGAATTTGCCACATTTGCTTTCCAAGTATAATGCTTGTGCTGCTAATGTTTTAGTCTTGAGGATGAGATGCTCTTGCATTGATATTTCTATTTGGCTGTGAGATATTTTCACTCCCAAATATGTAAAACTTTTCACTGTCTCTAATTTTTCCGAATTTGCAAACCATTGTGATCTTTTAGTTGGCCTTGTTGATTTTTCCAAGATCATAGTTTTGGTTTTTGTTGTGTTTAGATCTAGATCGTTCTTCTTCAGATAAATTACGAGACTGTCTAATTGCCGCTGCCGTCCAATGGCTGTTTGATCCAGCAGTAAGATGTCATCCGCGTAGAGCAGTCGTGTCACTTTGGACTCTCCTATTTTGGGAGGAAAGGAGCATGTGTCGTTTTCTGCATCTACTATGTCTGCCATATATGCCTTATAAAGAGCCGGAGCCAGGGGGCAGCCTTGTTTGACTCCTCTTGCCGTTTTTATGGTTTTTGACAATAGGCCGACTTCATTCAGGCGTACTCTGATTGAGGTGTCACTATACAGGGCGTTGATTGGTTCAAGGAGTGATGGTGGGCATTTTTGTTTTTCCAGTTTGCTCCATAATTTTCCCCTGTTTTCACGATCGAACGCTTGTACCAAGTGATCGAGGCTATGAAAATTGTTGGATGGCCCTCAAAGACTCTGGTCTTCAAGATGCTAATCATCATGATGTTAACCGCAGTGCCTAAATTCTTTTCAAACCCTGATTGTAATTGGTCTGCTGTCTTTGCCTCTTTCTGCCATTCTTGGAATTTCTCCAACACCAGGGATCCGAAGAGTTTTCCCAGGACGTCCAGTAGGGCGATAGGTCTGTAGTTTCTCGGGTCGTCCCTCAGATCTTTCTTGTAAATTGGGACGATGTTTGCTGTTTTCCATGTTGCTGGGATGGATCGTGTTGTCCTGCATCTTCTAAAGATTTCCATTATTAACGGTGCCCAAGTTTCCGACTCCTGTTTGAGATGGAGATTTGAAATCCCGTCGGGACCTGGCGCACTGGAGTTATTCAGCTTGTTGATATTCTTTAGAATTTCCTGCTCCGTGCAAACCATCCATTTGCTTGTCTCGTCTTTATTTAATATTTTTTCCATTGGCTTTGGTTCTTTAAATATGTTAGTAAAGTGTTCTAACCATTTGTCTTCGGAAACATTGTTAGTAATGATCTTTACTGTGCCTGATAGGTTGGTCTTTAATATGGTCCAAAAGTCATTTGAGTTCCTTTTGCAGACTGCTCTAAGCATAGTCTCTGCATCTTCTTGGTACAGTTCTCTTCGGATTGATTGAAGCCATGATTTGTACTTTTTTTTTGTTTGATTGCCAGGTCTATGTTTATTTGTATAGGGTATTTCTTTGCCTGCCTTGTCACTTTTCGTAAATCAGATTTCTTTAGTCGGAGTTCCTCGTTGTATTTATGAAGATGGATTTTTTCTATTTTTCTCATGTGCCTGGGACATAGATATGGAATGAGCAGCGGGCAGTAGTCCAAGTTTTCTAAGGTGTTATTCATACTTCTAAATCTATGTTCCTGTTTATAGGACGCTGTGCTCGAAACAATGGCCTCCTTTGTCATTTTCACCCAGTTTCCTTGTGCGTTTGTTTCCAACTTAGTCAGTGGCGGGCGTTTGTATGCGTGCCATGTCGCTTTGAGTAAGTTATGGTCACTCCGGGTAGATATCACTATCTCGAAGCTCTTAATTAGTAGATATAAACCCTTAGATGCGAAGAAATAGTCAATTGTACTTGTATTTCCTTTGCTCTTCCAGGTTGGAATCCTGGGTCTGGCTGTTTCTAAGGAGTTTAGATTGTACAAGTCTCGAGATTCCATCAACTCAGCCCACGCGAGACCTCTTGCTGTTGATTTTGAACAGGAATTTGTTTTGTTTCCAAGTATGATTTTCGCATCGTCTGCAACTGGAGAGGTGGCGTTCAGGTCGCCGCATATTAGTATGTGGTCCACGTTGTACGTTGTTGTAGCCACCGTTAGTACTCTTTCTATCTCATTTAGAAAATCGGTCATTCTGATTATGGCAGGGTTCCAATAGATGTTCAATAGGAGAATAAGATCTTTACTTGTTTTTCTCTGTGAATTTCCTTCTTTCTCCCATTCCAGCAGAATCGCCTGAATTAGCGTGGCTGATACCAGGTTGTGGACTATTCACAAACATCCACCCGTACGTACAGCCATTAGAAGGCCCAATGTTGGGTGACCTTTTTCTCCTTTGTGAGCTGGAGACAATTGGACCTCGTAGCCGTCCATACTAGGCGGCAGTAACAGCCAGGTTTCTTGTAAAATTAATAAATCGAATCGGCCTAGGTTTATCTCTCCAGGTTCTGTAAGGTGGATATGGCCTCTGGTGTTCCACGATCTGATAGTAATTGTTTGCTCGTTGTTATGTAGAGCAATTTCCTCCTTTGCTTGTTCCCTTTCGCCACCCGAAGGGGAACCGATTGACTGCTATTTTCTAGTATATTGTGTCAACGCCGAGGGGGACCATGCCCATCTTTTTAAGTTTTTTTCTGCTGGATCTGGTTGGTTTTGGTTCGAGGCTATGTCTCTCACAGTATGTCTCTCTTTTCCTGTATCGGCCTGCGTCTTGATCGGGCCATTATGAGATGAATGGGCCGGTAATTGTCTGTTAGCGGGTGCTGGTGTGGGCGGGCTCCCGATCCCCATTCTGCCCATTTGGGCATAATGGGGGTTGGGAGCATTGTTGCACCTGCACTGTTTATAACAGTGCTGGTGCAATCACGAGTTCTGCTCGCGGGTGCCGCTTTGCATGCCTAGTCTGACCAGGCGTGCAGAGCGGCACTGGCAAGCAGAACTCGTAATGTGGCGGTATGCTAACAACGGTGCTGGTAGCACTACTGGCGCAATCGTTGCCTTACTGCCACATTCATAATGATGCCCAATGCCTCCCATAGGAATTAGTATACCCAAGATCTAAACCTAATGAAAACAGGGAATAGACAAGCAGAGTCAAAGTGGCTAAAATGCCTGACTGATGAAAATAAAACTCTATGGAAAACTCTAGACAAAGCGCATAGATTAACAATCTACAATACAAAAAATATCTTCTACAATAAACAGATCGAAGAGGTTAGCAATAATACCAAAAAACCATTTGATTTTGTCAAATCTTTAGAGAAACATAGTTTTTTTTCCATGCCCTTTGACCTTGCTAACCAAGAGAGTCTCAAAATACACTGTGCAGTTCAAGCTAAAGTGGAACATGAATGCTCTAGAATTAAGATTGAATCCCCTAGATTGTTGCAAATGCCTTCTTCACGTTGTGCTACAAACACTGAAGGTAACAATTGCAAATTCAGTGTTTTATCCATCATTGTCTCAGTCATAATCAACATTCTGTCCTCTCTATGCCCATCCCAATGCCCAGAAAACATCATCACGCCCAGCGTTATGTTGGATCATAAAGACACGTTTGCACCTTCCTTTGTCCGTCAAGCTAACTCATGATTTGCTAACAATCAGGTCCTCAAATCAATTAAAAAGGCCACCATTACCACACTGATGAAGAAACCCGGCATAGACTTTAAAAATCCTAATAACCTGTGCCCCATCACAAATTGGCATTTTCTTCCAAAAATACTAGACAAGTGCACCACTTCACAACTTCAAGCTTTCGGTGAAAAATATGATATCCTGCACCCGAGGCAATCTGGCTCTCTGCCCCATTATGGCACAGAAATGGCACTCTTGAACCTCCAACCTCATATGTTGAAAATCACTGACGTAGGTCACACCGGCATATTGATCCTATTGGACCTATCAGCCACATTCGACTGCCTAGACCACGATCACCTACTGCTAACCTTAGAAAATATTGGCCTTTGCAGCTCAGACACAGCAAATGGATTCAATCTTTCCTCTCAAATCGCTCTTCTAGAGTATGTTGGGGCAATGACACTTCACCTTCTGCCCCCATCTCTTGTGAGGTCCCTCAGGGAGAGTGCATGTCACCTTGCTGTTTAATCTATACATCCAACCTTTTTGCGACCTTCTAGACAAGATCAAGGTATTTTTCAATAACTACGCTGTTGACACCCAGTTGGTTGTTGAACTCAAACCATCTATCATCGTATTGAAAACCTGGATGAACACCAATTGGATGTGTCTCAACAGAATAAAACCGAGCTACTGATAATTTGGTACTGCACATTCTAGATCCAAGCATGACCCCCTTATCAGTCTTTCCACATTCATGGATGCCTCATCCAGGTCTCAAAGAGTGTCAAGACTCTAGGTTTTACCTGACTCTTTGCGAAGTGCTCAGGCACACACTAATCAGGTCGTGAAAAATTGTACTTTTTACCTAGGGTACTGAGGAACATCCACCCCTTTCTGTCTGAATCCAAATGCTCATCTGTGGCCTGGGCAGTTATTCTATCCAGACTTGACTATGGAAATGCTCACCTGATTGGGGCCCATGAGAAGAATATCCAGGCTTTACAAGTGATTCAGAACAATGATGTCTGCATTGTAAAAAGAAAATCTAAAAGACACCATCTCAGATAGCTGTAGAGATCACTACTGGCTTCCTTTCTCTAGACCTCTAATATTCAATGCAGCTTCACTTGTCCACAAGGCCCTACACGGCACTCCTCCATCATACATCAAAGGGCGTGTCTCTCCTCATGATCCCCCAAGAATAATGCGCTCATCGGCCTTAGCACTAGTTAAAAACCCTAAATTCAATATTGCCATTGGCTTAGGTAGATCCTTCCCTGTTGTGGCAGCTAAAGTCTGGAATACCCTACCCTTAGACCTCAGGCTTTTGAAGGAATTCAACATGTTTCATCAGAAACTGTAGACTGTTCTGTTTTACTGAATCACCTGTCTATTCCTCCTGAAGTCCTATCATGCTTATTGTCTATGTGTCTATGTTTTGGCAGCCTGATGCCTGTGGACTACAGTGCCTTACTAATAAATACATAAATAAATAAATAAATAAACTAATGGCTCTACATGTGTCATCTGATTGTATCTCTAGTTATAACCCTAGGGCAATTGTTTGGGGAGCTAATAAAAACATATAGCATCGGAAATCCAAGAGATATAGATGATATGACTCCTCATCTTGTCTGCCAAATGGAATGGATACAAGTGAGGACCTTATTTGCTGCAATAGGCCACAAACCTTCGAGGATGTGTGCATCCCCTATAGATGACACGATATTCAAGGACCTACAAACAAAACTATTGGATCAACAGTCCCTATCCGATTACCAGTGAAGACCGCAAAGCCATTAGGTAGTGACTCTTGGGACAAGAGGGTGTTAGCCACATGTAAATTCAAGCCTACCTCTGATAGCATCCCTGATAATGACAGGTTGGCCAATGCAGACCTACCTAATGGGCCGCCCGAGGCTAAAAAAATCTCTTGTTCAGGTATCCCCTGTTGTTCTATTAGAAGGGAGTAATGGAGAGAGGACAGCCGATATCAAACCTGATTGGCCAGACATTCTAGCGCCATGGAGAAAACATAACATTATCTGCCGCTTTAAAGGTTTTTTCCATATAAGAAATCTCTGATCAAGGCGCTGAGGGATATATTGGGTCTGTCTGATATATGTTTTATGGTTTTTACAGTCACAAGGATTTTCTCAGACTGCATGTTCTGTGGAGGGTGCAATGTGCATTTAAGTCTTTCTAACCTTTATTTTCATACTTGTGTGTTAAATTGTAGAACTGTCCTTTCAAACAGAGGACATGAAGTGTATCAAGATTCCAAACACTCCATCTGTCATCTACATGATACCTGACCTGGCACTCACCCCTTTTAACACTTGCTGAGGTGGCTCCAAATAAGAGTGAGGCGAGGCAAAATAACTGTGCTCCTCAGCCCTCCCTGATTATTGATCTTACAAAGTCTGAACTAGAGAGCAAATTCAACAAAGTGTCAGCCTTGAGTCAGAGTGACCCGTCTAAGTGTCATACTGAAGCTGTTTACAGCTGCACGTCACATGTTCAGTTACAAAGTGTTCATCTCTCCAGCAAGGAAGTCAATAAGGGGCAGGCCAAGTGGATGACTGTTGTCATGTTTTCAAAATACACTTATAGGATCCAAAATTGTAGTCATATCTGCATCTCCTGATATTCTTACGATAAAATGGGAGTTTGATTCCCAAAGTATTCTCATCATTGTTAACAACTATTTGAGGCCCTCGGAAAAAGCTATAGTTGCACTGCTAACCTAGCTTGAAGAGCTAGAAACGTTGGTGTTGCTGTACGCTGCACGTAGAGTACACATAGTGCTAGCAGGCGATTTTAATACCACCTTGAAATTGTCAAGGAGAATTACTTCCTCTACTGGGACTACAATGAGCTGTGGGAGATTCCCCACACTCATGGCCATCCCTGTATACCTAGGACGGCTTTATTCAACAAATGAATCAGAGAAAATTATGAAAAGGGCTATAGGGCCTGCAGTGGTAGGCTCTCATGTGATATCCCTCCAAGGCCCACATATATATCAGGGAACTGCAAACCCATATTGATTATCTCTTCCTACATGTAGAAAGTTGGGGGTTATTGGTGGACTTTCAAGTCATTCAGAGAATTGAGAGTGACCGCAACCAGCTCCTGATATCTCTTGCTGTGCGCGGGAAGTTTCACATGCGATTGGCCTGGGTACATGTATTTCAGGGGTGCGCGGGAAGTTTCACACGCGATTGGAGTAGGGTACGTGTATTACCGGGTCGCGCATGAAGTTTCACACGCGATTTTGCTGTCAGAGCGGGGAACACATATTTCGGGGGTGCGCGGGGAGTCCTACACGTGAATTGGCAGTGTGGGTCCTCCCAGGTGTTCCCTCTACCCCCTCCACTGCCCCTGCAGGCAGCCCACACCACAGGGGACTACCCTGCACCCCTGGTCATGTCACGCAGGAAGCCCATCCACCGTGGGCATGCCCCCCAGCCAAGCCACATGTCACGTTGCAATATGATCACCAACTCATGTCTCCCAGCACCCCCACCCCCAGCAGTGCAGGGCACCTGCCAGCAGGCCCCCACACATGTCCCCCAGCACCCCCACCCCCAGCAGTCAGGGGCACCTGCCAGCAGGCCCCCACACATGTCCCCCTGCACCCCACCCTCCAGCAGTCAGGGACACCTGCCAGCAGGCCCCCACTCATGTCCCACACATGCCCCCCTTCACCCCCACCCCCCAGCAGTCAGGGGCACCTGCCAGCAGGCCCCCACACATGTCCCACACATGTACCCCTTCACCCCCACCCCCCAGCAGTCATGGGCACCTGCCAGCAGGCCCCCACACATGTCCCCCTGCACCCCCACCCCCCAGCAGTCAGGGGCACCTGCAGGCAGGCCCCCACACATGTCCCCCTGCACCCCCACCCCCCAGCAGTCAGGGGCACCTGCCAGCAGGCCCCCACACATGTCCCCCAGCACCCACACCCCCCAGCAGTTATGGGCACCTGCCAGCAGGCCCCCACACATATTCCCCTGCAACCCCACCCCCAGCAGTCAGGGGCACCTGCCAGCAGGCCCCCACACATGTCCCCCTGCACCCCCACCTCCCAGGAGTCAGGGGCACCTGCCAGCAGGCCCCCACACATGTCTCCCTGCACCCCCACCCCCCAGCAGTCAGAGGCACCTGCCAGCAGGCCCCCACACATGTTCCCCTGCACCCCCTCACCCCAGCAGTCAGGGGCACCTGCCAGCAGGCCCCCACACATGTCCCCCTGCACCCCCTCCCCCAGCAGTCAGGGGCACCTGCAAGCAGGCCCCCACACATGTCCCCATGCACCCCCACCCCCCACAGTAGTCAGGGGCACCTGCCAGCAGGCCCCCACACATGTCCCCCAGCACCCCATCCCACACCAGTCAGGGGAACCTGCCAGCAGGCTCCACACATGTCCCACACATGTCCCCCTGCACCCCCACCCCCAGCAGTCAGGGGCACCTGCCAGCAGGCTCCACACATGTCTCCAAGCACCCCCACCCCCCAGCAGTCAGGGGCACCTGCCAGCAGGCTCCACACATGTTCCCAAGCACCCCTACCCCCCAGCAGTCAGGGGCACCTGCCAGCAGGCCCCCACACATGTCCCCCTGCACCCCCACCCCCCGGCAGTCAGGGGCACCTGCCAGCAGGCCCCCACACATATTCCCCTGCAACCCCACCCCCAGCAGTCAGGCGCACCTGCCAGCAGGCCCCCACACATGTCCCCTTGCACCCCCACCCCCCAGTAGTCAGGGGCACCTGCCAGCAGGCCCCCACACATGTCTCCCTGCACCCCCACCCCCCAGCAGTCAGAGGCACCTGCCAGCAGGCCCCCACACATGTTCCCCTGCACCCCCTCACCCCAGCAGTCAGGGGCACCTGCCAGCAGGCCCCCACACATGTCCCCCTGCACCCCACCCCCCAGCAGTCAGGGGCACCTGCAAGCAGGCCCCCACACATGTCCCCCTGCACCCCCACCCCCCACAGTAGTCAGGGGCACCTGCCAGCAGGCCCCCACACATGTCCCCCAGCACCCCATCTCACACCAGTCAGGGGAACCTGCCAGCAGGCCCCCACACATGTCCCACACATGTCCCCCTGCACCCCCACCCCCCAGCAGTCAGGGGCACCTGCCAGCAGGCTCCACACATGTCCCCAAGCACCCCCACCCCCCAGCAGTCAGGGGGACCTGCCAGCAGGCTCCACACATGTTCCCAAGCACCCCCACCCCCCAGCAGTCAGGGGCACCTGCCAGCAGGCCCCCACTCATGTCCCACACATGTCCCCCTGCACCCCCACCCCCCAGCAGTCAGGATCACCTGCCAGCATGCCCCCACACATGTCCCACACATGTCCCCCTGCACCCTCACCCACCCATCATTGACAGGCACCTGCCAGCAGGCCCTGACAGATGTCCCCCAGCCAGCACGTCATCACAATCCAGATCCCTGGCTCTTATGGCCACACAAATCCCATCCCACAGCACCCCAGTCCAAACACCCAACCAAGCTTTACATCCACTCCAAATTGAAATCCCCATTACATGATAGATCACAAATAAGCAGTATGTGCATGAGTACAAGTCTGTCCGACCCACACAATGGCAACACATGACTGAGAAAACCCACATTGTGACATGAATGAAACCAATGAGAGAAGACCACACATTGAAGTAAGAAACAAAAATGTAATCAAGTCAAAATGAAGGGAATGAAATAAAAACACACACTAATGCCAATAATAATGAAAATGCAGCATGTCCCAAACAATGATAAATAAAAAAAATGAGAATCCAAATTAATCCAAATGAAAATGTGTCGAAAGTCACTGTCCAACAAAGCAAAACCAAAGGGAAAGAAAAGCGTAATATCCATTTCTCCATGGTGAAGAAAAACAAAGATGAAGGAGAAAAATCCACTGTAAAACTATGTACAAATAGCAAATCCAGGGTCCATGAGCCCAACGACATAAATGAAACCTACAATGAAACCTACCTAATTACTAACTATATACAAAAATGTGGGGCATACTCCATGCGCCCCAAATGAAAGAAAAAAGAAATTAAACTTAACACTAATGAACTATATACAATGGCGGCGGGCAAGTCCAATGGCTCACTTGTTGATGTCATGGGCCAGGGCATCATCGAACTCCTGTTCAATGTCTTGGAGGCGGGCCTGTTCTCTGGCCCCGAGGTCTCGCATGGATAACGCCATGTCCACCTCCAACTCCCTGCGAATTCCCTCGAGGCACTCAGCCCGCCTCAGCGCCCTGCGCATGGAGTTCTCCGCCCTGACCATCGTGAGCCGTGCCTCCTCCACCCGCCGCCGCTCCGCACATATCTGCTGGCCCAACCGCTGCCACACAGAAGACACTCCCATTCCAGGGTCCTCCTGCCCTCCGGCCGATGCCTGTCCCTCTGATGTAGATTGCCCCAAGCCATGATGCCTCCCACGTTGAGCCTGCCGTTGCCTCAGACGCAACTGCCTCTGCCAGCACGACGGCATCCAGGCTGATGGATTCCACCAACGCCGTCATGCACATGCCCTGCTCGATGATGGCGGCACATCCTCCATCTGCTGGGGTCCAGTTGCTGTGGTGTTCACCCCTGCTGGACCTCCGACTCCCAACTGTGGCAGGGATGGGATCCCCACTGAGCTGGCTGCATTGGTCAGGGCAGGTTCACAGGGGGCCCTGGTGGCATCTGGGCCGGAAGACGGCAAGAAGAACGACTGGCGTATAGTCTCCACAGAGGAGGAGAGGGCCACCAGAGTGGCCGACGCATGTACAAAACCCCCAACCATGGACACTCCCAACTGGGCTGGCATGCTGCTCTTCGTGATGATGTGTGTGCTCCCCCCAGAAACACGCATGTCATCACGAATGTCATGCGTGCGCAACACGACACCAATCAGGACTTTCTCCATACGGCCAGGTGTCCCCTCGTCCGCAGGTAGAGGAGTGTCACCCCTCCGCGGTGACCTGTGCTGCCTCCTGCCCCTGGCCCTGGACAGCACCACTTGCACCAGTGGTACCACCCCCACCAGGCCCCATGTGCGTCTCAGTAGCGGCCTCCTCCTCCTCTTTGGAAACCACCATCCTGGAGGGCTCACCCACCCCTTCCGCTGCAGCCGTAATGGCAGACACAGCACCAGTCCCCTCACTCCCAGACAATGGTAAATTCTGGGAGGGTGACTGGGCCTTGTGTCGCCAGCCGGTGGGGGCATCCCCGCCGCTTTGCTCCACAGCGCCGTCTCCGCCCTCTTCATCACTTGCCGCTGTGTAGAGAGAGAACACAAGCATCAGGGTACTGTACAATGGTCCCCTAGACAGGAAGCAATAGCAGATGAGTGGCACTGTCAAACATCACTTCCATCATGTCCCTCCACAACACATTGGTCAGTGCAGGCAAAACACATGCAGTAACAGGCATGGCGCATGCTATGAACATTAGCATACATGTCCAAGGGACTCTTGAAACATATAATGCTGGTTTGAAACTCACATGCATCAAGGGGTCATGCCTATCAGATGCACACACTTTACCCTAGTTTCATCCATCTGGCCTCGTACACCCCAGACACAGTGGATAGAAGGATGAGTAGGCTGCATCAGTGAATCTGAACATTGTCACAAACATGTGTCATGCATCCATGGCATTTCCAATCACAGACACGCAAGTCGGACACACAGACATGGACACCATACATGTCCATGACAGCAGCACCCTTCTCTCACACCCCATCCATGTCCAATAACAGAGACAGGCATGCATTATTGTGTGCATTCCCCATGCTACTCCGCATGTTGCATTGTAACACATGCACCAACCATGTGGTTCACACATTACTGGTCTCACATGCATGACCCTGATGTCCCTGCACACACACATACGTACATGGCCTATGTCACACATACAGGCAAGTATCAGACAACCAGCACCCTGCAACATGCACTGTCTCACACAGCAATGCTTGGCCACTTACCGCTCAACTCCGGACGGGTCTGCCTCAGAAGGATCTGGGCATGGAGCGCTGGGCCTACGCGTTCCAGGACCCTCATCTGGATGGTACTCATGCTGCCCCGGCCCCTCTCCACGAGGCGCTGGGCCTTGTTGAGGGTCCTGGACCTCAAGTCCTCCCAGCGCTTCTTGACTTGCTTGATGTTGCGGGTTGCCACCCCCTCCGCGTTGATGGCAACCACAAAGTCGTGCCAGATCCTATCCCGTCCTTCCTTGTTGGCGCGTGATGTTCCGAAGAGGGCATCATAATGCCCCAGGACATGCTCCACCAGGACACCAACTTCCTTCTGACTGAAGCTGGTGGCCCTCTGCCCCTCTGTCTGGGGGTCGCCAGTGGTCAGATGGTATTTGCCCCGACATGGCGACCCCCACGGCAGGCGTCGGTGGGCAACTGGGTCCTGGGGCTGGGCTGTGGAGCGATGGTATCCCAGTCGGGAGACTTCTGTTCCAGCAGGGGTGGACACAGCAACTGGACACCTGCAGATGGCTGATATCCAGGCACCAAATAGCAGGGCACGTGGGCAGCAGGCAGGCAGGCAGCAGCATATGGCAGGTGGGAGCGTGCACGGGCTCTTGGGGGCAGGAAAATGGCCTTCAGGGCAGGAACGTGGTCTTCCGTGTGTTTTCACGTGGCCAGCTTGATACGGAGTGATTTGGCACGTGAAAAAATTGCACGTCAGCGTGTAATTCGAGGAAAGGGCCTTAGCGCTTAAGTGCGTCAGCACACGCACGCGATTCCATTGGACCAAAGGCCCATGTCTGCCTCAGAGCCCATGCAAAGGGCTCTGAGGCAGGCCGAGTGCCTCGAGGCAATTCGCAGGGACCTGGAGGTCCGGATGTCATTGTCCCTGCGAACCCTTAGAAGGGCCTTAGAAGAGGACCACCTCCTGGACATCGAGCAGGAGTTTGATGATGCCTGGGCCCGGGAAATCAGGAAGTGAGCCGTCGGACTAGCCTGCTGCCATTGTATATAGTTAATTAGTGTTTGGTTTCCTTTTGGTTTCCATTTCATTTGGGGTGCTTGGACAATGCCCCACCTTTTTGTATATAGTTGTTCATTAGGTAGAGTTTTTGTAGGTTTCCTTTCAATGGTTGGGCTCATGGACCCTGGATTTGTACTTTGTATATAGTTCTACACTGGATTTTACTTCATTTAAGTTTCTTTTTTACCATGGATCAATGGATGTGTCTTATTTTTACACTTTGGATTTGGTTGGACGGACAGACTCTTTGGACCCATTTGCTTTTGGATTGATTTGGATTCTGGTTTCACACATTTTTTTTGAATATTTTTGACATGCAGCTTTTTCTTCATTTTTTCCATTATTGTGTGATTTTTTTTTTAATCATTTGGTTAATTATTGAATTCACATTTATTATATACTTTACTGATGTGGTCTTATCTCATTTGTTTTGTGCATGTCACAATGTTGATCTTTTCACAATCATGTGTCACCATTGCGTGGGTCTGAGGGACATTGATTCATGGCCATGCTGGTTATGTATTTTCTATCTTGACTTTTGGAATTTAATGTGGGGTGTTTGGACTGGGGTGGGATATGGGTGGCCATGAGGTGCATGGGTCTTGAGTGTGATGACCTCTCGGGGGGGACATGTGTGGGGGCCTGCTGACAAGTGCCCCCTGCACTGCTGGGGGGAGGGGGTGCTGCAGGACATGAGTGGGGGCCTGCTGGCAGGTGCCCCTGACTGCTGGGGGGTGGGGGTGCTGGGGGACATGAGTGGGACATGAGTGGGGCCTGCTGGCAGGTGCCCTGCACTGCTGGGAGGTGGGGGTGCTGGGGGACATGTGTGGGGGCCTGCTGGCAGGTGCCCCTGACTGCTGGGGGGTGGGGTTGCAGGAGGTCATGCTTGGTTATCAGTAGTGCAAGGTGACATGTGGCTTGGCTGGGGGGCATGCCCATGGTGGATGGGCTGCCTGCGGGACATGACCAGGGGTGCAGGGTAGTGCCCTGTGGTGTGGGCTGCCTGCAGGGGCCATGGAGGGTGTAGAGGGAACACCTGGGAGGACCCACACTGCCAATTCACGTGTAGGACTCCCGGCACCCCTGAAATACACGTACCCTGCTGAAATTGCGTGTGAGACTTCCCCAAACCCCAGGAATACATGTACCACACTCGCACAGGGCCTATCGCGTGTGTAACTCCACGCGTACCCCAGAAATACACGTACCCCACTCGCACAGGCCCTTTCGCGGGTGAAACTTCCCGCGCACCCCAGAAATACACGTACCCCACTCGCACAGGCCCTTTCGCGTGTTAAACTTCCCGCGCACCCCAGACATACACGTACCCGGATCCAATCGCGTATGAAACTCCACGCGAACCCCAGTTATTCATGTACCCCACTCGCCCAATGGCTATCGAGTGTGAAACTTCCCGCGCACCGCCGAAATACATGGACACGCTATTTTTCACACAGCAGGTGTCCGTGTTTGTCACATACCCCTCTGCACGTCATTTGTCCTAGAGGGACACAGTATGGGACATTCATCATAGCTGTATGTACGTGATTTTTGTTACCGCTCATTTTTTTCATGCGCAGGGACGCTACCGCCTGCCTTCGTGTGGCGGACGTGTTTAGGTCTGTGTGCGTCTTTGCCCGTGCGCTGGTTTGCCCTATTCGATTCCATGAATACGTGTTGTAGGCGAGCGTGTGGGCGTTCCGTGCACTTGCCTCCTGTACTTCCCCCGTGACGCCCACATTTTCACGAGTTGTTCCCCATTCCACATGTCACGCCCCCTGTTCCTCCTACTTTTGTTGTGTGCGCCGTGCTATGTGCGATTTCGCTGTGCGCTTAGCGCACGCTGTTCGGAGACATGTGCGCCAGCGTGCGCCACACAGAATTTTGGCGCACATCCTGGAATTTCCTTGCACACGGACTTCCATGAATCGCTGTGCGTGGGTTTCGCTGCGATCTTCGCACAGGCACTGTGATTCGCACGCTTTCGCACGCATGCGCTGAAAATTTCAGTGCACATTTATTCCATGAATCAGCTCCTTAATGTTGCAATATTAGATAGTGTAATGGTGAATGCTTACGTATCAGACTTTTGCATACTGTGCAACATGTAATAACTAGCTAATAATGCGCACTTACTGCACACTCGTGCTGCTACAAACAAAACATAAAGAGGCCACAATGCATACAAATCTGGGGCATATCGAGGGAATATAACGTAACCCAAAGGGAAGCAGTATCATCAGAAACTGTTCATAACCTATGTCATTGGTGTTGGTCATAGCAGAGCACGGTGATGGCGCGAGTTACGGCTGCTTAGCCTATATAACTGGGGAATTTCTGGGGGTTTTTGATTTTACTTTATCAGTGCAAAGTAACTATAATGTCCCTTTAATAACGTTTGTTGCACTGAATTTGATAGATTTCTATTAGCGCAACTGAACCATAACGTCCCTTTAACAATGTTTTTTCATTCATTATATATATATATATTCAGTGAAAAAACTTTGTTAAAGGGACGTTACGGTTCCAAGTAAAACCGAAAAACCCCTGAAATTCCCCAGTTATGGTAAGCTAAGCAACCATAACTCACGCCACCACCGTGCACTGCTAAGACTAACACCCACGGCATCAAAGATGGCATCACAAATATCATTGATGACATCACTGATGACATCACATGTCTGTCTCCCTCTATTTTCCTTTACTGACATATGTAGGCCACATGGTTTTCTTCAGTAACAGTCAGGAACTAAAAATTATAAACATACTATATTTGTAGGCTTATCATTCAAGTATGCTCTTACAGTAATTCCCTTAGGGTCCAGTCATATCATATGAAACATATGGGAAGACACAAGCTTGAAAAACAGCAATCCTTTCTGTACATGAAGATAATCAGTAGTGTTATCAGCACTTTCTGATAGTTCTGTTGTTTTTTTTATTACTGTATTTTCCATGTATATGCTCATATTTGTATACATTGTACTCACACTACTTTCATTAGGGTCCAGTCACATCATGTGATACATGTACATAGGGTAAATAGCAGCTTTGAAACAAAGCAATCATTTATTTGCATAAAGATAATCAGTTAGGTTATGAATTGTTTCTGCTACTACTTCTGCTTTTTTGCTTACTTCACTTTCCCTGCATATACCCTTATTTGTATGTGGTATTGTGTCTTTATGTTTTGTCTGTAATAATGCAATTATGTTATACGTGGGTTTTATTAGCTACTTATTACGTAACATTATGAATATTATACCTTCATCATGTATGCTGCATACAATGCCTATGTTTCTGCATGAGTACCTTAGTATACTGGATAGAACTTCATAATAGAATGCTATTTATATCAATACATTGCGTAATGCACTAATTATCTCTTGATATGTTCTCCAATGATCTTTGACACTTTTTTCTCAACATTATAATAAGAATCCCTTGTACAGACATTTCATGAAAAGTAAATGCACATGTGATGTCATCAGTGATGTCATCCAAGACATTTGTGACGCCATCTTTGATGTTGTGGGTGCTAGTCTTAGCAGTGCACGGTGGTGGCACGAGTTATGGTTGCTTAGATTACCATAAGTGGCGAATTTCAGGGGTTTTTCGGTTTTACTTGGAACCATAACGTCCCTTTAACAAAGTTTTTTCACAGAATTTCATAGGTTTTTAGTAGCGCAACTTAACCATAACGACCCTTTAACAATGTTGTTTTTTAAAGAATTTCATAGGTTTTTAGTAGCGCAACTTAACAATAATAACTCTGATTTTATGTACAAGTAACATAGAACATACTGAACCCCCTCTACTGAATTTGATGTTGCAAACTCTTTTAATGTCCGCGGACATGTTCGGACAACAGCACCACTACCCAAAAAGTCTGGGGGGTATGTTTAATTGTTATATCATAACATATGAACATTTTACAAATTCACAAACCAGCACACATACACATTATATGTAGTAATAAATAAGAATTATAACCCATATATATAACAAACTAACTATTCATTTAAATACAATGGCCCTCATTACGACCCTGGCGGAAATCGAAAAACGATGGCGGAAATGCAATACCGCCATCGAATAGCGCTCGGTGCGATTAGGACCCGTCACCGTAAAGTACGATGCCATTAGCGACACCGTAGTGAACGCCAACGCTAACTGCACCAAGTACGCGCACGCGCGCCATGCGAAACCGTAATTACCACCATGGCGCAACGGTACGCGAATTCTGAGCCTAGCGGACATTTACCTAACGCCATCAAGCATGGCGGAAAGTACCATTCCGCCATGGTGAGAAGAACGGCAACGCGAACCAACCGTAAATGGCCCTACTGAGTGCCTGTACACCACTCCCTGGCCACATTGCACAACTCCTCGTAGGTGCAATGAAGTCACACAATGCAACCAGTGAAATGTACAAGTCACCCATGCATGCCAACGAACAAATGAATGTAGGGGCTCCAAGTGCCTTGTGAGTGGCCATCCATATTTGGCATGGCACCATTGCCGTACTGATGCAGCACAGGCACGTGAAGGTTCAAGTACAGCAATATGAACTGAAATATGAGACAAAACAACAACAGGCCCCCATCGCTTGACACCAGTGTAAGGCAACATTCAAAGCAGTAACCTGAGGGAGACTGCACCAGCCCTGTACTCTTGCCAGTAAACAAACCAACCATCAGCACAAGCATGTACCACACAAGTTGGCAGAGTGACTGAGCAGCCAGGCCCATCTCAAGAGGGGCCAATGGGAGCTGCAGGGCACAGATGGCATGAATACAGAAGCTATTCCAATGGACATGACCTCAGTCTCCCTCCAAGAAACGCACGCAAACACAGGCACCTGTGACCAGCCATATTCTGATAATCACATCATTCCACCAATCCACCTGGCTGACCGGCATCTGTTACACAAAAGCTAATCCCTCGCCCCTGAGCATGACATCATTAAAACAGTCATAATGGCAGCCCCTATCCCTGACCTCACTGGGCTTCGTAGGCAAACGCGCCCAGTACAGTACCACGCAACTATAACCAGAAGCCGGAACCCAATGCAGATCTACTCACAATACATCGCACCACAAATAGGAATATGCTACATTACTTGCAAAGAATAACGCTACACGGTTAATATCATAATAGAAATTTAATGCACTACAAAATCACCAAGCCCATACAGCCATTAGGTCATGAACTCCAAAATACATTTCAGTATTGTGGGCTGCATCCGCAATAAATGACCAGCTTCTGCTTGTGTGACGCCCTGTTCCTTCATGGTACACAGGGGCTACATACACGTTCAAAAAGGCAACATGGAAGCGCCTAGAACCGCAGGGCCGTCCCATTAGGTAGTCACTAGTCCAGCTGGAAGGTCGATATGTTGCTCCTAGCCACTAGTACTGCGTAAGGGCATGTGGCCCATTGGCGATCGTCCCATAAGATCGTAATGGTGCTCCACTGATTAACACGAAGCAGCAGGTGTCGGGAGTAAAAGCCATCTGCAGGAGTGGCATACAGATGGCAGCGGCAAAAGGGGAGGAGATACCTGTCACCCAAATGAAATGAAAAAGAATGGTATGGGCATCAGAACTTAATTTGAATTACTCACTTCAATGATCACACGAAATCTACAGCCATATGCATGTTAGCCCACTCAAAAGGATTATTCCCACCCAAAAATCACTTGCGAATCATAACTATATAAATCGAGGTGAATACACTATTACAAACGAGTGTTTGTGTGCATGCGTCTGTTAAAACAGAATCCATTAGATGGGATTAGTAACGTGCATAGACACAAGTGTTTGAAGGCGCGTCGAGACAGGGAGGGTTCAACAAGGGCAGATAGACGATGGTCCCACTATGGCAGCTCTGCATCACATAGCGCAGGGGAAGTGGATAGATTCCAAAAAGCCATGTACATGGTAAACTCTCAATTAAATCATCTGTCCATGCATCCATACATCATACCCTCATCCCGGTATGAAAACGCCTGATTATTTACTCACATAACATGTGAAATTTCCATTGAGTCTGTGCGTAATGCAGTCTGCAAAATCCACTGTGCTCCAGCCCGGAATTCTAGTGTTGTGAAGTAACATGTATTTGGGAACGTCCTGCCTTATCGTCCACTACGCTATTGCGCATCCCATACTATTCATATCAATCATTGCATTCTCGCCATGGCCCCTGTCACAAGGACATTAAACAATAGAACTTAATATCTGCAGTCAGACCTGTGGGCGTCTCCTCGCCGCTAGCTGAAAACCGAAAGCGCTGTCCTTCGAATTCCACATTTGCAACATCACGTCGAAAAGGCATCTGTGACCGCTTGAAATCACAAATTCATCCATGTAGTGCGGCAGTGTGTGAAAATGGCAACTGGCTTCACTCACAAATGGGACGCCCCGCCCGTCGGTGAACCTCGGTACAGTGCTGCATGAGGGTCCAGCGTTAATCGAGTACTACATTCCACTGACCCTTCACAAGTTTGTTCGCGACTGTAAAGATAGTATGTGAAACAATGGGACCATAGCAGAATGAACATATGAACCAATATTCCACTGCCATCGGGATTAAATACATGATTGTAATAGCAAGATGCCATGCGTCGAATTGCAGCGTTGTGTGCGGGACGTGCTCGCCCAAAGGGGATTGCTGCTTGCACAGGTGGAATGAATCACCACAGGTGGAGGCTATACAGCCTGAAAACACATAAATTGCACACCCAACCCCCTCCCACAACCACACCCACTCCAAAATGTTACCGGCAGGACTAGCGATGTTGGCCCTGGGGGACCTGATAGCACTGCAAGTACTCCAACTTCAAGAAGAAGACGAACACCAACTACTACAACAACCAGCTGCACAGAGGAGACGGAGGAGGAGGAGGAGGGCAAGGCAGGGCCAGCAAGGCCCACCAGCACAGCCACTACCACCACGCAGGCAGCCCGCAATCCCACGCCTCCGAGCTCATCCGTTCAACCTCACTGATGAGCAGATTCACACCCTCTACCGTTTGGACCGGGACACCATAACCGCCATTGTGGACATGACACACGCTGACCTTGTCAGCATGATAGATAGCCCAACCGCCATCCCACCCCTACTGAAGGTGGTGTCTGTACTACACTTCCTGGCCACAGGCACCTACCAGCACACAGTCGGACAGTTGCATGGCATTTCACAGCCACTGTTGTCACGGACACTATCGCAAGTGTTCGATGCCCTCCTAAAGCACGCAGACGACTACATCTCTCTACCACGCTCGGAGCAGGAAATTACGAACACAAAAGTGGGATTCCATGCACTTGCCGGCATACCGGGTTGCATTGGTGCCATCGACTGCACCCATGTGGAATTGGTTGTGCCACATGCCATGGAGGCCCAGTACCGCAACCGAAAACAATATCATTCTCTTAATGTACAAATGGTGTGTGACTCCAACAGCGGTAAGGAGTCACATTGTTGTGCCCGATTTCCTGGATCAACCCATGATTCTATGGTCTTGAGGAACTCTACAATACCACGCTACATGGAGCGACACGCAGGGAACAGATCCTGGCTACTCGGTGAGTCTCATTTCATGCATGATAATGTGGGGTATGTGATGCGGCAATGACCTGGCAGGAAGGGGGGGGATGCGTACGTAGCTATGTCATTCCACAAACATCCTTTATTGTCCACATACAGGTGAAGAGATGGCTCCTTACACCACTCCGGAACCCACAGAACCAGCATGAGGAGGACTACAACCATGCCCACTCACGTACCCGTCTAGTCATAGAACAGGCATTCGGCCTACTGAAGACTCATTTCCGCTGCCTCAGCAGGTCTGGCGGGGCACTCCTGTACCGCCATGAGAAGGTTGCAAAGATGGTCGTGGCATGTGTCATGCTACACAACATGTGCGTACGTAGAAATGTGCCCATGCCCCCTGACGCAGGACTGCAAGCACCTGAAGATGGTCATGATGAGGGTGGGGATGTGGCAGCACCTCAAGGAGTCCGCGAGGCACAGGAGGGCCGTGAAATTCATCAGATTCTCATAGATTCATGCTTCTAGCACTCACGCCTGGTGGCTGATACATGGACACGGGACTTGTGGCACTGTGTGTGTCTGGAACATGCACAATATGGACTGTACGCCTATAAAGGCCTCGTACACAAAGATCAATGTCCACACATCTCATTGGATGATTGTGAAATGTTTATAGCATATGTGAAATTATGTTACACACCCTATCGACCCGCCACCCAAGAAAGCCCAACACACCCCCTCCACCCTCCTACCTCCCCCCCGAACACCAGTGTCCAAAGATGCTCATTGTCAGTGGGCAGACGCTATTGCAAGCCCCCTCTCCCGGTATCAGGGGCACCCCTGCCTGTGGAGCGCAGGTTCCTCCCAGATCTACGTTGGGGGCTGCCCTGGACGGAACTTGCAACGGATGATGTCTCTGCCTGCTCACGTCCATGCATGTCCCTAAGGGTTTGTGAGATCTCAGTGAGCACACGGCGCACAGCGGCAAGTTCAGCACATACGTCTTTGGACGTCGCATGCAGTTCCCCCCTCAGGCTCTCGGTGCTTCTCTCCATTTGTACCCTCAGGCTCTCGGTGCTTCTCTCCATTTGTGCCCTTAGTGTCTCTGTGCTTCTCTCCATTTCTGACCTAAGTGTCTCAGTTGATGTTTCTATGGCTGCCTTAGTACCCCCACATTCATCAGCATGCTCCTTGAGGAGCGTGGCCAGTTGCTGCTGATGCACGATCACCTGGTCGAGGGACTGTTGGCTCTGCTGGGCCATGGCCATTTGCGGTGGTGTCACAGAGGGTCTGATCACCTCATGTTGCCTTGCCACAGGGCTTGTGGGGGATGGTCAGTCGTCGTCTTGTGGGTGCCCCTGTGTGGTATCCTCATGGTGTACGGGATGAAACAAACAGGGGGATTGAGACAGGTCATGGATGGATCCTACATCGACTGCACCGTTTTCTGTGTCGGAGCATGCTGCCATTAATGCAGTGTCACCTATGGTGCTGCTGCCACCAGAAGCAGTGCCTTCTGTGGCATCCATTGGGGGGACCTGTGGTGCTGCTGTTGTGGGCATGCTGGCTGCTGGGGTGCCTGTTGAAGTCCCCTCCTGTGTGTTGCCACTTGATTTGTGCTGCTGCCGTGTCTTGATCGTGCAGCTGAGGTGGAGGGTCTTTGGCCGTTGGTCTTGGCCCTCTCTTGCAGGTGTGCTGGTAGGGGTGTCCTGAAGCTCGTCATTTGAATCGGACCCTGTGGTGGAGTAAAGGAGGGCGAGCGTTATTTAAGGGTCTGTGGAAATTGGAATGGCAATGTATCACATGCATTGGGGTGGTACCTGAGGGTGATTTGGGTCAGGGCATTGGAGGTGGTTTCATTTTTGTGTGGATTGAGGATGCAGTTGTTTTGCAGCCTGCAGTTAGGGTGTGCATGCTGCACGTGTAGAGGGTGTTTTTAGGATTTTTAATTATTTATGTATTTAATGTGAGTTTTAAAGTGCGCTATCAGGCCAATGTATGTGGACGTTCTCCTGGACATGTGTTTCTGTTGCACTATGTGGACACATGGTACTTCACATGATTGGACATTGTGGATTTAGCATTGTTTTATTTGGCCCACCTACCTGATTCTTCGGATGTCTGCACTCCTTTCTCCATCCCTCCGACTCCCTCTATACTCTCCATTCCAATGGTGGAGGCACAGATTTCTTCCCAGGGGGTCAACTTGATGGGTGATTCCGATCCTCCCCCGGTAGCTGTGGCAATGTTACGGTTGGCTGATAGTATGCTCCGTACGCGTATCCGCAAGTCGTCCCATCGCTTTCTGCATTGCTGTGGGTTGCGGGGTGCGATCCCCACCGCACTTACCCGCTGTGCCACCAGGGCCCATATGGCCTTCTTGTTCGCAAGTGCCGTCCTGGTCATTTGCGTCGAGAAGACGACGGCAGCATTCTCCTGGAGGGTCTCTGTGAGCACGGTGAGTTCCTCATGGGAGAAGTGGACCTGCCGCTTGCGGTCGCACGCTTTTTTCGCAACTTTTCCCATTTTTATTGTTTTCACTAGGGTGGCTAACGGGTTGGGATGTGTCTCAGGGTATGCTTGTGTTGGGATTCTGATTTTATAGGTGTACGGCGTGCTGTTTCCCGTTCCGGGACCATGTTTTTACTTCCGTTTCCGTATATTTACGGTCACCGTATTTTGCGATTACCGCTCATTACGGTGACCGCTATGATGGGTGGCGGAATTGCACCTAGGGCGCCGTACGACGGCGGTGAGGGGCGTTTTGGGGACATTTCCGCCATCGCGGACTTTGCACTTACGCCATGGCGTAGTGCTCGTGCCCGATGGGTCAGAATTAGCCGCACTTTACTCCGTCGTGCAATGGCGGAAACGCTATTTACGCTATGGCGGTCAGGTCAGTTACTTTCCGCCAGGGTCGTAATGAGGGCCAATATGTTCTAAAATGGAATATACCAAAGAAGAAAGATAGGCTTCCAACATGATTACCTTACAGAAACTCCACAACTAAGAGCAACAGCAGATCTACAGACCACTCAGAACACACCTTACCTGAAATAGTAAGTGTACTGCATTTTACTCATATAGTTGTAAACTTTCTGTATTAGATACAAAAAAATGATATTATATTTTTTTTCTCACAGAAATGTCTAGTACTCTGGAGTGGCTAGGGGAGCATTTCCCACGTGAGGAAATGTCAGAAGATAGTGAATCTAATGGTAGACACTTTACTATATAAACCAATTAATTAATATTATTTTATATACATTTAACATTTATATTGTTTTTGTACAGACCATACAAAAATTGAAAATATTAAAGAAAAAGCAGTATTGGATAAGACTCTTCAGCACATAGAAAAAAAAATGGACCTACTCTTGGAAAATTTTAATATTTTAAAAAACTTTGTGGAGGATCACTTCAAACAAACAACTACATACCATTGTCCCACATGTACCTGTCCCCCCTCACCATATCCCAGTCAATTATCCCCAAACCCTCTCCATGAACCAAAACATTTTGACGAGACTTCCATCCCTTCTTCACCTCATATAAATCCTATTGAAACCCCAAATTCTCCTGTTTTTGTTTCAGTTTCTGCCTCACCTTCTCTGTCATAAATTTAACATACATGTAAAATAAAGTAAAATTGTTATATTGTGTCCTAATTCATTTCTTTTTTTTTTTTTTTAAAAGCTGTTGAGGTGTCCGCGGACAGTGGGGGTGTCCGGAATGTCCGTGAAGAAACGAAAATGGAGGTGTCCTAAAAACACTATTAGGCCGATTCATGGAATAATTAGCGCGGCGCAAGTGGGCAAAAACGTGCGAATCGCAGTGGAATAGCGAAAATCGCAGTGCAAGTGCGAAAATCGCACGAAAAGCAGTGCACATCGATTCATGGAAGTCCGTGCGCGAGAAAACCAGCGGATATGCGATAAAAAAGTGCGCGGCGCACGTTGGCGCACAGGCCATCAAACAGCGTGCGCCAGGTCACAGCGAAAATCGCACAGGCCAGAGCGAAAATCGCACATAGCGCGGCGCACGCAACAAAAGTAGGCGGAACACGGGGCGTACCACTCGGAATGGGGAACAACTTGCCAAAATGTGGGCGTCACGGGGGAAGCACAGGGTACAAGTGTGCGGAACGCCCACACGCTCGCCTACAACACTTATTCATGGAATAGAATAGGGCAAAAAAGCACACGCTCAAACCAGCGCACAGGCACAAACACGACCGCCACAAGAAAGCAGGCGGTAGCGTCTCTGCGCCTGGAAGAAATGTGCGCCAAAAGGTGCGCCAACAAATAGCACCTATATACAGCCATGATGAATGCCCAATACTGTGGCCCTCCAGGACAAATGACGTGCAAAGGGGTACCCACAAACACAGACACGCGCTGACAGAAAAAAAACGTATGCGTGTATACCGGGGTGCGCGGGAAGTCCCACACGCGAATTGGCCGGGTACGTGGATTACAGGGGTGCGTGGAAGTACCGCACGCGATTTGTCAGGGTACGTGGATTGCAGGGGTGCGCGGGAAGTTCCACACGCGATATGGCCGGGTACGTGGATTTCAGGGGTGCGCGGGAAGTTCCACACGCGATTATGCAGGGTACGTGGATTTCAGGGGTACGCGGGAAGTTCCACACGCGATTTGGCCGGGTACGTGGATTTCAGGGGTGCGCGGGAAGTTCCACACGCGATTAGTCAGGGTACGTGGATTACAGGGGTGCGCGGGAAGTTCCACACGTGATTTGGCCGGGTACGTGGATTTCAGGGGTGCGCGGGAAGTTCCACACGCGATTAGGCAGGGTACGTGGATTGCAGGGGTGCGCGGGAAGTTCCACACGCGATTTGGCCGTGTACGTGGATTTCAGGGGTGCGCGGGAAGTACCACAAGCGATTTGGCGGGTACGTGGATTTCAGGGGTGCGCGGGAAGTTCCACACGCGATTAGGCAGGGTACGTGGATTGCAGGGGTGCGCGGGAAGTTCCACACGCGATTAGTCAGGGTATGTGGATTTCAGGGGTGCGCGGGAAGTACCACACGCGATTTGTCAGGGTACGTGGATTTCAGGGGTGCGCGGGAAGTTACACACGCGATTTGGCCGGGTACGTGGATTTCAGGGGTGCACGGGAAGTTCCACACGCGATTTGGCCGGGTACGTTGATTTCAGGGGTGCGCGGGAAGTTCCACACGCGATTAGGCAGGGTACGTGGATTGCAGGGGTGCGCGGGAAGTTCCACACGCAATTTGGCTGTGTGCTCCCAGGTATTACCTGTACACCCTCCACGGCCCCTGCAGGCAGCACACACCACAGGGGACTACCCTGCACACCTGCTCATGTCAACAACCACCCCCACCCCCCAGCCACCAGGGGCACCCTCCACCAGGCCCCCACCCATGTCACCCAACACCCCCACCCCCCAGCCACCAGGGGCACCCTCCACCAGGCCCCCACCCATGTCTCCCACCACCCCCACCCCCCAGCAGTGCAGGGGCAGCCTCCACCAGGCCCCCACTCATGTCTCCCACCACCCCCACCGCCCAGCCACCAGGGGCACCCTCCACCAGGCCCCCACTCATGCCCGACTCATGTCTCCCACCACCCCCCAGCCACCAGGGGCATCCTCCACCAGGCCCCCACCCATGTCTCCCACCACCCCCACCCCCCAGCCACCAGGGGCACCCACCACCAGGCCCCCACCCATGTCTCCTACCACCCCCACCCCCCAGCACTGTGGGGTACCTGCCAGCAGGCCCCCACCCATGTCCAACCCATGTCTCCCACCACCCCCACCCCCAGCAGTGCAGGGGCATCCTCCACCAGGCCCCCACCCATGTCACCCACCACCCCCACCCCCCAGCCACCAGGGGCACCCTCCACCAGGCCCCCACTCATGCCCAACTCATGTCTCCCACCACCCCCACCCCCCAGCCACCAGGGGCAGCCTCCACCAGGCCCCCACCCATGTCTCCCACCACCCCCACCCCCCAGCAGTGCAGGGGCAGCCTCCACCAGGCCCCCACCCATGTCTCCCACCACCCCCACCCCCCAGCAGTGCAGGGGCATCCTCCACCAGGCCCCCACCCATGTCTCCCACCACCCCCACCCCCCAGCAGTGCAGGGGCATCCTCCACCAGGCCCCCACCCATGTCTCCCACCACCCCCACCCCCCAGCAGTGCAGGGGCAGCCTCCACCAGGCCCCCACTCATGTCTCCCACCACCCCCAGCCACCAGGGGCACCCTCCACCAGGCCCCCACCCATGTCTCCCACCACCCCCACCCCCCAGCACTGTGGGGCACCTGCCAGCAGGCCCCCACCCATGTCACCCACCACCCCCACCCCCCAGCAGTGCAGGGGCATCCTCCACCAGGCCCCCACCCATGTCTCCCACCACCCCCACCCCCCAGCAGTGCAGGGGCATCCTCCACCAGGCCCCCACCCATGTCTCCCACCACCCCCACCCCCCAGCCACCAGGGGCAGCCTCCACCAGGCCCCCACCCATGTCTCCCACCACCCCCACCCCCCAGCCACCAGGGGCAGCCTCCACCAGGCCCCCACCCATGTCTCCCACCACCCCCACCCCCCAGCAGTGCAGGGGCAGCCTCCACCAGGCCCCCACTCATGTCTCCCACAACCCCCACCCCCCAGCCACCAGGGGCACCATCCACCAGGCCCCCACCCATGTCTCCCACCACCCCCACCCCCCAGCACTGTGGGGCACCTGCCAGCAGGCCCCCACCCATGTCACCCACCACCCCCACCCCCCAGCAGTGCAGGGGCATCCTCCACCAGGCCCCCACCCATGTCTCCCACCACCCCCACCCCCCAGCAGTGCAGGGGCATCCTCCACCAGGCCCCCACCCATGTCACCCAACACCCCCACCCCCCAGCCACCAGGGGCACCCTCCACCAGGCCCCCACCCAAGTCTCCCACCACCCCCACCCCCCAGCAGTGCAGGGGCAGCCTCCACCAGGCCCCCACTCATGTCTCCCACCACCCCCACCCCCCAGCCACCAGGGGCATCCTCCACCAGGACCCCACCCATGTCTCCCACCACCCCCACCCCCCAGCCACCAGGGGCACCCACCACCAGGCCCCCACCCATGTCTCCTACCACCCCCACCCCCCAGCACTGTGGGGTACCTGCCAGCAGGCCCCCACCCATGTCCAACCCATGTCTCCCACCACCCCCACCCCCCAGCAGTGCAGGGGCATCCTCCACCAGGCCCCCACCCATGTCACCCACCACCCCCACCCCACAGCCACCAGGGGCACCCTCCACCAGGCCCCAACTCATGCCCAACTCATGTCTCCCACCACCCCCACCCCCCAGCCACCAGGGGCAGCCTCCACCAGGCCCCCACCCATGTCTCCCACCACCCCCACCCCCCAGCAGTGCAGGGGCAGCCTCCACCAGGCCCCCACTCATGTCTCCCACCACCCCCAGCCACCAGGGGCACCCTCCACCAGGCCCCCACCCATGTCTCCCACCACCCCCACCCCCCAGCACTGTGGGGCACCTGCCAGCAGGCCCCCACCCATGTCACCCACCACCCCCACCCCCCAGCAGTGCAGGGGCATCCTCCACCAGGCCCCCACCCATGTCTCCCACCCCCCCCACCCCCCAGCAGTGCAGGGGCATCCTCCACCAGGCCCCCACCCATGTCTCCCACCACCCCCACCCCCCAGCCACCAGGGGCAGCCTCCACCAGGCCCCCACCCATGTCTCCCACCACCCCCACCCCCCAGCCACCAGGGGCAGCCTCCACCAGGCCCCCACCCATGTCTCCCACCACCCCCACCCCCCAGCAGTGCAGGGGCAGCCTCCACCAGGCCCCCACTCATGTCTCCCACAACCCCCACCCCCCAGCCACCAGGGGCACCCTCCACCAGGCCCCCACCCATGTCTCCCACCACCCCCACCCCCCAGCACTGTGGGGCACCTGCCAGCAGGCCCCCACCCATGTCACCCACCACCCCCACCCCCCAGCAGTGCAGGGGCATCCTCCACCAGGCCCCCACCCATGTCTCCCACCACCCCCACCCCCCAGCAGTGCAGGGGCATCCTCCACCAGGCCCCCACCCATGTCTCCCACCACCCCCACCCCCCAGCCACCAGGGGCAGCCTCCACCAGGCCCCCACCCATGACTCACGCAACCCCCACCCCCCAGCCACCAGGGGCAGCCTCCACCAGGCCCCCACCCATGTCTCCCACCACCCCCACCCCCCAGCACTGTGGGGCACCTGCCAGCAGGCCCCCACCCATGTCTCCCACCACCCCCACCCCCCAGCAGTGCAGGGGCAGCCTCCACCAGGCACCCACACATGTCCCCCTGCCCCCAGGTCCTGACGATACTCAATCATGGCAGTAATGGGCAGCATACCCAGCACAAACACCCAGGCAAGGATTGCATCCACCCACATAGTGAATGCAATTACATGATACAACCCCAATGGCAAGTCTGTAAATGAACACATGTCCGTCACACACACATACACAATGGGTGCAAGTGAATGTCAAAACCCATATCATGACATGTATGAAACCAATGAGAAAATACCACAAGTGAAAGTTAAAAAAACATGTATTAAAGATGAAAAATAAGTAAACAAATCAAACATACAACAATGGGGATAACAAAATAAATGGTCCATGTCCGAGAACAAATGTAAAAATAAAAAAAACAAAGTAATCCAAAAACAAATGTTGTCCAAAGCAATATCATGTGGAAGGAAAATAATGAAAAACCATTTCCTCATGGTGAACACAATAATTAATAAAAAAAATGTTTCTTCAAAAAGCAAACTATATACACGAATATTCCAGGGTCCATGAGCCCAACACCATAAATGAAACCTACTACTACCTAATGAAAATAATATATACAAAAAAGTGTCCATTGTCCGAGCGGTCCAAAAAAATAAAAATTAATAAAGGAAACCTAACACTAACTAACTAAATAACTATATACAAAGGCAGCGGGCAAGTCCTGCGACTCACTCAGTGATGTTGCTGGCCAGGGCATCATCGAACTCCATGTTGATGTCCTGGAGGCGGGACTCTGTCCTGGCCCCAAGGTCTCGCAGGGATAACCCCATGTCCAGCTCAAACTTCCTGCGAGCTTCCTCGAGGCACTCAGCCCGCCTCAACGCCCGACGCATGGAGAACTCCGCCCTGACCATGGTGAGCCGCTCCTCTTCCGCCCGCTGCCGCTCCGCACCTATCCGCTGGTCCAACTGCTCCCACACGGAAGACACCACCATCCCAGGGTTGCCCTGCCCTCCGGCCGATGCCTGCCCCTCTGATCTTGATGGCCCCGAGCCATGATGCCTCCCACGTCGAGCCTGCTGCTGCCTCCGACGCCACTGCCTCTGCCAGCACGACGGCATCCAGGCTGATGGAAACCACCGACGCTGTCGTGCACGTGCCCTGCCCGATGATGCTGTCACATCTTCCATCTGCTGGGGTCCAGTTGCTGTGTTGTCCACCCCTGCTGGACCTCCGACTCCCAACTGTGGCAGGGATGGGATCCCCACCGAGCTGGCTGCATTGGTCGGGGCAGGTCCACAGGGGGCCCTGGTGGCATCTGGGCCGGAAGACGGCAAGGAGAACGACTGGTGTATAGCCTGCACAGAGGAGGAGAGGGCCGCCAGATTGGCCAACACATGCAGGAAACCCCCGAACATGGCCGATCCCAATTGGGCCATGTCGGCACGGTGCACTTCGTGATGACGTGCGTGCTCCTCCCGGGAAGCACGCACGGCATCACAAATCACAGCCGTGCGCATCGCGACCCCAATCAGGACCTTCTCCACACGGCCAGGGGTTCCCACGTCCGCAGGTGGAGGGGAGTCAGGTGACATGGACATCCCCTCTACCTGCGGACGGGCCTGGGACGGGGCATCCCTGCTGGTGCATGGTGGTGCACTCACAGGGTCAGGGACAGCGACATGTACAGGCCCCTCCACGGTGACCTGTGCTGCCTCCTGCCCCTGGCCCTGGACTGCACCACTTGCACCAGCAGGGATGCCCCCACCAGGCCCCATGTGTGCCCCAGTGGCGGCCTCCTCCTCCTCTGTGCAAACCACCAACCTGGATGGCTCCTCACCGTCTCCCACCGTAGCAGGCCCCTGTGGGGGCTCACCCACCCCTTCCGCTGCAGCCGTGGGGGCATCCCCGCCGCCTTGCTCCACAGCGCCGTCTCCGCCCTCTTCTTCACTAGCCGCTGCGTAGAGGGAGACAAAGAACACAAGCATCAGGGCACTGTACAATGGTCCCCTAGACAGGAAGCAATAGCAGATGAGCACCACCGTCAAAGTACACTTCCATCATGTCCCTCCACAACACATGGGTCAGTCCAGGCAAAACACACACAGTAACAGGCATGGTGCATGCCATGGACATTTCCATGCATGTCCAATGGACTCTTGAAACATTCAATGATATGTAACTCACATGCATCATGGCTTATGCCTATCACATGCACACACTTCACCTCAGTCACATCCATCTGGCCCCAAACACACCAAACACAGCGGATACAAGGGTAATTTGGCTACTTCACTGAATCTGTGCATTGTCACACACATGTGTCATGCATCCATGGCATGCACAAGTCACAGACACGCAGGTCAGGCACACAGACATGGCTACCATATATATACCTGGCATCAGCACCCATCCCTCACCCCCACCCATGTCCAGGTACAGAGACTGGCATGCTCTCATGTTCAAAATCTGCATAGGGCTCCCCATGCGGCATTTGAACACATGCAACAACCATGTGGGTCACACATCACTGGTCGCACATGCATTACCATGATGTCCCTGCACACATACATGCATACATGGCCTATGGCACACATACAGGCAAGTATCATAGAACCAGCACACTGCAACATGCCCTGTCTCACACAGTAATGCTTGGACACTTACCGCTCAACTCCAGACGGGCCTCCCTCTCAAGGATCTGGGCGTGGAGCGCTGGGCGTACGCGTTCCAGGACCCTCATCTGGATGGAACTCATGCGGCCCCGGCCCCCCTCCACGAGGCGCCGGGACTTCACAAGGGTCCTGGACCTCAAGTCCTCCCAGCGCTTCTTGATCTTCAGGACGTTGCGGGTTGCCACCCCCTCCGCGTTGATGGCAACCACACAGTCGGCCCAGATTCTCTCCCGTCCTTCCTTGCTGGCGCGGGACGATCCAAAGAGGGCATCATACTGCCCCAGGACATGCTCCACCAGGACACCAACTTCGGTGGCAGTGAAGCTGGTGCCCCTCTGCCCCTCTGGCCTGGGGTTGCCACTGGTGCCAGATGTGGAAGTGCCCGACATGGCAACCCCAGAGGCAGGTGTGGGTGGGCAACTGGGTCCTGGGGCTGGGCTGTGGAGCGATGTAATCCCAGTCGGGAGTCTTCAGTTCCAGCAGGGGTGGACACAGCAACTGGACCCCTGCAGATGGCTGATGTGCAGGCACCAAATGGCAGGGCACGGTGGCAGCAGGCAGGCAGGCAGGCAGCAGCAGATGGCACGTGGGAGGCTGCTCGGGGCACTGGGGGGCAGTAACTCGGCCTTCTGGGCAGGAGCGTGGTCTTCCGTGTG
This sequence comes from Ambystoma mexicanum, assembly GCF_040938575.1. NCBI lineage: Eukaryota > Metazoa > Chordata > Amphibia > Caudata > Ambystomatidae > Ambystoma > Ambystoma mexicanum. The sequence goes on from NC_090930.1 coordinate 616,005,055, forward strand.
TTTTCGCGTGGCCAGCTTGATACGGAGTGATTTGGCACGTGAAAATCCTGCACGTCAGCGTGAAATCCGAGGAAAGGCCCTTAGCGCGTAAGCGCGTCAGCACGCATACGCGATTCTATTGGACCAGAGTCCCTCAGCGCGTAAGCGCGTCTGTGACGTGACCCGCACGGGTGTTCCCCACTCAGCATGTGATGACGGAGCACACGTGGAAATACTGCACGTCAGATTGTCATCGCGTGTAATTGGACAAAAGTGCGCGTACACACGATTGGCCTATGTTTCTGTATTTCATGGGTGCGCGGGCACTTACACACTCAAGTACGTCAGCGCACCTGTATCCCGTGGTGTGTGGGAATTTCCACACGCTATTGGACTGGGAACTGGATTCCAGGGGTGCGCGGGTCACACGCTCGCCTAGAACACGCGCAAAGCATAAATTTGCGCACTTTAACAATAACAAGCTCAGACGCCAGGATGAACATACCGTTCCTAGCAGCAGTGGCAGTGGGCTACCAAAGGAGGAGGAGGAGGATAGTCAGGGCCAGAATATTCACACCCAGAACCAGCCTTTTCGGGATGCCTGATGACCAGGTGTATGGGAGGTACAGGTTTCCACCACACATAATACTGGACCTGGTGAGTGAGTGGGAGGATGACCTCACATCACCCACCCTGTGCTCCCAAGCACTCAGCCCCCTGGAGAAGGTCCTCAATGTACTGCACTTCTTAGCCACTGGATAATTTCAGCGGACAAGTGCCATAGTGGGTGGGGTGTCACAGGCCACCCAGTCACGCTGCCTACACCAGGTCTTGAACATCATCACCGCACGCCCATCAGTCCGCAGGCACATATACCTGCCCAGAACACCTGCAGAAAGGCATGCTGCCGCCCTGGATTTTTACGGTGTGGCACGATTCCCCAAAGTGCTAGGTGCCATCGACTGCACTCATGTGGCTCTACGTCCCCCCAGGGCATCTGAGCACATCTATAGGAACCGCAAGCACTGGCATTCCATCAACGTGCAGGTAGCATGTAATGCCAAGGGAATCATCACCTCAGTATATGCCAACTATCCCGGGTCCACCCACGACAGCTTCATTTACCGAATGTCCACCCTAAGCCGGGACCTAGAAGCTGGGCGGCATGGCGATACATGGCTGCTTGGTGAGTATGTATGCCACTGCACATGCATGCATGTTGGATACTGAGCAAGGTCACAACCCCACCAATGATACCAATCACCACCTCCACAGGGGACAGTGCCTACCCTCTCAGCCCCCACATGATGACGCCAATTCGGAACCCCACCACGCCACCCGAGGTAAGATATAACACATCCCACATTACGACCCGGGGCATAGTGGAGCGCACATTCGGAGTGCTAAAGTCACGCTTTCGCTCCCTTGACCGTTCTGGCGGGCAGCTGTTATACGCTCCCCCAGTAGTGTGCAGGATCATAGTGGCAGCATGTGTCCTGCACAACGTTGCAACACGCCGGGATCTGGCCGTGGACATGGTGGTGGCCCCACATCCCCAACCACATGCACAGCCGCTGCGCATGGGAGGGGAAAGGGCACGGGGGAGGCAGCCCGTACACAGCTAGTGGTTAATTACTTCACATAGAAATCACACCCCTTTGGAGTGCACACTGCCCTGGCACATTCCATCTGACAATCAATGATGACTCAACCTGACACTGATCCTGAATGTCTGGAGAATGAACCGTGAATACCATATCAGCCTGAGATTGTTCACCTGGAAGTGTCACAATGTGTGCATCCCTACCCACACAGACACCACCAATGCAGTTTTGTGAAGTTACACATTCAAGCAGCTAAAATGAATACCCACTTGCAAAATGCAACAAGAGGACAGTGCCATGTCAGCCAACCCAACCCCAGCACCGCCACACGACACACCGTGCCATGTCATGCTATTTGCAGGTAAACAAAGTAATCCCCACAACATGACACTAGTGTCACTATGTACAGTGTCCCTATTAGAAACCTGCAACACCTGAAATGCTCACAGCAATGCCGGACCAACAACATACTTGAGCACGTACTACCATTAACATGACATCACAAATGTTACATATTAGTAGTCTCACCACCTGGAAATGCCTGCACTCCCACCACTACCAACTGTGCAGTGTTGGCGCCATGTAGAGTTGTAGATGCACTGCTGCCAACATGGACCCCATCTCCAGACTAGAGGTCCTTATGTAGACATGAGGAAGGGACCTGCAAATTGGGAGGTAGACACAGAAGATGAGTTACACATCAATGCAACATGCAGTGTACAACACAACAGCAATATGCACTAGGAATGTATACACAGTATTGACTACAGACTGCCCACACAGCTCATGGGAGTCCAACGTCACTGTGTAATTCACTGTCACTTGGGCACACCCTTTGCAAGCCCATGGAAACGGGAAGCAGGAGGGGTGTGTGTGACTCAAACCCAAGCATCTGAACCAAATACATTACAAGCCTGCATGTGCCCAGCCACAATGCAGCGTATGCCCACAGGAACCACGGAAGCCAACAAATCGTCCCAAAAAAATAGGGAATAAAATAAATAAAAATAAAAATAAGAAACAATCAAAAATGGCCATTGATGGGCCCGGGGGGGTTGGGGAGGCCACCCAGGAGGTCCGAGGACAGGATGCACACCAGAACCCACCTGCGTGGATCCTGGGAAAATAAAACACCTCCTTGGGCTCATGGCCCACACGGCTACCCTATTGTGGGAGTATCACTGCTGTCGCTATTATCACCCTGTGCAGCTGCATCCGGAGGTGGTTGCACTATGGGAGGCAGCCCACGCAAGGCCCTAGTCTGCTCCTCCATGGCTGCAAGCATGCGGGTGTGGTAGGTCTGGTTCTGGAGGATGAGTGTGCGGAGGTCCCCATGCAACAACTCACGGGATGCCCGGACCTCCGCCCTCGTTGCCTGCATCTCAGCTGAGAGCGTACGGGTGAGACGCTCCAGCTGCTGTTCTGTCCTTTGGTGTGTTGAAGCCTCAAGCTCAACAAGAGTCGTCCTGAGGTGAAGGAGCTCCTGCCTCAGGGCTTCCCTGTGGCCCTGGGACTCAATGGAGATGGCCTCCTGCAGAGTCGCCAGTGCCGCCCGCCTGTCCCTGTTGGACCCCAACATGTCCTCCCTGTGTGACTGGCAGATGGAGTCGGTTGCCTGCTCTAGTCGCTCCATCAGCCTTTCTGGGGGGACAAGGGAAGTGGCCACCCTATCCATGGCCTGAGCCATCATCTCGGATGATGCAGCCTGTTGGGTTGCCATACCGTAAATGGATTGCTCCCATGCGGTATTGCCAGGTGGCGTACGGCCACCACGTCGGCGGGCACCACACCTGTCTGGGGCAAGGCAAACTGCGCCTTGCTGTGCCGGCACTGCCTGAGGCTGCAGGACTGCATTCCCCCTCTGATCTGCTGGCCCAGGAACAGGATCAGATGTCGCGGAGTGTGACCCTGCATCCGTAACCACCAAAGGCGTAGCTGCCAACACTGACATCCCCATGGAGGGTTCTGACCCTGGTGCAGGTGGGTGAGACAGAACAGAATCCCTCCCTGGAACACTCACCTGCGACGGCACGTAGGTCTCATCCGAATCAACACCTGAGTACAGCTCGGGGGAGGTGCAGCCAGAGACACCCCTTGAGAGCACGACCTGCAGCACTTGTGGGTTCTCCCCCACCACCACACCACGTCCCTCACTGGTGGTTGGTCGGCCCTCGGACCCCTCCTGGGTCTGCACCATCTCCACAACCCCAGCAGTATCAGGTGCGTCTTCCCCTGCAAAGACATAAAAACAAAGAAATGGAAACAGGCATTAGCACCATGGCACACAATGAGGGCTGAGAAGCAAGAGAACCAGTACTTGATTGACACATGTCACACATGACTAAAACCCTCCCATGCATGCACCCTCACTGCGTATGAAGTGCAGGCAAATGGCACACACTGATGACACCAAGATGGAAGATGAACACATTTTCTGCATGCTGCCTGGCAGTGGCATCAGACATTGGCCTGTGATTGCCAGGTGAAACACACATGCCATCACACAGATGGCATGTACCATTGCTATTGAGTGAAGATGGAGAGGAGGGCAGCACCTATTCATTCAGTCCAGTTCCCGCATGTAATCGCTTTTCTAATTCTAACAGGTCAGATTTTTCACCTGGAGCTGCCAGTCTGAAATGGTCCAATTGCACAGGGACATGTGTGTACAAATGATATCCAGGTAACAAAGTCACTCCACTTTACCATAGCCATGTCAGACATGTGACTAGTGGACAGCGACATGCCTAGTAAAAGTGGGGGAATGCAAACAATCTGACTGAATGAACAGTGAAAAATAAGCAACTATGTTGTGGCAAGGTGACACTTCAAGGGCAACTGGCGTGTAGTTGGGCTAGATGTCTACTGTTGGCAGAAGGGATACTGCTATGGCCAAATGCAGCTGCGCAGGAAGTATTGCATGAAGCACATGGCTGACCCATACGACTCAGGCGCACACACTCTCACCTGGCACACAAACAGAAGCCCTCACACACACACCATGCACATGGATGACACACACATGCATGTGCACTCACCGGACAATGCCTCGTAATCAGCCAGATCTCCCACGCCTTGGATCTGTTCCTCCGTGACGTAGGTCCCAGCGACTGACTCATGTGGAGTGAGTTCCATGTCTACTACTGGAGACCCACCTCCAGTCACTAGAGTTGCGGCATGACTTGAGGCCAGCTTACTCTTTGCCCTGCGCTTTAGGTCATTCCAGCGCTTATAGCAATCATTGGCTGTGCGCCTCACGATTCCAAGAGCACTTACGATGTCCGCAACGGTCTGCCAGTGTGCCTGGCGTTGTGCAGGTGTGGTCTTGGATCCTGCAACAATGACCATCTCGTTGTCATGTGCGGACACATACTCGACAAGTGCATTCAGTTCGTCATCCGTGAAGCTGGGCTTCCTGGACGGGCCGGACTGTGTAGCCCTGTCTGGGGCATCAGCCTGTGCCGGACGAGCACTCTTCCTCTTCCGCTTGGAAGGTGGTGGTGATCCTGAGTGTCCTGCGCCGCTCTGGACACTAGGGGCAGGAGCCCTGGTGGACTCTGTATCAGGAGTGTGGGATTGCACACTCAGCATGGGAGTTGGTGCAGGCATTGGCTCTAGTGTGATGGTGTCAGGGGGAATGTCAGCAGCATGGACTAGGACCGACACTGTCCTGGCTGGGTGTGTGAGGGCTGGGGTGGATGGAGCCGCAGCTGCCCCTGCAGCCTCTCCGCCCTGCCTCCTTGGTGCAGCAGATGACCTTGCTGGCCCAGATGCACGTGGCATGGTGACATCAACGTGCACCAGCACACGTGTCATAGGCCTGCTGACCTGGAAGTCAGCCATGGAGTCAGCCAGATCTGGTGCCACAATGGGCTGGTCCAACAAGGGCTGAGCATGGATGGTGTCAGCCACATCAGCCTCAACGGGAGGGGGGGGATTATGGGTGCCCTTGACTGGTCCTCCACACATTGGGAGACAGGCTCACCCTGCAAGTAACGACCACGTCCCCTACCGGATCCACCACGGCCACCACTTGTGGCTCTTCCACCTTTGCCACCCTTACGCAATCCTCGCCTCCCAGCCATGGCACTGATGTAAATGTGCGTATGGGAGTGGCTGTAAACTATTGTCCTGGGCAATTGGGGGTCAAAGGGGTTGGGTACCAGATGGTAATTGTACCCTAGTGCTCTTGCAAGGCTGATTGTAACCCCTGGGGAAAGATGACGGGTCACGCTACGCACAGGAGCCCCAAAAAAGGGAGATGACGTGCACGCAACCCCTCCTAGACCACGTGTGCAGAAAGAAAAACCTGCACTACGCTGTGGCACCCAGTAACACAAGAATGAACGTATGCGTGTCACACGCAGCCTAGAATTACCTCTGAAGGGGTAGGCTACACACGGGGCAAACACAGATGTTAGATACGTGCGTGACTCACCGTCTGCCTGGTAAACGAGCGTGTAAAAGGAGCACGTTTGGTTGGCAACACCCCCGCCAAAAGAAGATTTGTACGCTGTCTGAGGAGACAGGACAACAGTAGAAGGGAACACTGTTTGAGGGAACAGGCCCAGGTAAACCAGTAAAAGCGAAAAAAGAGAAAAAGCTGTCAGAGGTAACAGGGAATACGAACTTGAAACGCCGTGAAGTAAATCGCGTGTGAAACGACAAGAAGTACAGAATTCACCCACTCGCTCTCCACGAAAAGCACGTACAAGGAAAACGTGTTCTACACGTACCTTTTATACAGGCCCACACGTCCAGCGTCACTTACGCGGCGTGTACGCACTAGGGCCATTTCCACCAATTACATGCTTTGTCACTTCTGCGTGTAGGGCCATTTCAACCAATTACACGCTTTGTCACTTCTGCGTGTAGGGCCATTTCCACCAATCACACGCTTTGTCACTTCTGCGTGTAGGGCCATTTCCACCAATCACACGCGATTACACTCTGACTTGCAGTCTTTCCACGTGTGCTCTGTCATCACGTGCTGTGTGGGAAACACCCGTGCGGGTCACGTCACAGACGCGCTTACGCGCTGAGGGCCTTTCCTCGGTTTTCACGCTGACGTGCAGGATTTTCACGTGCCAAATCACTCCGTACCAAGCTGGCCACGCGTACGCACACGGAATACCACGCTCCTGCCCGGAAGGCCGAACTACTGCCCCCCAGAGCCCCAAGCACGCTCCCACCTGCTGCTGCCTGACTGCCTGCTGCCCCTGCACTGCTGGGGGGTGGGGGTGGTGGGAGACATGGGTGGGGGCCTGGTGGAGGCTGCCCCTGCACTGCTGAGGGGTGGGGGTGGTGGGACACATGGATGGGGGCCTGGTGGAGGGTGCCCCTGGTGGCGGGGGAGGTGGGGGTGATAGGGGACATGACTGTGGGCCTGGTGGAGCCTGCCCCTGCACTGCTGGGGGGTGGGGGTGGTGGGAGACATGGGTGGGGGCCTGGTGGAGGCTGCCCCTGCACTGCTGGGGGGTGGGGGTGCAGGGGGACATGAGCAGGTGTGCAGGGTAGTCCCCTGTTTTGTGGGCTGCCTGCAGGGGCCGTCGAGGGTGTACAGGGAACACCTGTGAGGACCCACCCAGCCTAATCGCGTGTGTAACTTCCCACGCACCCCTGTAATACACGTACCAAGCCAAATCGCGTGTGAGAATTCCCGCGCACCCCTGAAATACACGTACCCTGCTGAAATCGCGTGTAAAACTTCCCACGCACCCCTGAAATACATGCGCCCAGGCTATTCGCGTGTGGAACTTCCCGCGCACCCCTGAAATACACGCGCCCAGGCTATTCGCGTGTGGAACTTCCCGCGCACCCCTGAAATACACGTACCCTGCTGAAATCGCGTGTAAAACTTCCTGCGCACCCCTGAAATACACGCGCCCAGGCTATTCGCGTGTGGAGCTTCCCGCGCACCCCTGAAATACACGCGCCCAGGCTATTCGCGTGTGGAACTTCCCGCGCACCCCTGAAATACACGTAGCACGCTGGGAGACATGAGTGGGGGCCTGGTGGAGGGTGCCCCTGGTGACTGAGGGGTGGGGGTGGTGGGAGACATGGGTGGGGGCCTGGTGGAGGGTGCCCCTGGTGGCTGGGGGGGTGGGGGTGGTGGTAGACATGAGTGGGGGCCTGGTGGGGGCTGCCCCTGCACTGCTGGGGGGTGGGGGTGGTGGGGGACATGAGTGGGGGCCTGGTGGGGGCTGCCCCTGCACTGCTGGGGGGTGGGGGTGGTGGGAGACATGAGTGGGGGCCTGGTGGAGGGTGCCCCTGGTGGCTGGGGGGTGGGGGTGGTGGAGACATGAGTGGGGGCCTGGTGGAGGGTGCCCCTGGTGGCTGGGGGGTGGGGGTGGTGGGAGACATGAGTGGAGGCCTGGTGGAGGCTGCCCCTGCACTGCTGGGGGTGGGGGTGGTGGGAGACATGGGTGGGGGCCTGGTGGAGGGTGCCCCTGGTGGCTGGGGGGTGGGGGTGGTGGGAGACATGAGTGGGGGCCTGGTGGAGGCTGCCCCTGCACTGCTGGGGGATGGGGGTGGTGGGAGACATGGGTGGGGGCCTGGTGGAGGGTGCCCCTGGTGGCTGGGGGGTGGGGGTGGTGGGAGACATGGGTGGGGGCCTGGTGGAGGATGCCCCTGGTGGCTGGGGGGTGGGGGTGGTGGGAGACATGAGTTGGACATGGGTAGGGGCCTGGTGGAGGCTGCCCCTGCACTGCTGGGGGGTGGGGGTGGTGGGAGACATGGGTGGGGGCCTGGTGGAGGATGCCCCTGCACTGCTGGGGGGTGGGGGTGGTGGGAGACATGGGTGGGGGCCTGGTGGAGGCTGCCCCTGGTGGCTGGGGTGTGGGGGTGGTGGGTGACATGGGTGGGGGCCTGGTGGAGGATGCCCCTGCACTGCTGGGGGGTGGGGGTGGTGGGAGACATGGGTGGGGGCCTGGTGGAGGCTGCCCCTGGTGGCTGGGGGGTGGGGGTGGTGGGAGACATGAGTCGGGCATGAGTGGGGGCCTGGTGGAGGGTGCCCCTGGTGGCTGGGGGGTGGGGGTGGTGGGAGTCATGAGTGGGGGCCTGGTGGAGGCTGCCCCTGCACTGCTGGGGGGTGGGGGTGGTGGGAGACATGGGTGGGGGCCTGGTGGAGGGTGCCCCTGGTGGCTGGGGGGTGGGGGTGGTGGGAGACATGAGTGGGGGCCTGGTGGAGGCTGCCCCTGCACTGCTGAGGGGTGGGGGTGGTGGGAGACATGGGTGGGGGCCTGGTGGAGGGTGCCCCTGGTGGCTGGGGGGTGGGGGTGGTGGGAGACATGGGTGGGGGCCTGGTGGAGGATGCCCCTGGTGGCTGGGGGGTGGGGGTGGTGGGAGACATGGGTGGGGGCCTGGTGGAGGGTGCCCCTGGTGGCTGGGGGGTGGGGGTGGTGGGTGACATGGGTGGGGGCCTGGTGGAGGGTGCCCCACAGTGCTGGGGGGTGGGGGTGGTGGGAGACATGAGTTGGGCATGAGTGGGGGCCTGGTGGAGGGTGCCCCTGGTGGCTGGGGGGTGGGGGTGGTGGGTGACATGGGTGGGGGCCTGGTGGAGGATGCCCCTGCACTGCTGGGGGGTGGGGATGGTGGGAGACATGGGTTGGACATGGGTGGGGGCCTGCTGGCAGGTGCCCCACAGTGCTGGGGGGTGGGGGTGGTAGGAGACATGGGTGGGGGCCTGGTGGTGGGTGCCCCTGGTGGCTGGGGGGTGGGGGTGGTGGGAGACATTGGTGGGGGCCTGGTGGAGGATGCCCCTGGTGGCTGGGGGGTTGGGGTGGTGGGAGACATGAGTCGGGCATGAGTGGGGGCCTGGTGGAGGGTGCCCCTGGTGGCTGGGGGGTGGGGGTGGTGGGAGACATGAGTGGGGGCCTGGTGGAGGCTGCCCCTGCACTGCTGGGGGGTGGGGGTGGTGGGAGACATGGGTGGGGGCCTGGTGGAAGGTGCCCCTGGTGGCTGGGGGGTGGGGGTGGTGGGTGACATGGGTGGGGGCCTGGTGGAGGATGCCCCTGCACTGCTGGGGGGTGGGGGTGGTGGGAGACATGGGTTGGACATGGGTGGGGGCCTGCTGGCAGGTGCCCCACAGTGCTGGGGGTGGGGGTGGTAGGAGACATGGGTGGGGGCCTGGTGGTGGGTGCCCCTGGTGGCTGGGGGGTGGGGGTGGTGGGAGACATGGGTGGGGGCCTGGTGGAGGATGCCCCTGGTGGCTGGGGAGTGGGGGTGGTGGGAGACATGAGTCGGGCATGAGTGGGGGCCTGGTGGAGGGTGCCCCTGGTGGCTGGGGGGTGGGGGTGGTGGGAGTCATGAGTGGGGGCCTGGTGGAGGCTGCCCCTGCACTGCTGGGGGGTGGGGGTGGTGGGAGACATGGGTGGGGGCCTGGTGGAGGGTGCCCCTGGTGGCTGGGGGGTGGGGGTGGTGGGTGACATGGGTGGGGGCCTGGTGGAGGGTGCCCCACAGTGCTGGGGGGTGGGGGTGGTGGGAGACATGAGTTGGGCATGAGTGGGGGCCTGGTGGAGGGTGCCCCTGGTGGCTGGGGGGTGGGGGTGGTGGGAGACATGGGTGGGGGCCTGGTGGAGGATGCCCCTGGTGGCTGGGGGGTGGGGGTGGTGGGAGACATGAGTTGGGCATGAGTGGGGGCCTGGTGGAGGGTGCCCCTGGTGGCTGGGGGTTGGGGGTGGTGGGAGACATGAGTGGGGGCCTGGTGGAGGATGCCCCTGCACTGCTGGGGGGTGGGGGTGGTGGGAGACATGGGTGGGGGCCTGGTGGAGGGTGCCCCTGGTGGCTGGGGGATGGGGGTGGTGGCAGACATGGGTGGGGGCCTGGTGGAGGATGCCCCTGGTGGCTGGGGGGTGGGGGTGGTGGGAGACATGAGTTGGGCATGAGTGGGGGCCTGGTGGAGGGTGCCCCTGGTGGCTGGGGGGTGGGGGTGGTGGGAGACATGAGTGGGGGCCTGGTGGAGGCTGCCCCTGCACTGCTGGGGGGTGGGGGTGGTAGGAGACATGGGTGGGGGCCTGGTGGTGGGTGCCCCTGTTGGCTGGGGGGTGGGGGTGCAGTGGGACATGAGCAGGTGTGCAGGGTAGTCCCCTGTTTTGTGGGCTGCCTGCAGGGGCCGTGGAGGGTGTACAGGGAACACCTGTGAGGACCCACCCAGCCTAATCGCGTGTGATAATTCCCACGCACCCCTGTAATACACGTACCCAGCAAAATGGCGTGTGATAATTCCCACGCACCCCTGTAATTCACGTACCCTGCCAAATCGCGTGTGATAATTCCCGCGTACCCCTGTATTACACGTGCCCTGGCTAATCGCATGTAAGACTTCACGCGTACCCCTGTAATACACGTTCCCTGGACAATCGCGTGTTGAACTTCCCGCGTACCCCTGTAATACACGTACCCTGGATAATCGCGTGTTGAACTTCCCGCGTACCCCTGTAATACATGTACCCTGGACAATCGCGTGTTGAACTTCCCGCGTACCCCTGTAATACACGTACCCTGGCTAATCGCGTGTAAAACTTCCCGCGTACTCCTGATATTAAGGTTGCCCGCTTTGCGTTCCTTGTTTGGCAGCCCTGTAAACTGGTCCAGGGTTAGCGCAGCCCTTTGCGATGATTTAGCGATGTTGATGGCTTTTCCTTGCGCGAGGGCGTTCTTGGGGGCGTTACTGGCGCTGCTGCAGGCTCGCTGCGATACTCTGCGCCACGGCTGGTTTGGGAGCATGAAATCCATGAATACGCTGTGCGCGGAAATCGGTTTTAGCGCACGTGCCTGGCGCACACAATCGCACGCGGACACTCTGCGCCAGCCGCTTGCGACACTTTTCTGCGAAATTCTATGAATTACCCTGTAAATCTGTCCGTACTGTTCGCTAGCAAGTTAAAACTGTTCTAAGAACCCAAGATGTGTCCTGAAATGTTTGTCAATGGACGAAATGGGGGTGTCCTGAGGACGTTGTCCGTATTGTCCGCTGGCAAGATGAAAGTGTTCTTAGAACACATTATGTGTCCTAGGATGTTCCTAAATAAACAAAATGGGGGTGTCCTGAGGACGCTATGCCTGTCAGTATTGTTCGCAGGCAAGTTGAAACTGTTCGAAGAACACAGGCTGTGTCCTAAAATATTCATAAAGATACAAAATGGGAGTGTCCTGAGAACGCAATGCCTGTCCGTATTGTTCGCAGGCAAGTTGAAACTGTTCTAAGAACAAATGCCTGTCCGTAACTGTTTGTTTCACTTGTGACGCACTTTTAATCACTTCAGGACCCGAACAGTGTCCGTAGAACACCAACGCTCATGCGCAAAACAGTTTCAGTGCATTTGGTGTCCTGCAGACACCCGCTCACTTCGCGAACATGTTCGCGAACCTATCATGTGACCGCGCCCACGATCAGCGTATGTTCTGATTGCAAACACTGTTCGTGTCCCGGAACAATTTAAAACTACATTTTCAAGTAATCTACAATATTTTCCAATAAAAACTCACCATAGAACAAGTCCCACATAGTAATCCTAAGTTTATCCATACTCCAAACCTTTTTTCTGTTTGTTCTGTCTGCGAACAGCGCGCATGTCTGCGAACCGCGCACAAGCGCCCCTATAAAAGGCCACGCCCTAGAGCTCATTCTCATTGTGTTTCTGGCTATCCTACAGAGCACAGCAAATATTGCTTCCAATTTGCAGATTTTCAACGCCAAGCTGATGGCTTCCATGGCTCCACTCATGCCACATGGTGCTGCATCTGCCTCAGCACCACCCCCACCCCCTCCACCACCACCACCTCCCCAAGAGCCTGAAGAGGGGAACAGGAGTGAGGATGCACAGGAGGATGAAGAGGATGACGAGAATGAGGTAGTGGAAGTCCCTACTACCAGCACTCGGCGTGAGTCTTGGGTGTGGCAATTATTTACCATTCGTGGTAATGTGCCTAAGGCACTTGCGAACCAAGTCACCTGCAACAAGTGCAAAATGGTACTCATTGGCAGGCGGCATGGTTCATACAGCTTTGGGACAACTACCATGAAGCGATACCTAAAGTCGTTCCACTTGGGGGCCGTTCGCACGGTTGTACCTTGCGAGGAGTGTAGCAGGTTGACTTCCTCTACTTCCTCCTCCGTTTCCAATCCTGTCACCACAAGGAACACTCCTCTGGGACAGCCTATTCCTCAAGCTGCCTCACAGGCCATACGCAATACTGATGACATTTACCTTTCGAGGGTCACTGTTCTGTGTATGTACTGCGACGCAGTACTGTGCAGGGGGGAGAGACGCTGTAGTGCTTTTGAGGCTATCGTCTCAGAGAACGAGAAGGTCTGCTCACTACCCAAGTAAAACCCACTCTACATCTTCCTCTCTCAGCTTGCCCTTTCTTATCCTCGTGGTTGGTGTCCCCCCTTACCCTCCTTTCCCTTCCTCTCCTAGTGTATTTTGTAAGAAAAACCCCAAAAAAATAAAACAACAAAAATGAAAAAAAGGCTCTTTTCAGAGACGCCTTTCACAGTTAAAAAATAGAAGTGAAAATAAATGAAGCAGGTACCTGTGTATTTTTTAGAAGTCCGCGGACAGTCCGCGGACATATAATAATTTTGGGGTGCTACCCTATCATAACATTTGCAGTTTTATCTGGGAGGAAGTGGTGGCTCTGAAAAGAGCCTTTTGGTGGTGTTTGTTTGTGTTTGAAACATTTGAAATGCTCAACACCTACTATAAAATGGATGCTGTAATTCCAAAAAAGGTTGCAATTCATTTTGTACATTTCTCAGAAAAATCTGATTGCCAGCATAAGTAAGATGGACTCCATCTCTGCGAAAAATGTAAGTACTACGAAACATAATATTTTCATTGTGAAAAGAGGACATGCCAAAATCTCTTAGAAATGCACAAACAGCCTTATTGACATTGCGCCTTGCTTTCTCCATTTGTGGACCAAATGAAGAAGAACGAGGCCACATTTGTCTCTGCGCAATCCGTGAAAAAATTACTTGAGAATTTGGAAACATGTCCATGACCTTCCCAAGATCTTCTTTCTTGCAAATTGCAAAGAAATTCCAGACACATGTCCTAAACTGTTCCCTCCACAATGTATTACAATTATGTCTGGATGTTGCTCTGTCTCCAAAGTAGCACAGAGTGGTAGCAAGTCCAACCACTTCATTCCACGTACTGCTTGCCAGTGCACTTCCACACGTGGGAATCCAAGATCTACAGCTAATCCACAGGTTTCTGCATGCACCTTCAACCAATATATCCATGAGTCTCCCAAAATCCAACCAATGGGCCTCATTACGACCCTGGCGGTACAGGGTTAACAGCGCCGTAAATGGAGCCAGTGCCGTTAACCCCGTACGGCCTCATTACAAGGTCCCCTCGCGGGACACGGTAAGCACGCCAACTCGTAATGGCCCGTTGTTTGCTCCCTCTCCCATTCCCATTCAGCCCTAGGGGGGCTGAAATGGGAATGGGGAAGGACCGGGTCCGGGTCCTTGGAGGGAGGAATTACCGGGCCTTCTGAACTCAGAATGGCCCGGTAATTCCTCATTCTGTGGACCCGGGCGCGATTTCGGCAGCCATAGCTATCTGTTCTTCTCTCAGCAAAAAGAGTATCTGAGAAACTCTCTCCTGGTACAACACACCCACTAAACTTTACTGACCAATCCCTTTCTCTGCTCATTCTCATTTGCACTGCTCCCCAACCCAAAATCCCCAGATGTAACACCCGATGTCCGCCGACTACCGCCATTTACGCGGACATATCGTAACATGGACAGTCCTTCTACCATTTCCATTTCACTTTTTGTGCCATTCCCTCATTGGATATAGCTAAGAAGTCACATGAACATCCCCCAATCACATCCAAGAGCTCTACATCTAACTGCATCATCATAGATCAGCACTTCAAATGTGCTGTTTATCTCTCTGAGTACAAGTGTCATATCATTGGAAAGCACCTTCTACCAGAAATACTGCACAAGTCTCCAAGATTTCTACTTGCAGCTGCATGCATATCCATATGCATGAACACAAACTACAGGTATGCATATTTTCTGTATAGTACATGTACAATTCTTATAGATTCATATAAACAGATTAACTGAATTTTAGCTTATATAATCTATAAAATGAATTTACTGTCATTGTTTCCATCTCCTAAAATCAACTGTCACTTCCAAACATATTTGCTTTTTAATTTCTTTTTACACACACATTTTCAAACCATGTTGAACTAACATAGTTAAAGTACAATATGAAGAGTTAACATACTCAAGCAAAATTGCATGCACACAGTATGTTCAAATATCAAACAACAATACTTGTACAAAAACATAAACATTTATTTACTTAGATTTATATACTGCGCAAGGAGCCCATGGCATTGAGGCCCTGTTACTTACAAGAGCTTAGTTACAGAAATAGTGGTATTCAGTGGTACATTATGAATTCCACAAGGCATAAAAATGATATTTTGGTTGGTACAGTTAGTCATTACAATACAGTTTATGCATTAAGAACATACAATATGTATTCAACTGGTGCGACGCATTTTATGTGAATAAGATAGTTTTCATGATTTTGAGGAAGGTGCTGAGGGGCAATGTCAATTAAAAAAATCAATGTCTAAATTAAAAACAGTGCTATATACAAACAAAATTACTAATTTGTTCCTTTACAATTGCAGTGAAGAGCATTCTCCTGAAAAGAAGCAGCCGAATTTGAAGTACAAAGAAAAACTAAGAAGAAACCTGCTCATTTCAGAAAAAAAGTAAGTTGAATACCACCATATTATTTGTACTAATATTCAAACACACTGTAAGGTTAATTCATGCTATTTCTGTGCCTAAAAATAGAGATTGTGCACCATTCTGTCTACAAATCCCCATTGCCTAAACAGAGATTTACAGGCAAAATGGCGCACAATTTCATATTTTTCGACACACAAATGACCCAACTCAGCCCCTAGAATTTTGATATTATAGAACAAACAACTGTTTTAATTGTATACCATTAGATTTACTATTTCTACTTCTCCACACCATTAGCTTACTTTCTACTGTCATCTGAACCCCAGTGTATAAGCACATCCATTTAAGAATACCCATCCCAACTAGTTGTAGTTGCCCAAT
The DNA here is from genome assembly GCF_040938575.1 of Ambystoma mexicanum. Lineage (NCBI taxonomy): Eukaryota > Metazoa > Chordata > Amphibia > Caudata > Ambystomatidae > Ambystoma > Ambystoma mexicanum. The sequence continues at coordinate 616,020,760 of NC_090930.1, forward strand.
GCACCATTACATACATCTTTATCACCTTACTCAGACCCTCATGCACACAGCACACATACATTAAGAACACCCTAACCCATACCTTCTTTATTTTTTTCAACAGACCCAAAAGAATGCCTACCAAAAATCAAGCTCGTAGAAAGCAACAGAGAAGCAGAGCAAATGAAAATAGAAGTGTCCAAAATAAGCATCCATCTCTAGTAGAATTTGTAAAAAAAAGTTAAAACAAAACAGCTAATACAGTCATATAGCGAAACAAAACAAGCTTCAACTACAGAAACTTTGCCTCCTCTATCAAAATGTAAAAACAACCACAAAACAATTAACAAAAAATCAGTTACCACTACAGATAAAACTGCTCCTATAAATCTTGATATAGTACAAAGTAAGCATACCAAAAAAAGTATTTTAGCAAAAATGTTCCATCACAGAGTCCTTCAAAATCTTATAAAAACACGAGAGAAATCAGGCTCAACCCTTAAAACCTATCGTAGGAAAAACATTTTAGAAGCGTTGATAGACAGTGCAATCCTTCTCAAATGAAAATTATTTATTTTAGTGTTAAACAAAATGAAACCTTTAACAAAACTAATGACTAAATTACAAAAAAGACTTCTCAATAAATAAAATGTCAACAGAAATAACTTCTTAAGTATCTGTGGAGGTGAATGGAGTCACACTACGAGCACAGAACCATACTTTAATGAAGAAGCATACAAACAAAAACAAACCAATACAATTGCCATACATGGCAGTGGATGAGGTTCTGAAAAAGTTAATAATACCATAATGGAACAAGAAATACTGCTTACAAAAATATCCCCAGAAAACTTAGAATTACCTCTCCATTCAACTGAATCAGAATGTTTAGTACTCAAATGGCCATGCTCGTCAATGTGTAACATTCTCAAAGAATCTTTCAAGTCTTTACGACAATTGCTGAATCAATATGTGAAAGGCAAAGACAAAATCAAAATTAAACTACTGCAAAATATGGATACCTGTCCAGTGTGCAAGTGCACAGGACTACAAGGACATTCATTGGCCTGCATTTCAGGACCTACTTGCAAAACCACCTTTGTTATATCAAAATTATATCAACACATCATTCAACTATAAGAAATCTAGTCTATAAACTGTAGTATGCTAAAAGTCCTGCTTTAGCACTAGCCAATTTAAATAACATTCTTCTACATGGTATAGCAAAAGACCTACTTGAAGAAATCGACTATATCCCAAAAAAATATTTTGGAAGTGAAAGACACTTACAGAATTAAATATCTTTAAAGCAAATTAGCAACAATTCTATGCATGGCAACCTTGTACTACACACATACAAAAAAGAAATACTGAAATTTAAAAGTGCATCTGCTGAAGTACCAAACCATGTGTGTGTATGTTGCCGTAGAACTTTTTATAAAAGTAACACAAAAACTGTAGACCTAACATTCAAAATAGAAGACAATGAAGATTCTAAATGGTTTGAATTAGCTCTATACCTTATAGCAGAAAACAAATACGAAATAACTGACCCCTTAATACTTTGCAGTTACTGCACTACAAAACTTGACAACAACCAAACTCCTTCACGTGCTATCACAAATAATTTGGAATTATTTCCACTACCAAAACCCCTGCATCAACTCAATTTATATGAGAGCATCCTAATTCAAACATGCACCCATTTCAAGCAATAATACGCCTTCAACCAAAAACAGCAAAATTACCTCCCTCTGAATTAGTGAAAGGTATTCAGGGAAAAGTAGTGTATTTACCATTAGATCTAAAAGAAAATGTGCACACTCTAGGAGTGCAACGTCCAATGGAGCAATCTTTAATTATCTTAGTAAGTGGTGTACCTAGAAAAGACAAAATCAATTGGCAAAAACTGGTAGATTTACATAAAGTTAGACAAGCCTTGCAATTCTAAAAGACAATAATGAATACTACAAAGAAATTATTATTGAAGAAAACTTTAAGGATACCACTGAAATAATTCAAGAGACACAAGAAGCTGGTCAATTTGAGCTCCTACATCCTGCTACAATATTCAATACTTTAGACCATTATACAAATCACCCATTGCACTCTGATGACACCGTAGAAGTTGCACTAGAAACGTACCAAATGCGTCAAACAAAAGGATCACCAATCAACATATTGGAAAAAAGTATAGAAGCATGTGCTTTTCCTCTACTCTTTCCTACTGGCAAAGGAGGAAGGTATGATGATAGACCTATTCAAATAACAGCATTAGAATACCGCTCATTACGGATGTATTCTGAAGATTTAGGCAAAATGTGGAATACATATTCCACCTACTCTTTGAAAGTGAACTAGCACACACATTAAAATCAGGATCCAACTTTCAAAATATGTCAGCTACACAATTATTACAAAAAGTGCAAACAAAAGATGAGGTTTTACAATCAAATATTATAAATCTATAAGCAAATATGCGTGGTACTAAAGAGTACTGGTTTCAACGTCATGGAGATGTACGTTGTATGATAACACTTGGTTTGTTACATTAAGTTGTGCAGAATATGCATGGGAAGGTTTACATGATTTCCTACGCATATCAAACAAAAACAAAACAAACATAGATATACTAACACCTGGAGAACTTTGTTATCTAGATCCTGTTAATGTTTCAAGATATTTTCACCATCCCTTCATTGCTAGGCTACATTTTATTTGTAATACAACTGTTCCTTCCCTTGGAGAAGTGCAACACTTCATTTGGAGAAAAGAATACCAAGCCAGAGGAGCACCACATATCCACATGCTTTTATGGATTAAATATGCACCTGAATTTTGTCAAGACAGTGATGCCACTGTTTTACAGTTTATTGAAAAATATGTCACTTGTGAAATTCCATCAGAAGCCACAAACAGTGATCTTCATGTACAAATTTTACAATTTCAAAGACACAAATGTGCAAAATATTGTTGTCGCAAATACAAAAACAAAGGGAAATACTAACCAAATGCCGATGTGGTTTCCCTAGACCAGTTACAAATACAGGTCAAGTGAACAACCTCATGTCTTCAGTTAGACATAGTGTTAAAGGTAAGTCACCTAAAAATACATATTACATAAAAAGAAAAGAAGAAGGCAAATATATCAATGATTATAATGAAATCATTGCCCACTTATGGAATGCAAACATAGATGTGCAGTACATTGCAGACAATTCTACTGCAGTTGCATGATATGGCACAGCATACTTAACCAAAGCAGAAAAGACAGAGCTCCAAGACCTCTGGAATGACCTGTCATCAGATAAAAGAGTGTCTCAGAAATTATACAGCTTGGGCATAAAAATGCTCTCCCATAGAGAAGGTGGAGCATATGAAGCAGCTGATCGTTTAACTGGTACTGCATTGTATGGTAAATCTGAGAATATAGTATGGCTAAGTCTTGGTGCAGGTAAATCTAGAAAAAGAGTTCTAAAATCATACGAACATATAGAAACACTAGCCAAACGTGATCCCAACAGCCAAGACATTTTAAAAAACACTTTATTTGACACATACTACCCAAACAGAAGTAATACTTTGGAAACCATGTGTCTATACCACATAGCCCAAAACTACACATACACAAATAATATAAAACCTGATGAAAACAAAGGTAAATACAGAGTGACAAACTGTGAAGGCAGCTTAGTTAAACTCACTAAACCAAATTTAATTAATCATATCAAATTGTCATTAAAGACTCCTCAACATAAAGAAGTATATTACATGTCCCTGCTACAACTCTTTAACCCATGGAGAAAAGAAGAAGAAATACTAGATAACTATGACTCATATGAATATGCTTTCAAAGCAAATGAAGGCACTAAAACTGATGTAAACTTTACACAATACAAAACAATGTTGCACAATGAACAGCAACACGAAGAAGAACTCCAGGCCCAACTATATAAGGACACTCCCGACAGTAGTCAACCTTCTGTAACAGGAAGCCAAGAACCACTGGGAGATCCACTAATAATAAATGAGTCAGAGTTAGCTATGATAGAAGTAGAAAACACCATGTGTCAGTATGAAGATAAAGCAGACATAACTATACTACAATTAAAACTAAACAATGAACAACATAGCATTTTTCAAGAAGTAACAAAACAAATTGCACATGGTGTACAACATGAAAATAAAGAATGTTCCGGATATAATTATAAATCTATACTCCTGTACGTCAGTGGTGAAGCTGGTTCTGGCAAAACATTCCTAATCAAAATCATCAGTAAGTTCCTTCAACAATTGACAAACAACAAACTGTCAGCTGTTGTCACTGCCCCCACAGGTTTAGCTGCCTACAACATAGGTGGTGTCACTTTACACTGATTACTACTGTTGCCAGTAGAACACCAGAACAAATTAGACTATTACAAACTTTCTGCAGAGCTGCAATGGAACTACGAAGAGTATTGAAACAAATGAAAATGCTACTAATAGATGAAATGAGAATGGTCTCCAAACTAATGTTGGCTTTGATTCACCTCAGATTACAAGAAGTACTCAAAACAAATTATGAAGAGCTCTTTGCAGGAAAACACATTATTGTTTTCGGAGATCTTCTTCAATTCACACCAGTAAAAGGGGAGCCTATTTTTAAAACATTAGGACACAAACTCTGACGTAAAACTGTTTGCAGCATTGGAAATGTCAACCTTTGGCAACATTTCCAATACAGAGAATTAACAGAAAACATGCGGCAATCTGCAGATCTCACTTATGCCAACATCTTAAAAAGTATCAGGGTTGGTATACTTTCTAAAAGCAATATTGAACACCTGGCAAATTAATGCACTTTATGGCGATAATGCATGTGCTACAGATGATATGGAACAATTAGCTCACAAAAATGTCAATTGTATGGCCTTAATGCCAACTCTTGCAAGCTGTTTCAAATTCTATGAAATAATGTTAAGTAGAGAAATGCAACCAATAATGGAACTTAGCGCCACAGACAAACTAGATGTACATGGTATGACACTACCCATGTGTGACCAAACCACAACAAGACTAAATAGTTTAGAAAAATCAATCTCAAACACAGCAGGCTTAGAAAAGATATTAAAATTATCCTTAAATTGCAGAGCAATGTTTAAACGTAACCTTGACATGGACCAAGGACTAGTTAATGGACCACTGGGTACAGTTGTTGGCTTTCAAACATACCCACGTGACAACAAAATTCAGTTTGTCAATATACTCTTTGACACAGTTTCAGAAGTAAAAAGGATAGGACGCTCAACAGCTCGATTCCTTCTCTTCAAAGACATGTATGTACGTAGAGAACAATTTTCTCTAACTCTTGCATACGCAGTCACGATTCATAAATCACAAGGTCTTACCCTAGACAAAGCAATGATAGATATTGGTAACACAGTTTTTAAAGAAGGCATGAGCTACGTAGCACTTTCATGCTTACGTACACTTGCCGGTCTATTTCTAATCAACTTTGATGCAAGTAAAATAAACGCTGATATTCCTTGCATTTTAGAATACAATAGACTTCACTCACTATACACCCCCATCTAAACACATATTCTGTTCCACAAAAAGTAAAACGTAATAAAAGAAAAATAAATCAAACAGAAATGCAACAGGATGTCACTGCAAATCCTCCAAAGAGAGTAAAAGAAAGTAATACTTCATAAAGTACCACAAGCAAAAAAGAATCAATTAGGGAAAGTAAACCAGGTACTTCTTCAAAGAAGGAAGACAAACTCCAAAAAAAGCAGTCAGATACAGAACTACCTGGTCCATTTAAACTCTCAAATTTAGTTGGTGTAAGTTGCTACGCAAATATAGCAATGAATATTCTATTTCAATTACCACCAATTGTTGACAACATTTACTTACAGAGTACAGACCCATCGTGTATGCAAATGTTCGTACTTCACAGAAATGCAGCAAACAATCCTGTCAACACATAATGTGTTTATGGAATAAAACAACAATTGGACTACTGTGCTGGAATGGAGAAATGCACTATAAACTCACAGGAAGATCCACACAAATTTCTAATGTACTTACTACAAGTACTGGAAAACAAAAAGCATACCTATAAATGAAATCTTCCAGATTTCATACATGTGGAAACATACATGCACTCTCTGCAACAATGTGACACAAGAAGAAACCCCAATGAACTCTTCATATATATATATATATATATATATATATATATATATATATATATATATATATATATATATATATATATCAATACCTAATTGTGAATCCATTCCATTTCAGCAACTTGTACAAAATGCAAACCATGGTAGATTATCTTCTACCTGCAATTCAGATAATCGCTCCACGTTAGTAATACAAACACATAGTAAATATGTAATACTAATGCTTCTACGTTACAATGCAGTTGGTACCAAAAACAACTGCAAGCTGACTGAATTCACACATAGTCAAATATCACTTGGTAAGAAAACCTTCACAACAATAGGTATAATCTACCACGCAGGAGCCACAACCAATTCAGGGCACTACATTGCATATATAAAAAAAAAAAATGTGGATGGTTTGAATGTAATGATAGTACCATTTCTCTAAAGCAGAAATTACCAGAACGTCTTACACACGTTTATTTAATGTTCTTAAAACCAAAATTTGATAACTGAACTGTACTTAAACCTTAAGTAAACTTGTAGTAAAAAAATATAAACTGTTAGAATATTCCAATTATCCAACTGCCCAAATATTGTACAACAACTAATCAGATAAATGAATACCACTAAATGAACACAAAAAATAGACACAATATGCCAATTGGTATCTAACTGTCCTAAAATTTAACAATATCGAAACAGATAAATCAATACCACTAAAATATATAAAAAGAATAGACAGTTAGAATACACCAATTGGTATCTAACTGTCCAAAACATTTAACAATATTCAAACAGATAAATCAATACCACTAAAATATATCAATAAATAGACAGTTAGAATACGCCTACTGGTATCTAACTGCTCCAAAATTTTATAATATCCAAACAAATAAATAATATGTTAGTGCTCCAAAAAAATGCAACAACCTAATGTATACAGTATTAACCAGAAGCAACAAGTGAACACTGAAAAAACAAAAACAAATAAACTGTAGCATAACAGAAAAAGTAATTTTTTTAATCCAACATGGATTTTTTTTTTCTCCCACAGACCCAATGAGTTAAGCAACAAACACAGAAACTGAGCGAATTGTTTGTAATCTACTAAAAAAAAAAAAAAAAATTCATTACAAAATGCTAATACTAACATGCTATTTTCTTTTGTCACAGAAATAACAAGAAATACATGTACTCCAGTTACTAAACCAAACAGTAAGTATATTATACACTGTATGCAATTGCCACAACCATCACAGCATATCACACCCATAATGTCTTATAACTTTGTTCCTTATAAATTTGTTTTTGACCCAAAGTTATAAGCAACTATAAGTGTGATATGCTGCGGTGGTTGTGGCCAGGGCATAGAGTGTTGGGTGCATGACCACCTGGCCACAACCACCGCAGCATATCACACCCATAGAGTCAAACATTTCAACTATGGCCTATGGAAACTGTTAATGTCCGTGGACATTACCAGTGTTCTTAGAACACTTTCAACTTGCTAGCGAACAATACGGACAACATCTTCAGGACACCCCCTACGAACATTTCAGGACACCGCGAGAGTCCTTAGAACACTTTCAACTTGACAACAAACAATACGGACACCGTCCCCAGAACACCCCCATTTGGTATATTTGCGAACATTTCAGGACACCGTGAGTGTTCTTAGAACACATTCAACTTGCCATCGAACAATACGGACAGCGTCTTCAGGACACCCCCTACGAACATTTCTGGACAACACAAGTGTTCTTAGAACAAATTCAACTTGACAATGAACAATACGGACAGCATACTCAGAACACCCCCATTTTGTTTATTTGCGAACATTTCAGGACTCCACAAGTGTTCTTAAAACACATTCAACTTGACAAAGAACAATACAGACAGCGTCCTCAGAACACCCCCAATGTGTTTATTTATGAACATTTTAGGACATCACGAGTGTTCTTAGAACACATTCAACTTGACAAAGAACAATACGGACACCGCGTGTGTTCTTAGAACACTTTCAACTTGACAACGAACAATACAGAGAGCGTCCTCAGAACACCCCCATTGTGTTCATTTGCGAACATTTCAGGACACCGTGAGTGTTCTGAGAACACATTCAACTTGCCAGCGAACAATACGAACAGCGTCTTCAGGACACCCCCTACGAACATTTCAGGGCACCGCGAGAGTTCTTAGAACATTTTGACCTTGACAACTAACAATACGGACGGCGTCTTCAGGACACCACCTACAAACATTTTAGGACACCACAAGTGTTCTAAGAACACAATCAACTTGACAAAGAACAATACAGACAGCGTCTTCAGGACACCCCCTGTGATCATTTCAGGACAACGCGAGAGTTCTTAGAACACTTTCAACTTGACAACGAACAATATGGACAGTGTCCTCAGAACACCCCCATTTTGTTTATTTGCGAACATTTCAGGACACGGCAAGTGTTCTTAGAACACATTCAGCTTGCCACAAAACAATACGGACAGCGTCCTCAGAACACCCCCATTTTGTTTATTTTGCAAACATTTCAGGACACCACGAGTGTCCTTAGAACACATTCAACTTGCCATTGAACAATACGGACAGCATCTTCAGGACACCCCCTACGAACATTTCAGGACAACGCATGAGTTCTTAGAACACACCCCCATTTTGTTTATTTCCGTACATTGCATGACACCGCGAGTGTTCTTAGAACACATTCGACTTGACAACAAACAATAGGGACAGCGTCCTCAGAACACCCCCATTTTGTTTATTTGCAAACATTTCAGGACACCACGAGTGTTCTTAGAACACATTCAACTTGACAAAGAAGAATATGGACACCGCGCGTGTTCTTTGAACACTTTCAACTTGACAACGAACAATACGGACAGCGTCCTAAGAACACCCCCATTTTGTTCATTTGCGAACATTTCAGGACACCGCAAGTGTTCTGAGAACACATTCAACTTGCCAGCGAACAATACGAACAGCGTCTTCAGAACACCCCCTACGAACATTTCAGGACACCGCAAAAGTTCTTAGAACATTTTGACCTTGACAACAAGCAATACGGACAGCGTCTTCAGGACACCACCTACGAACATTTTAGGACACCACAAGTGTTCTTAGAACACAATCAACTTGACAAAGAACAATACAGACAGCGTCTTCAGGACACCCCCTATGATCATTTCAGGACAACGCGAGAGTTCTTAGAACACTTTCAACTTGACAACGAACAATATGGACAGCGTCCTCAGAACACCCCCATTTTGTTTATTTGCGAACATTTCAGGAAACCGTGAGTGTTCTTAGAACACATTCAGCTTGCCACAGAACAATACGGACAGCGTCCTCAGAACAGCCCCATTTTGTTTATTTTGCGAACATTTCAGGACACCACGAGTGTTCTTAGAACACATTCAACTTGCCATTGAACAATACGGACAGCATCTTCAGGACACCCCCTACGAACATTTCAGGGCAACGTGTGAGTTCTTAGAACACCCCCCATTTTGTTTATTTCCGGACATTGCAGGACACCGCGAGTGTTCTTAGAACACATTCAACTTGACAACAAACAATACGGACAGCATCCTCAGAACACCCCCATTTTGTTTATTTACGAACATTTCAGGACACCACGAGTGTTCTTAGAACAAATTCAACTTGACAAAGAGGAATATGGACACCGCGTGTGTTCTTAGAACACTTTCAACCTGACAACGAACAATACGGACAGCGTCCTAAGAACACCCCCATTTTGTTTGTTTACGAACATTTCAGGACACCACGAGTGTTCTTAGAACACATTCAACTTGCCATTGAACAATACGGACAGCATCTTCAGGACACCCCCTAGGAACATTTCAGGACACCGCAAAAGTTCTTAGAACATTTTGACCTTGATAACAAACAATACGGACAGCGTCTTCAGGACACCACCTACGAACATTTGAGGACACCACAAGTGTTCTTAGAACACAATCAACTTGACAAAGAATAATACAGACAGCGTCTTCAGGACACCCCCTATGATCATTTCAGGACAACGCAAGAGTTCTTAGAACACTTTCAACTTGACAACGAACAATATGGACAGCGTCCTCAGAACACCCCCATTTTGTTTATTTGCGAACATTTCAGGACACCGCGAGTGTTCTTAGAACACATTCAGCTTGCCACAGAACAATACGGACAGCGTCCTCTGAACACCCCCATTTTGTTTATTTTGCAAACATTTCAGGACACCACGAGTGTTCTTAGAACACATTCAACTTGCCATTGAACAATACGGACAGCATCTTCAGGACACCCCCTACGCACATTTCAGGGCAACGCGTGAGTTCTTAGAACACCCCCCATTTTGTTTATTTCCGTACATTGCAGGACACCGCGAGTGTTCTTAGAACACATTCAACTTGACAACAAACAATACGGACAGCGTCCTCAGAACACCCCCATTTTGTTTATTTGCGAACATTTCAGGACACCACAAGTGTTCTTAGAACACATTCAACTTGACAACGAACAATATGGACACCGCATGTTTTCTTAGAACACTTTCATCTTGACAACAAACAATACGGACAGCATCCTCAGAACACCCCCATTTTGTTTGTTTGCGAACATTTCAGGACACCACGAGTGTTCTTAGAACACATTCAACTTGTCATTGAACAATACGGACAGCATCTTCAGGACACCCCCTACGAACATTTCAGGACAACGCGTGAGTTCTTAGAACACACCCCCATTTTGTTTATTTCCGTACATTGCAGGACACAGCGAGTGTTCTTAGAACACATTCAACTTGACAACAAACAATGCGGACAGCGTCCTCAGAACACCCCCATTTTGTTTATTTGCAAACATTTCAGGACACCACGAGTGTTCTTAGAACACGTTCAACTTGACAAAGAAGAATATGCACACCGCGTGTGTTCTTAGAACACTTTCAACTTGACAACGAACAATACGGACAGCGTCCTAAGAACACCCCCATTTTGTTCATTTACGAACATTTCAGGACACCACGAGTGTTCTTAGAACACATTCAACTTGACAAAGAAGAATATGCACACTGCGTGTGTTCTTAGAATACTTTCAACTTGCCAGCGAACAATACGAAGAGCGTCTTCAGGACACCCCCTACGAACATTTCAGGACACGGCGAAAGTTCTTAGAACATTTTGACCTTGACAACGAACAATACGGACAGCGTCCTCAGAACACCCCCATTTTGTTTATTTGCGAATGTTTCAGGACACCGCGAGTGTTCTTAGAACACATTCAGCTTGCCAGAGAACAATACAGACAGCGTCCTCAGAACACCCCTATTTTGTTTTTTTGCAAACATTTCAGGACACCACGAGAGTTCTTAGAACACATTCAATTTTCCATTGAACCACACGGACAGCATCTTCAGGGCACCCCCTGCGAACATTTCAGGACAACGCGTGGGTTCTTAGAACACACCCCCATTTTGTTTATTTGCGAATATTGCAGGACACCGCAAGAGTTCTTAGAATATTTTCAACTTGTCAACGCACAATACGGACAGAGTCTTCAGGACACCCTCTTTGAACATTTGAGCACAATACGAGTGTTCTTAAAACACATTCAACTTACCATCGAACAATACGGACAGGGTCCTCAGAACACCCCCATTTTGTTTATTTGCGAACATTTCAGGACACAACGAGTGTTCTTAGAACACATTCAACTTGACAAAGAAGAATATGGACACCGCGTGTGTTCTTAGAACACTTTCAACTTGACAACGAACAATACGGACAGCGTCCTCAGGACACCCCCATTTTGTTTGTTTGTGAACATTTCAGGACACCGTGAGTGTTCTGAGAACACATTCAACTTGCCAGCGAACAATACGGACAGCGTCTTCAGGACACCCCCTACAAACATTTTAGGACACCACAAGTGTTCTTAGAACACAATCAACTTGACAAAGAACAATACAGACAGCGTCTTCAGGACACCCCCTATGATCATTTCAGGACAACGCAAGAGTTCTTAGAACACTTTCAACTTGACAACGAACAATATGGACAGCGTCCTCAGAACACCCCCATTTTGTTTATTTGCGAACGTTTCAGAACACCGCGAGTGTTCTTAGAACACATTCAGCTTGCCACAGAACAATACAGACAGCGTCTTCAGAACACCCCCATTTTGTTTATTTGCAAACATTTCAGGACACCACGAGTGTTCTTAGAACACATTCAACTTGCCAATGAACCATACGGACAGCGTCTTCAGAAAACCCCCTACGAACATTTCAGGACAACGCGTGAATTCTTAGAACACACCCCCATTTTGTTTATTTGCGAACATTGCAGGACACCGCAAGAGTTCTTAGAACATTTTCAACTTGTCAACGAACAATACAGACAGCCTCTTCAGGACACCCACTACGAACATTTGAACACAATACGAGTGTTCTTAGAACACATTCAACTTACCATCAAACAATACAGACAGCGTCCTCAAAACACCCCCATTGTGTTTATTTGCGAACATTTCAGGACACCACGAGTGTTCTTAGAACACATTCAACTTGACAAAGAACAATACGGACAGCGTCCTCAGAACACCCCCATTTTGTTTGTTTGCGAACATTTCAGGGCACTGTGAGTGTTCTGAGAACACATTCAACTTGCCAGAGAACAATACGAACAGCGTCTTCAGGACACCCCCTACAAACATTTCAGGACACCGCAAGAGTTCTTAGAACATTTTTAATTGACAACAAACAATATGGACAGCGTCTTCAGGACACCCCCTACGAACATTTTAGGACACCACAAGTGTTCTTAGAACACAATCAACTTGACAAAGAACAATACAGACAGCGTCTTCAGGACACCCCCTATGATCATTTCAGGACAACGCAAGAGTTCTTAGAACACTTTCAACTTGACAACGTACAATACGGACAGCGTCCTCAGAACACCCGTATTTTGTTTATTTGCGAACATTTCAGGACACCACGAGTGTTCCTAGAACACATTCAACTTGACAAAGAACAATACGGACAGCGTCCTCAGAACACCCCCATTTTGTTTGTTTGCGAACATTGCAGGACACCGCAAGAGTTCTTAGAACTTTTTCAACTTGTCAACGAACAATACGGACAGTGTCTTCAGGACACCCACTAGGAACATTTGAGCACAATACGAGTGTTCTTAGAACACATTCATCTTACCATCGAACAATACAGACAGCGTCCTCAAAACACCCCCATTTTGTTTAATTGTGAACATATCAGGACACCACGAGTGTTCTTAGAACACATTCAACTTGACAAAGAAAAATACGGACAGCGTCCTCAGAACACCCCCATTTTGTTTATTTACGAACATTTTAGAACACCGAGAGTGTTCTTAAAACACATTCAACTTGACAAAGAACAATACAGACACCGCGTGTGTTCTTAGAACACTTTCAACTTGACAACGAACAATACGGACAGCGTCCTCAGCACACCCCCATTTTGTTTATTTGCGAATGTTTCAGGACACCGCGAGTGTTCTTAGAACACATTCAGCTTGCCAGAGAACAATACGAACAGCGTCTTCAGGACACCCCCTACAAACATTTCAGGACACCGCGAGAGTTCTTAGAACATTTTCAAATAGACAACGAACAATACGGACAGCGTCTTCAGGACACCCCCTACAAACATTTTAGGACACCACAAGTGTTCTTAGAACACAATCAACTTGACAAAGAACAATACGGACAGTGTCTTCAGGACACCCCCTACGAACATTTCAGGACACCACAACTGTTCTTAGAACACATTCAACTTGACAACGAACAATACGGACAGCGTCCTCAGAACCCCCCCATTTTGTTTATTTGCGAACATTTCAGGACACCGTGAGTGTTCTTAGAACACATTCAGCTTGCCACAGACCAATACGGACAGCATCCTCAGAACACCCCCATTCAGTTTATTTAGAACATTTCAGAACACCCATGATGTCCACATACAAATCGAACACAAAAAGAACGTCTACCACATAAAAAAGCACAACATTTAACCTATCGCCCATTCTCCCCAAACATTCCTACACATCAACACACTCTACTAAATACACATTTTGAACAAACTTTCGCTGCTCTGTCCGCGGACGTCCACGAATCCAAGATGGCGGGCGCTACCAAAAATCTGATGCGCTTCACGCTTCACACCGTCCAATCAGCGAACACGCCGCATGTCTGCACACATGACGTAAGCCGCTCGGCCAATCAGGACACTGTCCGCGGAGTGAACAGTGAAGTGTGTCCGCGGACCGAACACAGATATCATTAATTTTTTTTACCTCTTTTTTGGTCATTTAAAAAAACAAACTACTGGGGACAAAACAGTTTTGGGACCCCCCCTATAACTTTGGCCCCCCTGGACGAATCCTCACCAAACTTTGCAAAAAATAAATCAGAGTGGGCCATATTTTTTTTTGTAAAGTTTGGTGAGGATTCGTCCAGGGGGAGCGAAGTTATAAGCCGCCCAAAAAGTGCTCTTCCTATGGAAACACCAACTTAACCATAACTATATGGCCACTACCGTGGCCATGTAATATAGAAAAATAGGAGGGTAAATAATTTAAAAAATCAGAGTATATAAAAATGCAGTAGATACATCAAAACCAAAATAATAAATGAATGCTTGATAAATGCCACGTCACTAAAACCAATGATTTACTGAGCACAATAAAAGTGTCAAAGGTTGTGCAGATCGAGACCAGTCACCTAGTTGGTGAGAAATTCAACTACTTGATGAGAATCATACTAGGTTTGTCCCCCAGAACAAAATCTATTAGAGGAACACCTTATAGGCTTTTGCGCCTGTGCATAACTGATGCACATCTGAAAACCTACGTGCTTGAAAGGATGCCTACAGCATACGTCTGTTGCCAGAATAGCATGAAAAGCTGCGGGTGCTCAGACTGCTATTGCATAGTAAAGAGTCACCTATTAATGAAATGATAAAAGACATCTCAAAGGTACAAACACTATTGAAGTAACATTAGGGCAAATATAATGCATAGATGTGTGGATGATGTGGTTGTCTCATCGAATAAAAAAAGTGAAATAAACAATGAATTTAGCCAGGTACTGTAGGATATACAAAACAATGTTAAGAATTAACAATATACATTACAACATGTATTTTTACTTGAAAATGCAAAAAGCATTGCAGGAAATTTCATTTTGTATGTTTTCTGTCACACAAGTGGGATAGCATATTGATTTTCCGTGAATGTCCTCGCTTCTAAGCCTATGTACGTTGAAAGAGTGTTCCTTGTTGTGATGTTTTATTTATGTGTTTCTAATTCCTTGCATGGGAAAAGCAGAGGTTTTCTAAGGTTACAAAAGGTTTTGCGCTCAGAATTTTTTCAGACGAGCGCCTTTTGAATGAAAAAGAAATGTTAGGACAAACACTCCAATACTGGATCTTTTTAAATGAACTTGTGATTACATTTTCGTGCAATAATCCAGGAAAACAAACATCTATGGTTTGACGACTGACACACATATGGGATAAATTTGCTATCCTCTGAAGAGAAAAAACATTCAAAGTTTCTAATATTAAATATTGATAATTCTAGTAAATGAATGCACTAGAATATTAACTAAAGCAGTAGTGCAATGTTACTCATTTTACAATGTGACCAATTGTGTTTTAGTACAATTTAATATCTATTCTGTATTCTATCAAAAACTTTAAACAATTAAATTATCAGCTTGAAGACAGAAAATGTGGTAAGACTCTGCTACGCTAGGTTCTGAGCTGAGGCAGGTTTGAAGATGCTTGAAATACCAAATACATATATGTTAAGTTGCTGTTTCCATAGGAAGAGCACTTTTGGGTGGCTTATAACTTCGCTCCCCTTGGACGAATCCTCACCAAACCTTGCAAGAATAGTATATGGCCCACTCTGAATTAATTTGCAAAGTTTGGTGAGTTTTGGTCAAGGGGGATCAAAGTTATAGGGGGGGTCCCAAAATGTCTTTTTTTCCCATAGACATAATGGGAAAAAACTTTGCTCATGCCTACAGCCCAAACCGCTGGATGGGTTTTCACAAAATGTGTGGCATGAGCAGCGGCTTGGTCCCAAAAGCGTGCTTTTGTAAATTTGATGAAAATCTGTCCGGTACTTTTTTTAAAATGACCAAAACGTAAGGCACAAAAATTAGTGATATCTATGTCTGCTCCTTGTTCGGTCCGCGGACAGGACACGGATTGGGCAAGCGGTTTGTGTGATGTCCGCAGACATTTGACGTGCTCTCCGATCGGCTGGGCTGAAGCGTGAAGTGCGTTGGATTTTTAGGGACGCCCCCCATCTTGGTTTCTCGTCCGGTGTCCACGGACATTGCAGCAAACATATCAAAAAACACAACACTGCAATCGTCACACTTATCAAATAATGTTACGGGAGGTGAGGGGTGATGAGGATGGGATGGAATATGGCTGTCAGAAACAAAAAAAATGTTACCTAAAAAACCTCCATACACGAACAAAGCACGTAGCGGGGTAAACCACGATCACGCAGTAAAGAGCATGTGCACAACTACTTCACCCGCTCTTGACATAGACGCACCACTCAACACACGCAGGCACTTTCTTTTTCAAACTCGCACGCACACCTCATCCGAACATGGGCACACGTTTAAAAACACACACAAAAATGATGTCCACGCATAGGAGTTAACGGAAAACACGTAGCAGTAAAGACTGCGCACATGCGCTGTACAAAACACGTAGCTGTAAAAAATGCACACACGCGCTGTAGATAACACATAGATGCAAAGAACACGCACACGCATTGCAGAAAACACGTAGTTGGGAAGACTGCACACACACGTTGTAGATAACACGTAGCTCTGAGGACCGCACACACGCGCTGTATATAACACGTAGCTGCGAAGACTATGCGCACATGCTGTAGATAACACGTAGCTGCGAAGACCAAGCACAGGTGCTGTAGATAACACATAGTTGCGAGGAACACGCAGACGTGCAGTAGATAACAAGTAGCTGCGAAGACCACACACATGCGCTGTAGATAACACGTAGCTGCGAAGACCACGCATACGCACTGTACATTTCACGTAGCTGCAAAGACCACGCACAAACATTTCCAACCTCACACACGCCTCATCTGAACGTGCACATGCCCTGTAGAAAGCACATAGCTGTGAAGACCGCTCACACGCACACCACACACACGCACTGTATATAACACGTAGCTGCGAGGACCACGCAAACGCGCTGTAGATAACACATAGTTGCGAAGAACACGCACATGCGCTGTAGATAACACATAGCTGCAAAGACTACGCACACTCGATGTACATAACTCGTAGCAGCAAAGACCACGCACACGCATTTCCGACCTCACGTGCACCTCATCTGAACACTCGTTTGAAGTAGAAAACACATAGCTGCGTAGACTGCTCACACGCACTGTGGATAACACATAGCTGCGAAGAGCACGCACACCTGTTGTAGAAAACATGTAGCTGCTAAGACCACACACACGCATTTCCGAGCTCACACATGCCTTATGCAAACACGCACACGCTTTGAAGAAAAACACACAGAAATTAGATGAATCCCAGCTCACACGCGCCTCATCTGAACACGCACACACACTGTACAAAACACGTACCTGCGAAGACCGCGCACACGTGTTGTGAAGTGAAGAGGGGCCCTGTATGGAACCCCACCTTCGCTTTCCATGGTGCCCATCTTAGTAAAAGATTTTCCTTCCTACACCGGGTTGTCGCAGGCGTACCGGTTTGGGAAGAAAAATCTTTTTTTTAGCACCCTGGGTTCCCGCTTTGGGAATCTAGGGTGCTAATGGTCTTCATCCATTTAAAAGGAAGTTATGGTTAAGTTGCACTACTGAAAACCTGTGAAATTCAGTAAAAAATACTTTGTTAAAGGGACGTTATGGTTAAGTTGCCCTAATAAAAACCTGTGCAATACAGTAAAAAAAACTTTGTTGAAGGGATGTTATGGTTAAGTTGCCCTAATAAAAACCTGTGAAATTCAATTAAAAATAACTTTGTTAAAGGAATGTTATGGTTAAGTTGCACTACTAAACACCTTTTCAATTCACTAAAAAAAACTTTGTTCAAGGAACGTTATGGTTCAAAGTAAAACTGCGAAACCCCTGAAATTCGCCAGTTATGGTCAGCTAAGCAACCATAACTCGCGCCACCAATGAGCACTGCTAAGACTATCACCCAGGACATCAAAGATGCCATCAGAAATCACCAAGTCCCACATAGTAATCCTGAGTTTCTACATACTTTTTGTGACTTTTTGAACCCTTTTTTCTGTTCAATCTATCCGCTGACAGAGCGCATGTCCGCGAACTGCGCACAAGCACCCCTATAAAAGACCACGCCCTAGAGCTCATTCTCATTGTGTTCTGGCTATCCTACAGAACACAGCGAATTTTGCTGCCAATTTGCAGATTTTCATCTCCAAGCTGATGGCTTCCATGGCTCCACTCATGCCACCTGGTGCTGCATCTGCCTCAGCACCACCCCACCACTCAACCACCGCCACCTCCCCAAGGGCCTGAAGAGGGGAACAGGAGTGAGGATGCACAGGAGGATGAAGAGAATGATGAGAATGAGGTAGTGGAAGTCCCTAATACGAGCACTTGGCGTGAGTCTTGGGTGTGGCAGTTATTTACCATTCGTGGAAATGGTCCTAAGGCGCGTGTGAACCAAGTCACCTGCAACAAGTGGCCTGGTTCATACAGCTTTGGGACAACTACCATGAAGCGACACCTAAAGTCATTCCACACTGGGGCCATTCGCAAGGTTGTACCTTGCGAGGAGCGTAGCAGGTTGACTTCCTCTACTTCATCCTCCGTTTCCGATCCTGTCACCACAAGGAACACTCCTGTGGGACAGCGTATTCCTCAAGACTTCGTAGTACTTTTGAGGCTATTGTCTCAGAGCACGAGAAGATCTGCTCACTATCCAAGTAAAACCCACTCTACATCTTCCTCTCTCAGCTTGCCCTTTCTTATCCCCGTGGTTGGTGTCCCCCTCTTACCCTCCTTTCCCCTCCTCTCTTAGTGTGTCATGTATAAAAAACCAAAAAAATATAAAACAACAAAAATAAAAAAAAAGGCTCTTTTCAGAGCTGCCTTTCACAGTTAAAAAATATATGTGAAAATAAATGAAGCAGGGCCCTGTGTATTTTTTAGAAGTCCGGGGACAGTCCGCGGACATCTAAAATTTTGGGGTGCTGCCCTATATTAACCATTGTAGTTTTATCTGGGAGGAAGTGGTGGCTCTGAAAAGAGCCTTTTGGTGCTGTATGTTTGTGTTTGAAAAATTTGAAATGCTCAACACCTACTACAAAATGGATGCTGTAATTGAAAAAAGGTCAAAATGCATTCTGTGCATTTCTCAGAAAAATCTGATTGCCAGCATAAGTAAGATGGTCTCCATCTCTGCAAAAAATGTATGTACTACGAAACATAATATTTTCATTGTGAAAAGAGGACATGCCAAAATGTCTTAGAAAGGCCCAAACAGCCTTATTGACATTGTGCCTTGCTTTCTCCATTTGTGGACCAAATGAAGAAGAACAAAGCCACATTTGTCTCTGCGCAATCCGTGAAAAAATTACTTGAGAATTTGGAAACATGTCCATGACCTTCCCAAGTCCTTCTTTCATTGCAAATTGCAAAGAAATTCCAGACACGTGTCCTAAAGTGTTCCCTCCTCAATGTACTACATTTATGTCTGGATGTTGTTCTGTCTCCAAATTAGCACAGAGAGGTAGCAAGTTAAACCACTTCATCCCACGTACTCCATGCCAGTGCACTTCCACTTGTGGGAATCCAAGATCTACAGCTACTCCACAGCTTTCTGCATGCACCTTCAACCAATGTATCCACAAGTCTCCCAAAATCCAAGCAATCGGTTTTCTGAAACACACAGCCATAGCTATCTGTTCTTCTCTCAGCAAAAAGAGTATCTGAGAAACTCTCTCCTGGCACAACACACCCACTAAACTTTCCTGACCAATCCCTTTCTCTGCTCATTCTCATTTGCATGGCTCCCCAACCCAAAATCCCCAGATGCAACACCCTATGTCCGCGGAAATATCATAACATGGACAGTCCTTCTACCATTTCCATTTCACTTTCTGTGCCATTCCCTCATTGGATATAGCTAAGATGTCACATGAACATCCACCAATCACATCCAATACCTCTACATCTAACTGCATCATCATAGATCAGCACTTCAAATGTACTGTTAATCTCTATGAGTACAAGTGTCATATCATTGGAAAGCGCCTTCTACCAGAAATACTGTACAAGTCTCCAAGATTTCTACTTGCAGCTGCATGCAAATCCATATGCATGAACACAAACTACAGGTATGCATATTTTATGTATAGTACATGTACAATTCTTATAGATTCATATAAACAGATTAACTGACTTTTAGCTTGTATAATCTATAAAATGAACGTACTGTCATTTTTTCCATCTCCTAAAATCAACTGTCACTTCCAAACTTATCTGCTATTTAATTTATTTGTACACACCAACATTTACAAAGCATGTTGAACTAACATATTTAAAGTACAATATGAAGAGTTATCATACTCAAACAAAATTGCATACATACAGTGGGCCTCATTACGACCCTGGCGGAACAGGGTTAAACGGCGCCGTAAAAGGCTGCGGCGCCGTTCAACCCGTTCCGCCACATTACGAGGTCCCCTCGCGGGACACGTTAAGCATGCCTGGGAAAACCAGGCGTGCATACCGGGTCCCGTGAGGGGAAGAGGGAGCAAACAACGGGCCATCTCGTAATGGCCCGTTGTTTACTCCCTCTCCCATTCCCATTCAGCCCTATGGGGGCTGAAATGGTAATGGGGATGAACCGTGTCCGTGTCCTCGAGTGAGGAATTACCGGGCCATCCGAACTCGGAATGGTCCGGTAAGTCCTCATTCCGAGGACACGGATGCGGTTTTGCCGGCAGCCATGCCGCAAATTGTGGCATGGCTACCGGCATAACTTGTAATGAGGGCCAGTATGTTCAAATATCACAAACATTTACTGTGCAAACAGCCCATGGCATTGAGGCGCTGTTACTTAAAAGAGCTTAGTTACAGAAATAGTGGTATTCAGTGGTACATGATGAATTCCACAAGGCATACAAATGATATTTTGGTTGGTACAGTTAGTCATTACAATACAGTGTATGCATTAAGAACATATGATATGTATTCAACTGGTCCGACGCATCTTAAGTGAATAAGATAGTTTTCATGATTTTGAGAAGGCACTGAGCGTCAATGTCAATTAAAAAAATCAATGTCTAAATTAAAAACATTGCTATATACAAACAAAATTACTAATTTGTTTCCTTTACAATTGCAGGGAAGACCATTCCGCTGAAAAGAAGCAGCCGAATTTGAAGTACAAAGAACAACTAAGAAGAAACCTGCTCATTTCAGAAAAAAAGTAAGTTGAATACCACCATATTATTTGTAGTATCCAATACTTTAGACCATTATACAATTCACCCATTGCACTCTAATGACACCGTAGAAGATGCACTAGAAACTTACCAAATGCATCAAACAAAAGGATCACCAATCAGCATATGGGAAAAAAGTATAGAAGCACATGCTTTCCCTCTACTTTTTCCTACTGGCAAAGGAGGAAGGTACGATGATAGACCTATTCAAATAACAGCATCAGAATACCGCTCATTACGGATGTATTCTGAAGATCCAAGATTTAGACAAAATGTGGAATACATATTCCACCTACACTTTGAAAGTGAACTAGCAACTTTATGTTACGGAGTTGCAGACACATTAAAATCAGGACACTTTCAAAATATTTCAGCTACACAATAATTACAAAAAGTGCAACAAAAAGATGAGGTTTTACAATCAAATATTACAAATCTATTAGCTAATATGCTTGGTACTAAAGAGTACTTGTTTCGACGTCATGGAGATGTACGTTGTATGATAAGAAACCTTGGCCCACCCACTTGGTTTGTTACATTAAGTTGTACAGAATATGCATGAGAAGATTTACATGATTTCCTACGCATATCAAACAAAAACAAAACAAACATGGATATACTAACACCTGGAGAACTTTGTTCTCTAGATCCTGTTAATGTTTCGAGATATTTTCACCATCGCTTCATTGCTATACTACACTTTATTTGTAATAAAACTGCTCCTCCCCTTGGAGAAGTGCAACAATTCTTTTGGCGAAAAGAATACCAAGCCAGAGGAGAACTCATATCCACATGCTTTTATGGATTAAAGATGCTCCTAAATTTGGTCAACAGAGTGACGCAACTGTTTTACAGTTTACTGAAAAATATGTCACTTGTGAAATTCCATCAGAAGCAACAAATAGTGATCTTCATGCACACATTTTACAATTTCAAAGACACAAATGTGGCAAATATTGTCTTCGCAAATACAAAAACAAAGGGAAATACTACACAAATGCTGCTTTGGTTTCCCTAGACTGGTTACAAAAACAGGTAAGTGAACAACTTCATTTCTTCAGTTAGACATAGTGTTAAAGATAAACCCACTAAAAATACATATTACATAAAAAGAACAGAAGAAGAAAAATATGTCAATGATTACAATGCAATCACGGCCCACTTATGGAATGCGAACATAGATGTGCAGTACATTGCAGACAATTCCACTGCAGTTGCACAATAAGTTACAGCATACTTAACCAAATCAGAAAAAAACAGATCTCCAAGACCTCTGGACTGACCTGTCATCAGACAAAACACTGACTCAGAAATTATACAGCTTGGGCATAAAAATGCTCTCCCATAGAGAATGTGGCTCCTATGAAGCAGCAGATCATTTAACTGGTACTGCTTTGTATGGAAAATCTGAAAATATAGTATGGCTAAGTCTTGGTCCTGCTAAATCTAGAAAAAGAGTTTTAAAATCATACGAAGATATAGAAACAATAGCCAAACATAATCCCAACAGCCAAGACATTTTAAAAAAATAATTTACTGGACACAAACTACCCAAACAGAAATACCACTTTGGAAACCATGTGTCTATACCACATAGCCCAAAACCTCACATACAAAAAAAATATAAAACCTGATGAAAAAAAGGTAAATACAGAGTGACAAATTGTGAAGGCAGCTTAGTAAACCTCACGAAACCAAATTTAATTAATCATATCGAATTGTCATTAAATACTTTTCAACATAAAGAACTGCATCACATGTCCCTGCTACAACTCTTTAAACCATGGAGAAAAGAAGAAATACTAGATACGTATGACTCCTATGAAGACGCTTTCAAAGCAAATGAAAGCACTATAACTGATGTAAACTTTACACAGTACAAAACAATGTTGCACAATGAACAGCAACACGAAGAAGAACCCCAGGCCCAACTAGATAAGGATACTCCTGACAGTAGTCAACCTTCTGTAACAGGAAGCCAAGAACCACTGGGAGAGCCACTAATAACAAATGAGGCAGAATTAGCTATGACAGAAGTAGAAAACACCATGTGCCAGTATGAAGATAAAGAAGACTTAACTATACTAAAATCAAAACTAAACAATGAGCAATGTAGCATTTTTGAAGAAGTAACAAAAGAAATTGCACATGGTGTACAACATGAAAACAAAGAATGCACCTACCAAAATTACAAACCTATACTACTGTACGTCAGTGGTGAAGCTGGTTCTGGCAAAACATTCTCAATCAAAATCATCAGTAAATTCCTTCAACAATGGACAAACAACAAACGGTCAGCTGTTGTCACTGTCCCCACAGGTTTTGCTGCCTTCAACATAGGCAGTGTCACTTTACACCGATTACTACTCCTGCCAGTAGAACACCAAAACAAATGAGACTGTTACAAACTTTCTACAGAAGCTGCAATGGAACTATGCAGAGAATTAAAACAAATGAACATGCTACAAATAGATGAAGTGAGCATGGTCTCGAACCTAATGTTGGCCTTGATTCACCTCAGATTACAAGAAGTACTCAAAACAAACTACGAAGAGCGCTTTGGAGGAAAACACATTATTGTTTTTGGAAATCTTCTTCAATTGACACCAGTGAAAGGTGAGTCTATTTTTAAAACCTTAGGACACAAACTCTGCCGTAAAACTGTTGGCATCATTGGAAATGTCAACCTTTGGCAACATTTCCAATACAAAGAATTAACAGAAAACATGCGGCAATCTGCAAATCTCACTTATGCCAACATCTTAAAAAGTATTAGAGTTGGTTTATTATCTCAAGAAGCCCAAGCAATATTGAAAACCCGGCACATTCTTGGACTTTATGGCGATAATGCATGTGCTACGGATGTTATGGAACAATTAGCCCACAAAAATGTCAATTGCATGGCCTTAATGCCAACTCTTGCAAGCTGTTTCAAAATCCATGAAACAATGTTAAAAAAAGAAATGCAACCAATAATTGAAAATAGCGCACAGACAAACTAGACATACATAGTATGACACTACCCATGTGTGAACAAGCCACAAAGAGACTAACTAGTCTTGAAAATTCAATCTCCAACACAGCTGGATTGGAATAAAGATTAAAATTATCCTTAAATTGCAGAGTAATGCTGAAACGTAACCTTGACGTGGACCAAGGACTAGTTAATGGAGCACTGGGTACAGTTGTTGGCTTTCAAACATACCCACGTGACAACAAAATTCAGTTTGTCAATATTCTCTTTGACAAACTTTCAGAAGTAAAAAGAATAGGACGCTCAACAGCTCGATTCCTTCTCTTCAAAGACATGTATGTACGCAGAGAACAATTTTCTCTAACTCTTGCATACTTTGATGCAAGTAAAATAAATGCTGATATTCCTTGCATTTTAGAATACAATAGACTTCGTTCACTATACACTCCCCATCTAAACACGTATTCTGTTCCACAAAAAGTAAAACATTATAAAAGAAAACGAAATCAAACAGAAAAGCAACAGGATGTCACTGCAAATCCTCCAAAGAGAGGAAAAGAAAGTAATACTTCATCAAGTGCCACAAGCAAAAAAGAATCAATTAGGGAAAGTAAACCAGGTACTTCTTCAAAGAAGGACGACACACTCCAAAAAATGCAGTCAGACACAGAACTACCTAGCAATGAATATTCTATTTCAATTACCACCAATTGTTGAGAACATTTACTTACACAGTACAGACCCATTGTGTTTGCAAATGTTAGTACTTCACAGAAATGCAGCAAACAATCCTGACAACACGTATAGTGTTTATGGCATAAGACAACAATTGGACTACTGTGCTGGAATGGTGAAATTCACTGTAAACTCACAGGAAGATCCACAAGAATTTCTAATGTACTTACTATTAGTACTGGAAAACAAAAACATACCTATAAATGAAATCTTCCAGATTTCATACATGTGGAAACATACATGCACTCTCTGCAACAATGTGACACAAGAACAAATCCCCAATGAGCGCTTTGTGTATATATCAATACCTAATTGTGAATTTGTTCCATTTCAGCAACTTGTACAAAATGCAAACCACGGTAGATTATGTTCGACCTACAATTCAGATAATCGCTCCACGTTAGTAATACAAACACATAGTAAATACGTAATACTAATGCTTCTACATTACAATGCAGATGGTACCAAAAAGAACTGCAAGCTGACTGTATACACACATGGTCAAATATCACTTGGTAGAAAAACCTTCACAACAATAGTTATAATCTACCACGCAGGAGCCACAACCAACTCAGCGCACTACACTGCATATGTAAAAAAGAAATGTGGATGGTTTGAATGTAATGATAGTACCATTACTCTAAATAAGAGATTACCAGAAGATCTTACAAATGCTTATTTAATGTTCTTAAAACCAAAAATTGATAACTAAACTGTACTTAAATCTTACGTACACTTGTACTAAAAAAATATAAACTGTCACAATATTCCAATAGCTATCTAACTGCCCAAAGATGCTACAACAACCAATCAGATAAATTAATACCACTCAAATAGAGCAAAAAATAGACAGTTAGAATACGCCAATTGGTATCTAACTTTCCCAAAATTTAGAAATATCCAAATAGATAAAGCAATACCACGAAATTATATAAAAAAATAAACAGTTAGAATATGCATACTGGTTTCTAACTACTCCAAAATGTTACAATATCCAAACAAATACCTAATATCTTACTGCTCCCAAAAACGGAACAATCCAATGTATAAAGCATTAGCCAGAAACAACAAGTAAACACTGAAAACAAACAAACAAATAAACTGTAGCATAACAGAAAAAGGTTTTTGTTTAATCCAACATGGATTTTTTTTGTCCCACAGACCCAATGATTTTAGCAACAAACACAGAAACTGGGCAAATTGCACAGTACAGTACTCTGGTTTGTCATCTACTAAATATGAGGGTCAAAAAAAAGAAAAAAATGTGATTGTACAATGTAATAAGTCTTTATAAAATACTAATACTAACATGCTATTTTCTTTTATCACAGAAATGAACAAGAAAAACATGGACTCCCGTTACTAAACCAAATAGTAAGTATAACATGATTAATACAACTATCGCAGCATATCACTCCCATACTGGCTTATAACATTGTTCCTTATAAATTTGTTTTTGACCCAAAGTTATTAGCCACTATGAGTGTGATATGCTGCGGTGGTTGTGGCCAGGGCATAGACTCTTGGGTGCATGGCATATGAGTGTGATATGCTGCAGTGAATGTGGCCAGGGCATAGAGTCTTGGGTGCATGGCCAAGTGGCCATGCACCCAACATTCTATACCCTGGCCACAACCACTGCAGCATATCACACCCATAGATTCAAGCATTTCAACCATTTTAATGTCCGGGGACACAAGGAAGTTCCTAAAACACATTCAACTTGCCAGAGGGCGATGCGGACAGCGTCATCAGGACACCTCCATGTTCTTTATGTACAAACATTTCAGGACACCGCGAGTCTTCTTAGAACTCTTTCAACTTGTCACCGAATCCATTCTGTTTATTTACGAACATTTCAGAACAGCCGTGTTGTCCGCAGTAAAATCGAACACAACAAAAGCATCTAGCACATAAAAAAAATACAACATTGCACCTATCTCATAATCCCCCACCCTCCCCAAACACTCCTACACACCAACACACTCCACTAAATACAATATTTAAACCAGGTTTCACCTCGCTGTCCGCGGTCGTCCGCGAATTCAAGATGGCAGGCGCCAGCAAAAATCTGACGCGCTCCACACCCCACGCTGTCCAATCAGCGAACACGTCGGATGTCCGCGGACATCGCGCAAGCCGCTCGGCCATTCAGGGCACTGTCCGCGGAGCGAACAGGGAAGTCCGTCCGCGAAGCGAACAGAGATATCACTAATTTTTTTACCTTACATTTTGGTAATTTTAAAAAAAACTACTGGACGGATTTACACCAAATTTGCAAAAGCACGCTTTCGGGACCAAGCCCCCGCTCCTGCCGCAAATTTGGTGTAAATCCGTCCAGCGGTTTGGGCTGTAGACGTTTAAAGTTTTGGGACCCCCCCTATAACTTTGCCCCCCCGGGACCAAACCTCTCCAAACTTTGGGTCATATACATTTTTTGCAAAGTTTGGTGAGGATTCGTCCAGAGGGATTGAAGTTATAAGCCACCCAAAAAATGCTCTTCCTATGGAAACACCAACTTAACCATAACTACATGGACGCTACCATATTATAAATATATAATAATACTAATTTAAAAAAAAGTCTTCCAAAAGCACATGAGTAATTTGTTGGCTCTGGATTGATGTATCGCTGTCTCCCTATTCTCAGTCTCCTATTCAGCTCTTGCACAAATACCATAGTTTCACATTGAAAAAAGAGTGTAATTTGTGAATCGTGATTCCAGCTTGATATATAATACAAATATCCAATAAATAAAATGAATAAAAAAGATTTAACTCGGGAATAATATACTTACACGTGTCATATAACAAAGCAAGGCATTTTTAGCAACTGTGCAGTCACAAACCTCTTTCTGAACTGTACTGCAGCTGTCTGTAATTACGTAGCTATATAGAGATGCATTTAACATTTGAAAGCATGCGTGTAAAGGCCCACTCCATGTCACTTGAAGTGGTGAGTCAGAGGATGTAAACATTTATTTCAAAATGGACGACACGAGGTACTCAAAGCATTCTCCTGTTTATTTTGAGTCATATTCAAAGCATCTAATCCGTACTATCGGACAATACATCCCTAAGAAATACCGTATCCAAGCAAGGGTTTGACGAAGAATCCATTACCTCCACAGAGGTTCATGTAGGAGGGTGAAGTTCAAGATACTGAATTATGAGTACACATCGAACAAGACTGTTGAAAGAGTGCCATAACCATCTGTTTATTTTTTGATGTCATAAAGCATTGTCTTGGTGTTACCTAAGCAAATGGTGACAATATTTGCCAAAGTGTGCACGTTCATCGGGGTAATTGTGGCAAATCATGGCACTTAGGGTTAGTTCCTGTATATTTGATGTCAAAGCCTAGAAAATGATTGTTCAGTTTAAACGATGGTGATGCCAAACAAATGGTGTTAGTGCCTAGACATGTCAATGCTGAAACTTCAATGCAGTGAGTATCATGACGTATGGTAGGCAAACATGGACTAGGGTGACAATTCCTTAACATATCGTGTGACCTGGCTTGTGGTAGGGGAACAACTTGACATGTGACACCTTCATCATTAGCTCAATCCCCTAGGACTTACCCCCGTGCCAGTGGTAGCTACGATTACATTTTGGGTGTGCAAGCCGTTTCACCAGATTTGTAGCCCAAAGTCCCTTTGTGGTATCCATTCAGGTAATTATATTTGTTTTTTAAATCCTGCTCTAGACCATTTTGTTTTAGGGGCATTCATGGTTCCAGGGAACTACACAGCCAAACTGTGTGTATTGGTTCTTTGTGAGTCCAAACATAGAAGCCTCAATATCAGTTAATATTGGTTAAGATGAGTATGTGTGCCTGGTATTTTCCTCGAAATTCTTGTGAGGGTGGTTTGGACTGGGTGGCATGTTTAGGAGCCAATAAGACTGGCTGTCGACCTAAGCCTTTGATTTCATTTCTTACCAGTGATTTTTGTTTCTTACTCTCAGTTATGCTGTGTTTTTGTAAAGTGAGCAGACCTGATTATGGGATGAACGATTGTGGTGCCAAATCCATTGTAACCGATATTGAGAATAAATCTGACCATACTGATGAGACTGATGTCTCTTTCTTGTGCCTATGGGTACTAGGAATCTTTCCCAGGTCTTCTTCACCTGGCTATTGGTCATCTGCATCTACATGGGCCATGGCTTTAATCCTGAGCGTGTTGTCTGGTATATTTACTGACATTGAGCTCCAGCTCTTGTCACCTTGGTGCTGGAATCTGATGTTGTTTGTAAGGTTGTTGGAACCCCAACACAACACTCCATCTGTTTTTCTTAGCAGTCCTGGGTTTTAACTACCACAGTGATCCTGCAGTGACCATTTGTATTGAGGTTCCATGCATTATTGCCTGCTAAGCTCAGTCTTGTGAGGGTTCCTCTGTTCACTTGGCACCTCCTCTCTCGCTGCTTTGCTTCTAAATGGTGCGTCCTACACCAGGGAAGATATGTTAATCTTTTGTTGGGACTTTGGGGTGGTCATTGGTTCAGGATTCAGGTCATTATGTGACCAGAGCCTTAATAGAACCCTTTGAAAGAAGATATGTAGATATTGAGCTGTTTTTGACTCACTGGAAACAATTATCCTAAAATAACGACATGAGTATCTACCACTGGCCATTGGGTAGGTCAGTTAGTATTGATGCTCAGCCACATAGGTCCCCACCAACAGCATTTCTCCATTGCCTTGCATTGGGGTTTACATTATGTTCTGCCGTTTTCTCATGATTCTGCTGGTACTCTAATTCAATACTGGGTATCTTCTTTAGGATCTACACTGTTGTCCCCACCGTTCAGATCCTGTTGTTTCCTACAGGGCATTTCTACAACATTCGAACTGCTTTAAGTGGCAATGTGAAGTATTTGCCAGAGCTGTGGCAATTTTCTAGGGTACCTTCTACCAAAGCCTAGATTTCTATTGACTACCCCTAATGTTTTAGTGATCTTTTATGTTTTAGAATTCATAACTTGAACGACAAAACACACATTTAGTCTATGAACAGACATTTTAAATGTTATCTAGCCATCCCCAGTGCCTGTTTCCAAAAATGAATACATAAATAAATAAACACTACAGACTTGCTAACTTGGCCTCGCCAGATCTATATTTTATTATGTCTGGAAACAGGACTGTTCCATTGTGTGAATGTCTGAGCAGACTGCCATATTTAGGTAAATGTCTTCCACTTTCACATAGTTATTTTAAGCATGCACATTCTAATTAATGGATTCCCGAAAAAAAGAATTTTGACTTATTTGTCAGTTGGACTAAAAGCAAAAATGTGCATATTTACTCAACCCCCTTTCATCAACATATATCACCATTGTGTACTGGATTAGCTAACACAGGTAATGTCTAGTATTTATTGTCGACTGTTTATCAACAATGATATATACATTGAAATGAGCACCAAGTATTTAATGGTTTTACATGTATTTGTAATTATAAAGATATATTCATAGTGTGGGATGAAGGATGAATTTAAAGCTTGTATTTCCAGAGATAGGCACATTCAATCCCCAAAGGTCAAAACCTTTTGACCAGTTGGGTTAATTAAATGTAAACAGACCAATGATGAAAAAAACACTGCTCAATATTACATATATTAGAAAAAGGAAGAACATAATTCACTAGGAAAAAAGGTAATGACAAGTTACTTTCAGGATTGCACGTGCCATATCATGGGGGGCTATGTGGATGTATGCGGATGGAGAAATTGTGCATACTTTCAGTGAACTTTCTAGTGGACATGCTTTGGAATGGCACGACATTTATACTGTAAATGTGTAATGGTACATTTCAAGTGTTGTACAGGAGTGACAGTGTTGGATGATGGCTGCTTCAATGCGATTGGTGGATGCGTTTGTGCCTATTTACGAGTAAGGCAATGAAGTAGAGCTGCATAGACGATACTGCAAAGGGAAGAAGGATTGCTCCAGCTTTACAGGGGTGCTGCCCTCGTGCTACTTTGGGAGATGCACGTAGCAAAATCTACCCTTTACACCACCTTGCCCAATTGCAATTGCAGTGTGGGGATTAGCCAAACAGGTAGTGTGGGTGTGGTTAACAGGAAGGGGAGGTGAAAATGTTGTACATTATACTCTGCGTACTGAGGGTGGCTGACATGGCGAAATGCATTGTGTTGACTGTAGGTGATCCCTTTGTCATATATCTGCACAACTATGCCCTGCAAAGACACTTTGATGGCAATTTTGGTTTGGAAGGAGTGGACACATTGTGGATTGGTGTGTATGAGTGCAATTTCTTCGATATACATGCACTTTGCAAAGACCTCGTCACTTTTCCAGTAGTAGATGTAATTGTCATCCATTACGGCGGCATGCATGTGGGTTACCTGCCCCGCTTAGATTTGTTCCGTAGACTGAGAAGACTGCTGGATGTCGTGAGGATGCTTTTTCCCACTGCCAAGGTGCTTTTCTCATCCATAATACCACAAAGTGTATGGCCACTGCTCACGGATGTTGTTCCGAGCCAGACGCAGGAAGGTGTCTCATCAACAGAAGCATGTATACTTTTTCGTCTGCTGGTGGAATGTTCTTCTGCAACAATGACCTAATTGGTTGTGAAAATTTATAGTTTTTCCAAGAAAATGGCATTTTGTTGTCACCCATTGGCAATGCAGGTTTTGTTTGTCCTCTACAGGATGCAGTGAAGAGTTTACTTTACTAATGTGAGCACAAGAAAACACAAAAGCTAATAAAAACGAAAAAAAAAGTTGTTTCTGTAGAAGCATCTAACCAAAAAAAACAACAGGCTCTTTTAAGAGTCACCCCTTACCATAAACTCGCCCTTCCCTGGTTGCAAGTTATTCACCCAAGCCTGCATGCAGCAGGAAAGCCACAACTGGGGATTTTACGGGATGGGGCCTTGAAAATGGAACTGTGGGGATTGTCCAATCAGATGCTTAGGATGTGCAGCAATAGAAAGAGGGACTACTGCTTCACTGGGGCCCGGACATCAACGTACTTGGGGACCTACACGTGCCACATTCGGTGCTTCTCACCATGCTTGCCTATGGAAATGGAACTGTAGTGATTGCCCTTTTAGGTGGTGCTCAGGGTGTGCGTCACAGGAAAGTGTGCCAATAGGAAGAAGGAATCCTCCTGCTTTTGTGAGGTGCGGCCCTAGCAGCACTTGGAGAAAGGTGCGTGCCACATTCTGTGCTTCTCAGCATGCTGGCCAATGGAAATGGGACTATGGCCTTTGGCCATTCAGGTGCTCAGGGTGTACATCACAGGAAAGACCACCAATTGGGAGAAGGAGTCCTACTGCTTCACCGGGGCGCAGCCCTCATGGTCATTGGTGAAAGGCACGTGGTATATTTTGCGCTTCTCACCATGGTGGCCAATGGGAATGGTACTATGGCCTTTGGCCAATCAGCTGCTCTGGGTGTGCGTCACAGGAAAGAGCGGCATTCACTTTTTCCATTACTTAGCGTTCTGCGGCTGGCAAACATGGCAAGATGCACAGTTTTCATTGTGGGTGATGGCTTTTTGGAAGATCTATGCATGTATGCCCTCCAAGAAGACCTGTCTGGCAATTTAAGTTTGGAGGGAATGGACGCTTTGTGGTGTAGTGTCAAAACGTGCTGTTTCGGTGGACTGCTTGTAGAATGTCGACGCGTGGCCTCTTAGGCAACTGTACATGTTGTGATCGTGCACTTTGCAGCCTTCGTTATGGGTTACATGCCTTGTTCCCGTGTGTTCTGTCAACTGAAGATTATGATGAAAGCAGTGCAGCGCATTTTCCCTACTGCCAAGGTGCTTTTCTCATGTATACCCCCGAGAATAGTGTGGAAGTATTCTAATGATTCTGGTCACCAGCCTTAGGTCAGAAGCGGTCTCATCAACAGAAGCATGTGTGACTTCTTGTATGCTGCTGGGATGTTCTTCTGTGAGAATGAGAACATTGGTTTGTGATACATACACCTTTTCAAGGCAAATGGCATGTTTTTGTCGCACAGTGGCAATGAAATGTTGTTTCACAATCTACACACTGCACTGATGACCCTATTGTAAGAATGTGAGCTGACACTGAAAAAACACATTTACGTATGAAAACTGCAAAAAAAAAGGTTCTTTTAAGAGCCACCACAACTAACAACATCCGCTCCCCTGGTTAAAAGTTATTCCCCTACTCCCGTGTGCGCAGCATGAAAAGTCTGTGAATATCGCGATAGTTGCCGGGTGGCATGTGTTTCATACACCCCTTTTGCAGATGACGGCCATAGAAATGGGCCTGCAGAGGCTACGGAATTGGGCAATAAAGTTTGTGGGTGTGGTGTGTACAGACAGATTGTGCTACACAGTGTATTTGTCGACAGAAATGCAGAGGATGCGGTTTTGGCTGTGTGTTTCAGGGAATTCGACATACATTGACTGAAAGTGAATGGAAAACACTGTGTAGTGACTACTAATTTTGCAATCTATGCTGTGCATGTGTAGTGCTATGGAGTAGCTACAATGAAGTGCCTGACTTGGGTTTCTCTGTGTGACACTTTGGTGACACACAATCATGCTGATATTATTGTTGTTCATTGTGCAGGGAAAATTGCGCAGCATAATGCATGAGTTTCAGTGCCGAATGTAATGAAGGAGGCACTTGCCCAGTTCATGCTTTTGTTTCGGATCACTTGCATATGTTTCTATTGCATTATTCAGCCACTGATGTGGGAGCTTCATTTTGTATTTGGTCCGTGAATGCAGACACAGCGGTACATTGCAAAGAAGTGTATTTCTGCTTTTGTTCGACAAGTGCCAATGGCATACTTTGTCCATGGAATATGACGTTTTAGTGCATGATTACTTTTCCCCAGCTATAACGTTCATCTTAATATTCAAGCCATCACGATTTTTGCATACCGCATCTAAATTGGCTTGGTGCCCTTATTAAAAGTAGTGATATTTTTTTGTAGTTAGTGATGCGCTGTGTCTCTATTGAAAATGCTCTGCAACATGTAAAAAAATATCTTTGTACAGCAAACCCCTCTCTAACTGATTGAACTGCAGTGTTTACCACACTGCCATGCCCCCCGCCCTGCATACGTGCATTGGCAATTCTGTTGTTGATCTGTGAAAGGTGCTTTCTTCATTTACCTTTTTACCTTTCCCAGTTAATTTTCATTTGTTATGGTGTTCTCACACATGCCATAGAAGGAACGGCAGCAAAGGTCCAGGACAGAAGTGGCAGCACCTGGCTGGATACTATAGGGGACGTGCCAGGAGAATGAATTATTGGGTGGCCCTTATGTACCTAGGTGCCAGTCATTGCAATGCTCCTGTAAGGACCGTTCCCACACACTTCCAAGTACCTTCCCTCTTTACAGGAGCATGTTACAGTACATGCACAATACAATGCCATTTGACGGGTATGGTCTGTAGCGTGGCATATGGTTTTCAGAGGTTGTTTTAGGGGTTTTCTGCCCTACAGGAGTGCCCGTGTTGATGTCCGAAGAAGATGTGGGGAATGCTGTACATTAAAGTTCACTATGTAATTGTTGGAAGGGCGGTAGGCTGCCCACTGGTCCCTTATGCTTAATTTCAGTTGTTGTCACATGCAGCAGAAACACTTTATGCTACACCATTAGTGTTAGGGTAGCATTCATGGATATACATACATTGTGGAATACAAGAATGTTTACAACAACGCGAAACACAGCTTCATTACGTGCAGCAGGAACCCATGTATTCTGTGCGACCCATGCAGCTACATCGCTTTTCTAACAACCAGTAAGGTTGTTTGCTCTCTGCATATTCTGCTGTTTCCTTACTTGCCTTTACGTGCACTACTATGTGCGTGAGGAAGGTGCACCAGCTTTGCCATTTTGCAGACTAAGTACAAACTGTCCCACCTGCATTTACATGTTTTCTTCAACTGTACGACTGGCAGGCGACCTCTTGATACTTTCCGTCACACTGCTGAGTGCAGACACAATGTATCTGTTTCACACGTCATGGAAAGGCAAGCAGCAGATAAATCAAAGTAATGCAGCATTTAACACGCCCACGTGACACTGCAGGTTGCTGTTCCTTGTTTACCAGTGGCCCTTATACAGTTAGGAGTACTTTAGCCACACATTGGGGTAGGTTTGCAGAGCCACCCAAGAAGTTGGCAGCAGTTCTTTAAATGCTGTAGCCTACTGCATGAATCCGTAGGGCTGGTTACAGGTGCGTTGTTACCAGCATACAGTGGATGACCTGTGAATGTTATAGGTGTGGAAGGGAAACATGTGCGCTTCCACAACTACCTAAAAAAGTGCATTCGAAGATGCGGACATGTGACCACTAATGGAGTCCTACGAATAAATGCAGTGTGATTGCACATACGCCAACCAGGTGCAGTGACCCTAGGAAACGTCTATATTGCTCTTCTGTAGTCATCTCTGCCAGTAGTGTGTGGCACAGATTTACCGTGCACTGTCAACACATAAAGAGAGCCTCCTGACACACTAAACAACATTTACTTTCTACATCTGTAATTGGTACGATACACCAACACTATTCGGAAAAGTAAGGGAAAGCTCAAATGGATACATACACCAGACAATTTGCCCTTTCCACACATATATTATGAGGGCAGCCAAGGAATCAGTAACAAACCGTTGTTAATGGGACGTTATTGTTATGTTACCGTACCAAATACCTATCCTCTTTACAGAAAACGCTATGCTAAAGCAACATTCTGCTTACAGTACACTACTAAAAACCTATGAAATTCACTTACAAAAACATTGTTAAAGGGACATTATGGCTAAATTGCACTAGCAAAAACCTATGAAATTCAATGCAAAAATGTTGTTACAGGGACAGCACAATTCATACAAACATGACCCCATATCCTCTGTGTACAAAATGGCAGTAAAGAAACTATATGACTATTTATTAAAACTTGACTTTGTAAAGAAACAAAAAAGTATTAACATATGAAATGCTATTAACATGTAAGCGACAGATTAAAACTAGGTTTGTAGCAAAGCTAAACTATGTTGTTAAGTGAGTTAAAGTAATTATCCATCAATATGTTAAAGGGGTCCCGCAACAGGGACTCTTTTGTAATGGCTGCTAGTGAATGTGCTTCCCAGAGGGTGGATGGATTGGGTTTCCCTGAGCCTGTCTTTCCCTCAGAGACATTTTATCATTTTCAATCAAAAATAATCACATTTCAAGGAAATGCTCATAGGGAAATACGTTTTCCAGATGAACGTGCAGATATAAATGTGTCATGAATCAACTTGCTCTTAAAAGAACAAAATGAGGCACATCTGCCGCTGTAGATGGTTTTAAAATCAAAGAAAGTGCAAACGACTGAATATGGAACACATAAGTGAAATAAACCACAAGGAACTCTTACAAACATCTTATAGACTGAGCATGAGATAGACTCTTTGTCAGCACTGTAAACAGTGTGCTCCAGTTGCTGCAAGTCCATTAACTAATGTGAAACTTTCAAAAACTGCACCCACACCATTTTGTGAATCCAAAATGGTTCTGAACACTTCATCCATATTCAAATGCTCTCGGCAGATCAGTAAGCACTGTAGCAGACAATTTGAAAAATTGTAAAAAGGCAACTAATATTGACCCAACATTCAAAAGGCACACTATGAGAGAATAGAACATAGTAAATCATTCACTGGCCAAGTCATGTAAATTAAGGGTGGGTGCTATTTAGTAGAGAAGGCTACTGTTAGGACGGCATGCTATCAAACAGTAAGACAGACACAAGTCATCACAGTTCAATGGTGTTTATTGAACTTCAATTGGGTTTAATAAACACTCATCTAAACCTGAATCTAAAGATGGGAGCACGCTACAATCATCAAATACTAATAATGCAGTCCTAGTGGTGTCTTGTCAAACTAAAAGGACCTACACTAATAAACCTATTGCCAATCCTTACTTCTAAATATAAATAGTGTGGGAAACAATGTTATGCAATAGAAAAGTGTTCAAGACATGATATGTCAGGATATTCAAGCTGAGGCTTCCCTTTCTAATGTTTTCAGAATGGGACAATGCAGCACACTCAAGATTAGAACAGTCTCTGGCAGGGTGCAGTTCAAAACATCAAAATCATGGCCTTCTGTGCCAAAGTCTCTTTCCCATTAAAAGTGTCTTTTTCAGAGGGCCTGATGCAATACGAAACACATCAAAGTTCCTTTCTTCTTAGGATTTCACACATGCACATTCTTGGGTGATTTTTTGTTCACATTGGGTCCACCTACGCAGGGCTCAGACCCACCTTCTTAGTATTTTACATGTAAAATTTCTGAGGTAATTTTCTGTTCACCCTGGGTCCTCCTGCACTGGGCTCAGACCCACTTTAACAAAAAAACCTTCTTCTCGCTTCACCCTGGTTCCCCCTCTGCCATGATCAGACCCATTTTGAATTTCAATTGATCTGCCTCTGCCAGGCTAGGACCAACTTTATCAACTTTGCCACAAACGTTCTTTACTGTATCAGCATCGAAGACTTTTGTTTGTGTGCAGGATTTTGCTTGACCCATTGCAGACCACTTCGATTTACAATTCTCTACAACTCTTTCACTTTTCATCTGGATACCTTAAAGAGACCTTCGATTAAGCACACAAGTGGTGCCGGACCACTCTGTCAAATGTATTGTATATTTGTTTCAAAGTTCAATCACTCATCAGCAGTTCAACTTTACTTGCACACGCATTTCAAGCAATGTTCATTCCAGCACTCACCATACAATGTTGCACTTGCAACCTTGGCTTCAACACAGATTGGTTTTGTATCAGTCTTCCCAACTCAACGGATGTGTTGATTTCACTGATGCTGCTTTGTTCTTGGAACCAAGGACAGTTAACACAGCTGCTGATCATCCCCCTGCCTTGATTCCTAACACAGGAGGGGCCCTGGTGTCTCTGCCACACAATTTAGGATTCTTCAGCCTGTCAGGGGAACTTCCCTCTTTGCAATCCCCTTCTGTTTCCCGGTCTTTCTCCTGTTGTTAAACTACCATCTTGGAACTGCTGTTTCCTTGAGTGCTTTGCCTCGCTCAGAGTGTGCTTGCGTGCTCTCCCTGTTATCCATGTGGGGAAGCTTAATGGACTTCAGGTGCGTGTGATGGTCAGTAATTGCCTGACCTTGCCTGACCATTGCATTGGGACAGGTCAGGTATACGGCTCGGGTGTTAGCCCGTTTTCTCTCATAGCTGGCTGTCCGTGAGAAAGTGTTTGTGTTGTGAAGGGGGGAAGGTTGGCATTCCTAAATATCCTTGCAGGTGTTATAAGAAAGGGGATACCATATCTCATCATCTGATGTCCAACTCCCCCCCCCCTCTAAACACATCACCCAGGTGATTCTCCTGCACTGGTCCGCCCCCAGGAACTGGATCCAAAAGTTATGGATGTGTCCTGGCCACCAGGGTGACAGATCCACAGGGACTAGTGGGTGAGACACCTTCTGGTTTCTCACACTAATGGGGAGCAGACAGGCTTTCCATACTCCCTGAATACACAGAGAATATAACGCATAGGAAGAACTAGTACATGCACTGGCTACTACACATCATTTACTCTGGCAAGGGAAAAACTGAAGTTCCACCAGGAGAGCTTAAGCTAAAATGAAAGGAGAAACTAGTGTGGTCTAATGAATTTAGCCTATGCAATATATATATGAATGTATTATTTTGCAGAGAAATGTCAGTGGTCTAATACCCCCAACCAGACAATCAGATCCCACAAACAGGAAAATGAGCAGGCGTATTTTAATCTGAATAGTCTGTTTTATTTAAATAATGACAAGAAAAATGAAATGTGGTCCCCTATCAAGGCTGTCAAAGTCAACCAATAAAAATACACATAAATAGAGACAGCAGGCATACAGAAAAGAATACCAAACTGCCTCCTTTTATCAACATAATGTTTACGGTCACAATTC